>NC_053035.3:45377634-46006134 GCF_002575655.3 Aegilops tauschii subsp. strangulata
ACAAAAACAGTAAGGGTAAATATTGGGTTGTCTCCCAACAAGCGCTTTTTTTAATGCCCTTTAGCTAGGCATGATGATTTCAATGATGCTCACATAAAGGATAAGAATTGAAACATAAAGAGAGCATCATGAAGAATATGACTAGCATATTTGAACCTAACCCACTTCCTATGCCTAGGGATTTTGTGAGCACATAATTTATAGGAACAAGAATCAACTAGCATAGGAAGGAAAAACAAGTATAACTTCAAAACTTTAAGCACATAGAGAGGAAACTTGATATTATTGCAACTCCTACAAGCATGTATTTCTCCCTCATAATTATTTTCAGTATCATCATGAATGGGTTCAACAATATAACCATCACATAAAGCATTCTTTTCATGATCTAGAAGCATTCGGAATAGTGGGAGAAAACTCAACAAAATAACTGTCATGTGAGGCATAATCCAATTGAAAATTAATATCACGATGACAAGTTTCATGGTTAACATTATTCTTTATAGCATACATGTCATCACTAATCATCATAGATAGCAGCTTTGTTCTCATAATCAATTGGAACCTCTTCCGAAATAGTGGAATCATCACTAACTAAAGTTGACACTCTTCCAAATCCACTTTCAATTCATAAATATCACACTAAGATACAACACCCTCCAAAATAGTGGGATCACTAATTCCTAAAGTTGACACTCTTCCAACCCCACTTTATATTATAATATTATTCATACTCCAAAAGATATAAGTGAAGTTCATGGAGAATTCTACAAATAATATAGACTAACCAATATCCAAACTCAAAATATATAAGTGAAGCATTCGAAGCATTCTATAAAACCATACTCAAAAGATTTAAGTGAAGCACAAAGAGCAATTCTATAACATCATACTTAAAAGATTTAAGTGAAGGTCTATCTCATACTAGCATGGTTCTTAAAGGAAAAACAAAAACACAAAGGACACAAATCATGTGAACAAAACAAAAACCGAGGTATACCGATAATTGTTGAAGAAGAAAGATGGGATGCCAACCGGTGCATCCCCAAGTTTAGATGCTTGAGTATCATTGAAATATTTACTTGGGGTTCCTTGGGCATCCCCAAGCTTGAACTCTTGCCTCTCTTTATTCTTCTCATATTGATAGCTCCTTGATCTTCGAACACTTCATCCACACAAAACTTTAACAAAAACTTTGTGAGATCCGTTAGTATAATAAAGCAAATCACTACCTTTAGGTACTGTTGCAAACTCATTCCAATTTCATATTAGAACTATATCTACTGTATTCCAACTTCACCATGGTTCATACCCCCCGATACTACCCATAGATTCATCAAAATAAGCGAACAACACATAGAAAACAGAATCTGTCAAAAACAAGACAGTCTATAGTAATTTGGAAGTTTACTATACTTCTGTAACTCCAAAAATTCTAAAAAAACTGACAATTTAAACAATTTGTACAGAAGTAATGTGCAAAAAGTTTCAGACCCCTTTGACTTTCCAGTAAAAAATGTAAATTCACGCGCTACAGCCAAAGTTTCTGTTTTTGTACTGCACAAAGTAAACAAGCAATCTAATCATCCTAAAACCAAAGCTTGGCACATTATTTTTATAATACAATGGATATATACAAGGGGATAATTATTTACAGAGAAACTTCCATGAAAAATTCTACATTGTTTCCATGAGCATGAACACAAGTGCTCAAGGTCGACCCTCACTTCTTCAATGCATAACTTTCCAATCACTTCTCTTTTTGAAAATCTTTTTAGGCATGAGAGGCAAGTATTTTTTTGTATTTTCGTTCTTTTGAAAAAAAAATTGTATGTTTCACCCACAACTAAACAGAAACAAAAAGGAAAACAAAATCTACTTAGTGTAGAAAGCAAACAAGCACACACGAGAATATTAACCCCAGGCTATTGCTCCCGGCAACGGCGCCAGAAAAGAGCTTGATAACCCCCAAGTGCAGGGAATCATCGTAGCAATTCTCAAAGGTGGAAGTGATAAGTATGGAGTGTAGAACACACAAGGAGCTAAAGGTAAGATCAATATTCTCTCAAGTCCTATCTGCCACTGATACGACTATACGTACACCGAACGTTTGCTTCCAACTAGAAACGAGAAATAAAACTACGTTGTGGGTATGAAGAGGATAACTTTGCATGGTATCGGAGAGCTAAAATATAAAAGTAGATGCTGTTATCATAAATTTAGAATATATTACTAATATTATAAATAGCGAGTGTGGAATAATGATGGGTCGGTGTGCGGAATTATCCTAGGCAATCGTTAACAAGACCGGTAGTCGTCATTGCAATTTCATATGAGGGAGAGGCATAAGCTAACATACTTTCTCTTCTTGGATCATATGCACTTATGATTGGAACTATAGCAAGCATCCGCAACTACTAAATATCATTAAGGTAAAATACAACCATAGCATTAAAGCATCAAGTCCCCTTTATCCCATACGCAACAAACCCCTTACACGGGTTTATGCTTCTGTCACTAAAGCAACCCACTATAAGCGAATCATGAACGTATTGCAACACCCTACAACGGGAATCCCTCATGCTTGCGCGACACGGAGGGCACAATAGGACAGCACCAAAATAAAACATACAACTCATACCAATCTAGATCATCAATCAACCCAAAGACAAAGGATATCTACTCAAAACATCATAGGATGGCAGCACATCATTGGATCATAATATGTGGCATAAAGCACCATGTTCAAGTAGGGATTGCAGCGGGGTGCGGGAGAGTGGACCGCGTAAAAGAGATGAGGATGGTGATGATGATGGTGATGTTGATGAAGACGATCACCGCGGCGATGATTCCCCTCCCGATGGCACTCCGGCGCCACCGAGAGAGAGGCCTGTGCTTCCTCCTCCATGGCCTCCCCCCTAGATGGGGAGAGGTTCTCCCTCTGGTCCTTGGCCTTCATGGTGATGATGGCCCCTCCGAGATCCTCCTCCATGGCCTCCAGTGATGATGGCCCCCTCCGGCAGGGTGCCAGAGAGGGCCTAGATTGATTTCTCGTGGCTACAGAGGCTTGCAGCGGCGGAACTTCCGATCTAGGTTATTTGCTGGAGGTTTGAGCATTTATAGGAGAGGTTGGCGTCGAGAACAAGTCAGGGGGCCCCACGGGAAGTCCACGAGGCACAGGGGTGCCCCCCAGGGGGGAGGGCGCGCCTCCACCCTCGTGGGGCCCCCGGGACTCCCCTCCGGTAGATTTTTGTTCCAGTATTTTTCATATTTTCCAAAAAAAATCTCCGTTGATTTTCAGCGCATTCCGAGAACTTTTATTTCTGCACAAAAACAACACCACGGTAGTTCTGCTGAAAACAGCGTCAGTCCGGGTTAGTTCTAATGAAATCATACCGATACGTCTCCAACGTATCTATAATTTTTGATTGTTCCATGCTATTATATTATCTGTTTTGGATGTTTATGGGCTATATTAAACACTTTTATATTATTTTTGGGACTAACCTATTAACCCAGATCCCAGTGCCAGTTTCTGTTTTCCCCCTTGTTTCAGTGTCTCGCAGAAAAGGAATATCAAACAGAGTCCAAATGGAATGAAACCTTCGGGAGAGTTATTTTTGGAACGGAAGCAATCCAGGAGACTTGGAGTACACGTCAGGGAAGCTTCGAGGTGGCCACGAGGCAGGGAGGCGCGCCTGCCCCCCTGGGCACGCCCCACCCTCGTGGGCCCCTCGTGGCTCCCCTGACCGACTTCTTTCTCCTATATATATCCATATACCCTAAAAACTTCGGGGAACAGTATAGACCGGGAGTTCCACCGCCGCAAGCCTCTGTGCCACCAAAAACCAATCGGGACCCTGTTCCGGCACCCTGCCGGAGAAGGGAACCCTCACCGGTGGCCATCTTCATCATCCCGGCGCTCTCCATGACGAGGAGGGAGTAGTTCACCCTCGGGGCTGAGGGTATGTACCAGTAGCTATGTGTTTGATCTCTCTCTCTCGTGTTCTTGAGGTGATACGATCTTGATGTATCGCGAGCTTTGCTATTATAGTTGGATCTTATGATATTTCTCCCCCTCTACTCTCTTGTAATGGATTGAGTTTTCCCTTTGAAGTTATCTTATCGGATTGAGTCTTTAAGGATTTGAGAACACTTGATGTATGTCTTGCATGTGTGTATCTGTGGTGACAATGGGATATCACGTGATTCACTTGATGTATGTTTTGGTGATCAACTTGCGGGTTCCATGACCTCGTGAACTTATGCATAGGGGTTGGCACACGTTTTCGTCTTGACTCTCCGGTAGAAACTTTGGGGCACTCTTTGAAGTACTTTGTGTTGGTTGAATAGATGAATCTGAGATTGTGTGATGCATATCGTATAATCATACCCATGGATACTTGAGGTGACATTGGAGTATCTAGGTGACATTAGGGTTTTGGTTGATTTGTGTCTTAAGGTGTTATTCTAGTACGAACTCTAGGATAGATCGAACGGAAAGAATAGCTTCATGTTATTTTACTACGGACTCTTGAATAGATCGATCAGAAAGGATAACTTTGTGGTGGTTTCGTACCCTACCATAATCTCTTCGTTTGTTCTCCGCTATTAGTGACTTTGGAGTGACTCTTTGTTGCATGTTGAGGGATAGTTATATGATCCAATTATGTTATTATCGATGAGAGAACTTGCACTAGTGAAAGTATGAACCCTAGGCCTTGTTTCCTAGCATTGCAATACCGTTTTCGCTCACTTTTATCATTAGTTACCTTGCTGTTTTTATAATTTCAGATTACAAAAACCTATATCTACCATCCATATTGCACTTGTATCACCATCTCTTCGCCGAACTAGTGCACCTATACAATTTACCATTGTATTGGGTGTGTTGGGGACACAAGAGACTCTTTGTTATTTGGTTGCAGGGTTGTTTGAGAGAGACCATCTTCATCCTACACCTCCCACGGATTGATAAACCTTAGGTCATCCACTTGAGGGAAATTTGCTACTGTCCTACAAACCTCTGCACTTGGAGGCCCAACAACGTCTACAAGAAGAAGGTTGCGTAGTAGACATCAAGCTCTTTTCTGCCGCCGTTGCCGGGGAGGTTAGTGCTTAAAGGTATATCTTTAGATCTTGCAATCGAATCTTTTTGTTTCTTGTTTTATCACTAGTTTAATTTATAAAAGAAAACTACAAAAAAATGGAATTGAGTTTGCCTCATACGCTTCATCTTTTTAATATCTTTTGTGAGTATGATGGAAAGGAAAATTGTGCCAAAGTATTATAAGAAGAATGCATTAAAATGTTTGGCACTAAATCTTTGAATGATGAGCATGATTGGAATGTTGTTAGTATGAACTCCTTGAATATCCATGGTACTAATGATGATTGCACTAGTCATGATGAAAATATCTCTTATAAGCATGTCGATTTTTGCGGAGTGCATAGAATTTGCAAATACATACCAAAAAGGGAAGATATATTTTGTAAGAAGCACAAGTACTTAGAAACTAAATGGTTGCAAGAGAGGCTAAATGTTATTGCTGAAAATTTAAAATATCTTAGCCATACTTGTGAACTTTGCAATGAACATGGTCATTTAAATATCAAATGCAAATTGTTTCATGATCGAATCGTGTCCAAAAATTGTGATGACTTGATTTCCCTTGCACATCATAATGAACTTAGTTTGCTTTTGGGTTATGAAGAAATGAAACGTCAAACTAAGCTTATTCCAGAATATAACCTCAAGAAATTCCTCGATATTGATCTAGAAGAAATTTATATGTATTGTGCGGTGAATTGCATTGAAAATCCTTATATTGCCAATTACATAAAGAAAAGAAAACAAATAGAAGATGAAGAGAATACCAACGAAAGGGAAGAGACTTCCCAATGTTCTCCTATTATTTCTTATGATGAATCAGGTAACGAGGAGGAGCCTTCTATTCAACCTATCTCATTAATAAGGAGCTCCAAAAAGAGGATTGAACCTACACATGATGTGAAGAAGAAAAAGAAAAGACGGAGAAGCAAAGGCAGAAAGGTATCTCTCCCAAATGATGTTGCTCCTATTACTCATCGTGATGATGATAATTGCTATACTATTGGTGCTATCCATACTATTAGTGATGAGAGTGATTATGCTTATGATATGAAAAGGCCCAAGCTTGGGGATGCTATGTTTGATGAAGATGATGTTTTTGAGAATATTTTTGCTGCAATTAATGTTTGTCCCAAGCTTGGGGATGCTATGTTTAATGAATATGATATTTTTAGCCTCCCAAGTTTTGATATGCAAATTTATAATGATGATAGCATACCTCCTACTTATGATGATTATATTGATGAAAGTGGGTTTGGAAGAGTGTCAACTTTAGGAAGTAATGATCCCACTATTTTGGAGGATGTTGAATCTTATAATAATTATGAAAGTGGATTTGGAGAGGTCATGACTTTATTTAGTGATGAATCCACTATTTCTGGAAGAGGTTTCAATTGATTATGATGAGGACAAAGTTGCTACTTATGATGATTATTGTGATGAAACTTATGCTATAAAAAGTAGTGATGATTATATTTATAAAAATTGTCATGATTATGATTACCCTTTTTATGAATATTACTCTTTTAATATGGAAACAATTTATAGTATTCGAGTCTCTTATGATACTCCCACTATCCTGAAAGAGAAGAATTTTGCTTATGTGGAGAGTAATAAAATTTCTATGCAAGTAGATCATGAAAAGAATGCTTTAGGTGCTGGTTATATTGTTGAATTCATTGATGATGCTACTGAAAATTATTATGAGGGAGGAATATATTCTTGTAGGAATTGCAATAATATCAAGTTTCCTCTCTATGTGTTGAAAATCTTGAAGTTATGCTTGTTTTACCTTCCTATGCAAGTTGATTCTTGTTACCATAAGTTGTTTGCTCACAAAATCCCTATGCATAGGAAGTGGGTTAGACTTAAATGTGCTAGTCATATTCTTCATGATGCTCTCTTTATATTTGAATTCTTATGTCTTATGTGAGCATCATTGAAATCATCATGCCTAGCTAGGGGCGTTAAACGTTAGCGCTTGTTGGGAGGCAAACCAATTTTATTTTAGTTTCTTGCTTTTTGGTTCTGTTTAGGAATAAATAATTAATCTAGCCTCTGTTTATATGTGGGTTTATGTTTTAATTAGTGTTTGTGCCAAGTAGAACCTTTGGGAAGACTTGGGTGAAGTCTTTATGATCTTGCTGTCAAAAACAGAAACTTTAGCGCTCACGAGATTAGCTAAAACTTTTTACTGGAGAGTGATATTTAGTTGATTCTTTTTTCAGATGATTACTAGACAAATTCCTCAGGTCCACCAATTTATTTTAGAATTTTTGGAGTTCCAGAAGTATACGTTTGATACAGATTACTACAGACTGTTCTGTTTTTGACAGATTCTGTTTTCTATGTGTTGTTTGCTTATTTTGATGAATCTATGAGTAGTATCAGAGGGTATGAACCATAGAGAAGTTGGAATACAGTAGATATTACACCAATATGAATTTAGAATGATTTCACAACAGTACCTAAGTGGTGATTTATTTTCTTATACTAACGGAGCTTACAAGTTTTCTTTTAAGTTTTGTGTTGTGAAGTTTTCAAGTTTTGGGTGAAGATTCGATGGACTATGGAATAAGGAGTGGCAAGAGCCTAAGATTGGGGATGCCCAAGGCACCCCAAGGTAAAATCCAAGGACAACCAAGAGCCTAAGCTTGCGGATGCCCCGGAAGGCATCCCCTCTTTCGTCTTCGTTCATCGGTAACTTTACTCGGAGCTATATTTTTATTCACCACATGATATGTGTTTTGCTTGGAGCGTCATTTTATTTTATTTTGTTTTGCTTGCTGTTTGAATAAAATACCAAGTTCCAAAAATCTTAAATGTTAGAGAGTCTTCACATAATTGCGTAATTATTCGGCTACTCATTGATCTTCACTTATATCTTTCGGAGTAGTTTGTTGTTTGCTCTAGTGCTTCACTTATATCTTTTAGAGCACGACGGTGGATTTATTTTGAAGAAATAGACGAACTCTCATGCTTCACTTATATCATTTTGAGAGTATTAAACAACATGGTAATTTGATTTGGTTATGAATTTAGTCCTAATATGATGGGCATCCAAGAGGGATATAATAAAAACTTTCATATAAGGTGCATTGAATACTATGAGAAGTTTGATTCTTTATGATTGTTTTGAGATATGAAGATGGTGATATTAGAGTCATGCTAGTTGAGTAGTTGTGAATTTGAGAGATACTTGTGTTAAAGTTTGTGATTCCCGTAGCATGCACGTATGGTGAACCGTTATGTGATGAAGTCGGAGCATGATTTATTTATTGATTGTCTTCCTTATGAGTGGCGGTCGGGGACGAGCGATGGTCTTTTCCTACCAATATATCCCCCTAGGAGCATGCGCGTAGTACTTTGTTTCGATAACTAATAGATTTTTGCAATAAGTATATGAGTTCTTTATGACTAATGTCGAGTCCATGGATTATACGCACTCTCACCCTTCCACTATTGCTAGCCTCTCTAATACCGTGCACCTTTCGCCGGTATCATACACCCACCATATACCTTCCTCAAAACAGCCACCATACCTACCTATTATGGCATTTCCATAGCCATTCCGAGATATATTGCCATGCAGCTTTCCACCGTTTCGTTTATTATGACACGCTCCACCATTGTCATATTGCTTTGCATGATCATGTAGTTGACATCGTATTTGTGGCAAAGCCACCGTTCATAATTCTTTCATACATGTCACTCATGAGTCATTACACATCCCGGTACACCGCCGGAGGCATTCATATAGAGTCATATTTGTTCTAAGTATCGAGTTGTAATTCTTGAGTTGTAAGTAAATAAAAGTGTGATGATCATCATTATTAGAGCATTGTCCCAGTGAGGAAAGGATGATGGAGACTATGATTCCCCCACAAGTCGGGATGAGACTCTAGACTAAAAAAAAGAGAAGGCCCAAAAAATGAGAGAAAAAGAGAGAAGGGACAATGCTACTATCCTTTTACCACACTTGTGCTTCAAAGTAGCACCATGATCTTCATGATAGAGAGTCTCCTATGTTGTCACTTTCATATACTAGTGGGAATTTTTCATTATAGAACTTGGCTTGCATATTCCAATGATGGACTTCCTCAAAATGCCCTAGGTCTTCGTGAGCAAGCGAGTTGGATGCACACCCACTTAGTTTCTTTTGTTGAGCTTTCATACACTTATAGCTCTAGTGCATCAGTTGCATGGCAATCCCTACTCACTCACATTGATATCTATTGATGGGCATCTCCATAGCCCATTGATATGCCTAGTTGATGTGAGACTGTCTTCTCCTTTTTTGTCTTCTCCACAACCACCATTCTATTCCACCTATAGTGCTATGTCCATGCCTCACGCTCATGTATTGCGTGAAGATTGAAAAGGTTTGAGAGCATCAAAAGTATGAAACAATTGCTTGGCTTGTCATTGGGGTTGTGCATGATTTAAATACTTTGTGTGGTGAAGATAGAGCACAGCCAGACTATATGATTTTGTAGGGATAGCTTGCTTTGGCCATGTTATTTTGAGAAGACATGATTGCTTTGTTAGTATGCTTGAAATATTATTATTTTCATGTCAATATTAAACTTTTGTCTTGAATCTTATGGATCTGAATATTCTTGCCGCAGTAAAGAAAATTACATTGAGAAATATGTTAGGTAGCATTCCACATCAAAAATTCTGTTTTTATCATTAACCTACTCGAGGACGAGCAGGAATTAAGCTTGGGGATGCTGATACGTCTCCAACGTATCTATAATTTTTGATTGTTCCATACTATTACACTATCTGTTTTGGATGTTTATGGGCTTTATTAAACACTTTTATATTATTTTTGGGACTAACCTATTAACCCAGAGCCCAGTGCCAGTTTCTGTTTTTCCCTTGTTTCAGTGTCTCGCAGAAAAGGAATATCAAACGGAGTTCAAACGGAATGAAACCTTCGGGAGAGTTACTTTTGGAACGGAAGCAATCCAGGAGACTTGGAGTACACGTCAGGGAAGCTTCGAGGTGACCCCGAGGCAGGGAGGCGCGCCTGCCCCCCTGGGTGCGCCCCCACCCTCGTGGGCCCCTCGTGGCTCCCCTGACCGACTTCTTTCTCCTATATATATCCATATACCCTAAAAACTTCAGGGAACAGAATAGACCGGGAGTTCCGCCGACGCAAGCCTCTGGGCCACCAAAAACCAATCGGGACCCTGTTCCGGCACCCTGCCGGAGAAGGGAACCCTCACCGGTGGCCATCTTCATCATCCCGGCGCTCTCCATGACGAGGAGGGAGTAGTTCACCCTCGGGGCTGAGGGTATGTACCAGTAGCTATGTGTTTGATCTCTCTCTCTCTCTCTCTCTCTCTCTCTCTCTCTCTCTCTCTCTCTCTCTCTCTCTCTCGTGTTCTTGAGGTGATACGATCTTGATGTATCGCGAGCTTTGCTATTATATTTGGATCTTATGATGTTTCTCCCCCTCTACTCTCTTGTAATGGATTGAGTTTTCCCTTTAAAGTTATCTTATCGGATTGAGTCTTTAAGGATTTGAGAACACTTGATGTATGTCTTGCATGTGCGTATCTATGGTGACAATGGGATATCACGTGATTCACTTGATGTATGTTTTGGTGATCAACTTGCGGGTTCCGTGACCTCGTGAACTTATGCATAGGGGTTAGCACACGTTTTCGTCTTGACTCTCTGGTAGAAACTTTGGGGCACTCGTTGAAGTACTTTGTGTTGGTTGAATAGATGAATCTGAGATTGTGTGATGCATATCGTATAATCATACCCATGGATACTTGAGGTGACATTGGAGTATCTAGGTGACATTAGGGTTTTGGTTGATTTGTGTCTTAAGGTGTTATTCTAGTACGAACTCTAGGATAGATCAAACGGAAAGAATAGCTTCATGTTATTTTACTACGGACTCTTGAATAGATCGATCAGAAAGGATAACTTTGTGGTGGTTTCGTACCCTACCATAATCTCTTCGTTTGTTCTCCGCTATTAGTGACTTTGGAGTGACTCTTTGTTGCATGTTGAGGGATAGTTATATGATCCAATTATGTTATTATCGATGAGAGAACTTGCACTAGTGAAAGTATGAACCCTAGGCCTTGTTTCCTAGCATTGCAATACCGTTTTCGCTCACTTTTATCATTAGTTACCTTGCTGTTTTTATAATTTCAGATTACAAAAACCTATATCTACCATCCATATTGCACTTGTATCACCATCTCTTCGCCGAACTAGTGCACCTATACAATTTACCATTGTATTGGGTGTGTTGGGGACACAAGAGACTCTTTGTTATTTGGTTGCAGGGTTGTTTGAGAGAGACCATCTTCATCCTACACCTCCCACGGATTGATAAACCTTAGGTCATCCACTTGAGGGCATAGTCCTATCAACATACAACTAACCCTATGGTGTGATCGACACGCGCGCTCATATGATGGGCACCACAGGACAACAACATAACCCCAAGCAAATTAAACCAATCATAGCAATTCACCAATTACCGATAGGACAACGAAAATCTACTCAGACATCATAGGATGGCAACACATCATTGGATAATAATAGGAAGCATAAAGCACCATGTTTAAGTAGAGGGTACAACGGGTTGCGGGAGAGTGGACAGCTGTAGATAGATGGGGGAAGGTGATGGAGATGTAGGTGAAGATGGCGGAGGTGTTGGTGTAGATTGCGGTGATGATGATGGCCCCGGCGGCGTTCCGGCGCCACCGGGAGAGAGGGGGAGAGAGCTCCCCTTCTTCTTCTTCTTCCTTGACCTTCTCCCTAGATGGGAGAAGGATTTCCCCTCTGGTCCATGGCCTCCATGGCGGAGGAGGGGCGAGAGCCCCTCCGAGATTGGATCTATCTCTCTGTCTCTCTCTGTTTCTGCGTTCCCTGATTCTGCCCTTTCACCGTTTATTATATTTCCAAAGATCCGTAACTCCGATTGGGCTGAAATTTGGACACAATTTTTATCCGGATATTGGCTTTCTTGCAGCGAAAGAAGGGCACCAACCGCCTTACGGAGTGGCCACGAGGGCCCAGAGCGCGCCTGACCCCCTGGGGCATGCCCCCCTACCTCGTGGCCCCTCGGGCATCGTCTCGCGTTGATTCTTCTTCCTAAAAATCACATATATTCCAAAAAAAATCTCCGTCAGTTTTTATCCCGTTTGGACTCTGTTTGATATGGATTTTCTGCGAAACAAAAAACATGCAACAAACAGGAACTTGCACTGGGCACTGGATCAATATGTTAGTCCCAAAAATAATATAAAAAGTTGCCAAAAGTATGTAAAAGTTGTAGAATATTGGCATGGAACAATCAAAAATTATAGATACGACGGAGACGTATCAGCATCCCCAAGCTTCATTCCTGGTCGTCCTCGAGTAGGTAAATGATAAAAAAGATAATTTTTGATGTGGAATGCTACCTAGCATAATCTTGATCATGTAATCTAATCATGGCATGAATATTAAGACACGAGTGATTCAAAGCAATAGTCTATGATTTGACATTAAGACAATAATACTTCAAGCATACCAACCAAGCAATTATGTCTTATCAAAATAACATGGCCAAAGAAAGTTATCCCTACAAAATCATATAGTCTGGCTATGCTCCATCTTCACCACACAAAATATTCAAATCATGCACAACCCCGATGACAAGCCAAGCAATTGTTTCATACTTTTGATGTTCTCAAACCTTTTCAACTTTCACGCAATACATGAGCGTGAGCCATGGATATAGCACTATAGGTGGAATAGAATATGATGATGGAGGTTGTGTGGAGAAGACAAAAAGGAAGAAAGTCTCGCATCGACGCGACTAATCAATGGGCTATGGAGATGCCCATCAATTGATGTCAATGCGAGGAGTAGGGATTGCCATGCAACAGATGCACTAGAGCTATAAGTGTATGAAAGCTCAAACTGAAACTAAGTGGGTGTGCATCCAACTTGCTTGCTCATGAAGACCTAGGGCATTTGAGGAAGCCCATTGTTGGAATATACAAGCCAAGTTCTATAATGAAAATTCCCACTAGTATATGAAAGTGATAACTCAAGAGACTCTCTACATGAAGAACATGGTGCTACTCTGAAGCACAAGTGTGGTAAAAGGATAGTAACATTGTCCCTTCTCTCTTTTCTCTCATTTTTTTAATTTTTTCTTGGTGGGCTTCTTTGGCCTCTTTTTCTTATTTGGGCTTCTTTGGGCTCTTTTTTTTGATAACCTCACCTGGGACAATGTTCTAATAATGATGATCATCACACTTTTATTTACTTACAACTCAATACTAGAACAAAGATATGACCATATATGAATGCCTCCGGCGGTGTACCGGGATGTGCAATGATCTAGCGTAGCAAAGATATCAAAAAACGGACAAGCCATGACAATGTCATGCTAGCTATCTTACGATCATGCAAAGCAATATGACAATGAATGCTCAAGTCATGTATATGATGATGATGGAAGTTGCATCGCAATATATCTCGGAATGGCTATGGAAATGCCATGATAGGTAGGTATGGTGGCTGTTTTGAGGAAGATATAAGGAGGCTTATGTGTGACAGAGCGTATCGTATCACGGGGTTTGGATGCACCGGCGAAGTTTGCACCAACTTTCGATGTGAGAAAGGGCAATGCATGGTACCGAAGAGGCTGGCAATGATGGAAGGGTGAGAGTGCGTATAATCCATGGACTCAACATTAGTCATAAAGAACTCACATACTTATTGCAAAAATCTATTAGTCATCGAAACAAAGTACTACGCGCATGCTCCTAGGGGGATAGATTGGTAGGAAAATACCATCGCTCGTCCCCAACCGCCACTCACAAGGAAGACAATCAATAAATAAATCACGCTCCGACTTCATCACATAACGGTTCACCATACGTGCATGCTACGGGAATCACAAACTTCAACACAAGTATTTCTATAATCCACAACTACCCACTAGCATGACTCTAATATCACCATCTTTATATCGTAAAACTATTGTAAGGAATCAAACATATCATATTCAGTGATCTACAAGTTTTATGTAGGATTTTATGACTAACCATGTGAATGACCAGTTCCTGTCATCTCTCTAAATAGATATAAGTGAAGCAAGAGAGTTTAATTCTTTATACAAAATATATGCCCACGCTCTAACAAATATAAGTGAAGCAAAAGAGCATTCTACACATGGCGGTTTTCTATGTGAAGAGAAACATGCAATCCAAACTTCAAAAGATATAAGTGAAGCACATGAAGCATTCTATAAAGCCATACTCAAAAGATATAAGTGAAGTGCAATGAGCATTCTATAGATCAACCAAGGACTATCTCATACCAGCATGGTGCATCAAAGAAAAGTGAAAACTAAATGCAAAAGACGCTCCAAGATTTACGCATCTCATGTGACGAATAAAAATATAGCTCCAAGTAAAATTACCGATGATCATTAGAAGAAAGAGGGGATGCCTTACAGGGCATCCCCAAGCTTGGTTGCTTGGGAGTCCTTGAATATTACCTTGGGGTGCCTCGGGCATCCCCAAGCTTAGGCTCTTGCCACTCCTTATTCCTTCATCCATCGTGATCTCACCCAAAACTTGAAAACTTCAATCACACAAAACTTAACAGAAAGTTTGGTAAGATCCGTTAGTATAATAAAGCAAATCACCACTCTAAGTACTGTTGAAAACCAATTCATATTTTGTTTTTGCATTGTAGCTACTGTAATATAACTTTTCCATGGCTTAATCCACTGATAGAAATCGACAGTTTCATCAAAACAAGCAAACTATGCATCAAAAACAGAATCTGTCTTAAACAGGACAGTCTGTAGTAATCTGAACATTCACCATACTTGTGTTACTCTAAAAATTCTGAAACAATTAGAAAAAATAAACAATTTGTATAGAAAGACAGTGCAAAAAGTTTCAGAACCGTTTGACGTTCCAGTAAAAAATGTAAAATTGTGCACTACAGCCAAAGTTTCTGTTATGCACCGCACAAACCAACAAGCAATGTAAACATCCTAAAGGCAAATCTTGGCACATTATTTTTATGATACAATGAAATTGTACAATGGGATAATTATTTTTGTTTAAAAGTTTCTTTAATCAAGATTCACAAAGTTTCCGGGAGCATGAACACAGTTCAAGGAGCTCCCCCACTTCAACAATGCTTGTCTCTCTCACTTTCACTTTCCTTTTTGAAAAGTTTTGGGTTCCCTTTTTTTTAAACTATATAAAAGCACTCAACAGAAATAAATGACTCTCTAAAACTTCCGGGTTGTCTCCCTGGCAGCGCTTTCTTTAAAGCCATTAAGCTAGGCATATAGTGCTCAAGTAATGGATCCACCCGGATCCCAAGATATATCAAAGCCAATTTTAATTAACAATGATTTGTGATTTAGTAGTGAGCACAAAGTAACATATATCATGCAACAACGAAGTCTAACTCTCTTCCTATGCATCGGCATGTCATAAAAGAACAATTCATGCACATCAAGTAAATGCCAATGCATAGTATAAACAGTTTCTTGCAATTTTATCATATTGGAAACATGGAGAGGCGGAGATATAGTCCCTCTCTCATAATAATTGGAAGTAGGAGCAGCAAGCACATGCATATTATATCTATCAAAATCATCATGTGTAGTAGTAAAATGCAACCCATCAATATAATTCTTAATAAGGGCAAACTTCTCAGATATAGTGTAGTCGGGAGAATTCAAAAAGATAATAGGACTATCATGCGTGGGTGCAATAGCAACAATTTCATGTTTAACATAAGGAACTATAGCAAGTTCATCTCCATAAGCATAATTCATATTGGCATCTTGGCCACAAGCATAGCAAGCATCATCAAAAAGGGATATTTCAAAACAATCAACGGGATCATAGCAATCATCCTTCGGTAAGCACGAAGGTAAATTAAACAATGTATGAGTTGAAGAGTTACTCTCATTAGAAGGTGGGCACGTGTAGCTAATCTGCTCTTCCTCCTTTTGTTCTTCGCTCTCCTCATCATCTTTTTCATCCAATGAGCCCACAGTTTCATCAATTCCTTCTTCCATAGACTCCTGCAAAATATTAGTCTCTTCTTGGACAGCGGAGACTCTCTCAATAAATTCATCAATATCGGAATTGAATTCATAATTCTCATAGCAATATTTAAGTATAGGAAAAAATTTAGGTCTGTAAACAGCATCATCAAGATTTTCACACTCTTTAAACAAAGATTCAATTTCATAAGCACCCATAAAAGCAACGAATTCTTCTATTTGTTCCACATCATTATAATCATATATACCATTAGCATAAGAAGCCAAGGTTTTATCATCATTAAAATTGCATGAAAAGGGAAGGTGTGAAGCCTTCATCCTAGAGCAACAAGTATAATCATATCTCAAGCATAGTTCCCAAGCATACCAATGCAACATATGAATTTGCATAATAGTTTCCCTTTTTGAGTCAAGCGATAATCCCTAAAGTATACAGGCTGATCCAACGTGTCTCCCATTACATAATTGAATGGAGTTTTCTCAAGATTATTAAAGTAGTGCATAATATTTTTCACATAATCAGCATCGAGGGTTTTAGGAGGTTCCCCATCTCCATGAGTAGTAAGTACACCTAATTTTTTTGGTATTTCGTGTTCCATATCCATAACTAAAGATAGGGAACAACTTAGAACAGAAAATAAAAACTACTTAGTGATAAAGCAAACAAGCACACACGAGAATATTCACCCCACGCTATAACTCCCCGGCAACGGCGCCAGAAAAAAGTCTTGATCACCCACAACTATAGGGGATCAATTGTAGCCTCTTTCGATAAGTAAGAGTGTCGAACCCAACGAGGAGCTAAAGGTAGAACAAATATTCCCTCAAGTTCTATCGACCACCGATACAACTCTACGCACGCTTGATGTTCGCTTTACCTAGAACAAGTATGAAACTAGAAGTACTTTGTAGGTGTTGTTGGATAGGTTTGCAAGAATATAAAGAGCACGTAAATAAAAACTAGGGGCTGTTTTAGGTAAAGAAGCAATAAAGTTAGTATAGCGAGTGTGGAAAAGTGGTGGTAGGAGTTGCGAAATTGTCCCTAAGCAATTGACTACTTTACTAGACCGATAGCAAGTTTTATGTGGGAGAGGCCACTGCTAGCATGTCATCCCTGACTTGGAGTTCTATGCACTTATGATTGCAACTATTAGCAAGCATCCGCAACTACTAACGTTCATTAAGGTAAAACCCAACCATAGCAATAAGATATATTGGTCCCCCTTCAATCCCGTATGCATCAATTTCTATGGTAGGTCGAAGCTTCTGTCACTCTTGCCCTCCAATACATAGTCCTATCAACATACAACTAACCCTATGGTGTGATCCACGCACGCGCTCATATGATGGGCACCAAAGGACAACAATGATACGTCCATTTTGCATCATGCTTTTATATCGATATTTATTGCATTATGGGCTGTTATTACACATTATGTCATAATACTTATGCCTATTCTCTCTTATTTTACAAGGTTTACATAAGGAGGGAGAATGCCGGCAGGTGGAATTCTGGGCTGGAAAAGGAGCAAATATTAGAGACCTATTCTGCACAACTCCAAAAGTCCTGAAACTCCACGAAAGATATTTTGGAAATAATAAAAAATACTGAGCGGAAGAAATACCAGGGGGGCCCACACCCTGGCCACGAGGGTGGGGGGCGCGCCCCCTGCCTCGTGGGCCCCCTGTTGGCCCTCCGGTGCCCATCTTCTGCTATATGAAGTCTTTCGTTCGAAGAAAAATCATAAGCACGCTTTCGGGACGAGACTCCGCCGCCACGAGGCGGAACCTTGGCGGAACCAATCTAGGGCTCCGGCAGAGCTGTTCTGCCGGGGACACTTCCCTCCGGGAGGGGGAAATCATCGCCATCGTCATCACCAACGCTCCTCTCATCGGGAGAGGGCAATCTCCATCAACATCTTCACCAGCACCATCTCCTCTCAAACCCTAGTTCATCTCTTGTATCCAATTCTTGTCTCTAAGTCTAGGATTGGTACCTGTAGGTTGCTAGTAGTGTTGATTACTCCTTGTAGTTTATGCTAGTTGGTTTATTTGGTGGAAGATCATATGTTCAGATCCTATATGCACATTAATACTCCTCTGATTATGAACATGAATATGCTTGGTGAGTAGTTACGTTTGTTCCTGAGGACATGGGAGAAGTCTTGCTATTAGTAGTCATGTGAATTTGGTATTCGTTCGATATTTTGATGAGATGTATGTTGTGTCTCCTCTAGTGGTGTTATGTGAACATCGACTACATGACACTTCACCATTATTTGGGCCTAGAGGAAGGCATTGGGAAGTATTAAGTAGATGATGGGTTGCTAGAGTGATAGAAGCTTAAACCCTAGTTTATGCGTTGCTTCGTAAAGGGCTGATTTGGATCCATATGTTTCATGCTATGGTTAGGTTTACCTTAATACTTCTTTTGTAGTTGCGGATGCTTGCAATAGGGGTTAATCATAAGTGGGATGCTTGTCCAAGTAAGGACAGCACCCAAGCACCGGTCCACCCACATATCAAATTATCAAAGTACCGAACGCGAATCATATGAACATGATGAAAACTAGCTTGACGATAATTCCCATGTGTCCTCGGGAGCGCTTTTCTCTATATAATAGTTTGTCCAGGCTTGTCCTTTTCTACAAAAAGGATTGGGCCACCTTGCTGCACTTTATTTACTTTTGTTACTTGTTGCTTGTTACCAATTATCTTATCACAAAACTATCTGTTACCTATAATTTCAGTGCTTGCAGAGAATATCTTACTGAAAACCGCTTATCATTTCCTTCTGCTCCTCGTTGGGTTCGGCACTCTTACTTATTGAAAGGACTACGATAGATCCCCTATACTTGTGGATCATCAAGACTCTTTTCTGGCGCCGTTTCCGGGGAGTGAAGTGCCTTTGGTAGGTGGAATTTGGTAAGGAAAAATTTATATAGTGTGCTGAAATTTACTGTCACTTGTTACTATGGAAAGTAATCCTCTGAGGGGCTTGTTCGGGGTATCTTCACCCCGACCAGTAGAGCAAAGAGTTGCTCCTCAACCTACTGAACCCACTGAAGATGAAAATGTCTACTTTGAGATTCCTTCGGGTATGATAGAAAAACTGCTAGTTAATCCTTTTGCAGGAGACGGAACAATGCATCCTGATGAGCAGCTAATATATGTGGATGAAGTTTGTGGATTATTTAAGCTTGCAGGTGTGCCCGATGATGTTATTAAGAAGAAGGTCTTCCCTTTATCTTTGAAGGGAGATGCATTGCCATGGTATAGGCTATGTGATGATACGGGATCATGGAACTACAAACGATTGAGATTGGAATTTCATCAGAAGTTTTATCCTATGCATCTTGTTCATCGTGATCGCAATTATATATATAATTTTTGGCCTCGCGAAGGAGAAAACATCACTCAAGCTTGGGGGAGGCTTAAATCAGTGTTATATTCATGCCCCAATCATGAGCTTCCAAGAGAAATAATAATTCAAAATTTCTATGCTCGGCTTTCTGATAACAATCGCACCATGCTCGATACTTCTTGTGCTGGCTCTTTTATGATGAAGACTATTGAATTCAAATGGGATTTATTGGAAAGAATTAAACGCAACTCTGAAGATTGGGATCTCAATGAAGGTAAAGAGTTAGGTAAGACACCTAAGTTTGATTGTGTTAAATCTTTTATGGATACCGATGTTTTCCGTAAATTTAGCACTAAATATGGACTTGACTCTGAGATAGTAGCTTCTTTCTGTGAATCTTTTGCTGCTCACGTTGATCTAACTAAGGAGAAGTGGTTTAAATATCATCCTCCCATAGAAGTAAAAGTAGTTGCACCTATTAAAGTTGAAGAAAAGATTATCACTTATAATGATCCTATTGTTCCTACTGCTTATGTTGAGAAACCACTTTTTCCTGTTAGGATAAAAGATCATGCTAAAGCTTCAACTGTGGTTCGTAAAAGCAATATTAGAACCTATACACCTCCTGAGCAAGTTAAAGTTGAACCTAATATTGCTATTGTTAAAGATCTCTTGTCTGGTAATATTGATGGGCATGTTATTCATTTCTGTGATGAAACTGCTAGAATTGCCAAACCTTGTGCTAAAGATAAACATAGACCTGTGGTAGGCATGCCTGTTATTTCTGTTAAAATAGGATATCATTGTTATCATGGCTTATGTGACCTGGGTGCTAGTGCTAGTGCAATACCTATTGACTTATACAAAGAAATTATGCATGATATTGCAGCTACTGAGTTAGAAGATATTGATGTCACAATTAAACTTGCCAATAGAGATACTATTTCACCCATGGGAATTGTTAGAGATGTTGAAGTCTTGTGTGGGAAAACTAAATATCCTGCTGATTTTCTTGTTCTTGGTTCCCCACAAGATAGCTTTTGTCCCATTATATTTGGTAGACCCTTCTTGAACACTGTTAATGCTAAGATAGACTGCGAAAAGGATGTCGTTACTATTGGTTTGGGTGATATGTCTCATGAGTTCAATTTCTCTAAATTTCGTAGACAACACCGTGAAGAGGAATTGCCTAGTAAGGATGAAATTATTGGTCTTGCTTCTATTGCCGTACCTCCTAGTGATCCTTTAGAACAATATTTGCTAGACCATGAAAATGATATGTTTATGAATGAAAGAAGGGAAATAGATGAAGTATTCTTTAAACAGGAACCCATCCTAAAACACAATTTGCCTGTTGAAATCCTAGGGGATCCTCCTCCACCCAAAGGTGATCCCGTGTTTGAGCTTAAACCGTTACCTGATACTCTTAAATATGCTTATCTTGATGAGAAAAAGATATATCCTGTTATTATTAGTGCTAACCTTTCAAAGCATGAAGAAGAGAGATTATTGAAAACTCTGAAGAAGCACCGTGCTGCTATTGGATATACTCTTGATGATCTTAAGGGCATTAGTCCCACTCTATGTCAACACAAAATAAATTTGGAGAAAGATGCCAAACCAGTTCGTGATCACCAACGACGGCTGAATCCTAAGATGAAAGAAGTGGTAAGAAAGGAAATACTAAAGCTCCTTGAGGCAGGTATAATTTATCACGTGGCTGATAGTCAGTGGGTGAGTCCTGTCCATTGTGTCCCTAAGAAGGGAGGTATTACTGTCGTTTCTAATGATAAAGATGAATTGATTCTGCAAAGAATTATTACAGGTTATAGGATGGTAATTGATTTCCGCAAATTAAATAAAGCTACTAAAAAGGATCATTACCCCTTACCTTTTATTGATCAAATGCTAGAAATATTATCCAAACATACACATTTTTGCTTTCTAGATGGTTACTCTGGTTTCTCTCAAATACCTGTGTCAGCTGGTGATCAATCAAAGACCACTTTCACTTGCCCTTTCGGTACTTTTGCTTATAGACGTATGCCTTTTGGTTTATGTAATGCACCTGCTACCTTTCAAAGATGCATGATGGCTGTATTCTCTGACTTTTGTGAAAAGATATGTGAGGTTTTCATGGATGATTTCTCCGTTTATGGATCCTCTTTTGATGACTGCTTAAGCAACCTTGATCGAGTTTTGCAGAGATGTGAAGAAACTAACCTTTTCTTGAATTGGGAGAAGTGCCACTTTATGGTTAATGAAGGTATTGTCTTGGGGCATAAAATTTCTGAAAGAGGCATTGAAGTTGATAAAGCCAAGGTTGATGCTATTGAAAAGATGCCATGTCCCAAGGACATCAAAGGTATAAGAAGTTTCCTTGGTCATGCCGGTTTTTATAGGAGGTTCATTAAAGACTTCTCAAAAATCTCTCGGCCTCTGACTAATTTATTACAAAAAGATATACCATTTGTCTTTGATGATGATTGTGTAGAAGCATTTGAAATACTTAAGAAAGCATTGATCTCTGCACCCATTGTTCAGCCACCTGATTGGAATTTACCCTTTGAAATTATGTGTGATGCTAGTGATTATGCTGTAGGTGCTGTTCTAGGGAAAAGAGTTGATAAGAAATTAAATGTTATTCAATATGCTAGTAAAACTCTAGACAATGCTCAGAGAAATTATGCTACTACTGAAAAGGAATTCTTAGCAGTTGTATTTGCTTGTGATAAGTTCAGGCCTTATATTGTTGATTCTAAAGTAACTATTCACACTGATCATGCTGCTATTAAATATCTTATGGAAAAGAAAGATGCTAAACCTAGACTTATTAGATGGGTTCTCTTGCTACAAGAATTTGATTTGCATATTATTGATAGAAATGGAGCTGAGAACCCCGTTGCTGACAACTTGTCTAGGTTAGAAAATGTTCTTGATGACCCACTACCTATTGATGATAGCTTTCCTGATGAACAATTAAATGCCATAAATGCTTCTCGTACTACTCCTTGGTATGTTGATTATGCTAATTAGATCGTTGCTAAATTCATACCACCTAGTTTCACATACCAACAAAAGAAAAAGTTTTTCTATGATTTAAGACATTACTTCTGGGATGACCCACATCTTTATAAAGAAGGAGTAGATGGTGTTATTAGACGTTGTGTACCTGAGCATGAACAGGAACAGATCCTACGCAAGTGTCACTCCGAGGCTTATGGAGGACACCACGCTGGAGACAGAACTGCACATAAGGTACTGCAATCCAGTTTTTATTGGCCTACTCTCTTCAAGGATGCCCGTAAGTTTGTTTTATCTTGTGATGAATGTCAAAGAATTGGTAATATTAGTAGACGTCAAGAAATGCCTATGAATTATTCACTTGTTATTGAACCATTTGATGTTTGGGGCTTTGATTATATGGGACCTTTTCCTGCCTCTAATGGATATACACATATTTTAGTTGGTGTTGATTACGTTACTAAGTGGGTAGAAGCTATTCCAACTAGTAGTGCTGATCATAACACCTCTATTAAGATGCTTAAAGAAGTTATTTTTCCGAGGTTTGGATTCCCTAGATATTTAATGACTAATGGTGGTTCACATTTTATTCATGGTGCTTTCCGTAAAATGCTTGCTAAGTATGATGTTAATCATAGAATTGCATCTCCTTATCACCCGCAGTCTAGTGGTCAAGTAGAATTGAGTAATAGAGAGCTCAAGTTAATTTTGCAAAAGACTGTTAATAGATCTAGAAAGAATTGGTCCAAGAAACTTGATGATGCATTATGGGCCTATAGAACTGCATATAAAAATCCTATGGGTATGTCTCCGTATAAAATGGTTTATGGCAAAGCATGTCACTTACCTCTCGAACTAGAACATAAGGCTTATTGGGCTATTAAAGAGCTCAACTATGATTTCAAACTTGCCGGTGAGAAGAGGTTATTTGACAGTAGCTCACTTGATGAATGGAGAACCCAAGCTTATGAGAATGCCAAAAAATTTAAAGAAAAAGTTAAAAGATGGCATGACAAAAGGATACAAAAGCGTGAGTTTAATGTATGTGATTATGTATTGCTATACAACTCTCGTTTAAGATTTTTTGCAGGAAAACTTCTCTCTAAATGGGAAGGCCCTTACGTTATCGAGGAGGTTTATCGTTTCGGTGCCATAAAAATCAACAACTTCGAAGGCACAAATCCGAAGGTGGTGAACGGTCAAAGAATCAAACATTATATCTCAGGTAATCCTATAAATGTTGAAACGAATGTTATTGAAACCGTGACTCCGGAGGAATACATAAGGGACACTTTCCGGAACATTTCAGACTCCGAAAAGGAATAGGTATGTGGTATAGTAAGTAAACCTACTCCAAAATAGTTCTAAAGGCAATTTTTCTCCGTTTTGGAATATTTAGAAAAATAGAAAAATAAGAAGCAGTCCGGGAAGGACACGAGGCCTCCACGAGGGTGGAGGGTGCGCCCCCTGCCTCGTGGGCACCTCGTGCGCTCTCCGGACTCCGTTTTCTTGCACGATACGTATTTTGGTTGGTAAAAATTCATTATATAATCTCCCGAAGGGTTTGACTCCTGTATCACGCAAATATCCTCTGTTCTTGTTTCGAGCTATTTTTCTGACAGATCTAGATCATCATGACGTCTCCAAGTGCCCCCAAGGACAAGTTCTTCGAGAAGGTCATCAATCCCTACCTCGCGGAGGTGCTGCAACACCCTCAAACCATTGAGATGCATGAGGGGGTGCTGCACATCCGCGATGTTGAGGGACCAAGGAAGACCGGAAGCGTGGAGACAAGGCTCGAGGCAATGGAGCAACAAGTTTTCAAGTGCCAGGAGATGGTGGAGCGTGGACTTGACTCCAATCACATGATGATCGCGGAGTTCACCAACAACCATAAGCTGGATGCCAAGGACACTGGGGAGGCCATCTTCAAGCTCCACAAGAAAATCGAGCACCTCCAAGCCCAAATCTATGACCTGCAAAACCAAAACTGTGAGTATGAATATAGATTCAAGAGAATGAGTTTGGCTGCAGATTTGAGGATCCCGGAGACTCGATCATCCTTCTATGATGGTGAGCCCATGCCTTGGAAGATGGACGACAAGCCTACTTCATCAACAACCCCATCACCACTACTTCTGAGGAAGGAGACATAACCACATGGGTATGAGCACTCCCCTTGGCAACTGCCAAGCTTGGGGGATGTGCCCCGCTATTGTATCACCATCACACTCCTATCTTTACCGTTTTTCTTAGTTCGATCCTTTTAGTAGTATCTTGATTTAGTAGAATAAAGTTTATGGCATGATCTAGTTTTGAGTTTTGCTTTATGATCTTTCTATGTAATCGAGTCCGTGAGCTATATATATAATAAAGATTAGTGTTGAGTCAAGGGCTTGATTGTCTTGCTATGATCTTGAGTGAATAAAATAAAGAGAAAAGAATAAAAAGAAACAAGAGATCATATTGATCTTATGGAGAGTAATGACTTCACATAGAAAGAGTATGATGATTAAAAATTGTTGGGAGTTGGCAAACATAGCTTTGGTCATCGTTGCAATTAATAGGAAGTAATAAAGAAAGAGAGGTTTCACATATAAATATACTATCTTGGACATCTTTTATGATTGGGAGCACTCATTAAAATATGACATGCTAAAGAGTTGATGTTGGACAAGGAAGACAACATAATGGGTTATGTTTTCTTATATCTGAGATAAAGTATATTGTCATGGATCATCCAACATCTTGAGCTTGCCTTTCCCCCTCATGCTAGCCAAATTCTTTGGACCAAGTAGAGATACTACTTGTGCTTCCAAAAACCCTTAAACCAGTTTTGCCATGAGAGTCCACCATACCTACCTATGGATTGAGTAAGATCCTTCAAGTAAGTTGTCATTGGTGCAAGCAATAAAAATAGAAAAATAATAAGAAGTCCGGGAAGGACACGAGGGCTCCACGAGGGTGGAGGGCGCGCCCTACCCCCTGGGCGCGCCCCCTGCCTCGTGGGCACCTCGTGTGCTCTCCGGACTCCGTTTTCTTGCACGTTACGTATTTTGGTCGGTAAAAATTCATTATGTATTCTCCCGAAAGTTTTGACCTCCGTATCATGCAAATATCTCCTATCTTTGTTTCGAGGTGTCCTGCTGCAGATTAGAGCAACATGTCGTCCCAGGATTCGGAAGGAGAAAGCTATGTGGCTGATTACCTTGCAGATCCTAAGGTCTATGGGGATGTGGAGCATTGTGGTTGGACTACGGAAGAAGAAGAGGACTATGAGCCCAAGAGAAATGAGGAGACGAGCTCAGATGAAGATGAAGTCCCATTACCTCAACCTGGGGACATGCATGTGGAGTTCAAAAAGTCAAGCCTCCCTGATAGAGCAAAGAAATTTAAGATCGAGTTTATCCCTTTTCGTCTCTTGCAGGAAAACAAGCAGGAATTATGCAAAAAGATATTAAGCCTGGAGCAGGAGATTGATGACTTGAGGGATCAAAATTCTGTCCTCAAGCGCAAATTAAGGAAGAAGACTACGCCATCAACTAAACCATCATCTTCTTCTTCAACAAAGGAGACATAATCACAAGGGTATGGGCACTCCCCTTGGCAACTGCCAAGATTGGGGGAGGTGCCCCGGTATCGTATCACCATCACATCTCCTTTCTTTACCCTTTTTCTTAGTTCGATCCTATTAGTAGTATCTTAATCTAGTAGAATAAAGTTTTGGTATGATCTAGTTTTGAGTTTTGCTTTATGATCTTTCTATGTAATCGAGTCCGTGAGCTATATATAATAAAGATTAGTGTTCAGTCAAGGGCTTGATTGTCTTGCTATGATCTTGAGTGAATAAAAGAAAGAGAAAAGAATAGAAAGAAACAAAGAGATCATATTGATCTTATGGAGAGTAATGACTTCACATAGAAAGAGTATGATGATTAAAAATTGTTGGGAGTTGGCAAACATATCTTTGGTCATCGTTGCAATTAATAGGAAGTAATAAAGAAAGAGAGGTTGCACATATAAATATACTATCTTGGACATCTTTTATGATTGGGAGCACTCATTAAAATATGACATGCTAAAGAGTTGATGTTGGACAAGGAAGACAATGTAATGGGTTATGTTTTCTTATATCTGAGATAAAGTATATTGTCATGGATCATCCAACATGTTGAGCTTGCCTTTCCCCCTCATGCTAGCCAAATTCTTTGCACCAAGTAGAGATACTACCTGTGCTTCCAAAAACCCTTAAACCAGTTTTGCCATGAGAGTCCACCATATCTACCTATGGATTGAGTAAGATCCTTCAAGTAAGTTGTCATCGGTGCAAACAATAAAAATTGCTCTCTAAATATGTATGATTGATTGGTGTGGAGGAAATAAGCTTTATACGATCTTGTGATGTGGAAGAAATAAAAGCGACGGACTGCATAATAAAGGTTCGTATCACAAGTGGCAATATAAAGTGACGTTCTTTCGCATTAAGATTTTGTGCATCCAACCCTGAAAGTGCATGGCAACCTCTGCTTCCCTCTGCGAAGGGCCTATCTTTTATTATTACCTTCTACCTTATGCAAGAGTCATGGTGATGTTCACCTTTCCTTTTTACATTTTATCCTTTGGCAAGCACAGGATGTTGGAAAGATCCTGATATATATATCTAATTGGATGTGGGTTAGCATGAATTATTATTGTTGACATTACCCTTGAGGTAAAAGGTTGGGAGGCGAAACTATAAGCCCCTATCTTTCTCTGTGTCCGATTAAAACTCCGTAACCACAAGTATTGCGTGAGTGTTAGCAATTATGACAGACTAAATGATAGTTGAGTATGTGGACTTGCTAGAAAGCTCTGACATAGACTCTTTCTGATGTTATGATAAGTTGCAATTGCCTCAATGACTGAGATTATAGTTTGTTAGTGCTCAATAAAGTTTCTGATTCATACTTTGCATTGTGAATAGATTATTACTTGAGCATAAGAAACATATGACAATATCCATATATGTTGCTGTTATGAGAATAATCATGATGCCCTCATGTCCGTATTTTATTTTATCGACACCTCTACCTCTAAACATGTGGACATATTTATCGTTATCGGCTTCCGCTTGAGGACAAGCGAGGTCTAAGCTTGGGGGAGTTGAAACGTCCATTTTGCATCATGCTTTTATATCAATATTTATTGCATTATGGGCTGTTATTACACATTATGTCATAATACTTATGCCTATTCTCTCTTATTTTACAAGGTTTACATAAGGAGGGAGAATACCGGCAGCTGGAATTCTGGGCTGGAAAAGGAGCAAATATTAGAGACCTATTCTGCACAACTCCAAAAGTCCTGAAACTCCACGAAAGTTATTTTTGAAAATAATAAAAAATACTGAGCGGAAGAAATACCAGAGGGGGCACATACCCTGGCCACGAGGGTGGGGGGCGCGCCCCCTGCCTCGTGGGCCCCCTGTTGGCCCACCGGTGCCCATCTTCTGCTATATGAAGTCTTTCGTCCGAAGAAAAATCATAAGCACGCTTTTGGGATGAGACTCCGCCGCCACGAGGCGGAACCTTGGCGGAACCAATCTAGGGCTCCGGCAGAGCTGTTCTGCCGGGGACACTTCCCTCCGAGAGGGGGAAATCATCGCCATCGTCATCACCAACGCTCCTCTCATCGGGAGAGGGCAATCTCCATCAACATCTTCACCAGCACCATCTCCTCTCAAACCCTAGTTCATCTCTTGTATCCAATTCTTGTCTCTAAGTCTAGGATTGGTACCTGTAGGTTGCTAGTAGTGTTGATTACTCCTTGTAGTTGATGCTAGTTGGTTTATTTGGTGGAAGATCATATGTTCAGATCCTATATGCACATTAATACTCCTCTGATTATGAACATGAATATGCTTTGTGAGTAGTTACGTTTGTTCCTGAGGACATGGGAGAAGTCTTGCTATTAGTAGTCATGTGAATTTGGTATTCGTTCGATATTTTGATGAGATGTATGTTGTGTCTCCTCTAGTGGTGTTATGTGAACATCGACTACATGACACTTCACCATTATTTGGGCCTAGAGGAAGGCATTGGGAAGTAATAAGTAGATGATGGGTTGCTAGAGTGACAGAAGCTTAAACCCTAGTTTATGTGTTGCTTCGTAAGGGGCTGATTTGGATCCATATGTTTCATGCTATGGTTAGGTTTACCTTAATACTTCTTTTGTAGTTGCAGATGCTTGCAATAGGGGTTAATCATAAGTGGGATGCTTGTCCAAGTAAGGAAAACACCCAAGCACCGATCCACCCACATATCAAATTATCAAAGTACCGAACGCGAATCATATGAACGTGATGAAAACTAGCTTGACGATAATTCCCATGTGTCCTCGGGAGCGCTTTTCTCTATATAAGAGTTT
Source organism: Aegilops tauschii subsp. strangulata (assembly GCF_002575655.3). Classification (NCBI taxonomy): domain Eukaryota; kingdom Viridiplantae; phylum Streptophyta; class Magnoliopsida; order Poales; family Poaceae; genus Aegilops; species Aegilops tauschii. The sequence continues at coordinate 45,406,609 of NC_053035.3, forward strand.
GTCCATGCTTGTCCTTTGATACAAAAAGGATTGGGCCACCTTGCTGCACTTTATTTACTTTTGTTACGTGTTTCTTGTTACCAATTATCTTATCACAAAACTATCTGTTACCTATAATTTCAGTGCTTGCAGAGAATATCTTACTGAAAACCGCTTATCATTTCCTTCTGCTCCTCGTTGGGTTCGACACTCTTACTTATTGAAAGGACTACGATAGATCCCCTATACTTGTGGGTCATCAAGCAACATAACCACAAGCAAATTAAACCAATCATAGCAATTCACCAATTACCGATAGGACAACGAAAATCTACTCAGACATCATAGGATGGCAACACATCATTGGATAATAATATGAAGCATAAAGCACATTGTTCAAGTAGAGGGTACAGCGGGTTGCGGGAGAGTGGACGGCTGTAGATAGATGGGGGAAGGTGATGTAGATGTTGGTGAAGATGGCGGAGGTGTTGGTGTAGATTGCGGTGATGATGATGGCCCCCGCGGCGTTCCGGCACCACCGGGAGAGAGGGGGAGAGAGCCCCCCTTCTTCTTCTTCTTCCTTGACCTTCTCCCTAGATGGGAGAAGGGTTTCCCCTCTGGTCCATGGCCTCCATGGCGGCGGAGGGGCGAGAGACCCTCCGAGATTGGATCTGTCTCTCTGTCTCTCTCTGTTTCTGCTTTCCCTGATTCTGCCCTTTCACCGTTTCTTATATTCCCGGAGATCCGTAACTCCGATTGGGCTGAAATTTGGACACGATTTTTATCCAGATATTGGCTTTCTTACGGCGAAAGAAGGGCACCAACCGCCTTACGGAGTGGCCATGAGGGCTCAGGGCGCGCCTGACCCCCTGGGGCGCGCCTCCTGCCTCGTGGCCCCCTCGGGCATCGTCTCGCGTTGATTCTTCTTCCCAAAAATCACATATATTCCAAAAAAAATCTCCGTCAGGTTTTATCCCGTTTGGACTCCGTTTGAGATGGATTTTCTGCGAAACAAAAAACATGCAACAAATAGGAACTGGCACTGGGCACTGGATCAATATGTTAGTACCAAAAATAGTATAAAAAGTTGCCAAAAGTATGTAAAAGTTGTAGAAATATTGGCATGGAACAATCAAAAATTATAGATACGACGGAGACGTATCACTACACCATTCGATAGATACGATTGCATCTACATTCCTACCCTGTAGTATTGTCAGGATCACACGAACTGTCATCTGGGGCCGGCATCCAGTCATTCATGTCCCGAGCCACCGCCAACCCTCTGCCTCACAAGGCACCAACTATGGAGGGAAGATCGGAAGGCACCTCCTTCCACTTCTGACCAAACATCATCCACTGGACCAGAGTCAACGCCTCCACCGCGGGCGTGCATCCCATGCAACCACCAAGCCACTGACATCACCGCTCCATAGCAACCCACGGCCCTACCGACGGCCACACTGGGTCGCCGCCACCACCCGACGCTGCTAGTCGACGTCCAGCCACCGGATCTGACTAGAGATGGCCAAGCACACAACCACCATCGGCCACATGCCGCCAATCCGACGCCAAATCCCACCGGTACCATCCTGCTTGCGCCACCTCCACCCCACCACCTCCACCATCGCGCATAGCCACAATGCCCTGGCACCATCGGCCCGTAGCAGACGTAACGACCACTGCCAAGCAGAGGCGCCGCCCCAACAAAGGCCAGACCCGCCCGGAAAGAGCCCCGCACGCCCGGACCTCCACGCTGTCCCGCACCTCACGACCAAGTCGCCGCCCATACGGCACTACAGCACGCCGCCGAACGAGCAGCACAAGCTCACTCACCCGTGCCAGCATGCGCACACAGCCGCAGCGCGCATTCCCCCGCCAAGTAGAGCTGCCTGCAATGCCCCAGCCTGAGCGAGAACCCCCCGGTCGCCATCGAGCGGGCTTTGCTAGGCGATGCCCTATGGCGGCGGGGGAGGGTTGGCTCCCGTGACGCCCGTAGGAGGTCTAAACATCTGAATGTAAAAAATATTAATAAATCCTGAACGTTCGGATTTTAAGCATGGCAATCCGAACGTTTTTCATGACAACTTTAGTTCACGCGAGGTAGGCAAACATGGCAATTTTCAGACAAAAAACGAAATATGATAAAGTTGCATGTTCTAACAACTAAAGTTACCACCTCGCGTCAACTAAAATTGCCATGAAAAGATGTTCGGGATGACATGCTTAAAATCCAAACTTTTGGGATTTATCGGCGTCCGAAAGATTGGCAAGTGGATGGGCACATCCTTTTTCTTTACAAAATAGTGGAAGCACATCCTTAAATGTGGAAGATTCCAGAGGAAGGAGACCCATCGAGCTTCTTCTCCGGTCGCGGGCGGTTGTTGGACCTCACCAGCAGTTCCGCGTACGGGAGTCGTCCCGCACGTCGTGCCCCCTCTTCTTTTTGAACTTTCTTTTAGCATGGTCTGCACCTACACCGTGCCCCGTGTTTGTCTTTGTTGACTAGCTAGCATGAGCAACACTGTTCAACACCATCGCAGGTGTTCAGACTGCGGCTTTGCCCGGGGCCTGGGACGATCCTAGTTTGTGTTCAGACTGCTTGAAATACATTAGTTTCTCCATCGATGTCAATTCGATGTTACATTAGTTTGTGGGTAGTAAGTGGCATTTGGCCGCAAAATACTACCCGGTCATGTAGTTGGTGCTAGTGCTAAAGAAATTTAGCAAGACCTTTTGAGATGGTTGGTGGACATGTATGTAGTGGGTGCTAAAGATGATGTTCCAAGTCATGATTAAGCATATAGCCTAAAAGAAAGTCATGATTAAGCATGGATTTGCTTGTCCTCGTCCCATCCGACTCGTCTAACGCGCTCTCTATTCTTTCCGGTGATTCTCTTTCCTGGGCGGCATATGGTCATTTAGTTATAAAGATTAAGACCCTCGTGAAAGGGAGAGAATTTGTTTCATAGAAAATTGAAAGAGAACAAAATTAAATAGGGTCAAGTTGGTGGTTTACACACGAACTAAAAGTCTAGCATGGTTGTATGGACGCACATAGGTCCTCTTTGTATCGAGGAATTGTTGCATAGAGTTTATCCGACGGGAGGCCAGGATACCCAACCCACCCATATCCTTGGACAGACAGATGTCGGCCCACATCACCACGTGGTACTTCTGTCGATTGTTCATCGCCCGCTAGAAGAACCGGGACAGGTCTTTATCGAATGAACTATTCACTCTCTCCAGCAAAATGTACATCCCATCATATACATGGGGATACTGGAGAGATTAGAGTCAATCAAGATTCAAGACAGTCTTACTTTCCTTGGAAGTAAACCATTCACACCACGGTTCAGCCCGCGCGGCCACCTTTCCCATGAGAGGGTCAAACGCACTAAGAAGAAACTTCGAGTCAGAGAGCAGTATCCTCAAATACTCTATGGGAAGGTGGCCAGCCCGCAATTCAGGTTGTTCGCGATCCGTTGCTGCTCGGCCTCGGAGTATCCCAGAACAATCACCTCGCTCTTACCAAAATTATTTTTTAGCCCCGACATTTCTTCGAAACACAAGAGAAGCAACTGCAAGTTGACGATGTCTAGATCCGAACCCTCTACCATAATCATGGTATCATTCGCATACTGCTGGTGAGTGACCCAACCCCCAGGGATAATGTGAGCCACCACCCCTCGTAGGTGGCCGGCGGCCCTCGCCTTATCAAGGATGGTCGCAAGGGCGTCCACTGGCAGGTAGAAACAAAGGCAAAAGATTCACCTCATCCATTAGTTAAGGAGTCTAGAGTTGCTTTTACAAAAGCCACAAGAAGATTACATGGCCACTCTACTCTCCCGGTATAATGCAACCCAAATGTTTTGCGCCCACAATGACCTAAAACTTGGCCTCGCTTTGAATGTTTGATTGATTGTAGGATTGACTGGTGGATAGACTTGTGGCGGAAGACCCTAACATTTCTCTCACATCAAATGGTCCAACAAGTTAGCATGGTAGGGGAGGCCAACACTTTTCGGTTCGGCTTATTGGTGCTGGACATGTTGATCCACCAATCCTTAATAGAGAGCTCATCAATTAATGATGAAGTGTTGAAGTAGTCGAGGTTGAGCACCTCTTCATCATTTCCCATAGTCCGACCAACAGATTTGATGGTCTGTTTGCGAAGCGGACAAAGGCCACGGTTTGGCCATCCTTTTTTTCAACCTCTCTGCCGTCCAGATACAATTTTAAATTGCAACCAAGCGAAGAATTAACTATTCACCATCGACGGTTCCAATATAAAGCAGCTAGTGAGCTATGTTGCACAGGCATCAGCTGGTACAATATATCAATGCCGACGGCATTCTTGCTGACCGCCCTGCTACTGGCGGCAGCGGCAGCGACCAACGAGGCGGCAGGGAGCCTCGTCGTAACCCATGGCTGCGCGACGAGCTGCGGCGGCGTGGACATCCCCTACCCTTTCGGCATCGGCGGCGGCTGCTTCCGCAAGGGCTTCGAGATCGAGTGCGTCAACAGCAGCCGCGCTGTGCTCGCCGGCACGTCCATCCAGGTGATGCACCTGTCGTCGGACCCGGCCGAGTCGCTGGTGATGCTCCCCATTGGATGGATGTGCTTTAACGCCTCCAGCCCCAGCGAAGCCACGGGTTTCAGCTACGCCGAGACGGAGATGAACAAGGACGGCGTGTACCGCATCTCCAACACGCACAACATGCTCGTCGTCCTCGGCTGCAACACCTTCGCCTACACGGCCAGCGGGAAGACGCAGGGCGGCACCGATGCCTACACCTACTACACGGGCTGCATGTCCTTCTGCAACAACTCGGCCAGCGCACAGGACGGCCTCTGCGCCGGCGTTGGGTGCTGCCGCCTCGACATCCCGCCGGGCCTCACCGGCAACTACTTCAAGTTCCGTACCTACGACCACTCCACCATGATGGACTACAGCCCCTGCGACTACGCATTCCTCGTCGACAGGAACAACTACACCTTCCGACGGTCCGACCTCCTCATGGACACCAACCGGACCTCGCCGGTCTGGCTGGACTGGGCCATCCGCGGCAACGGCTCCGCTTCTGGCGACGTGTTCTCATGCACACAGGCGGCCAAGACGGGTCAGTCCGCATGCGTCAGCGCGCACAGCGACTGCGTGGATTCCACCAATGGGCCTGGCTACAACTGCAAGTGCTCCAAAGGCTACGAGGGCAACGCCTACCTTGCCGACGGATGCACCAGTAAGTAGTACTTTCTGTGAGATTCTATGAAATTCGTTGAATTTCAGTAATCTCAGTAGTCCCTGAAATATTTACCTTTCCACCAAATTATTTCAGTAGTATACAGGAATTCAAATATTTTCCATTTAAAAAAAATATTTAATTGAATCCAATAGAGTAGTTCGGCCCTCTGAACGAAATGCAAACCGAAATTGATTTCGGTTGCTTGCTGGATTTTTTTCTAAAACTGAAAGAGAAAACCAGTAGTACTGCTCGTACTAGTACGTTTTAGTTGTACACACACTGTTTTATACCGTGTTAGCATGGTGACATTTTTCACTTAGCATTTAGTAACTTTGACTGCCAATCGTTGTATGAAATATGTACGGACAAATCAAATATGAAACTAGTAATTTGATGGTAGTTTCCAGCCAATACATATGAAGATCATTTTTCTTGTTAATCAGTACTCAAAATAGAAGTCTGACTGCATGTTTTTCTGACTGCATGTTTTTTAAGACATCGTTGTTATTAGAAATATGGTTTAAGGAGGTCGATCGATGCCCTAATGATTATTTTTGTGAATTTGTGCAACACAGATATAGATGAATGTGCACATCCAGCAAAGTATCATTGCTACGGTGTCTGCAAGGACACTCAAGGATCTTACCAATGCACCTGTCATCCAGGTTATGAGAGCGATGACCCAAGAACTGGACCCTGCGCTCCAAAGTTCCCACTTGCTGCACAGATTTCCATAGGTAACCTCAGGCAAACAACTTTGAATGTTTTGATTTTGCTAATTATCAGTTTCGCAATTATTTAATTTTTGTATGTTCACTTAAAGTAGACAACACAAATTAAGCAATCTTTCTATGTAGCTCTTTTTATATGTACTTTGTTATAGTCTAGTCCCTCCTGGAGTTAGCTAGCTAGCTGAATGAGTGGGTCGATGTGAGGGGAGTGATGAATATTGTTTGAGACCTACAAGTGACCTGACTTAAAAAAGTTTCAGTCAACTGATGAACAAACAAGTCCCCACCAAGGGGCACAATCTTATATCATGTAGGATCTAAGACGCGGGTACATTCAATTTCAGTATCTTACTTTTCTTTAAGTTAAAATATATGCAGTTATTCAAAGCAATGCGGAAACTTAAAAATGAACTTACTGAATTTGTTAGCAGAATAATAATTAGGATATTTTTCATTAAATTATTTAGGTTTGCTTCTTTGTCCATATATAGGTGTAATAGGTGGTACACTTGTCATCGCATTAGTGGCATTCATCATTATTATTCGAAAAGAGAAGCGGAAGACCAGGGAGTTTTATGAGAAAAATGGTGGTCTTACCTTGGAGAAAGCTAAAGTTATAAAGCTTTTCAAAAAGGAGGAGCTCAAGCCAATTTTAAGAAGTAGCAATTTAATTGGAAAAGGTGGCTTTGGTGAAGTTTACAAGGGGGTTGTTGATAACATACTAGTTGCAGTAAAGAAACCAATTAGCGGTAATGTGCTGGAGAACAAGCAATTTGCAAATGAAGTCATCATACAGTCTCAAGTCATCCACAAGAACATCGTTAAGCTTATAGGTTGTTGCCTAGAAGTGGATACCCCCATGCTAGTGTACGAGTTCATTTCCAAAGGAAGCTTGCATGACATTCTTCATGAGTCCGAGAAGAGGGAGCCACTCAACTTGGATGTGCGTCTAAGCATTATTGTGGAATCGGCACATGGTCTAGCTTATATGCATTCCCAAGCCCATACCAAAATCCTGCACGGTGATGTTAAACCAGCAAATATACTTTTGGATGACAACTTTGTGCCAAAGATCTCAGACTTTGGCATATCGAGGTTGATTGCAGTAGATAAGGAACACACTGCAAATGTCATTGGTGACATGACTTATATGGATCCAGTATACCTACAAACAGGCCGACTGACTGAAAAAAGTGATGTCTACAGTTTTGGGGTTGTCATCTTAGAGGTCATTAGCAGGAAGAAGGCCACTCATTCCGACAATAACAACTTAGTGACGAGTTTCCTTGAGTGTCATAAAGAAGGGAAGAAAGCAACTGAGTTGTTTGATAAGGAAATTGCCATAGCAGGAGATTTGGAGCTTCTTGACACTCTGGCCGGTATTGCTGTGGAATGTCTTAACCTTGATGTGGATCAAAGACCATCAATGACAAATGTCGTGGCACGTCTTCTCACATTGAATAGATCCCGTGTGTTGTAACTGGTTTCTGAGGTTGAGTTTTAACATGTATGGAAATTTATCATGCATCACACTTCTTCCCATTCCAAAGTCAACGTGCATCTCCCAGTAAGATAGGCAACTATCAAGGCGTGAATTTTCTGTATTTGTTGTTGTGAGTAGCAGAGGAGGCCATCCTTAGTTCTTGAAATTTTGTATGACTGTAGCAAGTAACTATGTGGTTTATGTGACCAAATTTATGGAATAACTAATTAAATTCCCGCGTGCTACTATTGTGATTTGCTCTTGCTCCTGAAAACCTCAACGTGCTTGCCATGAAACCGTACATTCCATGACAATATCAAGGGTGTTCATAAGAACTCAAAATTTCACTAAAATGTGCTCAAGTATACAATTCTTGTTCTTCACAATGTTTTTTCAGTTTCAGGGGTTCCCATAGAAAAGACGTGTCAACAGTGAATTAATGATACCTACACTACTCGGAAGGCTCCAAGGCTCTATACAAAATAAGTGGTTTTAGTTCAAATTTGCCAAATTTGAACTAAAACCATGACATTATTTTTGGGACGGAGGGAGTATGTACTTAATTCGTGGATGTAGCCTTTTTTTTGCTTGCTGGCCCTGGCAAATGGAAACAGATAATTCCAACAAGCAACAAATGAGTATGGTTAAAAAAATGGACGTGTGATCTGGAAAAATCAAATTGCCACGTTAAACTTTAAAACTGCCATCATTTAGATAAAAAATGCCGTGTACAAAAAAATAGACATTTTCTTATGAAAAAAACATAGGAACATAAATTCATAAATGCCATGCTCTGAAATATGAAGATTGCCCTGCTACTTTATAAAATTTCCATTTCTCTGATTTATAAATTTACGTGATAAATAAAAATGCCATGCCAATAAAAATGGAAATGACACCCTCTTAATAATAAAACTGTCAGCCATAATAAAAATTCCATGCTCTCAATAATAAAACTACCATCCTGTTTATAATAAAACTGGCATGCTCCTAATAATAAAATGTCATGCAATTAATAACAAAAATGAGATGCTCTTGATCATAAAACTTCCATCCTCTTGATAATAAAAGTGACATGTTACTAATTATTGAAACGACATACTCTTAATAAAACAAATGCCATGTGAGAAAGTAAAAAAAAAACAATTCCAAAAAAAGTCATGAATACGTGATAAAATTTCCCAAAAACTTGCCATGGGGGCATTCCGAAAAGACCTAGAACACTTTTTTTGGAACGAAGACGCCAAAGACGTCCGGCTTTAAATTAATAAAGCCAACAGGGCCAAAGACCTAGAACTTGCAATGCTACCTATAACAAAAATACACATGGCAAGTTTGAAATCTTCCCCTCTAAAAAATAGGGATTTTTTATTTTAAAAATACGAAAAATTGCCATTTTAGGAAAAAAAAATCAAATGAGCGTAAATGTATTTGAATACATAAATGTATTTGAGTGCATGTGTTCACAGACCCCGTTTCAGCCCAAGTGGTGAGTGTGCACCGCGTTGGTGTATCATTTCCGCAAAGTTTTAGCTCTCCCGAATAATGACACGTTCGGAAGGAAACCCGCCACCTGCACGGCTGCACGTAATTACGGAGTAGTAGCATTTTGCTTGGACCTGTATTTTTTTATTTTTGGTGATGAATAACTTGGACCTGTAATGTAGTAATCTCTAACGTTCTGGGTCCTGTACTCTGGCTTCATTTTGGTTAATGTTTTTTGATCTTTTAAAAAGACAAATTTGGCGTGTGACAATCAATGTGATTCACCGTGCTGCCAGCGGGCACCTAGTACGTGATGTAGGCCGCGGTGCACAGGTCGCCCCGAGAGAGAGCAGCACACACTCGATCAGAGCCGGGCGGTCAGGCGCGTTCACACCGCCACACTGCGCGCAAGTGGTGAGGCAGGCTCATTTACATCAGACGGACAGGAGTAAGTGCACCTCCACTAGCTACATGCTCATGCTCTCGTACTAAAGAGAGCGGGAAACAGAGTGAGCTCGGCCGACCCAAGAGGCGACCCCGTGCGAGACCTTGGCGTTGACCGGAGGTCTCCGGTCTCCGGTGCGCGCCGTCGTCTCCCCGGCGGCGAGCTCTGGTTGCGATCTGAGGTCCGTTGTGCCTTGTGCGTCTGGTTTCACATCCACTTTTGTTTCTTCCAAGTGTGTTCTGTGTTTCGTCTGGTCGCGACTCGCTTCGCGGTTTCGATCTGTTTTCAGCGCGCACGGAAACAAGTTTGGATCTGACAGTGTCCTCGCGCGCAGTTCAGTGTGTGTATCCTTTCTATTGTGACTAGTTGGATCTTCTTCCGTTCGTTCGGTTGGTCTGTTTAAGATTGGATGAATGCTGCATGGTTAGATTATTTTCTACTGTATATATAAGCGGCATGATGGGAGTATTTCATCATGCGGCCATTCATGAGCACCCACAACCTAGATTATGTTGTTGTTGTTGAGAAACACCCATAAACATAGATTGCTCTCAGCATTTCAGCTTAAGTACTGCACCCTTTTTTGCTGCTTTGTCAACAAAAAATGAGGCGGGGGGGGGGGGGGGGGACCCCTTTCTTTAAATAACAAACTGTACTTTTTTTCAGTGAAAATTTCAGCATACGTTTTTTGTTAGACAAAAAAATTCAGCATACGTTTTTTTTTCGAGAATAAAAAAAATTCAGCATACGCATTGTATGGAGAGAAGAGAATAGTTTGCTCGAGCAGGAGGAGGGAGCGGGCCGTTCGCAGCCCACCTAAACTCGTACGTGGGAGCCCATGGATCAGTATCTTAGTTTTGTACTGATATGCGAATGGGCGGGCCCATAGTACGCTCGGCCTTCCACACCCAGGCCCGAGCCTTCAACCAGCTGCCGACCCGCCGGAGCAGATAGGGTCGTCTCCGGCGCCGACGTCCCCCCCTGCCCCCCTCCCACACACCGGCATCAGCCCGACCTGCTCTCTCTCCCTCCGTGATGCTCCACCGTGTAATCTCGGCCTGCCTGCCTCCAGGAGCTCGCGTCGATGCCCGCCGCCACGAGCCCGGCTCCAGGGGCTCCAAGAGAGATCACGGCAGGGTTCCCTCCCCGCCGACGGAGCTCCTTCTTTCACCGGAGCTCCCTTACCCGCCGGATCCGACCCCCTCCAGCCCAACTCCGGCCTCGACCGGCTCTGCTCCGGGCAGCGACGTCGTGCAAGCAGCGCAGATGGCGATGGGGTGGCGTTCCGTGCAGCACCTTCACCGTGCGAATCGGCGTGACACTTGACATCTTTGCAATTAGCTGCTTGTGCCGCACATTTGAGCTGACCATCTAGACGATGACTTCCGAGGATGTTACTTCCATTTTGCGGTTAGTCCTCGTTCCTGCCTTGCAATCATATAGACACAGAGAGGATAGCGTGCATTGTAGATTTGCAGCTTGTAATTTTCAACAGTAGCAGTGCACTTGCAGGTTTGCTTCAGGGATGTATGGTCAGGGAAACAAGCATATATGCTTGGCACACTGATGTCTGAAGAAATTAACATGGGATGTTCAGATATATTGTTGAGGAATTAGGTAGTGTGCTACCAAGGAACTGTATGTGTCGTGTATGATTAGCAATTGTGCAATAATATAGATACAGAGAAGAACCAGCAATTAAAGATTGATTTCCATCAAAGGCTGGTGTGCATTTCAGATTTGCAGGTTGTAGTATTCAACAGTAGTAATGCACTTGCAGATGTGCTTCATGGATGTATGGGTAGGGAGACAATGATGCATATATGCCTGACACACTAATGTCTGAAGAAATTAGTGCAATGCTCAGACATATTTGTTGAAGAATTAGGTTGTGTGCTACCGGGTAATTCTGTAATTGTATGTTCCTTGTATGATTATTAGGCGTTCTGCAACTTAACAATGGGTAACTACTAAACTTTGCAGTGCAATTTTACAATGAATAACTTCTAAAGTTTATAGTGGTAGTCTTGCCTAGGCAGACCATGTAGTATTGTAGTGAAATATGTGCTAATTAAACATGACACATATAAATCTAGTGGTATTTTGGAAATTGTTTTGTTGCCCATATCTACCGCAAAACAGTAGGAAATAACACAATATCAGCTAATCAGAACACAATAATAGTCCAGGGGTATTAAAGACTTCCCATCAGACAATTCAGACCATGAGCCCAAACGACAGAAAAAGAAAAGAATGACTGCATTTGTTTAGCGACTTTTTTTCACCGCTATTCAGCGGGCAGTTAAGCTTAAGCCGTCTCCTCCAGCCGAAAAGAACCAGGCCTTAATATGGCTGGTGGACATGTAGTTGGCAGCAGAAGTCCGAAATGCCCATGTTTGCTCGATGATGTTTGAGTCCTGATTAAGCAGGGTTTATTAGGTTTTACGTATAGCACAAATCATATATTTGGCACATGTTTTTAATGGAAATTAACTTTTTTATTATGAAGTGAAATGATGCATTGAACAATGTTTTAATGTAGGAAATATCATTTAAAGATGATACAAAATTATCTAAAGATGATTATATACAACCAAGCTGTGTTACTACACACATTAAGAAATTGTTCGTAGACACTGGAGCAGATCAGAGAACAAGAGATTGCACACTTTGAAGAAATTGTTATCACACAAAATTGACCAAAATGTGGGATCCTGCCGGCATAAGCGGGCATCCCAAGCTCAGTGTGCACCTTGATGATTACTTTGGCGTCTACTACATGTTGCTTTGTTCTTTGGTTTGCTAGCATTTTGTGTGCAAGTTCCATATTCCCATCTATGGTTCCATATAAAGCAGTGACTTATGTTGCACAGGCAATGCCAACGGCATTCTTGCTGCCCGCGGTGCTCCTGGCGGCAGCGGCAGCGGCAGCCACCACGGAGGCGACCAAGAACCTCGTCGTGACTCGTGGCTGCGTGACGAGCTGCGGTGGCGTGGACATCCCCTACCCCTTCGGCATCGGCAGCGGCTGCTTCCGCAAGGGCTTTGAGATTGAGTGCATCAACAACAGCCCTGTGCTTGCCGGCACGTCCATTCACGTGGTACACCTGTCGGGGGATCCTGCAGAGTCGCTGGTGATGCTCCCCGTTGGGTGGCAGTGCTACAACACAAGCAGCCCAGACAAGGTCGAGGCCAGCAGCCATGGTGAGACGGAGATGAACAAGCATGGTGTGTACCGCCTGTCCAACACGCACAACATGCTCGTCATCCTAGGCTGCAACACCATGGGCAACATTGGGAGCGTCAGAACCACGCGCGACGTTGACGAATACTCCTACTACATGGGGTGCATGACCTTCTGCAACTACTCGGCGACTGCGCAGGATGGCCTCTGCGCCAGTGTCGGGTGTTGCCATGTCGACATCCCGCCGGGGCTCACCCACAACTACTTCTATTTCCGTGTGTACGACCACACCGGCATGATGGACTTCAGCCCATGCGACTACGCCTTCCTCGTCGACAGGACCAACTACACCTTCCGGCGGTCTGACCTCCTCAGGGACACAAACCGGACCTCGCCGGTGTGGCTGGACTGGGCCATTCGCGGCGATGACGACTCCACCTCATTATCGTGCGCTGAAGCGGCCAAGGCCACGACAACGGAGTACGCCTGCGTCAGCAATCACAGCGACTGTGTCAACGCCACCAATGGGCCTGGTTACAACTGCAGGTGCTCCAAAGGCTACCAGGGCAACGCCTACCTTGTCAACGGCTGCAGCAGTAAGACCGACGCTTTGCTTCGTACAACTATGATTTTCTTTATTGATCAATGTCCTAATGTAGCGATTATTATATGAATTTGCACAACACAGACATAGATGAATGTGCGGATCCAGCAAAGTATCCTTGCAAAGGTGTATGCAGGGACACCGAAGGATCTTACCAATGCACCTGTGGTCCAGGTTATGGGAGCGATGACCCAAAAACTCAACGCTGTACTCCAAAGTTCCCACTTGCTGCACAGATTTGCATAGGTAACCTCAGACGACTTACTACATCTCAATATGTATCAGTTTTGCTATCCTGTCTCTCTATAAATATAGTCCTGTTACGTATATTTTAGTATTTTGTACGATATATACTATAGTTCAGCCCCCTGTAGAGTTACCTACCTGAGTGGAAGGGTTATGTGTAGGACGTTTTTGAGTGGGGTGATGATTATTGCTCGGGACTTGAAAAGCATGTGAAAATATATCTGAAAGAACTTCGGTCACCTGGTAACACTATCGTGTATGATATGAGACACGGTGTACGTTTAGTTTCAGTATCTTGCAATCCTTTTTATTAATGTTTGCAGTGCTTCTAAGTGGGGAGTAAACTCAAATGTTAACTTACTATCTTTTGCTCGGAATAATAATCAGAAATTTTAGTTAGTTACGTTTGCTTCGTTGTTCATATAGGTACAATAGGTGGTGCACTTGTCATCGCATTTACGGCATTCGTCATTATTATTCGGAAAGAGAAGCGGAAGACCAAAGAGTTCTATGAGAAAAATGGTGGTCTTACCTTAGAGAAAGCTAAAGTTATAAAGCTTTTCAAAAAGGAGGAGCTCAAGCCAGTTTTAAAGATTAGCAATTTAATTGGAAAAGGTGGCTTTGGTGAAGTTTACAAGGGGGTTGTTGATGACATACTAGTCGCAGTAAAGAAACCAATTAGTGGTAATGTGCTGGAGAACAAGCAATTTGCAAATGAAGTCATCATCCAATCCCAAGTCATCCACAAGAACATTGTTAGGCTCATAGGTTGTTGCCTAGAAGTGGATACCCCCATGCTAGTGTACGAGTTCATTTCCAAAGGAAGTTTGCATGAAATTCTTCACAGGGTTGACAACAAGGAGCCTCTCAACTTGGATGTGCGTCTAAGCATTGTTGCCGAATCAGCACATGGTCTAGCTTATATGCATTCACAGGCCCATACCAAAATCCTGCACGGTGATGTTAAACCAGCAAATATACTTTTGGATGACAGCTTTGTGCCAAAGATCTCTGACTTTGGCATATCAAGGTTGATTGCAATAGACAAGGAACACACTGCAAACGTCATTGGTGACATGACTTATATGGACCCAGTATACCTGCAAACAGGCCTATTGACTGAAAAAAGTGATGTCTACAGTTTTGGGGTTGTCATCTTAGAGGTCATTAGCAGGAAGAAGGCCACTCATTCTGACAATAACAGCTTGGTGACGAGTTTCCTCGAGTGCCACAAAGAGAAGAAGAAAGCAACCGAGTTGTTTGATAAGGAAATTGCAACCACAGGAAATTTGGAGCTTCTTGACACACTAGCAGGGATTGCTGTGGGATGTCTCAACCTTGATGTGGATCAAAGGCCATCAATGACAGACGTTGTGGCGCGCCTTCTCACATTGAATCGATCACGTATGGTGTAACTTGGTTTGCGGAGTTGAGTTTTAGCAACATGTATGAACCTTTATTGTGCATCACATTTCTTCCCATTCCAAAGTCGAAGTGCATCTTCAAGTAAGATATGCAACTTTCGATGTGTGAACCTTCCCTTATTGTATTTGCTGCTCTGAGAAGTAGGGGTTTCAGAGAACTTGTAGTACGAATGTAGCAAGTAATCGCGTGTTTTATGTGACCAAATGTATGGATTAATTAATTAAATTCATGTGTGCTGTTGTTGCGATTTGCTCTTGCTCCTGGAAACCTCAACGTGCTCTCTATGAAACAGTGCATTTCATGACAATATCTAGGGGTGATCATAAGAATTCAGAGATCTGCTAGAGTATTCTCAAGCATGAAATTCTTTTTCTTGACCATACCTTTTCAATTCAAGGGTTCCTTGTGATTATGCACTAGAGTGATTTGCAAGGATGTATCATGCTGTATACTGATCTGCGGACAACGGAAGTTTGTTTGTGTTTGCGTTACTACTCCAGCAAAAAGTCCTTTATTTTTGGTAGTTCTATGCTGTAATTCGTTACAAGTTTGGGAAACGTGTGATAGGAACACCCATACATTCTGTCACAATGTTGCTGTTGGCACTTTGTTTTCTCCCCCTTTTTTGTAACTTTTTGTTCTATTTTGCATCACAGAAATTGTCCCGGTCGGCCTCATTTAATTGCCCCGCAATGCTTGAAATGGTGTCACGCATGAAGGAGTCTTCATCCATGTCAGCAGGCTCCAAGAAGCAACCCGGTCATGAAGCTTCTTCCGTTTCAAACAAAGGCATCTTAACACTTGCTGAGACGTCATATTGAGCCCGACATCAACGTAGCAGATAGAGAGTTTGGGGACAAGCAAGCAGAAAAGGTAACTAGGTACCTTTAACATCTGTTTTCTTTCCTCTGCCAACAAAAATGCTAGTACATGATATGGTGGAATTAAGCAATCAAGGAAAAACAGGGAGAAATGCAACCGATGGGCGTTTACTGAAGGGGCAGAGAGTTCAATCGATTTCTGAATTTTGGAGCTATAGTGTGTCTTGAAAATGTGAGACAACGATATTCAAGACGCACCCCAGCCATCGTCTGTCAATCAAACTGAACGATATGATGTTATAACTGATACAGGTTAAACTAAATTAATAGCGCTTACGGTATTCAGCAGTCTGATGACCGAGTCGACCACTTGAACATTCACACAAAAGAGAATTGTGATCACACTGGTGCGTACAAATTATCTGGGCTGATTGCAACCCGGTGCAGAGAATTACAAGAGGCAAAGGATGTGTGTCTTCTCTGCTTTTTGCCGGTTAAGCAAGGACACCTGATGTTCTCAAGTCACATCCAAGTATCAATTTTTGCTTACGGGATCAAGTATCGGAATTTCATTGTACATAATGCAGCCAATAGTAGTTTGTGGGTTTTCTCCCCTCCACCTCACCCTTGGGTGTAGAAGAATGGAGCAGACATCTGGAAGTTAAAAAAAAAAGGAGCAACCAACTGCAGATTACAGTGAATCTGGCCATTTTGCACCTGAAACAAAATGCCATCAGAGAGCATGCCATCAGCACGGCAATGCCAGAGTTGTTCCCAGCCAAAAATCAGCAAGAAGCTCGTTGGCCATCAACACTCGGCAGGCAATAATATTTTACTAGGAAAAAAAAGAGGCAATAATACATCAGAATAACGCGTCGCTGCGATTCATGGGTTAGAACTCTTTCGATTATTTTTTCTACAAGTTGCAACTAGCTACTCTTGGTCTTATCTACGACAAGTTGCAGGTCTCCCTTTCGATTAGTACGCAATCATGTGTTTTTCTAATCACCTGTCGTGTTAGTTATACATTATTGTTGGGCAATCACGGGTATTAGCATAAATATATGGTGCACGCAAAACCCGGCGACTTCACATGCCAACTGCCCCGATCGAGGAAGGCATCTAGCAGAGGAAGACATTTGCAAACTTGCAAATTTACAGCTGGACCCTTGAAACTACAAATTGTACGAACACACGGGATTCAGAAACTTCCACCTGAAGCAAAAAAGCTCAAACTTCATATATGCTCCCTTAGAGATTTTACTACGGACTGCATACGGAGCAAAATGACTGAATCTACACTCTAAAATATGTCTATATACATCCGTATGTAGTTTGTATTGAAATCCTAGAAAGGTTTGTATTTAGAAACGGAGGGAGTACACAAAAACCCAAGATGGGTGCTAGTTAATTTGATTTTCCGAATTTACAAATTGGACTGACCCGGCCGTCTTCTCCAGCGCGCGTCTTTCAAAATGCGGGCTGCCTCTGCACCCAGCCGGCCGGCCATTTCTTTAATTGATGGCGACTGGGACTTGGGTACCAGCTACTGCAGGGAGAAAGCATATGCCCGGTCAGTCCAGATCTAGATCTACTTATTTCCCTTTGGTCAATGCTTTTGCTTGCTCGGCATCATCGTTCAGCTCGTGATCTGGAAGCCAAGAAGCAACCCAAGTCTTGCAGGGACTCTGTTCCCCGTCGCCTCCTTCGATCTCCATGTGAGTATTCAAGACGTTCCTAGCTAGCTGATTCCTCCTCCCTCTCCAGCTCGTTGAGTACCTGCTTAATTTGCCTTGTGCAGCAACGAAGGAAGCAGAAGCTATCAATCATATTCATATCCATATCTGTATGCGCGCTAGCGCTTGATAGAAAGCTTATTGCCTTCGTACACGAAAATGGACCAACCTGAGCTTGAGGTTTCGGAGATAGACGAACTGGAACGCGTCGTAGGTGATGCAGGAGCGAAGGCAAGACGTCTCGAGCTTTCACTTCTCGAGCGCATAACGAATCGTTTCTCTGATGAACGTAGAATTGGTAGCGGTGGATTTGGAGAGGTTTACCTGGTATGAACGAATACACTCCTACCTCCTTAGATATTATAAGGAATTCCTATCTCGTTAATTTGTACTAACTCCTTACTGTGGCCGAATCTATAGGGAGTGCTTCCAAGTGGCCTACGTATTGCTGTAAAGAAGCTTTACCCTATAGCTGGATTGGATGAAATTGCATTTGCAAATGAAATTTCTATCATTATGAAGGTTGCTCACGAGAACATAGTGCGACTCATAGGCTACTGTGATCACACGAATCATGAACACATCGAACACAACGGGAAGTTGATTTTCGCAAAGTACAGACAAATATTGATCTGTACGGAGTATATGCCGAACGGAAGCCTTACTAGTCATATAAATGGTAAGATCTATAACAACACTGCATGCCCGCCTCAGTATTAACCACTCTTTGCGTTCCGGCTTAGTCTTGTAAGTTCTTTTTCTTGCTCCAAACATTTTCGTAGTCTCACATAAAGAAAAAAAATAAGATGGAGTGTGTGTAAGAGTTAACACTAGTAGAAAACTGGGCTTTGGTCACAGGGCAATATTCACATTAGTCCCGGTTCAGTCACGAACCGGGATTAATGTGAGCATTGGTCCCGGTTCGTGCGGCCAGGGGCCGGCCGGGCCTCGTGGGGGCATTGGTCCCGGTTCGTCCGGCCCCTTTGGTCCCGGTTGGTGGGACAAACCGGGACCAATGGGCCTCGCTCCTGGCCCATCACCATTGGTCTCGGTTGGTGGCTTGAACCGGGACCAGAGGCTCACCCTTTAGTCCCGGTTCATACCACAAACCGGGACTAAAGGGTTGGTCCTAGTAGCGGTCAGAGTTTAGTCCCACCTCGCCAACCGAAGGGCGCTCACACCGGTTTATAAGCCCGTCCCTCTCTGCCTTGTTGAGCTCCTCTCAAAGTGAAAATAGATGCCCTTATACACAGAATTTGACCTAAATTCAGAGTAATTTTTTTTTAATTTCATAGAAATTTATTATGAATTTAGGTTGAATTTTCTCTATAGGCGCATCTATGTTCATTTTTTTATAGTAAATAAAATAAATAAACCTTAATAAAATAAATAAAAATAAATAAAATAAACTATAGTAAATAAAATAAATAAACCTTAATAAAATAAATAAAAATAGCAGCAGTAAAATAAATAAAAATAAAATAAATAAAGTAAAATACATAAGTAATTAGAAACAAAATGGAATAAAATAAATAAGTTTTTTGTTGTAAGTAGAAACAAAACAAAATAAATAAAGCAAAAGAGAAAACAAAAAACAGGGAAAAAAATTATGCCACCTACTGGGCCACCACGGCCTGAATACGACTTGAAACCCATCCATGGGCCAGGATTCAGGTCCGCAGAAGGCCCAGTAGGCCCCACAGGCAAAGAGAACGGTTAGACCCGAAAGCCTGCAGTTGAGAGGAGCTCGAGAGGGTGGGCGCAGCAGCGCTTATAAACCACTCTCGAGCTCTCTCAACTAGCGAGGTGGGACTAAACTTTTGACGCGGGGCAGGACATGGCCTTTGGTCCCGGTTAGTGCCACCAACCGGGACTAAAGGGGGGCATGCGTACCGGTTCATGGCACCAACCGGGACCAATGCCCCCCTTTAGTCCCGGTTGGTGCCACGAACCGGCACCAATGAGTTGCCTATATATACCCCATCGCCACAGCAGAGCACTCCATAGTGCTCTGTTTTTTCTGGCCGGCGAGGGGAGGGCATTTGGGTGCTCTAGCTCACCTCCTATGCACATGAGGTGTTCGATGAAATGTCTGAGCCACACTAGTTAATCTTTCTCCTCTCGAAACTCGACCTCCGAGCTCCATTTTCCCCGAGATTTGTCTAGGTTTAGCGGTCCATCACGTCCCGTCCCCATCTTCACCGCCGTCGATCGCCCGCGCTGATCTCGTCGCCAGCACCACCGTGGTGAGCCTCTTGTTCTTATCTTCTTTCTGAAAGAAAAAAAATTCTTACTTTAGATAGATACTTGTCTAATTTTGTTACTATTATTATTCCTTCTTATTACATAGTGCGATGGTTTTGGTATCCGCCCCCGTCGGCCCTCGTCCTGTCTATGATTCGGATGTGGTATATATTATCTTTTTATAACTATTTGGTTCATTTATTGTTTATGACAAATATGCTGACCAACGTGACATAGATTTTATTTATCTAGGAGGTGGTTGAACCGGAAATTCCAACCGACCCTATTGTCGAGAGGTTAAATTTAGTTGAAGAAGAAAACAATTACTTGAAGGAAAAAATAAAAAAAATTGAGGAGGAGAAGATGATATTGGAGTTGCATGTTGCGAATGTCGTCGATGATCACAAGATCAAGATGGATGCAATGCGCTTGAAGATTAGAAAGATTAGAAAATATGCCATTCATACCGAGGCTTGGTATCATTATGCCGTTGGATTAATTGTTACCTTGGTTGCGATTATGATCGCATTTGTTTTCGCATTGAAATATTTTACATAGTTTCAATGTATGGTTTAATTAATTAGATGCTCTGGAAAGCTATATATATGTTGTTAGATGAGAACTATGTATGTACTTTGGTTTTAATGTGATGATGAACTTCTATTAATTTGGTCACTTAATTATCTATTCATGATGTTCTGTAATGGTTTTTGAGACACTTAATTATATATAATGCACGCAGACGAACCGGCAATGGATGTACGGTGACAGACACACCTCCGAGTACATTAAGGGCGTGCATGATTTTCTCGAAGTGGCTGAGGCAAACAAGCAGAATGGTTTTATGTGTTGTCCATGCCCTACATGTTGGAATACGAAATCTTACTCTGACCGGAAAATCCTTCACACCCACCTGCTTTACAAGGGTTTCATGCCACACTATAATGTTTGGACGAGGCACGGAGAAATAGGGGTTATGATGGAAGAGGGCGAAGAAGAAGAGGACGATGACAACTATGTGCCCCCTAAATACGGTGATGCTGCAACGGGGGAAGCTGCTGAAGATCAAGAGGAACCAGACGATGTGCCCAATGATGCTGCAAGGGGGGAAGCCGCTGAAGATCAAGAGGAACCAGTGCCCGATGATGATGATCTCCGCCGGGTCATTGTCGATGCAAGGACGCAATGCGAAAGTCAAAAGGAGAAGCTGAAGTTCGATCGCATGTTAGAGGATCACAAAAAAAGGGTTGTACCCCAATTGCGAAGATGGCAACACAAAGCCCGGTACCATACTGGAATTGCTGCAGTGGAAGGCAGAGAATGCTGTGCCTGACAAAGGATTTGAGAAGCTATTGAAAATATTGAAGAAGAAGCTTCCAAAGGATAACGAATTGCCCGACAGTACATACGCAGCAAAGAAGGTCGTATGCCCTCTAGGATTGGAGGTGCAGAAGATACATGCATGCCCTAATGACTGCATCCTCTACCGCGATGCGTACAAGGATCTGAACGCATGCCCGGTATGTGGTGCATTGCGGTATAAGATCAGACGAGATGACCCTGGTGATGTTGACGGCGAGCCCCCCAGGAAGAGGGTTCCTGCGAAGGTGATGTGGTATGCTCCTATAATACCACGGTTGAAACGTCTGTTCAGAAACGAAGAGCATGCCAAGTTGATGCGATGGCACAGTGAGGACCGTAAGAAAGACGGGAAGTTGAGAGCACCCGCTGACGGGTCACAGTGGAGAAAAATCAAGAGAAAGTACTGGGCTGAGTTTGCAGCTGACCCAAGGAACGTATGGTTTGGTTTAAGCGCGGATGACATTAATCCTTTCGGGGAGCAGAGCAGCAATCACAACACCTGGCCCGTGACTCTATGTATGTATAACCTTCCTCCTTGGATGTGCATGAAGCGGAAGTTCATTATGATGCCAGTTCTCATCCAAGGCCCTAAGCAACCCGGCAATGACATTGATGTGTACCTAAGGCCATTAGTTGAAGAACTTTTACAGCTGTGGAATCGAAACGGTGTACGTACGTGGGATGAGCACAAATAGGAGGAATTTAACCTGCACGCGTTGCTGTTTGTAACCATCAACGATTGGCCCGCTCTCAGTAACCTTCCAGGACAGACAAACAAGGGATACCACGCATGCACACACTGTTTAGATGACACTGAAAGTATATACCTGGACAAATGCAGGAAGAATGTGTACCTAGGCTATCGTCGATTTCTTCCGACCAACCATCAATGTCGAAAGAAAGGCAAGCATTTCAAAGGCGAGGCAGATCACCGGAAGAAGCCCGCCATGCGTACCGGTGATCACGTACTTGCTATGGTCAATGATTTACACGTAATCTTTGGAAAGGGTCCCGGCGGACTAGCTGTTCCGAATGACGCTGAGGGACAGGCACCCATGTGGAAGAAGAAATATATATTTTGGGACCTACCCTACTGGAAAGAGTGTAGGAGATATGCCCTAGAGGCAATAATAAATGATATTATTTATCTCCGAGTTCATAATTATGTTTATGTTCCATGCTATAACTGCAATGATTCTCGAGTCTGCAATATCCACGAGGCTCGGAGGAAGACTCAAATGCACGTGTGGAATAATAAACGGTAAGAAGTATTCCTAGTCTGGCCTCTAAGACTAGCTCAAGTGTTGCATGATGATTCTGTTTTTCTGGTCATGGGCATGTCTATGCCAGCAAGTTTGAGGGCACAATGTTAAGAGAACATTTGTGTTGAATCGACCCGGATTGATGTTATGCTATGAGATTCATTCGTCACAAGTTTATTGGTACATAACACAGAGATGGTTAACGTTTGCATGATTCCTTAGACCATGAGAGTATCGAGTTTCTTCATGCTTGCTTCATGAACTTTGGGGTTTGTTAAACGTCATCCGTAAATGGGTGGCTATTACGGCGGCTTACGGGTTCATGGAAAAGTGTGTCAAATAACTTGATAGCTCAAGATTGGGATTTGCTCCTCCGACGATGGAGAGATATCTCTGGGCCCTCTCGGTGTTAGGGTATCCATCATCGTCTGGCCAGATACTTTGTGATTTGATCACGGGGATGCCGGAACACGATAACGAGAAAAGAGAACAATACCGGTAACGAGGTAACTAGCATAGTGGACAAGTTGTTGATCCACGGGAATGCCAACATGTCTCACCTCGGGTATTTGTAACATATCGCGAAGCAACAGGAATAGCACACGGCAACTGGAGGTTCACTCGAATATTTATTCGTGTGGGTATAGGGGTTAATATGGGTGTCCACGGCTCCGATGTTGATCATTGATCGGAAGGGGTTCCGGGTCATGTCTATACTTCACCGAACCTATAGGGTCACACGCTTAAGGGTCATCTATCTGCTGAATACTAGACAGGGAGTCTGAGAGAAAATCACCGAAAAAGTTTCGGACACCGAAAAGTTTCGGACAGCGGAATCGTACCGCAGAGAGAGGTCATCGGATAAGTTTCGATGATACCGAAAAGTTGTTTCGGGATACATCATTAAGTCAAATTGGTTTCGGCACATGCCTGATAATTCTTGGAGGATGCCAGAATCATTCTGGAAGCTTTTTGGAATTTTCTGAGATAAAAACCGGAAATGTTCCGGAGCTGCCGGAGCCACTTCAGATGCGTTTCGCAGATGAAAATCACTAAAACCGGAATTGTTTCGGAATGCGTTGAAAATCATTTTAGTGGGTACTGGAAATGTTCTTAGCCCACATAAATATTTTCAGTTCGATCAGACGCTGAAAAATGTCGTCGTGAATAGTGAAAATCAGCTTTATGGTTACTTTATGGAAAGCCACCTTTTGGGGCTTTGCTCCAAAAGATCTTGGGGATGACATGGATGGATAGGAGCCATTTTTTGGGCCCCTCATGGGGGTGTGGCCGGCCACATGGGGTATCCCCCCTTGGGGACCCTCTTGTTCCTTGGTTTCACTCCTAGGTCCTTGTGGAAGGACTTCATTCATGTGCATTTTGGGTTTTTTGTGAAACTACCCTACCCCCTTGGGATTTCCTATAAATAGAGGTGGAGGGGCAGCCCTCCACACTCATCCCTTGCTCTCATACACATGCCATGCATTATCTGGCTTCTTCTCTCCCTCCCACGAAAAGAGTTTCGTAGAGCCGTAAGGCTGTCTGGGTTCCGGCAGGAACTAGTTCTGGACGGCGAAGCCCTGCTGGATAGATGACACCGTATGTGTGCAACTCTGTAGAGAGATCGTAGTTTCGGTCTTAGTTCGTGAGTGCCTCCCGAAGGGCTGTCCGTGTGACCGTCCGAGTTTCGAAGGTCCTCCCGAAGGGCTGTCCGAGTGACCGTTCGAGTTTCGAAGGTCCTCCCGAAGGGCTGTCCGCGACACCGTCCGGGGGGCTGTTCGACCGCCTCCCGGAGGGCTGTCTGAGGAGCAGATGAGGGTATACATCCTCGCGGTTGGGAGGTTGTAAATCCTAGCTGCGGGGATCTGCACCGCCGATCGTCATCGACTCTACTTCCCGCTGCGCTACGAGTCGGTAACGAAAAAGATCAAACCATGTATGCAGTCTCCATAGTGGTCCTGGGCTGGTGCATAGGTCGGAAATTTTTTGTTTTCTGTCGCGTTCCCTTTCAGTGGTATCAGAGCTAGGTTATGCGTAGATGCAGGTTTCGATCTAGAATACATGGAGATATATGTGTATTGCATAATATAATTAGGTAGTAGATGAGATCTATTGTTGAAAATTATTTATGCGGGTGACAGATGAAATATGTTACCCGAGGTTCTTGTTGCTTCCCTAGAATTTGCATTTGCTCAATCTCGAGACAGCATGGTGGAATTTGACAAAGTTCTGGCAATCCGTGATCCTGATTAATCATGGAAGTGCTATCAGTTCTTTGGGTTCTGCCGTAGTCAAAAGAAAGATGAAATTCGCAGATGAAAGGGCATTGCAGATATGATCTGCACGGGGGTCATGCGTATGACGAAGTTTAGTATGGGGCTCGAGATTTAATTATCCCGTGTTTCATACACCCCGAAATGTTAATCTAGCAACTTGAATAATCATACTTGATGATAAAACGTTGGTCGCTGCGGTTTAAGTCAAAACCTTAGAAGCCACGTAAAATAAATTTTGCATAAACCGATTAGAGGCGTCTAACTTGGTTTTGTAGGATGTGCATATGATGTGGTATAGCGGTGCTCATACTAATTCGATTATGTATGAGATGACTATATGATGTAATTTGATTAACATGACCTGCATGTCATGATTCGGCATGATGGTTGGAGCCATATGATTGCACTTTAATGACCTGCGTGTCAACCTTGTTGTAATGCATTATTTTGTTAGCTATAGAGATAGCAATATTATCTGGTGCATCGACAAGGTGGTGGCAATCTTCGCGAAGGTGAACACCGACGCGAATGCCGAAGACGAAGAAATGAAAGACTTCTCCGTCAGAAAGGGCTATACCATATCATGCTATTATGAATTGCCTGAGATGTTTATCCCTTATGATGCACCCTTCTTGATTGCGCGGTAGTCGCTTTTATTAGGGTGATCTCTCACTTAAAATACCAAGTAGTTAGTGTTCTCCCAAGTGTAGCACCGTCACAACACCTATCTTTTCGGGGTGCGCCGTGTCACACGGGTACGAACGATTAGAGAAGTGTGAGGCGGGTGAGTTGAGACCTCGCAGCGAGATCACTTGGTTGTCTTGACGTTCAGGCATGACCGTCATGAGCTCGGAACACACGCATCAAAAGATGAACAAGAGTCACATAGAGATGTGATTGGCAAGTTGGCCTACCGGTTGAGATTTTTCGTCATCAGTGGTGTTACACCAATGGCGAACAATTGAAATGTGGGTCTTGTATCACTCACAATCAATTTTGAGAGATATTGATTTGAGTGGGAGCGCACTGTTGAATTAACATGTTTAATTCTTAGTGCAATTAATTATGAACATTGTCTAAGTGTTATATGCAAAATAGTTGTAGAATAATGGCTCGCGTTTCCACCTTCCCTGTTAAAATTGAATAGCTGTTAAATATCTGGTTAAAACTTTACGATTGGTACCGTAATATGAGGATTGTCCTCAAAAGTGCCGAGAAGGACTTTGTCCTATCGCATGCTTTCCGTATCCTCCCGCTAATGCTATGGATCATGTGACTCTCGTCCTTTGATCCAAAAGCTAGAATTCTGTTACGGTCAAGTGGAATATGTTTGCTTCCATGAAACCCAAACTTCGAAAGTTGGAATAGTTATATGATATTCATGGAACTGAAAATTATTTTCAGATACAAACAAAGCAATGTTTGTTTGCAAGTATTAGTAAAAGTGTTTACTATGCATTTGACTGTTGGGAAAGGGATCCAGAAGAACGCCTGTCATATAATGAAAGGTGAATAAAACAACAACTTAAAGAGAAAGGAAGTCTCCAAAGGGTGTTAGTATGACTTACACGCCTAGGAAGTCCGGGGCTAATGCCACTCTTAAGTTGGGTGCTTCTTCTGAGAGTAGGAGAAATACTAAAAGTTAAACTGCTAGAAGTATAAAGGCAAAAGGAAAGAAGACCGGAATATCCAGCTCATGTATGAATGTCATACAAGTTTTTGATGTATAGAAGGCTGGTCAAAGATATAGTTCTTGCGAATTATGGTTAAACATGTTAATCACTAATTCTTGGGTATTGTGAGTTCATCACAAAAATGCCCGCTCGATTGCATTCTGTTGCAACTCGATGTAAGAACTACTATGGCCCGAAAGACTAGCTAGAAATGAGGTTAAGGTATACACAGGGAACATAGTAAATGTTACTATACCTTCCATCGGTGTATTGCCGTCTGTATTTATTTTCATAATTCATTTAGAGTTTTACAAACTCTATCCCATTGCATAAGGCATCTTGCAAGAAGGTTGTTCATAAGAGAACTTTTTATGTTCGATGTTATGAATAACACAAGGGCCATACTTTCATTATGAATGAGATGTATGTTATGAATATTGATAATAATACAATACCTCTGGGTTTACTTTCATAATTCATTTTAGAGTTTCATACACTCTAGCCCATTGCACAATGTTTGTTGCAAAAGAGTTGTTCATAAAAACAACAATTGTTGTTAAGTATTATGAATAACATAAGGGCCATACTTCCATCATCGATGGGACGTATGTTATGAATATTGAGGGTAATATGATACATCCATAACACTGACGCTAAATGTCGCAAGACTAAAAGAATACCACAGAAGTGTGGCACTACATTTGGTCACATTGGAGAAACCCGCATGGAAAATTCCATTATGATGGATTTTGAAGTCTTTTTGATTTTGAATCATCTGACACTTGCAACTTTCCTCCGAAAAGTGAAGTGACTAAAATACCGTTCACAGGCCATAAGGAACGAACAACAAACTTATTAGTGATCATACATTTGATGTGTGTAGTCCGATAAGTGTTGTTAGTGGTGGATTTATTTATCTTCAGAAATGACTCAAGTAGATATATGGATATTTACTTGATGAGAGGTAAGTCTGGATCTTTTGAAATCATTCGAAAGGTTCTCAAAAATGAAGTAGAAGTTATTGTAACAAGAAAATTATGTTTCTGCAATTTGATTGCACAAAGGAATATTTGAGTTACATGTTTAGCGAATGTCTGATGAGTTGTGAAAGGGGTTTCATAAACTTGCACCTCCCGGAACACCACTGCAAGTGGAAAGTCCGTGGAGATGTAATCAAACCATTTATGACATGGTAAGGTCAAAGATGACATAAATAAATTTGCCATTATCCCTTTTAAAGTGATGCTTTAGAGACTGCGGCTTTTACACTGAAAAGAGCTACATCGGGTCTGTTGAAATGAAGCCATGGTATGGTACGCCCAACCATGTTATATCTTTTCTTAACATTTGGAATATGGGGCTTGTGTAAAAGGTTACAAACCTATTCCAAATCAGACAAGTGCTACTTTGTAGGTTATACCAAAATGTTGGGTATTCCTCCCTCACTATACCGAGGCAAATAGTTTTGCCGCGAAACGGTGTGCTTTTAAAGAGAATGGTTCTTTCTAAAAGGTGAGTGGGAGAATAGTGCAACTCAACGAGATAAACAGTATCTTCATCAGATCAAAGGAAAGAGACCTTGGAAGAAATTCCAGAGTTTCCTACTGCGACTGATACAGAAGTCTCTACAATAAAATGTATGAACTTCGGTCGAACTTGCAGCTGAACCACGTAGGCAAGGCTCGTGCAAACCTCTCAGGTGCGCAAATGAGATATTGTTGTTAGACAACATTATACCTACGATACACAAGGAAGCGTTGATGGGCCCTGACTCCAGAATTGGCTAAATGCCAATACAACCCGAGTTAGTTTCCATATAAGTGATTCAAGATTAAAACCTTGATACACCTTTCGGAAGACTTAGAGTCTAACGAATATTTATGGAACTTAAAACTGATACGGATAAAATGTTTTATCCATAAAGCTCGACTTGTTGAAATAATACGATGAGGTTGTTTTCATCGTAGCGATGCTTAAAGTCGGTTCGGGTTGAACTAGCAATTAATACATATTTCAATCATGAGATATGAAACATGGATGATAAAAGGATTTCCATCTGATGGAAATGAAAGCTAGGACTTGTATATGATACTGTCCAAAGTAATTTGTCGATCCAGAGGATGCTAGTAGGTATGCAAACTTCAGAGTTCCAGCAATGGACAGAAGAGAGCAAAATGGAGTTGGAATCTTCGTGTTTTGATGAAATGGTCAAAGGGGTTTTGACTTCATCAATGGGTAACGAAGATGCTTGTAATTCAAGAAAGTAAGTGGGAGCGTAATAATATTTCTAAAAACCTTATGTGCTTGGCACATTGGTAATTGGAAATAAATTTCTTGACACAAATTAGGACTTCATTTGAAAATAGTTTTTCGATGAAGTGCTTAGGCTAAATAGCCTCAATATTAGGCATGATGATCTATGGAGATAGATTTACCTAATGGGGCTAAGCAATGAATACATATTGACAAGATGCTAAAACCTTTTAGCATTTAAAACGCCAAGGAGTGATTCTTGCCAAAGTCACATGGAAAGAGTTTTTGCAAGACTCGGTGTCCCAAAACACTGATGAGTAAAATACATGATGCAGATTCCACACACTTTTGTGTTTGGATTAATCATGTATTCCATGGTATGTAAAACAACTAGATATGTCCGATACTCCCAAGGTGTTGCGAGTATGGATACCAAAGTGATCAAATTACTGATCATGGGACAACAGTGAAAGATGTCACAGAGTACTAGAGTAAGTACTGATGACATGGTTTTCTCGCAAGCAGAGATCATGAAGAGTTCGTTGTAAAATGTTACATCGATAGAGTCTTCATCTTTTCTCCATGCGATTTTCGATTTAAATTAAGGGTTTTGTGTAACACACAATGTGGTGGCACAGTTAGTTGGAATTTGTTCAAACTAGTTACTATGGCGAATTCTATAACAAGGGCTAAGTATGTTGACGCTTTAGAAGCGACAAAGAAGATGTTGAATCATATAGTTCATTCATGAACTTAGTATAGTTCCAAGATGGCTTTTGACAATGGGACACTACTGCAGGTAGTTGCTCCATAACTCAGTCTGAGGAATCCAGGTTCGACCTGTGATTCACATACATACAAAGCCAAGTCCACACAAAATACGAATTTTGTGAAAACGTGAAAACGCGAGGACATGCAAAGATACACACGGAACTGAAGTCGTCAGATCCGTTGGACATCAGGCTATACCACAAGCGAAGCATATTTACACCGGTGTGCCACAGGTGTGAAGTGCATTAGCATAAGCTAGATTATTGACTCTAGTGCAAGTGGGAGTCTGTAGGAGATATGCCCTAGAGGCAATAATAAATGATATTATTTATCTCCGAGTTCATAATTATGTTTATGTTCCATGCTATAACTGCAATGATTCTCCAGTCTGCAATATCCACGAGGCTCGAAGGAAGACTCAAATGCACGTGTGGAATAATAAACGGTAAGAAGTATTCCTAGTCTGGCCTCTAAGACTAGCTCAAGTGTTGCATGATGATTCTGTTTTCCTGGTCATGGGCATGTCTATGCAAGCAACTTTGAGGGCACAATGTTAAGAGAACATTTGTGTTGAATCGACCCGGATTGATGTTATGCTATGAGATTCATTCGTCATAAGTTTATTGGTACATAACACAGAGATGGTTAATGTTTGCATGATTCCTTAGACCATGAGAGTATCGAGTTTCTTCATGCTTGCTTCATGAACTTTGGGGTTTGTTAAACGTCATCCGTAAATGGGTGGCTATTACGGCGGCTTACGGGTTCATGGAAAAGTGTGTCAAGTAACTTGATAGCTTAAGATTGGGATTTGCTCCTCCAACGATGGAGAGATATCTCTGGGCCCTCTCGGTGTTACGGTATCCCTCATCGTCTGGCCAGACACTTTGTGATTTGATCACGGGGATGCCGGAACACGATAACGAGAAAAGAGAACAATACCGGTAACGAGGTAACTAGCATAGTGGACAAGTTGTTGATCCACGGGAATGCCAACATGTCTCACCTCGGGTATTTGTAACATATCGCGAAGCAACAGGAATAGCACACGGCAACTGGAGGTTCACTCGAATATTTATTCGTGTGGGTATAGGGGTCAATATGGGTGTCCACGGCTCCGATGTTGATCATTGATCGGAAGGGGTTCCGGGTCATGTCTATACTTCACCGAACCTATAGGGTCACATGCTTAAGGGTCATCTATCTGCTGAATACTAGACAGGGAGTCTGAGAGAAAATCACCGAAAAAGTTTCGGACACCGAATAGTTTCGGACAGCGGAATCGTACCGCAGAGAGAGGTCATCGGATAAGTTTCGATGATACCGAAAAGTTGTTTCGGGATACACCATTAAGTCAAATTGGTTTCGGCACATGCCTGATAATTCTTGGAGGATGCCAGAATCATTCTGGAAGCTTTTTGGAATTTTCTGAGATAAAAACCGGAAATGTTCCGGAGCTGCCGGAGCCACTTCAGATGCGTTTCGCAGATGAAAATCACTAAAACCGGAATTGTTTCGGAACGCATTGAAAATCATTTTAGTGGGTACTGGAAATGTTCTTAGCCCACATAAATATTTTCAGTTCGATCAGACGCTGAAAAATGTCGTCGTGAATAGTGAAAATCAGCTTTATGGTTACTTTATGGAAAGCCACCTTTTGGGGCTTTGCTCCAAAAGATCTTGGGGATGACATGGATGGATAGGAGCCATTTTTTGGGCCCCTCATGGGGGTGTGGCCGGCCACATGGGGTATCCCCCCTTGGGGACCCTCTTGTTCCTTGGTTTCACTCCTAGGTCCTTGTGGAAGGACTTCATTCATGTGCATTTTGGGTTTTTTGTGAAACTACCCTACCCCCTTGGGATTTCCTATAAACAGAGGTGGAGGGGCAGCCCTCCACACTCATCCCTTACTCTCATACACATGCCATGCATTATCTGGCTTCTTCTCTCCCTCCCATGAAAAGAGTTTCGTAGAGCCGTAAGGCTGTCTGGGTTCCGGCAGGAACTAGTTCTGGACGGCGAAGCCCTGCCGGATAGATGACACCGTATGTGTGCAACTCTGTAGAGAGATCGTAGTTTCGGTCTTAGTTCGTGAGTGCCTCCCGAAGGGCTGTCCGTGTGACCGTCCGAGTTTCGAAGGTCCTCCCGAAGGGCTGTCCGAGTGACCGTTCGAGTTTCGAAGGTCCTCCCGAAGGGCTGTCCGCGACACCGTCCGGGGGGCTGTTCAACCACCTCCCGGAGGGCTGTCTGAGGAGCAGATGAGGGTATACATCCTCGTGGTTGGGAGGTTGTAAATCCTAGCTGCGGGGATCTGCACCGCCGATCGTCATCGACTCTACTTCCCGCTGCACTACGAGTCGGTAACGAAAAAGATCAAACCATGTATGCAGTCTCCATAGTGGTCCTGGGCTGGTGCGTAGGTCGGAAAATTTTTGTTTTCTGTCGCGTTCCCCTTCAAAGAGCTAGAGGTCCGCTCTTCAATCGACGTGATGCACGTGACGAAGAACCTTTGCGTGAACCTACTAGGCTTCTTGGGCGTGTATGGGAAGACAAAAGATACAACTGAGGCACGGGAGGACCTGCAACGTTTGCACGAAAAAGATGGCATGCCTCCGAAGCAGTATGAAGGTCCTGCCAGCTACGCTCTTACGAAAGAAGAGAAAGAAATCTTCTTTGAATGCCTGCTTAGTATGAAGGTCCCGACTGGCTTCTCGTCGAATATAAAGGGAATAATAAAAATGCCAGAGAAAAAGTTCCAGAACCTAAAGTCTCATGACTGCCACGTGATTATGACGCAACTGCTTCCGGTTGCATTGAGGGGGCTTCTATCGGAAAACGTCCGATTAGCCATTGTGAAGCTATGTGCATTCCTCAATGCAATCTCTCAGAAGGTGATCGATCCAGAAATCATACCAAGGCTAAGGAGTGATGTGGCGCAATGTCTTGTCAGTTTCGAGCTGGTGTTCCCACCATCCTTCTTCAATATCATGACGCACGTCCTAGTTCATCTAGTCGACGAGATTGTCATTCTGGGGCCCGTATTTCTACACAATATGTTCCCCTTTGAGAGGTTCATAGGAGTCCTAAAGAAATATGTCCGTAACCGCGCTAGGCCAGAAGGAAGCATCTCCATGGGCCATCAAACAGAGGATGTCATTGGGTTTTGTGTTGACTTCATTCCTGGCCTTAAGAAGATAGGTCTCCCTAAATCGCGGTATGAGGGAAGACTGACTGGAAAAGGCACGCTTGGAGGGGACTCAATAATATGCAGGGACGGATATTCTTGGTCTCAAGCACACTACACAGTTCTACAGAACTCTACCTTGGTGACCCCGTATGTCGATGAACACAAGAACAGTCCGCGCTCCAAACACCCGGAGCAGTGTGACGACTGGATTACATGTGAACACATCAGGACTTTCAGCAGTTGGTTGGAAACACGTCTTAGAGGTGACACCACTGTTTGTGATGAGTTGTACTCGTTGTCCAGGGGACCATCTTCGACTGTATTGACTTACAAAGGATACGAGATAAATGGAATTACATTTTACACGATCGCCCAAGATCAAAAGAGCACCAACCAAAACAGCGGTGTCCGCTTTGATGCAGCAACCGAGAGGGGAAAGGACACATATTATGGTTACATAATGGACATATGGGAACTTGACTACGGACATGATTTTAAGGTCCCTTTGTTTAAGTGCAAATGGGTCAATCTGTCAGGAGGCGGGGTACAGGTAGACCCACAGTACGGAATGACAACAGTGGATCTGAACAATCTTGGGTACACTAACGAACCGTTCGTCCTAGCCAATGATGTGGCACAGGTTATCTATGTGAAGGACATGTCTACCAGACCGAGAAAAAGAAAATATAAGGAAGCGAATACATCATACGATGAGCCAAAGCGCCACATAGTTCTTTCAGGAAAAATGGACATTGTGGGAGTGGAGGGCAAGACAGACATGTCTGAAGATTATGAAAAGTTTCATGAAATTCCTCCCTTCAAAGTCAAGGCTGACCCAAGCATCCTGATAAACGATGAAGATTATCTATGGTTACGGCGCAATAAGCAAATGACACAAGCGAACAAAAAGTGAAGACTTTCTCCCGCAACTATTATGATGATACCATGCCAACTTTGTAACAGACGAGTATGATACCATTGTCCGTTTTGTACACGAAGTGCATCTAGTTTTTGCCGTAACCCTCTCAACTTTCTTGCACATGCTATGTGGATGAAATGATGATACCATGCCAACTTTCAACCTTTTCAGAGTTCATTTGAAATGCTTTTCAATTTTAGGGTCTTATAGCTCAAAATAATCAGTAAATGCATGAAAAATGGTACATGAAAAATAAAAAATAAAATAAATAAGTAATTAGAAACAAAATAATATAAACTTTAATAAAATATATAAGTAGAAACAAAAGAAAATAAACTTTAATAACATAAATAAAATTTATGAAACTAAAATTATCAAAGTATTTTCTGTTCAAAACATTCTAAGCAACCTCTAGTATTATTGAAACTAAAATTATATAAAATTGATGCAACTAAAATTATCGAAGTATTTTCTGTTCAGAATCATTGAAAGCAAAAATAATTTTCATAAAGAACTTTTTTTGTTAGAAACTTTAATAGTAGAAAGAATTATCATAAAGTAAAATAAATAAGTAATTAGAAACAAAATAAAATAAAATAAAGTTTTTTGTTGTAAGTAGAAACAAAACAAAATAAATAAAGCAAAAAATAAAACAAAAAACAGGCAAAAAATAAAAGTTATGCCACCTACTGGGCCACCACGGCCTGAATACGACTAGAAACCCATCCATGGGCCAGGATTCAGGCCCGCAGAAGGCCCAGTAGGCCCACATGCATGTAGAGAGAGGTTAGGCTCGTAAGCCTGCTTTAGAGAGGAGCTCGACAGCTCAGGCGCACCGCACCTTATAAACAGGTGCGGCTCTCTCTCAGCTAGCGAGGTGGGACTAAACTCCCACCACCATGCCGCTGTGCAAGGCCATTGGTCCCGGTTGGTGGCACGAACCGGGACCAATGCCACCCTTTGGTCCCGGTTCGTGGCACCAACCGGGACCAATTCCCCCCTTTAGTCCCGGTTGGTGCCACCAACCGGGACCAAAGGCCATGTCCTGCCCCGCGTCAAAAGTTTAGTCCCACCTCGCTAGTTGAGAGAGCTCGAGAGTGGTTGAAAAGAGGCCTTTGGGCTGCTGAAAAGAGGCCTTTGGTCTCGGTTGGTGGCACCAACCGGGACTAAAGGCTGCATTAGTCCCGGTTGGTGGCACCAACTGAGACTAATGCTTGGACTATATAACAAACACTTGTGAAAATTTTCAGTTTTCATCGCCAGTTGCCTCCCCCCCCCCCCCGCCGTCAGGCTGCTCCACCTCGCCGTCTACGCCGCCGCCAACGCCGTCGCCTCCCCGAGCCCGCGCCGTCCTCGTCGCCGGCATCCCTAAGCCCGCCGTCCTCGTCGTCCCCGTCGCTGCGTGCCTCCCCGAGCCCACCCCTCCACCTCCCTGTCGCCGCCTGCCGTCCAGAGACCGCCGTCCCGTCACCGCCTGCCGTCCCGAGACCGCCGTCCCCGTCACCGCGTGCCGCCCCGAGCCCGCCGTCCTCGTCGCCGGACTCCTGCCATCGCCGCCCCCTCGAAGTGAGCCCCCCCTTTCTCATGGTCCCGATCGAGCGCCGCTCTTGCGCCCGAGTGCCCCTTGCTCTCTGCCCCTGCTCCATGGTCGCCGCCGGCCCCGACGCATTGAAGAGCAGAAGGAGAGGAGAAGGAGAGGAGAGGAGAAGGAGTGGAGCAGCAGCAAGACGCCGTCCAATTTTCTGAAATTTCTGAATTTTTTTACAGATATGAACAGTGCATATAGAGGGTGTTTGATCAAATGCTAGATGGCTTTGGGCATTTTTAGAATTTATGATATTTTTGTGGTGAGGTACTGATGCAAGACAAAGGTGATGGCAAAATTTCAGAATTTTTGGATTGGTTTAGAATAGGTTTTCAGCAAGGAATTTGAATCTGGTTCAAATTTCATTTGGATGAAATTTGAAAATTTTGAACTATGGATCAGAAGGTTTTTGGTGAAATGGAGTGTGGGTACTGTCATGAAGTTGGAGTAATTTTTGTGGTTGTAAAAGAGTTAGGAAAATTTAGAATGTGCTAAATATGTCAAAAAATGTTTTTTTGTTCATATATAGAAAGTTTTTATATATGACTATGGATATATGAGCAATGATGATCCATGGATGTATGCATTGATATATATGAGAAACGATGTTCATAGAATATTTACCAAGTATATATTTATTTTTGTTCATAGCATTTTTTCCATTTATATATGTATGTGGCTATAGATGGATACATATGAGAAATGATGATCCATGGAAAAGTTTTATATATGTAAAAGTTACATTTTTAGAAAAGTTTTATATATCTAGCTAGGAAAGGAAGAAGAAGAAAAAGAAGGAGAGGAAAAACGAAAATAAGAAGAGGAAGAAAGGAGAAGAAGAGGAGAGGAAGAAGAGGAGAAATAAAAAAGAAGAGGAAAAAAGAAGAAAAAGAAGAGGAGAAGAAGAAAGGAATAGAGGAGAAGAAGAAAAAATAGTATTTTTTCTTCTTCTCCTCTATTCCTTTCTTCTTCTCCTCTTCTTTTTCTTCTTTTTTTCTTGGATCTTCTCCTCTATTCCTTTCTTCTTCTCCTCTTTTTATTTCTTCTTTTTTTCTTCAATCTTCTCCTCTATTAATATCTTCTTCTCCTCTTTTTATTTCTTCTTCGTCTTCTTATTTTTTTATCGGATATGTCGTTGTCGATATACCCCGTGTCCCGATAACTTCAACACGAGGGGGGGGGGGGGTTCGACCTACCCCCTCTCCGATAACATTATTTTCCCATGTATGTATGTCGTCGTTGTCGATATAACCCCCTCCCGGATAACTTCGACCGTGATAACTTATACCACGGGAGCACCCCCCCGGCCCTCTCGCTCGACCAAAACTCTCGAGGACACCCAAACCCTAGAAAAAAAGATGTCGGTCTCCTGCCCCCTCCCGCCGCGCCCCTACCCTTGAAGCGTTGCCGAGGCCACCCCAAACCCGGAATAAGCTAGGTCTACGTTTGCACTAATATATCCACCTGCTGTCATGTTTGTGTAATAATTGCCATGTTGTAATATTTGCAGAAACAATGGAGCACGGACGAGACGAGGAAGCAGAAGAGGTGTTGGGGGACATAATCTTAGCCGGAGGTGATATCTTGTCGTATATTAATGACAATGATGGTCTGGAAGAACAGGGTGAAGAAGCAGGCTACGGTGATCGAAGAGTGGAGGAGGAAAGACATGATTATGATGGCTCCGGTGACCCAATGCTGGTGCAAGAAGGAACCCGTGGTGACGGTTCCGGTGACCGAACAGAGTCCGGCCAGGTAAATATATTAGTTAAGCCTGTGCTGACTAGCTAATTGATGCATTCATTGTTTTGGTATGTACACATATTAATTAACTCTCGTCTTTCTTTTTTTTTTTCTAGCCCTCCGGATCGAGCACAACTTCGGTAAAGAGACGAGGCCCGAAGAGAAAGTTGCGCTCGGATGAAAGGTTTGAGATCACAGCAATCGCGCGCGACGGCCAACCGATTGAACCCATCCGGACAAAGGATGCATTTGCTGCTCAGTGCGCCGTTCTAGTTAGGGACAAGATCCCGATCAGCATCCACCAATGGTATAAGCCTAAGAAGGAAGACCCTGAGGTGTCTTATGTCAATGATATGCAGAAAGATGATCTTTGGACTGAGCTGAAGGCAAATTTCACCCTACCGCCAGAGGAGGACCCGGAGAAGCCAGTTAAAGAGCAATTAATCAAGTCTCATGCTCTTAAGAAGATGGCAGACCTATTCAGGAGGTGGAAGAATGAGCTGAAAACGTTTGTCGACAAAGAAGAGACACCACAATTCATCGGCCGGTATGAGAAGATCAGAGATCACTGGCCCGCATTTGTGGCCCACAAGACATCGGAAAAGAGTAAGAAGATGTCAGCGACAAACAAGAAGAATGCTGCGAAGAAGAAGCTTCACCATCGCACGGGGTCAGGTGGCTACCTCAAAGCCCGGCCTAAGTGGGCCAAGGCTGAGAATGATCTGCTTGAAAAAAGGATCGAACCACAGACAATGAACTGGACAGACCGTTGCCGGACTTGGTTCTTCGGGGCTGGTGGAAAATTGGACCCTGTATCAGGGAGGTGCGTTTGGACGAACGAGCTTTTGAGAATACCAGTCAAGAAGATTCAGTAATATATCGATGCAACGCAGGAAGGGACGTTCGTTCCAGACAGAGAGAACGACGAGCTCACAATGGCCCTCGGGAATCCTGAGCACCCTGGACAGACACGAGGCACACCAGGCTCCGTTCCGTGGAAGGCTGGTTTTCCGGACGCAGGCGGTTACAAAAGCCAGGAGAGGAGGAAAAAATGGAGCAGACCCAAATTCAGAAGCTGCACGAAAGGGTTCAAGCGCTAGAGGAACGAGACGGCAATCGACATGCCGAAACTACCCCCGAAGCTACCCTGCCATCTCAGCGGAGAAGCAGCGTGGCTTCCACTGAGCTGCTTCAGCCGGAGCATGTCTTGACGGCTCCTGCTAGCTACCCCGTGGATGCTATCACGGAGTCTCAACATTGCCACCTTATGGCGCAATGGCAGAACTTCAAAGTCAAGGCGGCTGTTGGCTCTGTTTTACCTCCTGAACCCGGCGCAACCTACCACTGCCGGCCGATTCCAGAAGGATATGCTAGGGTGATGGTGGATGAAATAACGGAGGGATTTGAGGACCTCCAGCTTGACCACCCTACCGGTGAAGGGGAGACTCGGCTGGGTTTACCTCTGAAGACTCTGTGCCTATGGCGGAAGGAGCTCATTAACCTTCCGAACTGGACGCCTCCGAAGAGTAAGGGCACTCCGCCGCCTCCTCCTCCGGCGAGTGATCAGGGCACTCAGCCTCCTTCTCCGGCGCGTGGCGGCACTCCGCCTCCTCCTCCGCCTCCTCCTCCGGCGAGTGATCAGGGCACTCAGCCTCCTTCTCCGGCGCGTGGCGGCACTCCGCCTCCTTCTCCGCCTGCGCCGGCGTGCCAGAGCAGCCAGCCTCCTCCTTCTCCACCTCGTCAGCAAGGGCGGAAGAGACCCGCCGCCGCTCCGGCTGCTCCGGCGCGTCGTAGTCCTTCTCCTCCACCTCGTAAGCAAGGAAAGAAGACAGCCACAGCCGCTCCGTCTGCTCTGCCGGCGTCTAGCAGTACAGCTGCCAGAGGCGGGAGGCAATACAGATTCGGTTCTTCTCTGAAGACTCCAGAGAAGTTACCATACGAGAGGACCGAGGAGGAGAACGCGAAGATCGTGCGAGCCGAAGTGAAGAACTTCTTTGAAGGGGTGAAAGCAAAGAAACATCCACCTCCGGAGGAGAAGGTAGATCCGGTGAAAGCGAAGCGCACTCTGGCTGCCCTGACAAAACCACCAAAGTCTCCGCCGAAAGGCAACTATGAGCGCATTATTGCAAAGACATTTGTCGAAGCGGAGCGGTCGGGAAGTACTATCAGTGATCAAAGGTTAAAAGAACGACGAGCTGGGAAAAAAGTTGCCCAGCTCGGCGAACAAGCGAACCAATCGTGCCCCCCGCTCAAGGTGTCTAAAGACATCGTCGCTAATGATCCGAGGATGGTGGCCGGTTATAGCAATCTTGGAGATTACCTGCCCGACGATGTACATTATGAAATCATGGAGGTGGACGAACACAAATACCATTACGGGAAGCCTCTCGTCAAAGATGAAAGATCTCTAACAACGATGATGCGAAGATTACATGATTGGTACATGAAAACCTGCAGAGAGTCTGATGGGATGAATACTTTGACGCTGAGAGTTAAACCGGAGCATGACCTCGTTGGAATTGAACTGCTGAATGTTCCATTTGAGGAGTTCTTCCAGTTTTTCAATCAAAAGGCCCTCGATAAATCAACGATCACTTGCTACTGTATGTAAGTAGTACTACTTCTGTCATTAAGTCTCTCTATATAGGTCAGCTCTTTCATTGCATGTATTTATAATTATCCTCACTATATTATGCAGATTGAAGATCGCCGAATTGAAGAAAAGACAAATCGGTGATATTGGGTTCATTGACACAAATCTCATAGATGCATATACGGTTGAAAAACATGCCAAAGAAGCCGAGGCCAACTTGCTACGATCGTTGGTATTAAATCAAAACAAAGATATAATACTCTTTCCTTACAACTTCAAGTGAGTGTTACTGTCTTGTGCATATTCGGTTTCCCTTATTAGTCCAGGTTATGGTAATGTAATTGATGACTTATGCATGCATGCGCAGCTTCCAGTATATTCTCCTAGAGATTAAGCTTGAGCAGGGAGTAGTAACCATCTTAGACTCGAGACGAAAAGATCCCCAGGACTATGCGGACATGACTCAAATGCTCGAGAAGTAAGTTAAATCGATCATTATCCACCATATCAGCAACTTTGTTCATTTCCTGATATCAAGTAATTGTTTTCTTTGTCTGGCAGGGTTTGGAGAAAATTCACCACAAAAGCTCCGGGACTGCCGAAGAAGCTGCAATTTAGACACCCGAAAGTAAGTACTATAGTAGCATGTTCCGCACATCTCCTAGTGATTCAAGCGCTAGTTTCATCAATACCATTTAGCATGCTTGCTTATCAGTTAGATTGACCTCTATTTCTTGTAAAGTGGTTGTGGCAGGAACAAGGGAATGATTTCTGTGGATACTACATTTGCGAGTCTATCCGCCACACGACCTGTGAGTGGGGCTACTCTGACGAACAATATGAAGTGCATAAGCAATAATATTCACAATTTTATTTTATTACCATCATTTGTGTCGAGTTTCATTTATTCATATATATATGTATTGACCCCCTTCTTCAAATTAGATGTTTCGGATGCGGGATGAACTCCTAGCAGAAGATCGTATACGAGTAATTCAAGAGGAATTGGCGGCATTCTTCCTTGACCACGTGATCGCTGAAAACGGAGAATACTATGTGGACCCTGTGTTCTTACAATTTAATTAGGAGATTATATTGTAAGAGATAATTATTGTATATATGTAGCCGGTAGTGTCAGATAGATATACGAGAACTTGTTGTTCGACCAATCTCTCGGAGAAGGAGAGGTGGTTGATATCACTTCTCTCTGTATGCATATGTTCATGACGATCTTCTGTTTCCTTCATTTGCTTACTAGCTAGCGTGTCTAGTCCTCTCCATACGTATATAGTACGTAGCGTCGACCAAGCACGGAGATAAGAGAGGACACTTCTCTCTATTAATTAGCTAGCTAACACAATATATGAAACACCTAAATTAACCCCCCAAAACCCCCAACCCCCCCCCTTTCAAAAAAAAACAAAAACCCCAGCCCCTGAAATGCTGATGCGTGGATGCCTATTGGTCCCGGTTGGTGACACCAACCAGGACAAAAGGCCCTGCCTGGGCTGGCAGCAGCGGCCACGTGGAGGACCTTCTGTCCCGGTTCGTGTAAGAACCAGGACTAAAGGGTTAGGGCTTTAGTAACGACCCTTTAGTCCCGGTTCGATAATCGGGACAAAAGGCCCTTACCAACCGGGGTAAAAGCCCCTTTTTCTACTAGTGTAATCTTGTCATGTGCAAGAAGCCAATCTGAGTTTGGTAAGTTGTGTTAGGATAATCCTTGTGTCCTGTAGTAGTCGCCCTTCTAGGATAGTAGTTAAGCAAGATGAGATAAGGTGGGTTGTAACAGCTAGTTGTGGTTTCCAGGGGCACATCTATGCTGTGTAGGGTGGTTACTGTAGCACCACCCCTAAAGCCTATATACCAAGATGCACCCATATGTACAATGTAAGTTTTGCTATTAAGATTAGCATAGAGAGATTTTCATAGTAGTTTCTTGTGTGCATGTGTGTTGTGGCGGAGACAGGGGGCAGCAGTGGCCTTGCCCCCCTCCCCCTCTAATATCATTAATTTAAGCCTATTTTTCATATGAACAGTGTAGACTTTACTTTTTTTACTCTAGCCCCCCCTCGCCAACATTCAGATTTTGAAAATCCTGCCTCCGCCACGCGTGTGAGAAAACAGTGACTGAATCTTGGTTTGAGAACCTAGTAGTTCTAACAATTGACATCAGAGCCATGTGTAATTAGATTGAGTGAAATATGAAGAAAGGAGGAGAGATTGTTTCCCTTAGACATCCTATGCTCACAAAGGGCAACTGCTCGACATGGCCCATCAAGATGAATGTGTCCATACTAGCCCAGGGTTGGGATGCTGCTAAGCCAAAAGATCAGGAGGTGCCCACGGAGGAGAAGAAGGATCAAATGGCGTTGGCTGCCATTTATCAAGGGATACTAGAGGACATGCCCTTCCCGGTGTCCGAAAAGGAGACATGCAAGGCGACTTGGGAGACCCTAAAGATCATGCAAATGGGTGGTGAGCGCGTGAAGGACGCCAAGGTACAAACTCTCAACATGAAATTTGAGGGGTTGCACATGAAGGAGTCTGAATCGGTTGATTATTTCGCTGCGCGGTTGATGACCATCCTCAACAAGGTTAGGGTACTTGGCGAGAAGTTTGAGGAGACTTGCGCTATGAAGAAGTTCCTTCATGCCATCCCCAACATGTCTCTCCAAATTGCTTCGACCATTGAACAATTTGGTGACCTCAAAACCATGACGGTGGAAGAGGTTATTAGACGGTTGAAGGCATATGATGAGCGTATAGGAGGAATTGGTGATGCTGGCCAGGAGCACTTGGTGCTGACCTGCACTGAGTGGGAGTCCAGGTTCAAGAGGAATGGGGGCAGCAATGGCTCCAGCAAGAAAAGGCGCAAGTTCGGTAAGGCATATGTTCGTTGATATAATGTAATGACTATGGGCATTTCTCTAGGGAATGTCTCAAGACAAAGAAATAAGGCAATGCAGACGCACATTTTGCTCAAGCATGTGTAGAAGTTGAACCAACCTTGTTCTATTGAGCAAGGAAATGTTGTTTGGTAAGTTGCGCCGCCGGCAATGAGGAGGTAGTGCTCCCGGTAAGTTGTGTCACTGGTGGCACAGGTTTGTGTTGCCATGTAAGTTGCGTCCACAAGACACTGTGTGTGTGGTCACTTGAGTTTTTGTGCTAGATATGTCCACGAAATCGCGTATGTGATCAAAATCTTGTGTCAGTTGTGTCCACAAGATACTTCTTGTGTTAGTTGGGTCCATAAAAAGATGAATTCTTGTGTCAGCTGCATCCACCGAGATAATTCTAGGTCTAGCTCTAATTAGATCAACTCTAAATTAAACTAGAACTACAGAGCTAGAGGAGGCTCCCAAAACTATATATAGGTTGGGGAGAGGGGAGGGGTGCCACAAGGGGAGGAGGACCCGTCCCCTTGCTTTCCTCCTCCCCTTCCAAATTCGGCCTCCCCTAGGCATTCGAAAAGGCTAAGGGGGCACCACTTATGTTATTGGGCCCTAGGGCTCAATAACTCTCCACCACTAGGCCTTTTAGTGTTTTCTTTTAGCCCGCTGATATTTAATATTCTAAAAGCCTCCTAATCAATATTAGAATCTTTTATCATTTATTTAACATCTCCAAAAACATTTACCACCTATATATCAATTCCCGATATTACCCGGTCATATGAACTCAAGTACTTATTGCCAGAGCCTAATAACGGACCCGAAGAAATGTAGCCCCCAAACCCAAGGGGGAGAGGTTGGGAGAAGTTAATCATCGGCTGCTCCCGATCAGTACACAATGTGAGTGCCACTTTAAGATGCCCTTAGACTGAGACCTCGCTGCTAATACCAGCGGCTTCCACTTTTATGTAATTAATGAGTGTTTGGCCCCATGAACTTTAACACCGATATTCCATACTAAACGTTGGCCATTTACTCAAATAATAATCTATCACTACCTCAACTTCGCAAAGCTATTGCAAAGAATTAAGCTTATCAAATTCAATGATCTATGCATACCTATCATTTTTAGAACCAACATATAATTCATGGAAATGACCAATTGCTATTCAACTTTGCTCTAACATATACTAGATCATTGATGGCGCGTGATGTTGCGCCCTTCTATTTGGAATTATCTTAAATATAGAAAGACATGATCATGAACGTTAGTTACATCTGCATATATTGACCCATATATTTGTGAGCAACATAAGGGAGGTTAATATTAATTGGTTTGCAAGAAGTAGTGTGGCAGTATGGTGGGATATAGTCTTATCTTTGGTCTAATGGGATTTAGTCAGCGCAAGTACAGTCAACATGTGATGGGGTAGACAATTATAAATTAACAAAAGGAAAGTACGATTCATAGTTGGGATTGTAAATTAGTACATGATGGTTCAATTGGAAGGTACAAAAATGGAACAGTTACTTGAGGCGCAGTTCCGAGCAGTAGCGGATAGCATGGAAAATAAATGGAGGGCAAGCAGATGCAATAGAATACCTAGCGAAGCATGGAGAAGCACAAGAGTGAGAAGTAAAAACAAGCCGACACATCGAAGCTTAGACAAACAACACAAGTAATTTAGTATAACACATTAGCATGACATTGTATAACACAACAACATGTGAAGGGCTTGCCAAAATGAAG
This sequence comes from Aegilops tauschii subsp. strangulata, assembly GCF_002575655.3. Lineage (NCBI taxonomy): Eukaryota > Viridiplantae > Streptophyta > Magnoliopsida > Poales > Poaceae > Aegilops > Aegilops tauschii. Next base: position 45,450,506 of record NC_053035.3, read on the forward strand.
TCACACTCAACAAGTGGTTTACAACATTTACATAAAGTCTATTCTAAGCTTAAGAAATAACATAACAGGAAGCTGCCCAAAAGCAGTAGGAATGGAATTACAATTTTCTGATCCAAAAGAATCAAAAAGAAAGACCTTCCTGTCAAAATGATGCATAGAAAGCTTCACAAGAACATGAGTTGCAACAGTGGACCATGGAGGTTGATGGCATCTGCTATAGTGAATCTATGCTATAATACCCGTAGAAAAAACTATTGATTGTTGAGTAAAATGGTTCATGTCATGCTATAATACCCTTAAAAACTATTTAATCTATGCTATAATTCCATCTATTTCATTCTATATATGAAAGCCTTTCGGGATTACAATATCAACTTCATGTCATGTTTTGACCAATTCATTATCAATACTTTTGCAGATGAGTTTCATGGAGGACTTGACTGGAACCAGCGTTACCAAATTCTAAAAGGAATTTGTCAGGGTATGCGTCACCTCCATGATGAAGCACATGTTCTTCACGGAGATCTCAAACCAGACAATATATTGCTGGGGGCTAATCTCGTGCCAAAAATACACGACTTTGGTTTGTCCAGGCTCTTAGATAAAGGAGAAACTTCAGGTTATACCAAAAACGTCTACGGGACTCGGTAAGCTGTAAACCGATCCTCTTGGTAAATTTTTTTTTTCCGGTGTCACTTGGTACTTCGGTAATCATAATGCATTAGACTTTGTATATACACACATATGCAGAGGATATATACCACCGGAGATGCTTCAAGGTCATTGGTCAACTAAGTCTGACATATACAGCTTAGGCGTTATAATCATGGAATTGTTGACTGGGAATAGATGGTTGGAGCCAAGTGTATTACAAGTGAGCAGAACTTTTCAAACTATATCTGGATCGAAGTGCTGCCATAATTTTATTTGGACTTTAGTGGGTGCTAATTCCCCAAAACAGAGAATGTCGCTGAGCCATTTCTGACCCATGTATTGGTGTAAATTTGTACAGGTATTGAAACAGTTGAGGAAAAAGTTGGTAAAAGAAGGAGCGTTTTCATCATGGGAAAACAAATACCGTCAAGTTAGAACATGTCTGGAGATTGGGTATACCTGCATGGAAATCGACTCAGATAAAAGGCCTACTGCATTGCAAATTATCCAGCTGCTTGATGAAACCGAAAGCACGAACTACTCTGCGGCATCACTTTGGCAGGTATGGCAAATCGAAAGCACAAGGACTGTTCTTTATCCATCTTTTTAACGTACTGATTGATAAAAAATTCAGTTTTAGCCAGACTTAAATCCTCACAAGCACAGTACAGTAGTACATTTCTTTTGTTCGGCCATTAGGCTAAACATATAGCAGTTCGCAGAGCCATCTCTAACGAAAGATATGTGCTAATTAAACTAAATAAGGAAAGAAAATACATGACAAAGGGAAGACACAGTGTAAAATAGAGAAACACCAAACTCTTGCATGAAGTAATGGTCTCTTCAGCGAGGGAAGGCACCTTTCAAATTAGCAGAAATCCTACGATTTTACTCCTACATGCATGATACATCTAAGAGAATACTGATGTCACCCATTGCATACATGCTTACATGTTGATTTATATATAAGTGCAGTCAGGAGATGAGGAATCCGATTCATCGGACACAGAAGCTTTGGAGATAGAGACAACAACCGAGTTTTTTCCCAGTGACGAGGAACCCGCTTCTGCAGACACAACTGGAGAGACGAGCACACAGGAGCCTGATAAACCAGACCTAGTAAGTAAGTTGCCTGCGTTGGTGGATCTGTCTGACCTAAAAGTCCTGGAGAAAATCACAGATAATTTTTCACACAAACGAATAGTTGGGAAGGACGGTACGTTCAAGGGTTCACATAAGGCTTTTGTTTATAAGGTAGGCATGGTTGTATGTTACGATGTGGTGCTTTGCTTTGCTGCTGTCCTTTGAGTTCAACATCTTCATTGATCTTGATTACACACACACACACACACACACACACACACACACATATACTAAATGTATATATATTTGAACAGGGCGACATTCCATGTCAAGAAATGATAGCTGTGAAGAGGTTAATTGGAGTGGAGATTCCAGTTGAAAAGTTTAAGAGGGAAGCAGAACAGTTCATTAGTCTAGATCACAAGAATATAGTAAAGGTCGCCAGCTACTGCCACGATCAATCTAGAGGACATAGACTGGTACAGTTCAAAGGAGAACCACTACCACATCTGTTTAATGGTGCCGAACAACTGCTCTGCTATGAATATATGCACAACGGAAGTCTTCGCGACTATCTTGTTGGTATGATACCGGTCACTAACAATTACGTTATCTTTAACATCTGCAATCAATTACTGTTTTCTTTAACATCCGTAAACAATTTCTGTTTTCTTTAACATCTGTAATCAACTACTGGACAATTGCTTTCAATGGAGGAGGGCTGCAACGTCCAGTACAAATCATATATGGATGGATCGATATAATTTAGGAACTGCTTGCAGAAATAGAAGGAAAACCAATCCATTTATAGTTTACTTCACTAAGCTAGGTCTTCGTTCATTGATCCCTCCCTCTCTACTTGTTGTTTTATTAGGTCAAGAATCTCGTGAAATTGATTGGGAGATGCACTACAAATTGATCAAAGGGACTTGCGCAGGCTTACATTACCTCCACAAGGGCCGTGCGGATTGTCCAATTGTTCATCTGAATTTAAGCCCGTCAAATGTATTGCTTGACAAGAACTACGTACCATGCATCACAGGGTTCGATTTTTCGAAGCTCATTGGGGAAAAGAACACCAAATCCCTGGTACTTAAGCTTAATGGGCCCATGTATGTATGCTCTCAGTGCTACTGGTTTGAAAATTAGCTCTCGAATTTGCTCATGATACGTACGTGTCTATGTTATGTTCATTTCGAAGAAATTAAATGTCTATATTTTGTGGCCTATCGGTTTAGCTAGTCGATTGACTGTAATATGTTTTAATTAAACTGATATGTTCATATATTATGCAGTGCTTACCTGCCACCAGATTTCTTCCACTCCAAGGGTACTGACCTCAAATATCTAGCTATGGTGGATATATACAGCTTGGGTCTTATGATTCTAGAGATAGCAACACAACAAGAGATCAAAGGCAACCACGGAGTGCTTATTAAGAGTGTAAGACGATTTGTTTTAACACTTTGATCATGCGATAGCTTTTATTGCTTGACAGAAAATAACAATAAATTTCAACCTTACCTAAAAATAATTATTATTTGCCCTTAGATATTTGATGATCTAATATACTCTACAGATAGAGGAAAACTGGAGGGAAGAGTCACAAATAAGATGGTTGTATACCTCACTAGAAGCTGACGAACTGCAGCAAGTAAAAATGTGCATTGATATTGGCCTACACTGCGTCCAGTCAAAGCCTGAAAAGAGACCTACCGCTAGGGACATCATGCTCTGGCTTGATAAAGGGGTCAATCCAGTCCCAGCCCCAAGAGCAGGTGGAGGAGTGTCAAGACCTACAGTCTCAGTTCCAAGTGCAGGTCCAGGAGGAGTGCCAAGACCTCCTGTCCCAACTAATATCACCCATGCAGATGACCGCATCCAAGGTTTTCCCATTCCGGAGCCCTCTAGTGTTAATGAATATTTGTTGATGAAAACTGCATTTGTGAAAACAATTAAAATACAAAATCTTCATCTTTTGTCAAAAACAAATTCGATAAAGATCTTTTTTCAATGAAGGGCATACTTTATTGACCCAAAATGTAGCATCAAGAGGATTCAAACAATCCAAATGTCTTCATCTACTTCTGTTCATCCAAATCGACCAGTAAAGCATTTCACACAAAGTTATAAGACCAAGGGCTTCCTCCTTTTCAAATAAAACACTCATCTATCCGGCAGAAAAAAAAACACTCATCTTCGTCCATGGATACTCGTGTTGAAGACTCCCTACGATCTTGTTTCTTTTTTTGGGGAAAAGGAGGATAACCCCCGGCCTTTGCATCAGAACGATGCATGCGGTCTTGTTTCTGTGTCTTTTTTCAAGTGTGCATCTACTGTTGTGACTAAATATATGCCTTTGACTCACTGGTCAATCAAAGGTCAGCAAGGCTACCGATGTTTACACAATCTTAAGTATTTACATGAAATTGATTACAGTTTTAATCCAGCGAAGCAAATATATATTCCCAGCTGGATCAAACTTGTCTAATGCTTTTGTACATTTATTATATGTTATACCAGGAAACGAGAAGCCGGCGGGATTCATAAAACGAATCTTCGGAAGAAAGTAGCCACCTGAGGGAGGAGGAGAATTCTTTGAAGTGGACAGGATTTAAGAAACGATTCATTCCCGGCGGTGAAAATTATATGATGGTTCAACAAAGCTCGTGGTTGGTACTGTTGGAACGTGGCATCTGCAGCTGCCTGACTGAGTTGATCATGAGGAGGGGGAGCGCTCACTGCATGGACTGGGATCATGTTCTGTCAGCCAACGCGAGTCACACAGTGACACAAGTAGCATTTAGTGTGTAACCTGACCCCATGAGTGGGAAAGTTACACAAATCTTCTGGTACCGCAAGCGATGCGCCACATCTGTGGAAGGGGCCGGAGGTAGTTTTACTGCATATTGGATCCTTTCTGTATTCTTATCTTTCTATGTTTCGCATTCATGTGATCTATACGAAGCAAAGTGTGTGGCTTGCATCATTTAGACAGTCCAAGTACTGTAGTCAGTTGCAGAGAGTTCGGTCCATTTCTGAACTTGGGTCGGAGCTATGCTGTCATGAAAATGTGAGATGATTTTCAGGACGCACCCGAGCCATCATTTATTAAAACAAACTAAAACGATATGATGTAACTGATGCAAGTTGTACTGAACCAATGGTGCTTGCAATATTCAGAAGTTTGATGACTAATCAGCAAGTTAAGCATGCAAGCACATTGATGAGGAGCGAACCTCAAGACGAGGGTCGATCCGTTGTTGGCCCGATCTTTCACGGCACAAATCTTTATCGCAGCAAGAACAAGTCGCGGGTTTATGAAGATGTTCGCAAATCCCACGGAAACAACACGCCAACCCCTCAATCCGAAGGAATAACGTGGACGAACTGTATAGGCTCAGCTTGTAATCCCCTACGCGCCGCGTCGCATGAACTCACACGCCAGTAGAGATTTTGATAAGAATTCTCTAAACTCGATAATGGCCAGTGGCCTAAACACACGTGGTGTCTAATTCCATCACAAAATAACCTACCCTTTCATGACACATTGACTTGGCCTTATATTGTGGCCGTACACCCTAGTCTACCTTGGAAAACAAGCAACGTATTGTGGCTAGCTAGATGGGGAAAAAAACTAATCTGAACTCTATCTAATAAATATTGCCTTTTACATCTCGGCGAACTTCTAATTCCATAATTAACAAACTAACAAAACCTTGTCTCCAGATGATTTTGTACGCATATATTGCCGGTGGCCCCCATCCAATCTCCTGCAAAGTCACGAAATCCCAACTTTCCGAAGTACACCGAATGTATATTTCCTTGTCATCCGGTGGTCTCGTACGTGCAAAGTAGTAGCCGGATAGGCGCCCTGCTATAGCCTGAGAATTAAACATCTTGCCTTTTTTAAACGAAGAAAACGACCAGATTAGCACGTGGATTCTCCCAGGGTATATACTTCGCATGTGTCTCCCCTGTGCATGCCCATCAGGTTCACTAAAAACAAAGTCTTGCATATCATGCATGAAGGGCTGGATGCACATGCATGCAAGTACACAAGCATGCATGTTAGTAATTTCCAACGATGCTCGTGGTTTCTTCTCGTAATTCTCATGTGATGAACCATCCACAAAACCAGCATGCATGTACGTTATAGCAACTAATGCTTCAACTTCCTCTTCATGCTTCTGATTAAAAACTATATAATTTGGCACATGGTCACCTTCAACTTTCAACCTTGATGTACCTAATAAATCAATACAAACAGTATCCGTGCTAGTGGTAGCCATGGCCATATCACACATTGAACATTCACCCAAAACAGAGTTGTGATCACAACACGGCGGTTACAACTTCACACAGGCTGATTACAAGTTTACGACTCAATGCAGAGAATTCTACTCATCACTTCTTAAGACGCAAACGATGTGCTTCTGCTGCGTGTTTTTTCCTGTTTCCAGCGTGGCTTATCCCAAGCCAGCGTTACAGATTACATGGACGCTGCCTGTATTGCCAGTGGCACCGGCAGATAGGAGCAGATGTTCACAAAGTCACACACACACACACACACACACACACACACACACACACACACGCACGCACGCACACACACACACAATTGAAGGACACATTCAAGTATTAGATTATTTTTCTGTGGGATCCAATATCGGAAATTTTGATCGGCATAATGCAGAGAAATTGTTGGCCAATCGTTATCACCGGTACTACTACAATGACATCATGACGCACGCAGAACCCGACGGACAACTGCTTCCCTTAATCGAGAGTGGGACACTTGCAAACTCGCAACTTTACCCCTAGACCCACCAAATTACGACGCTTACAAACACAGGGGATTCAGAAACTTTTACTGAAGCAAAATGCTCTGATTTTGCATATTTTGAAGCGGATGCACATTTACCGTCCTAGCAATCCCATGCTCAGATTGCGTATACTGAAGCAAACAAGCTGTCGGGTGAGGAGGCAGCGAGAAGCTCCATAAAACACAAAAATAGAATCGCCCAAACGAGCAGAACACGCTGCTGGCAACAGTTTGGTTGGATAATGGTGAGGTGATCGGCAGCAGGAACTTGCAGTGGCCATGGAAAAAACTAAGTAAGAGAGAAAAAGAAGAAGAAAAGTCAGTTAGTTCATACGGTGTTACAGCCTGGTAAGGATAAGGTCAGCAGGATGATAAGGCACATGTGGTGGTGGAGAAGTGGGCACTTGTTGCTTGGCTACGTACACACCTAGACGTACATGAGAAAGAACATCTCAAAAATAATCAAACAAACATGTGATGTATTAAATCCTGTTTCTTCAAGTGGGACAGAGGATTTGACCACATTGTTTGGATTTCTTGTGATAATTCAAGTCTTTTTTCTATTAGCCATGTTCAAGAATTCGCACGATAATTAACCAGTTAACTTGCGATTAATCCTTATCCGTAGGGTCACCAAGTAGTCAATAAACTGATAAATCATTTAATTAATTAATTAATTAAATGGCCATTAACTTGCTGATTAGCCTATTAATTCCCTACTCACCAGCCAACCGAGCAGCCAGTGGCGTACCAACGGGTGTGCCAGGTGTTGAAAAACATTTTTTCACCATGTAAAAATTAGCTGATTTTTAAGGCCCATGCAAGGTAATTGAAATAGACTTCATTTCTTTTAAATGTGCACACCGTTCATTTTATTTCTAGATTCGCCATTGCGAGCAGCTACCAAGTTAACGATTTCCTTAACAATGATGATTAGTATATGTGTTACTAAAGAGCCACAAAGTTGAGATGACTGTGCTGTGTGTGAAAAAAAAATATGAATCGGGTAAATTCGTGGCATGAAAAAGCCGCAATATTAAAATGCAAGATTGATCCTAAAACCAATTAAGTGAATGGTTGTCTCAATACAACTTTAAATATATTAAAACAAGTTTCATTATCAAAATATATATTAAAAAGTTCCCTTTCTTCCTCAAATTTGAGCAGGCACCTGTGCTTCTCCAAAGATTATTTCGCCTCTTCTCGCCCATGGCGGCACCTCTTCCCACAGACGTTGTCGCAGCCCCGTTCACCCCCTCGGTCATGCACATGCGCCCCGCTGATGTCTGGCCGCCGAGTACATAAATTCATAAATAAATTCAACGAGACGGATCCGATGATCTCCTCAAGAGCGTGCTTTTAAAATGCAGGCTGCCGCGAACCAATCTGTGATTGGATAGTTAGAAGGTCTGCGGTAACCCCATCCAACCAGATTCATCCAGTCCCAAACTTAATATTGATGCTCACATTTTTCTAGATTTATTTCAGGCTTTCGTCAATCTCAACATGCTATATCGGCTCAGACTCTTGGAGGTATTTATAGGGTAGGGTATACGTGCATGTGTTCACAGAGGTGTGAGTGCTGTTTATGTGAGCGACTTTGACTGTGTTGTGTTAAAAAATGCAAGCTGCCTCTGTCCCCGCCGTTTTTTTAATTATTAATCTGGCATGTGTATGGTAATTCAACAAGTTGATCGGGTCTTAGGAAATGCAAGGTCCCTCGGTCACCAGGCCGACCGGTCAAAATTTTTTTTCAGACAAAGGGCCGACCGATCATTTATTAGTACTCTGCTTATCGGGCCATTGGCACAGCGCTAGAGCTCCGGATCTGGATCGACTTGTTATTCTCCCCCCGGTCAACGCCTTTGCCTGCTGAGCCTGGGAATGATTGATCCGCTCATGATCTACAAGACGAGAAGCAAGCCCAGTTTTGCTCCTAGCTAGCTGCTTTCTCCTCCTCCTCCAATCTCCAGGTGAGTAATTAAGATGCAACTAGGTAGCTGCTTTCTGGTAAGACTTTAGCTACCTACTTATCTTCTGCTTGATTTGCTTTGTGCAGCAACGAATGAAGGAGAAGCTGGCAACCATATTCATATCCATAATCCATATCTATATGCGAGCTATTGCTTGCTAGAAAGCTTCTTGCTCGCATACTCGGAAATGGGCGGATACGAGTTCCAGAGGGCGGAGCTAGATGCACTGGAAGGCGTCGTACGCGATCCAACTGCGGAGCCAATGAGTCTGACGTTGCCGCTTCTCAGGCACATAACAAATGATTTCTCCCATGAATCTCGAATTGGCCGAGGTGGATTCGCAGTGGTTTACCTGGTATGATTAAACTCATACAGTATCTCCTTAGATATTAAGCAATTCCTATCTTGTCAATTACTAACTTCTTATTGTGGTCAAATATACAGGGGGTGCTTCCAAGTGGGTTACGTATTGCTGTTAAGAGGCTTAGCAATATTGCTTATATGAATGAAAGTGCATTTCAAAATGAAGTGTTTATCACAATGAAGGCCACTCACAAGAACACAGTGCGATTCATGGGCTACTGTAGTCAAATACAACGCCAATTCATCAAACACCACGGGCGACATGTTTACGCACAGCTCGTGAAAAGGTTGATCTTTGTGGAATATGCGCCTAAAGGAACCCTTGATGCACATATCGGTAAGATCGATAACACGGCATGCCCGCCCTAGCAATAATTCCCTCTCTTTATTTTGGTGTTTCTGTTTGTGTGGCTGTTTTTTACTTTGTGCTCACAGAACAAAGAATGAATACCAGTGGAACAAAAAAGTAGACTATAATTTTAGCGCAACTGAAACCAACATGACCAGTCGTAGAACACAAATTTAGACAAAGTGGACCAAATCATAAGAAATATTAAAACATTAATTTTTTTAGAACATAAGGCACAAAATTATAGTGCTCGTGAATCAAAACTTGGCTACAAGTGGAACAAATATTGTGACAAATACAAGAAAACTATTAGAGGCTTGTGCAACAAAATTTCGGTGCCCATGGAACAAATCAAAATTCTAGTGGAACAAAAGTTTTAACTAACTAGAATGAGCAAAGTATATCACTTGCAGGAACAAATTGAAACTACTACTGCTGCCACTTCACCACTTCTTGTGCTGACTTTGCCATCCTCACCTGGTACCAATTTCCTTCAGTTTTCGTGTGTGCCAATGAATTCAGATTTCCAAACAAGTGGAGGTTTTTTCTTCCTTCCGCAATATCCCTCGTTCTACCCAACTATCTATAATGGGGCAGAGAAGGATAAGCAAAGTAGGCGGTAGAACAAAAAATTAATGTAATTGGGACAAAATTTAATCAGTAAATGCTCACTAGTCTGAGGATAAACGAAAGCATGAAACAAGGAAAAGACGAGGATGAGCAACTATTGGAATAAAAGCAAAATTAAACTAGCAGAGCAAAGTAAAGTTGCAACCAAATCATCAGCGAGCACCACATCAGCGCGCTAGTCTCCCCTCCCGGCGGTAACCGCTATTGGTGGCTCACCGGCGTCTAAGGCCCCTAGGCGGATGAAGACTAGATGGCTTTCCTTGCCGATCTACATGACGTCTGGCCCTTGGCTTATTGGTGGCGATTTCAACATGATTGTCTCTGAGGCGGACAAGAATAACCCGCACGTGAACCGGCGGATCATGCATCGCTTTCGATGCTTCCTTGTCGACGAGGAACTTCATGACATTTGTATGCATGGTAGGCGCTACACATGGTCCAGCGAGCGCAAGATTCCTACTCTTGTCAAGAACAACCGCATCGTCTCCTCCTCCTCGAAGGATGCGCATCCCCACTGCCTGCTGTAGTGCCTCTATTCAGCTGCTTCAGAGCACTGGCCGCTCCTTCTTGATTGTGTCCCGTGTACCCATGGGATCAAGCGGTTCCACTTCGAGTGATTTTGGCCGAAGCTTGATGATTTCCAACTAGTCGCCTCTGAGGCTTGGAACTCCATTGAGCATGCCCCTGATGCATTTCGCCATATCGTCGTGCGCCTTAAGTCTACCACACGTCGTCTCCAGAGCTGGAGTGCCAAGTCTATTGGCCAAATCTCGGTGCAGCTTCAGATCGCGTGTGAGCTCATTGCTCATTTGGACGCCGCTCAGCACTTTCGGCCGCTCTCGACCTCGGAGGCCTAGTTGCGACATAGGCTGAAGGCCGCCTACCTTGGCCTTGCCTCGCTCGAGTGTTCCATCATTCGGCAGCGCACGAGGTTTGCCTGTCTCAGGGAGGCTGATGTCGACCCTACCTTCTTCAACATGCATGCATGCCTCGTACCATAAGCAGAAAAACCACATCTTCGAGCTCAAGGTGGGTGATAGAGTTGTCTCCACGCCGGAGGCGTTTGCCACTGCGGGATTTTGATCACTTCACCGGTGCCCTTGAGACCTCCGAGGACCGCGACTTCTCCATCTCCCTTCGGGATCTGCATGCTGGTGCTTTCGATATCAAGGCCCTTGATGAGCCATTTTTTAGGCCGAAATTTGGCGCGTTGTCAAGGCTCTACCCTCCAGTAAGGCGCCGGGGCCATCCCTCAATGCGTGAGGCTTTCAAAAACTCAACGAGGCATACATTACCCTGCTCCCCAAACGTCGTGCCGACGCAACCACACTCTTCTACTTTTGGTCCATTAGCCTCATCCATCTGATGGCGAAGTTGTTCGCCAAGGCGCGCTCTCTCTCTCTCTCTCTCTCTCTCTCTCTCTCTCTCTCTCTCTCTCTCTCTCTCTCTCTCTGCAAACGGCGTGTGTTCTGCACAATCTCAAGGTTCCTCGGGTGATGCTGAAGCTTGACATCGTTAGGGCCTTCGACTCGGTGTCTTAGCCCTTTCTTCTGGCCCGAATGTCCCTCTCGTCTGCAGAAAGGGCGTGTGATTCTTGGGCAATGTCAAGGCGAAGGATAACGAGAAGGGCTGCATGAAGATGCAACTTTGCCTTGGAGAAGAGGCCCTTACTCCATCTCGCCAAGTGCCACCCCGTTTTCCTGAGCTTATGGAAAAGCCGCTGGCAAGGCTCCGTGTGCTCGCATGGCTCATCCCAAGCCTTTGACACGATGTCAAAGAAGCCGGGGAGACAGGACAGAAAATTCTCAAATTTGAAACATCTTGGTCGCTTGGGCCCCTTGTCATCAGCGAGGAGGAGAGGGCAGTGATCCGAAAGTGATTGGAGATGGAGTGGAGCACATGGGAGTTAAAATGCATGTCCCAATCGGCATTTCGGAACATCGAGTCAAGCTTGCAAAGAGTTGGGTTTTGACGCTCGTTGCTCCAAGTGAATCGTATGTTTTGCATTACCATGCCTTCTATTTTTATCTCAAGCACGATAGATTTGGTTGAAGTCGCCCATGACAATCCATTTAGTGCCATTGTTGGGTTTTTGTGAGATTAGCTCGTTAAAGAAGTCACCCTTTCTGTCGGAGGCCGTGGGAACATAGACACTAGTGATCATGAAGTAGGTATCGGTGTGAATCACATTGACCATTGCCGAGAGGCAGAACTCAGTAAAGTTGACGTCTGAAATACGGATGACACTATCGTCCCAAAGCATGAGTAGGCCCCCTTTGGTTCCAATAGCCGGACGCTGACAAAACTCGAAAGCCTATTGCCGCCGAGGTAGGAGGCGATGAATCGGTCCACTGATTCCATCTTGGACTCCTGAAAGCAAACAATGTGGCAAGAGGAGGAGGCAATCGTCTCATGAACCGTCGCCCGTCTACCTGGGTTGCCAAATTTTGATAATTGGTTTGATGCCAAAAATTGGCATGCCAAATTTTGGCAACTGCCAAATTTTGGCTAGAGATTGATTGCTTGCCAATTTTCATTGCCAATCTCAGAAAAAGTTGTCAAATGTTGGCAACTTCTGATTTTGCCAAATGTGGGTTTGCCAAATATTGGCAATGCCAGATGTTGGTAGCAAACCAATTATGCTCTTAATCCTATGTTTTGTTCTATCATCAGGAAACTAGAGCATAATTGGTTTGCTACCAACATCTGGCATTGCCAATATTTGGCAAACCCACATTTGGCAAAATCAGAAGTTGCCAACATTTGGCAACTTTTTGTGACATTGACAATAAAAATTGGCAAGCAACCAATCTCTAGTTAATATTTGGCACTTGCCAAAATTTGGCATGCCAACTTTTAGCATCAAACCAATTATGCTCTTAACCCTTGCAGATTTCAACTCAAAAAAATTATGTTTTGTTCTATCATCAGGAAACTAGGGGTCTCGTGGCACTCACAATTAGAGCCCGTCGGGGTTGCATGAAGTGTGCTTGCTGAACCAGCTCTTTGCACAACAAAGAGAGAAATAATCTGGAAGCTGCGTGGAGTTTGAGGTCAGGGTGGCTGCTGTCTAGAGTAGAGGTTGCAACTTGCAAGCGATCTTTGCACAACCATGATCTTCATTAAGCACTGGCGACGATGAACACCCAAGTTACAACCAACAGGAACGTTACAGCAACTAGTTCCTCTTGGTTAAGGGATAACAGAGAGCTTTGCTAACATCAGGGCAACTAGTGCTTTGGCTCTGTGAAGTGGGGAGAAACAATGGAGGCACTTGCCCACCAATTGAGGGGGGATTTGAGGCCGCCTGTGAGGAGCTGGAGGGGGGGTTTGGCAGGCCAGGGGAGGGGAGGGGAGGTTGTCGCTGCGTCCAGCCAGGCTCCAGGGGGCATCCTGTACTTCCTCTGCAAGGCGATGCGCGGGGGCGGCGTTTGCAGCGGAAGACCCGGGGCGGGGTTGCCGCCCGGGCATTGATGGCGGCCTCCTCTTGAATGCGTTGCAGAGACGCGTCGGGGGCGACGATGATGGAAGCGACGCGCACGCCTCCCCCTCGAAGGACAGGCGGCGTCTCCAGAACCTCGTCAGTAAGTTCAGCTGCCTGGATCCGGAGACGTGCAGCGGCCGATCCAGACCGGGCACCAGTGGCACGACAGTGGACACAGGGATAACAACCGGGGAAAAAAAAATCTCCGGCAAGCGGGGCGGCGGCGGTGGCAGCTCATGTTGTCCGGCGAGCCCCGAATGGCACGCGCCGGGAGGGGCTGGTGGGTGGGTGGGTCGCCCACTCATGTTGTCCGGTGATTTTTCCAGCTGTGCCAGCTAAGTTTTTCAAGTGTTTGCGATTTAGGAATTTTGAGAGGATACATGCTTCGCTGTTTGATCTATTTCTATCTATCTCATGTAAGCCTTTCGAGATGACAAGCAGATCAACTTCATGACATTATCAATACTTCTGCAGGTGACTATGGTGAACTTGACTGGAACCAGCGTTATCAAATTCTAAAAGGAATTTGTCAAGGTTTGCATCATCTCCATGACGAAATGCACGTTTTTCATGGAGATATCAAACCAGCCAATATATTAATAGGGGATAACCTTGTGCCTAAAATCTATGACTTCGGTCTCTCCCAGATATGTTTGAAGAAGAAGAAACGGAACGTATTGTTGAAAATATCGCCGGAACATTGTAAGCTAACCCGTTCCTCTTGGTTATTTTGTTTTGTTTCTGCTGACACAGGTACTTCGATAACCAAAATGCATTAGAGTTAGTCGGCCGATTGCCTCACATCTAACATATGTGCAGCGGATATATGGCACCGGAGTTTTGTACTAATAATATGGTGTCATTTAAGGCTGAGATATACAGTTTGGGCGTTGTGATCGGGGAGTTATTGATCGGGAAGAAAGGATGGTTTGATGAGGATGTGAGAAAACTATTTGTACAGCAACTTAAGGGTTTGAGAAAAACATTGGTAAAAGAAGGAGCGTTTTCATCATGGGAAAACAAATACCACCAAGTTAGAACATGTATGGAGATTGGGCAGGACTGCATAGACCCCAACCCACATAAAAGGCCCACTTTGTTGGAGATTATCCAGCGGCTTAATGAAGCGGAAGATATGAACTATTCTGCAGCATCACTTTGGCAGGTATGGAAAATCGAAAGCATAAGAAAACAACTGTTCTTTATCTACCATTTCACTTTAGCTAACGTACTGTTTGAGAAGAATCAGTCTTAGCCAAGCTTACATCCTCACAGACACAGTACAGAAGTACATTTGTTTTCTTTAGCCATTACGATTAACATAAAGAGTTCACAAAGCCATCTCCAACGAAAGATATGTGCTAATTAAACTAAATTGGAAGAGAAAATACATAACAAAGCGAAGACACCATGTAAATTAGAGAAGAAACAAACTCTTGGTACTCCTTCAGCGAGGGAAGACACCTTGTCAACTTAGCAGAAACAAACTCTTGGTACTCCTTCAGCGAGGGAAGACACCTTGTCAACTTAGCAGAAACCTTACGACTCTAGTCCTACATGACATGTCTAAGAGAATATTGATATCACGCATTGCATAATGCTTACATGGTAAGTTATATATAAGTGCAGTCAGGAGACGAGGAATCCGATTTATCGGATACAGAAGCTTTGGAGACAGAGACAACATCCGAGTTTCTTCCAAGTGACGAGGAACCCGCCTCTGTGGGCAAGACCGGAGAAACAAGCACACAGGAGCCTGATAAACCGGACCTAGTAAGTAAGTTGCCAGCATCGGTGGACCTGTCTGACCTAAAAGTCCTGGAGAAAATCACAGATGATTTCTCACACGAAAGAATAGTTGGGAAGGACGGTACATTCAAAGGTTGTCATAAGGCATTTGTTTATAAGGTACACATAGTTGTAAGTTACTATGCAGTGCTTTGCTTTGCTGATGTCCTTTGAGTTCAACATATTCTTCCATCTTAATTATACTCCTAACACACACACGCATACTAAATGTACATTTATTTGAACAGGGTGACATTCCACGTAGAGAAATGATAGCCGTGAAGAGGTTAATTGGAGTGGAGATTCCAGTTGAAAAGTTTAAGAGGGAAGCAGAACAGTTCATTCGTCTCGATCATAAGAATATAGTAAAGGTTGCCAGCTACTGCCACGACCAGTCTAGAGGACATAGACTGGTACAGTTCAAAGGAAAACCGCTACCACAACTCTTTAACGGTCCCGAACAACTGCTCTGCTATGAATATATGCACAACGGAAGCCTTCGCGACTATCTTATGGGTAATGATACCGATCACTAATCAACTACTGTTTTCTTTAACATCCGTAAACAATTACTGTTTTCTTTAACATCTGTAATCAACTACTGACAATTGTTTTCGATGGAAGAGAGCTGCACGTCCAGTACAAATCATATATATATGGATGCAAATATTTAGGAACTGCTTGCAAAAATAGAAGGAAAATCGAACGATTTAAAGTTCAAAAAGCTAGCTCCTTGCTCATTGATCTCTCCATGTCTACTTGTTGTTTTACTAGGTCAAGGATCTCGTGAAATTGATTGGCAAATGCGTTACAAATTGATCAAAGGGACTTGCGCAGGCTTAGATTACCTTCACAAGGGCCGTGCAGGTTGTCCAATTGTTCATTTGAATTTAAGCCCGTCAAATGTATTGCTGGACCACAACTACATACCACGCATCACAGGGTTCGATTTTTCGAAGCTCATTGGTGAAAAGAACACCAAATCCGTGGTACTTAAGCTGAATGGACCCATGTATGTATGCTCTCAGTGCTACTGCTTTAAAATTAGCTCCTGAATTTGCTCATGATACATGTCTATGTTTTATTTTTTTGGAAAAATGTCTTATGTTTTGTGGCTGCTCGGTTTAGCTAGTCTTTTTCTGTGAGAAACGTTTAGCTACTCTATTGATCGTAATATGCTTTAATTAAACTGATGTGTTCATATATTTTTGCAGAGCGTACCTGCCACCGGATTTCTTCCATTCAAAGGGTACTGATCTTAAATATCTTGCTACGGTAGATATATACAGCTTGGGTCTTATGATTTTAGAAATCGCAACACAACAAGAGATCAAAGGCATCCATGGAGTGCTTATTAAGAGTGTAAGACAAATTTATTAACCCTCTGATCATGAGATAGCTTTTATTGAAAGAACAAAATTTCAACTTTTTATAAATAAATAATTATTCGCCTTTAAAACTTTGATGATCTAATATACTCTACAGATAGAGGAAAACTGGAGGGAAGAGTCACAAATAACACGGCTGTATACCTCACTAGGGGCGGACGAGCTGCGGCAAGTAAAAATGTGCATTGATATTGGCCTAGACTGTGTCAAGTCAAACCCTGAAAAGAGACCTACAGCTGGGGCCATCATGGACTGGCTTAACAAAGAGAGCAAACCGGTCCCAGTTTCAAGGGCAGGTGCAGGAGTGCTGCCAAGACCTCCGGTCCCTACTAATATCAACCATGCAGGTCGCATCCAAGGTATTCCGATTGAGAAGTCTCAAGTGTTAATTCCTTCGTTTGCATGCAATGAATATTCTTCGGTGAAAATACAAAATCTTCATCTACTTCTGTTTATGTTCATCCAAGTTGATCAGTAAAAGCAGCCGCAAGCTATTCCCTACTTCTCAATTGTTAATTCCTTCATTAGCATGCAGTGAATATTCTTTGGTGAAAATTGCATCTATGAAAGGAAATTAAAATACAGTGTCTTCATCTATTACTATTTCTATTCATCCAAGCTGATCAGTAAAAGCATCCACATGTTATAAGGGCAATCTATATGTGGTATTTAAAATGTTATTTCTGTCGCTTTTCACATCGTATATGCAATCTAAGATAATGCTCTCCCTCTCACTGTAAATAAATATGTTACCAGAAAAGGAGAAGGCGGGATTCCTGAAACGACACTTCGGATGGAAGAAGTAACCACCTGCGCTGGCTTGTATTCCTGTGAATATTATAGATGGTTCGACAAAGCTCGTGGTTAACCGAAGGAGGATATTTGAGAGCTTTTGTGTTAGAACATGGCCATCTTGTGCGTCCGCAGCAGCCGGGGTCATCAGGAGGGAGTGCTCACTGCATGGACCAGATCACGCTCTGTCAGCCATGGGAGTCGTGCGCACATAGTGCCACACATGTAACGTTTAGTTGTGTGATCTGAACTGTTATGTGTCGTGTAACCTACCTCATGTGTGTGTATGATAAAGAAAGAACCACATCAGTGGAAGAGTTAAACCAATCGTATGGTATGACAGGTGAGACGTCACATATGTGGAAGCAAAAAAGAGTTGGAGGTAAGGTGGTTTTCGTACATACTGGTTCTGATCCCTCTCATATTTTTGTATCCTTATTATCTACTCCCTCTGTCCCATAATGTAAGAGTGTTTTTGACACTAGTGTCAAAAACTGTGTCAAAAACGCTCTTACATTACTGGACGGAGGGAGCATGTAAGTTTCGTATTAATCATACTATGCGCCATCTTGCTCTATGAATCCCTATGCGAGACTTCTTTCTTCTCACAATTGATTTATTATTTTATGATAATCTTGTTTCACATTTATTGACGTGATTTTATCACCATATCTTGGTGTTCTTTCCTTAAACACCCAAACACATCCGAAAATGGTTTCCCACGAAAACAGGCAAAAAAAAAGGTGCACAAGCACGGTAAAATCCGGGAAAGCTTACTACGTAGGCACAAAACAAAGGGTAACAACATCATAAAATTTGGACTCATCGCAACTCATGAGGGGCTAAGTGCTAGCATGCCTCGTGCACAAGATGGGGCTGCTTCTGGTCCACCTAGCTAGCTCCAACAATAGTAGCCTTGGCTCACATCTACACTACTATTAAAAAAACAAACATAAACTCCCTACTGCTACACCAACAACTGTACACGGGATTATCAAGAACGTCAGACCAATCTAATTAAATCAAATCCGAGAGTCTATATTATATCAATAGTCTGCCATACAAGTTAACGGTCCAGATTAAATGTTCTGCCGGGGCAGACCACCTCGCGCACCTCTTTGTCCACAATTGATGGGGATATATGGTAACCACCACGCGCACCTCTTGGTACTCAATTAGTGAGGATATTAATCCCGTAATTTTCTCTCTGGCCTTTGCCTTAGTTGTTGTTAATAAGTGCCTTGCGCTTACTCCTCTGATGCCCCAAGGACCGCTGCCGCCTACTTCTCCTCCTCTGTTGCCGAGTCAATTGCAAGAAACCACCACATTTACGGCTAGGTTTGCAGAAAACCACCAACTCGTTAATCCGTTGCAGAAAACACCGGAAAATTTGTTAAGTCATTGCAAAAAGCACTGATCGGATGATTTGGCCCGTTTAATCACTTTCTTACAAGTGGGGCCAGATTGTAAGGAATTGACTTAGCAAAAAAATAACACATACACCCCTAGATCTAAAAAACAAAAGCAATCAGACCCTCCCCCGTGGAACACCGACGCCTTGTCCACTACGCGTCGCCGCCGCGCTGCTGCTATCCGCCGCCGCTATGCTCCGGGCCGGGAGGATGAGGGAGGAGGAGGAGCCCAGCTGGTTCGGGCGCTTCGACGAGGACCTGCCTTCGCCGGACGAGCTCATTCCGCTCTCGCACTGGCTCATCACCCGCGATCTCCCCGCCGCCTTCAACATCCCCACGCACGGGGCCGGCCGCTCAGCGATCTTGGCAAAGGAAAGAGGGAGCGAGGCGTCACCGGGGAACACATCAATGAAGGACGACGGTTTCCCTTCGCCGCTGGGGAACACGTCGATGAACGGCGGCGGAGGCGGGGGTAGCGTGAGGACGTCGAGGTCATCGGACTGCAGGCGGGAGGAGTGGAGGAACCTGGATGACGTCGCCGGGCTTACCAACCTCTTCTCTGAAGTCCCAGCAGCAGCGGTGGTGCTCTTCTTCTTCTTCTTACTGCCATGGCCGTGCTGCTGCTTGGAGTAGCCGAAGGATGCCGAGTCTTTGGTGCTGCTGGTACTCGTGCTTGGCCTTGGCGGCTTGGAGGTGGAGGAGCGGCGAGGGTCGTAGAGGCGCGGCGAGTGGCGGTCGATGGTCCGGCCGCTGCTGCTGCCGATGCCGTTGCTGGTTGTGGTTGAGGCGATGATGGAGCAGACCGGCGGCGGCACGTAGTGGATAGGGCGTCGGTGTTGGGAGGGTCTGATTGCTTTTGTGTTTTAGATCTAGGGGTGTATGCGTTATTTTTTTGCTAAATCAATTCCTTACAATCTGGCCCCACTTGTAAGAAAGTGATTAAACGGGCCAAATCTTCCGATCAGTGCTTTTTGCAACGACTTAACAAATTTTCCGGTGTTTTCTGCAACGGATTAACGAGTTGGTGGTTTCTTGCAAACCTAGCCGCAAATGTGGTGGTTTTTTGCAATTGACTCTCTGTTGCCTCATGGACGCGAGCGTGGATCGCCGCTGCCACCTGCCGCTCCGCCTCTGCTGCCCCACGGGCACGAGCGCGGGTCGCCGCTGGCGCCTGCCGCTCCTCCTCTACTACCTATGGGCGAGAGCGTAGATTGCGGTCGCCGCCATTCGCTCCTCTTGTGCTACCGCATGGATAAGAAGCACTTTCATAAAGGTGTTGTGCAAATCACAAAGATCAGGAACTTGATCTCAGGATTAAGAAGTTCTTTATCTGCAGGCCTGCGTTGTTGTCGTGGTGGTTCTTGTCTCTTGCGTTGGAGCAGCGGGAGCAGCTCCTCCCTGTTCGGAAGTTGGCACACGCTCGAGCCTGTGCACATATCCATCTTCAGCGGCCACTGGAGTAGTATCGTTGGAAATATACCTGGCCAAATGTCGGGCCGGGCCGGGCCAAACAAAGTCCGCTGCAAAAAACCTGGGCCCGGGCCTGGCCCGGCTCGGGCGTCGGGCCTAAATATCAGGCCCAAGCCAGGCCCATCAGAGCAAAAGCCCGCTGGGCCTCAGGCCGTCAGGCTGGGCCCTTCCTTCAATCGCAATTTTGTCGAGCCTGGCCCGGCCCGGGCGTCGGGCTGAAATCTCAGGCCCAGGCCCGGCCCGTGGGCAAGGCCGGGCCGGGTCGGGCTTTTTCGAGCCGGGCCGGGTATCCCATGGCCAGGTCTAGTTGGAAATCTCACGACCAAAGATTAATCTATGGAAAATCTATATATTTATATCTGTACTTCTATATCTGAAGCTTCTACCTGATTTCTCTCGCTTCTCGTGCGGCCACGTCATCCCCGATCTTACTGTCAACACTCCGTACAGCCACCACAAACACATTGATCACTATATCCGAGTACCTCTATAGTTTTGTTTGTTCAGTTAGATGGACTTGGCTATCGCATGAGAACATAATTCACATGTGTATTTTGTTGTTTGGGGGATTATAGTGGAGATTTCTTTTTTGCACCACACTGGATTGACGTGGTGAATTAGAGAGTAAATTGCAAAAAATCACCACAATTGAAGACCCTAATTCAAAAAATCGCTACTATTTGGTTTTTTTTTCAAAAACCCACCAACATTGTGGTGACAGTTTTCAAAAAACACTCATTAGAGCGTTTGACGCTAAAACTGGACCCGTGGTCACTGGACCCGTTGAGAAGATCCGCCGCGCCAACTGCGGAGTCTGATTGGACACCGAGTGTCGCAGGCTGTTGCTGTGGAGCGGCGCCGGTGTGGTTGTCGACGGCGTCCTGTTGGGACGCGGGACGCGTTTGTTGGATTCACGCGACCGCGTCGCTCAGATCGGCGACTCGACGCTCCAGATCGGGGCGCCAGGAGAGCAGATTGTCGATCTTGGCATTGGTCACCTTGGTGGCCGCCGTGTTCGCCTCCAGTGTGGCATCGAGCTTGTCCAGAAACGCCTTGATCGCGGGATCCATGGCGGCGAGTTGTTGCCGGGCCAGATGCAAGCTGCGGGTGTGGATGAACTGCGCCAGATCGAACGCAGAGGATGGTGGTGCTGGTCTCTGATACCAGATGTAAGGGTAGAGATAATAGTGGTGGATCGATCTATAACACTCTCTGAAGTAGTAGCTGATACAGATCGAATTATAGATGGGGAATTGTTCTTGCGAGATGAACTAGGGTAAGATAGCCGCCGCCGCCGGGTTCGTTGATCCTCTGGATGCCGATCCTCGAGTGAGTGTCGCCTTAAGTAGTTGGTGCGGTCTTGGACTTGGCCGTCGTCCATTCTGGACCGTAGTAGCGCCTGTTAGGCTTGGGGGCGCGGCTGGGCCGCGCCGGATGGGCTTGGGCTGCATCTGTCTGCGGAGTCGCTTCGTCAGGTGCGCTGACAGGGCATGCAAGCTTACTATCTTGTGCACAGAAGGCAAGAAGTAAGCTGCAGAGCATTGGTGATGGGTCGCTCAGCCCATGTACAAGGTGTGGTGACTCTCAAGTAACGATCTAAGTCTGTGGGCACCCGCTCTAGCCCACGATCGGCTTCATCTTGGATGGACACAATCAATCTTGCAATGGAGGGGGTCTCGCCATTGAAGAACTATGGAAAACAGATTTCAGATGTTTTGGATATGTGTGTTCAGTACCTAAGGCAATGGTATGACAACTATCTGTTTTTAGATTTTTCAAATGAATTTCACACTTTGCCTAGAGCATCTTCAACTAAATGCAGCCATGCTCATTTTTCTTTACCATTGAGAGTTGAATACTCCATACGGTGAAATATTCATGTCTGCTATTTACGCTTTGTGTCCAATTTTGCTCTCACCGTACTGCAATAAGAATATTATTCAAAATTTGATCCACGATGTCCTATATTTTGATGCTTGCAAGTTTTCCACTGGGATAACTACTTGTAGATTGTAAATTAAAATTTCTTGTAATATTCTGTGCTTTGTGTTGTCGAGTGTCGCTCTTTCATTGTTGATGATATGTGTCCGACAACGTCATATAAAATCCTTAATTTTGGAAAATTCTGAATTTTGCATGGGTGATTGGTGCAACAACCTCAACCTCTGCACCTTACTGTCAACCACATGCAGGCTTCCCCCATGCTTTTGGTGAGAGCATCGGTTTCATTGGCTTTTAGCTTGTTTGGATTGCATGTTTGATAGGTTTCCCCAACCCAGGTTGAAAACCCCTTCGATTTATTTCCTTTTTATAACTCTGTATGCAATTTTGTTTCTCTACAAATGCTTCTATATAAACAGATGGATACAAGTCTCATAGTGCTCTTGCAGTTTGGAATACCAAAAAAGCACGTGTTTGAGTACTAATAGCGTTTAGATGTCATTTTCTTGTTATCTGTTTTTGATTGCATTTTTCTATCGTACTCTATGAGTTGATATGAATCAAATAGCAAAAGTATTATTATTGTCTAATTATTTAAGTACCTCCCTTCCAAGCAGCCTTGAACACATGACATGGAAACGATGATATTTTGGAGTCCCGGTTTCACTGTCTTCGAGGATGTAGGAGCCACCATCATCGTTGCTTCCTTCCACAACTAAAGGTCTTAGGTATCTGTTTTTGTTCCCTAATAGTTGTCATTGGTATTGAGAACTTAGAAATCAAGAATAAGTGCCTTATGAGCAAATGGCTTTACCGTTTGGAGACGGAGCCGGAAGGCATATGGGTACAGATTTTGCGCAATAAATATTTGCAGTCGAAAGCACTCGCCCAGGTTACCATGAGACCAACTGACTCGCCATTCTGGACAGGGCTTATGAGAATGAAGGATTTGTTCTTTCGTAGGGTCAAATTCTTGGTTGGCAATGGGATGTCAACAAGATTTTGGGAGGACACGTGGTTAGGACAGACACCCCTGGCAGTCCAATATCCCACCCTTTATAACATTATGCAACGCATGGAGGATTACGTAGGCGCAGTGTTCCAAACGATTCCCTTGAATATTTAATTCAGACGTGCGTTAGTTGGAGAGCGCGCTGGAATGCCTGGCTTTACTTGGTTCGGAGATTGATAGATGTTCAACTTTCCGACCAACAGGATTTGATGCAATGGACCCTAACTAAGAATGGGGTTTTCACGGTGAAGTCTTTCTATATGGATTTGATTAATTCTGGCCCAATCCCAAGGTCGTTACATATTTGGAAGATTAAGGTTCCCTTGTGTATCAAATTTTTTATGTGGTTTGTCCACAAGCAAGTAATATTCACCAAGGACAACCTAATCAAGAGGCGATGGGTAGGTAGTTGTCGTTGTTGTTTTTGTGATCACGATGAAACAATACAACACTTATTACTTGAATGCCCACTCGCCAAATTGCTTTGGAGAACCATTCATATAGCCTTCAACATTAATACTCCGGTTGACATTGGATCGTTGTTTGGAACGTGGTTAGCCGGGGTTGAACATACTACTACAGCTCGTATTCGGATTGGAATATGTGCGCTTTTGTGGGCTATATGGAACTGTAGAAATGATTTGATTTTTAACAGACAACACAATTTAACTTTCTTGCAGGTTATCTTTAGGGCTACTGCATGGATCCGTACGTGGTCCTTACTCACTCCTATGGACTCCAGGGAGCCTTTGGTTACTGGGTGCAACCAGTGGGAGATGGTAGCACGGGCTATATTCAACCGGTTCGGATGGCGGTCGCATAATAGGATAGGAGTCTAGGGAGCTTATCCTTTCTTTTGCCTTACCGGTTGTGTTTTGGAGCTTATACTTTTATTTTCTTTGTTTTGCTCCGCTTGCGAGATGTAATACCTTTATGACTTTGTGCTACTTCGAGACTTTTTAATAACATGGCTGCATGCATCATCATGATGCAGAGGACGGGGGTACGCCTCCGTTTCCAAAAAAATAGTTGTCATTTGCAGAACATGATTATAGATTCCAGTAAGATAACCGTAAAAGAGGTTATCATTTGCAACATTTTTTTAAAGGAAAAGCCGCTACAAGGATGATTTCTTTCTTGTGAGCGATAGTTTACATTTGAGATTGTTATGTCACTACTAAAAAACATGAAGAAACGTGCAAGAAACATCACAATAAATTATATGTATATTTGAGATTGTTATGTCAATAGTTCATATTTTTATGGCCAGTCATAACTAGATGAATGAGAAAACAATTTTCTACTGCGTTATCGTGCGTTGCACGTGCAAGCTTACTCGTACAACCAAACAACTCACTCACCCATGCTAGACTAGTGGCTCCAGAGTACATTCAACAACTCCAGGAACATGGCTTTGATAGCTACAATTATCTTAGAGAAATGGACTGGCTGGTTGATGATTCTTCTTGCATTGAGCAAAATGACCATGAAGATCATGGTGAAGATGAGGTGATTTTCAGTCCCATACTTGTGATGCCGTTTGCCCCTATCCCAACTGATGTAGATCAATGGCCTAAACCATCCAAATGGGGCCTTGTTCAAGCTATACCAAGAGAAACACAAGGGTGAATGTTGGAAATTGCCACGGACAACAAGAAGGTCCAAAACAAGGAAGATGTCAAGACTTCAATGAAAGGTATTTATTCAGAAATGTTGTTCGAGCTCTTAACAATCTTAGGTTTGTCTGTCTAGCCAATAACATAGGAGTAGGAATTGATGTTGATCTAGTCCGTAAAAATTTAGATTCAATTCCTTCTTATTTGCCTGTTGAGCCTATGGGGCATAACAAGAGCAATCAAACACTAAGACAATCTTTAGATGAAAAAAATAGTTGGTACAGATTCATGTGACAACTCTAGCACATTTGCCGATCCTGACCAGATTGTGGGACTACTGGATCCTCATCCCTTTTTAGAGCCTCGTGTTACCCTAGAGGAGCCAAAAGGCATGTCTGCTATGTATCCTGACTAGAGTGTTTTCTAGTCCAAATTCGCTAAATATGGGCGGGCCAAGCACCCCCACGAAAATTATTAGTAGATGAATCGCTTATTTTGGAGTATTAGAGGTATCACTAGTCCTAGCAAAAAGTCTTGTGTGGATGAATATTGCCAGAACTAAAGCTAGCGTAGTAGCCTTCCAAGAGACTAAGAAGGAATATTTCTCTTCTGCCTTCACTGAAGGAAATATGCCCTAAAGGCAATAATAAAGTTATTATTTATTTCCTTATTTCATGATAAATGTTTATTATTCATGCTAGAATTGTATTAATCGGAAACATAATACATGTGTGAATACATAGACAAACATAGTGTCACTAGTATGCCTCTACTTGACTAGCTCACTGAATCAAAGATGGTTTACTTCCCTAGCCATAGACATGAGTTGTCATTTGATTAACGGGATCACATCATTAGAGAATGATGTGATTGACTTGACCCATTCCGTTAGCTTAGCACTTGATCGTTTAGTATGTTGCTATTGCTTTCTTCATGACTTATACATGTTCCTATGACTATGAGATTATGCAACTCCCGTTTACCGGAGGAACACTTTGTGTGCTACCAAACGTCACAACGTAACTGGGTGATTATAAAGGTGCTCTACAAGTGTCTCCAAAGGTACTTGTTGGGTTGGCGTATTTCGAGATTAGGATTTGTCACTCCGATTGTCGGAGAGGTATCTCTGGGTGCACATCACTATAATCCTTGCAAGCAATGTGACTAATGAGTTAGTTGCGGGATGATGTATGATGTATTACGGAAAGAGTAAAGAGACTTGCCGGTAACGAGATTGAACTAGGTATTGATACCGACGATCGAATCTCGGGCAAGTAACATACCGATGACAAAGGGAACAACGTATGTTGTTATGCGGTTTGACCGATAAAGATCTTCGTAGAATATGTAGGAGCCAATATGAGCATCCAGGTTCCACTATTGGTTATTGACCGGAGACGTGTCTCGGTCATGTCTACATAGTTCTCGAACCCGTAGGGTCCGCACGCTTAAAGTTCGGTGACGATCGGTATTATGAGTTTTTGTGTTTTGATGTACCGAAGGTAGTTCGGAATCCCGAATATGATCATGGACATGACGAGGAGTCTCGAAATAGTCGAGACGTAAAGATCGATATATTGGACGACTATGTTCGGACACCGAAGTGTTTCGGGAGGTTTCAGACATTTACCGGAGTACCGGGGGGTTACCGAAACCCCCCGGGGAGTATATTGGGCCTAATGGGCCTTAGTGGGAGAAGAGGAGGGGCGGCCAGGGCAGCCGCGTGCCCCCTCCCCCTCTAGTCCGAATTGGACAAGGAGGGGGTCGGCGCCCCCCTTTTTCCTTCTCCTCCTCTCTCCCTTCCTTCCCTTCTCCTACTCCAACAAGGAAAGGAGGAGTCCTTCTCCCGGTGGGGGTAGGACTCCCCCCTTGGCGCACCCTCCTTGGCCGGCCGCCTCTTCCCCCTTGCTCCTTTATATACGGGGGCAGGGGGCACCTCTAGACACACAAGTTGATCTGTTGATCTCTCCCAGCCATGTGTGGTGCCCCCCTCCACCATATTCCACCTCGGTCATATCGTAGCGGTGCTTAGGCGAAGCCCTGCGTCGGTAACAACATCATCACCGTCATCACGCCGTCGTGCTGGCGGAACTCTCCCGTGAAGCTCTGCTAGATCGGAGTTCGCGGGGCGTCATTGAGCTGAACGTGTGCTGAACTCGGAGGTGCCGTACGTTCAGTACTTGGATCGGTCGGATCGTGAAGACGTACGACTACATCAACCGCGTTGTGCTAACTCTTCTGCTTTCGGTCTACGAGGGTACGTGGACTCACTCTTCCCGCTCGTTGCTATGCATCACCATGATCTTGCGTGTGCGTAGGAATTTTTTTGAAATTACTACGTTCCCCAACAGTGGCATCCGAGCCAGGTTTATGCGTAGATGTTATATGCACGAGTAGAACACAAGTGAGTTGTGGGCGATACAATCATACTGCTTACCAGCATGTCATACTTTGGTTCGGCGGTATTGTTGGATGAAGCGGCCCGGAGCGACATTACGCGTATGCTTACGCGAGACTGGTTCTACCGACGTGCTTTGCACACTGGTGGCTGGCGGGTGTCAGTTTCTCCAACTTTAGTTGAACCGAGTGTGACTACGCCCGGTCCTTGAGAAGGTTAAAACAGCACTAACTTGACGAACTATCGTTGTGGTTTTGATGCGTAGGTAAGAACGGTTCTTGCTCAGTCTGTAGCAGCCACGTAAAACTTGCAACAACAAAGTAGAGGACGTCTAACTTGTTTTTGCAGGGCATGTTGTGATGTGATATGGTCAAGGCATGATGCTATATTTTATTGTATGAGATGATCATGTTTTGTAACCGAGTTATCGGCAACTGGCAGGAGCCATATGGTTGTCGCTTTATTGTATGCAATGCAATAGCCCTGTAATTGCTTTACTTTATCACTAAGCGGTAGCGATAGTCGTAGAAGCAATAGTTGGCGAGACGACAACGATGCTGCGATGGAGATCAAGGTGTCGCGCCGGTGACGATGGTGATCATGACGGTGCTTCGGAGATGGAGATCACAAGCACAAGATGATGATGGCCATATCATATCACTTATTGATTGCATGTGATGTTTATCCTTTATGCATCTTATTTTGCTTTGATTGACGGTAGCATTATAAGATGATCTCTCACTAAATTTCAAGATAAAAGTGTTCTCCCTGAGTATGCACCGTTGCCAAAGTTCGTCGTGCCGAGACACCACGTGATGATCGGGTGTGATAAGCTCTGCGTTCATCTACAACGGGTGCAAGCCAGTTTTGCACACGCAGAATACTCGGGTTAAACTTGAAGAGCCTAGCATATGCAGATATGGCCTCGGAACACTGAGACCGAAAGGTCGAGCGTGAATCATATAGTAGATATGATCAACATAGTGATGTTCAACATTGAAAACTACTCCATCTCACGTGATGATCGGACATGGTTTAGTTGATTTGGATCACGTGATCACTTAGATGATTAGAGGGATGTCTATCTAAGTGTGAGTTCTTAAGTAATATGATTAATTGAACTTTAATTTATCATGAACTTAGTCCTGATAGTATTTTGCAAATAATGTTGTAGATCAATAGCTCGCATTGTTGCTTCCCTATGTTTTATATGTGTTCCTAGAGAAAACTGATTTGAAAGATGATAGTAGCAATGATGCGGACTGGGTCTGTGATATGAGGTTTATCCTCATTGCTGCACAGAAGAATTATGTCCTTGATGCACTGCTAGGTGACAGACCTATTGCAGGAGCAGATGCAGACGTTATGAACGTTTGGCTAGCTCAATATGATGACTACTTGATAGTTTAGTGCACCATGCTTAACGGCTTAGAATCGGGACTTCAAAGACGTTTTGAACATCATGGACCAAATGAGATGTTCCAGGAGTTGAAGTTAATATTTCAAGCAAATACCCGAGTTGAGAGATATGAAGTCTCTAACAACTTCTATAGCTAAAAGATGGAGGAGAATTGCTCAACTAGTGAGCATGTGCTCAGATTGTCTGGGTACTACAATCGCTTGAATCAAGTGGGAGTTAATCTTCCAGATAAGATAGTGATTGACAGAGTTCTCTAGTCACCATCACCAAGTTAGTAGAACTTCGTGATGAATTATAGTATGCAAGGGATGACGAAAACTATTCCTGAGCTTTTCATGATGATGAAATCAATGAAGGTAGAAATCAAGAAAGAGCATCAAGTGTTGATGATTAACAAGACCACTAGTTTCAAGAAAAGGGCAAAGGGAAAGAAAGGGAACTTCATGTAGAATGGCAAGCAAGTTGTCACTCCCGCGAAGAAGCCCAAAGCTGGACCAAAGCCTGAAACTGAGTGATTCTACTGCAAAGGAAATGGTCACTAGAAGCGGAAATGCCCTGAATATTTGGTGGATAAGTAGGATGGAGAAGTGAACAAGGGTATATTTGATATACAGGTTATTGATGTGTACCTTACTAGTGTTTATAGTAGCCCCTGGGTATTTGATACTTGTTCGGTTGCTAAAAATTAGTAACTCGAAACAGGAGTTACAGAATAAACAGAGACTAGTTGAGGGTGAAGTGACGATGTGTGTTGGAAGTGGTTCCAAGATTGATATGATCATCATCGCACACTCCCTATACTTTCGGGATTAGTGTTAAACCTAAATAAATGTTATTTGGCGTTTGCGTTGAGCATGAATATGATTTGATCATGTTTATTACAATATGGTTATTCATTTAAGGTCAGAGAATAATTGTTGTTCTGTTTACATGAATAAAACCTTCGATGGTCATACACCCAATGAAAATAGTTTCTTGGATCTCGATCGTAGTGATACACATATTCATAATATTGATGCCAAAAGATGCAAAGTTGATAATGATAGTGCAACTTATTTGTGGTACTGTCGTTGGGTCATATCGGTGTAAAGCGCATGAAGAAACTCCATTAAGATGGACTTTTGGAATCACTTGGTTATGAATCATTTGATGCTTGCGAACCGTGCCTTTTGGGCAAGATGACTAAAACTCCGTTCTCCGAAAGAATGGAACGAGCTACTGACTTGATGGAAATAATACATACCGATGTATGCGGTCTAATGAGTGTTGATGCTCGTGGCGGGTATCGTTATTTTCTGACCTTCACAGATGATTTGAGAAGATATGATTATATCTACTTAATGAAGCACAAGTATGAAACATTTGAAAATTTCAAAGAATTTCAGAGTGAAGTGGAGAATCATCGTAAGAGGAAAATAAAGTTTCTACAATCTGATCGCAGAGACAAATATTTGAGTTATGTGTTTGGCCTTCATTTAAAACTAATGTGGAATAGTTTCACAGCTCACGCCACATGGAACACCACAGCGTAATGGTGTGTCCGAATGTCGTAACCGCACTTTATTGGATATGGTGCAATCTATGATGTATCTTACCGATTTACCACTATCGTTTTGGGGTTATGCATTAGAGACAGCTGCATTCACTTTAAAAAGGGCACCATCAAAATCCGTTGAGACGACACCTTATGAACTGTGGTTTGGCAAGAAACCAAAGTTGTCGTTTCTTAAAGTTTGGGGCTGCGATGCTTATGTGAAAAAGTTTCAACCTGATAAGCTCGAACCCAAATCGGAGAAGTGCGTCTTCATAAAATACCCAAAGGAAAATGTTGGGTACACCTTCTATCACAGATCCGAAGGCAAAATATTCGTTGCTAAGATGGATCCTTTCTGGAGAAGGAGTTTCTCTCGAAAGAAGTGAGTGGGAGGAAAGTAGAGCTTGATAAGGTAATTGTACCTTCTCCCGAATTGGAAAGTAGTTCATCACATAAACCAGTTACAGTGATGCCTACTGATACGTCTCCAACGTATCTATAATTTTTGATTGTTCCATGCTATTATATTACCTATTTTGGATGTTTATGGGCTTTACTTTACACATTTATATCATTTTTGGGACTAACCTACTAACCGGAGGCCCAGCCCGTATTGCTGTTTTTTTGCCTATTTCAGTATTTCGAAGAAAAGAAATATCAAACGGAGTCCAAACAGAATGAAACCTTCGGGAGCGTGATTTTTGGAACGAACGTGATCCAGAGGACTTGGAGTGCACGTCAAGAAGCAATCGAGGAGGCCACGAGGGTGGAGGGCGCGCCCTTCCCTGGTGGGCGCGCCCCCTGTCTCGTGGGCCCCTCGGGCGTCCACCGACCTACTTCTTCCTCCTATATATACCCACGTACCCCGAAACCATCAGAGGCGACCACGAAAAACTATTTCCACCACCGTAACCTTCTGTATCCGCAAGATCCCATCTTGGAGCCTTCACCGGCGCTTCATCGGAGGGGGAATCGACCATGGAGGGCTTCTACATCAACACCATAGCCCTTCTGATGAGTTGTGAGTAGTTTGCCATAGACCTTCGGGTCCATAGTTATTAGCTAGATGGCTTCTTCTCTCTCTTTGAATCTCAATACAAAGTTCTCCTCGATCTTCTTCGAGATCTATTCGATGTAACTCTTTTTGCGGTGTGTTTGTCGAGATCCGATGAATTGTGGGTTTATGATCAAGTTTATCTGTGAGAAATATTTGAATCTCCTATGAATTCTTTTATGTGTGATTAAGTTATCTTTGCAAGTCTCATTCGAATTATCAGTTTGGTTTGGCCTACTAGATTGATCTTTCTTGCAATGGGAGAAGTGCTTAGCTTTGGGTTCAATCTTGCGGTGTCCTTTCCCAGTGACAGCAGGGGCAGCAAGGCACGTATTGTATTGTTGCCATCGAGGATAAAAAGATGGGGTTTATATCATATTGCATGAGTTTATCCCTCTACATCATGTCATCTTTCTTAATGCGTACTCTGTTCTTGATGAACTTAATACTCTAGATGCATGCTGGATAGCGGTCGATGTGTGGAGTAATAGTAGTAGATGCAGAATCGGTTCGGTCTACTTGTCACAGATGTGATGCCTATACACATGATCATGCCTAGATAATCTCATAATTATTCGCTTTTTTATCAATTGCTCGACAGTAATTTGTTCACCCACCCTAATACTTATGCTATCTTGAGAGAAGCCACTAATGAAACCTACGGCCCCCAGGTCTACCTTTTATCATATAAGTTTGCCATCTACTTTTATTTGCATCTTTACTTTTCCAATCTATATTATAAAATACCAAAAATATATTTATCTTATCATATTATCTTTATCAGATCTCACTTTTGCAAGTGGCCGTGAAGGGATTGACAACCCCTTTATTGCGTTGGTTGCGAGTTCTTTGTTTGTTTGTGTAGGTGCGTGGGACTTCTGAGGAGCCTCCTATTGGATCGATACCTTGGTTCTCAAAAACTAAGGGAAATACTTACGCTACTACTGCTGCATCACCCTTTCCTCTTCAAGGAAAACCAACGCAAGCTCAAGACGTAGCAAGAAGGATTTATGGCGCCGTTGCCGGGGAGGTCTTCGCTCAAGTCAAGACATACCAAGTACCCATCACAAACTCATCTCCCTCGCATTTACATTATTTGCCATTTGCCTCTCGTTTTCCTCTCCCCCACTTTGCCCTTGCCGTTTTATTCGCCCTCTCTTTCCCAATCTCCTCTCTCTTTCGCTTGCCTTTCGTTTGCTTGTGTGTTTGATTGCTTGTCGCCATGGCGCAAGATAATACCAAGTTGTGTGATTTTTACAATACCAATAATAATGATTTCCTTAGCACTCCAATTGCTCCTCTTAATGATGTTGAATCTTGTGAAATCAATGCTGCTTTGCTAAATCTTGTTATGAAAGATCAATTCTCTGGCCTTCCTAGTGAAGATGCCGCTACCCATCTAAACAACTTTGTTGATTTGTGTGAGATGCAAAAGAAGAAAGATACATATAATGATATTGTTAAATTAAAGTTATTTCCGTTTTCACTTAGAGATGGCGGTAAAGTTTGGTTTTCGTCTTTGCCTAATAATAGTATTGATTCATGGAATAAGTGCAAAGATGCTTTTATCTCTAAGTATTTTCCTCCCGCTAAGATCATCTCTCTTAGGAACGATATTATGAATTTTAAACAACTTGATCATGAGCATGTTGCCCAATCTTGGGAAAGAATGAAATTGATGATTCACAATTACCCTACTCATGGTTTGAATTTATGGATGATCATACAAAATTTTTATGCCGGCTTGAATTTTGCTTCTAGAAAATCTTTTAGATTCGGCCGCGGGAGACACGTTTATGGAAATCACCTTAGGAGAAGCTACTAAACTCCTTGATAATATTATGGCTAATTATTCTCAATGGCACACCGAAAGATCTACTAGTAAAAAAGTGCATGCTATAGAAGAAATTAATGTTTTGAGTGGAAAGATGGATGAACTCATGAAATTGTTTGCTACTAAGAGTGTTTCGATTGATCCCAATGATATGCCTTTGTCTACTTTGATTGAGAATAATAATGAATCTATGGATGTTAATTATATTGGTAGGAATAATTTTGGTAACAATGCTTATAGAGGAAACTTTAATCCTAGACCGTTCCCTAGTAATTCCTCTAATAATTACGGAAATTCCTACAATAATTCTTATGGTAATTTTAATAAGATAGCCTCTGATTTTGAGAATAGCGTGAAAGAATTTATGATCTCTCAAAAGAATTTTAATACCTTGCTTGAAGAAAAATTGCTTAAAGTTGATGATTTGGCTAGAAACGTTGATAGACTTTCACTTGATGTTGATTCTTTGAAACATAGATCTACTCCTCCTAAGCATGATATCAATGAGTCCCTCAAGGCTATGAGGACTTCCATTGATGGGTGCAAAGAAAGAACCGCTAGATTGCATGCTAAGAAAGATTGCTTTATAAAGGCGCGTTCTTCAAATTTCCATGATAATAATGATGAAGATCTTAAAGTTATTGATGTGTCCCCTATTAGATTTTTGTTTTGCAATATTAATCTTAATAATGATGGGACTGAAGATGAGTCAACTTTAATTAAAAGGCGTCCCAATGATTCGGAGTTTTTAGATCTTGATGCTAAATTTGGTAAAAGTGGGATTGGAGAGGTCAAGACTTTAAATAACGTGGAACCCACTATCTTGGATTTCAAGGAGTTTAATTATGATAATTGTTCTTTAAAAGATTGTATTTACTTGTTGCAATCCATTGCGAATTCTCCTCATGCTTATAGTCAAAATAAAGCTTTTACCAAACATATTGTTGATGCCGTGATGCAAACTTATGATGAAAAACTTAATTTGGAAGTTTCTATACCTATAAAACTTTATGATGAGTGGGAACCTACTATAAAGATTAGAATTAAAGATCATGAGTCTTATGCTTTATGTGATTTGGGTGCTAGTGTTTCCACGATTCCGAAAACTTTATGTGATATTCTAGGTTTCCATGATCTTGATGCTTGCTCTTTAAATTTGCACCTTGCGGATTCCACCATTAAAAAGCCAATGGGAAGAATCAATGATGTTCTTATTGTTGCAAATAGGAAGTTGGTACCCGTAGATTTTATCGTTCTTGATATAGATTGCAATCTTTCTTGCCCTATTATTCTTGGTAGACCTTTCCTTAGAACGATTGGTGCAATTATTGATATGAAGGAAGGGAATATTAGATTCCAATTTCCATTAAGGAAAGGCATGGAGCACTTTCCAAGAAATAAAGTCAAATTACCTTATGAATCTATCATGCGAGCTACTTATGAATTGAGTGCCAAGGATGGCACTACTTAGATCTATCCTTGTTTTTATGCCTAGCTAAGGGCGTTAAACGATAGCGCTAGTTGGGAGGCAACCCAATTTTCTTTGTGTTTTTTGTTTTTGTTTCTGTTTAGTAATAAATTTATCATCTACCTTCTGTTTAGATGTGTTTTTATGTTTTAATTAGTGTTTGTGCCAAGTAGAACCTATAGGATTTTCTTGGATGATAACTATTTGATCTTGCTGAAAATTCCAGAACTTTCTGTTCATGAAAACAATTGTTTAAAATCACCAGAACGTGATAAAATATTGATTACAATTTCAGTAGATCAATAAACAAATTATCTAGGTCTTCCTATTTTGGTAGAATTTTTTGAGTTCCAGAAGTTTGCGTTAGTTACAGATTACTACAGACTGTTCTGTTTTTGACAGATTCTGTTTTTCGTGTGTTGTTTGCTTATTTTGATGCATCTATGGCTAGTAAAATAGTTTATAAACCATAGAGAAGTTGGAATACAGTAGGTTTAACACCAATATAAATAAAGAATGAGTTCATTACAGTACGTTGAAGTGGTGTTTTGCTTTCTTTCGCTAACGGAGCTTACGAGATTTCTGTTGAGTTTTGTGTTGTGAAGTTTTCAAGTTTTGGGTAAAGATTTGATGGACTATGGAATAAGGAGTGGAAAGAGACTAAGCTTGTGGATGACCATGGCACCCCAAGATATTCAAGAATAGCCAAAAGCCTAAGCTTGGGGATGCCCCGGGAAGGCATCCCCTCTTTCGTCTTCGTTTATCGGTAACTTTACTTGGAGCTATATTTTTATTCACAACATGATATGTTTTTTGCTTGGAGCGTCTTGTATGATATTAGTATTTGATTTTTAGTTTGCCACAATCATCCTTGCTGTACACACCTTTTGGGAGAAACCCACCTGATTAGAATTTATTAGAATACTCTATGAACTTCACTTATATCTTTTGAGCTAAATATTTTTTGCTCTAGTGCTTCACTTATATTTTTTAGAGCACGGCGGTGGTT
Organism: Aegilops tauschii subsp. strangulata; assembly: GCF_002575655.3. Lineage (NCBI taxonomy): Eukaryota > Viridiplantae > Streptophyta > Magnoliopsida > Poales > Poaceae > Aegilops > Aegilops tauschii. Next base: position 45,486,003 of record NC_053035.3, read on the forward strand.
TAATTTTGTAGAAATTGTTAGTCTCTCATGCTTCACTTATATTATTTTGAGAGTCTTTTAGAACAGCATGGTATTTGCTATGGTTATAAAATTGGTCCTAGAATGGTAGGCATCCAAGTTGGGTATAATAAAAACTATCATAGAAAGTGAATTGGATGCTATGATCAATTTGATACTTGATAATTGTTTTGAGATATGGAGGTAGTGATATTAGAGTCATGCTAGTTGGGTGATTATGAATTTAAAGAATACTTGTGTTGAAGTTTGTGATTCCCCTAGCATGCACGTATGGTGAACCGCTTTGTGATGAAGTCGGAGCATAAAATATTTATTGATTGTCTTCCTTATGAGTGGCGGTCGGGGACGAGCGATGGTATTTTCCTACCAATCTATACCCCTAGGAGCATGCGCGTAGTGCTTGGTTTTTGATGACTTGTAGATTTTTTGCAATAAGTATATGAGTTCTTTTGACTAATGTTGGGTCCATGGATTATACGCACTCTCACCCTTCCACCATTGCTAGCCTCTCTTGTGCCGTGCAACTTTCGCCGGTACCATACACCCACCATATACCTTCCTCAAAACAGCCACCATGCCTACCTATTATGGCATTTCCATAGCCATTCCGAGATATATTGCCATGCAACTTTCCACCGTTCTGTTTATATGACACGCATCATCATTGTCATATTGCTCTTTGCATGATCATGTATTTGGCATCGTATTAGTGGCAAAGCCACCTCCATAATTTTCATACATGTCACTCTTGATTCATTGCATATCCCGGTACATCGCCGGAGGCATTCATATAGAGTCATATCTTGTTCTAAGTATTGAGTTATAAATAAACAAAAGTGTGATGATCTTCATTATTAGAGCATTGTCCCAGTGAGGAAAGGATGATGGAGACTATGATTCCCCCACAAGTCGGGATGAGACTTTGGACTTAAAAAAAAGAGAGAAAGGCCAAATAAAAAAGGGAAGGCCAAATAAAATAAAATAAAAATGAGAGAAAAGAGAGAAGGGACAATGCTACTATCCTTTTTACCACACTTATGCTTCAAAGTAGCACCATGATCTTCATGATAGAGAGTCTCCTATGTTGTCACTTTCATATACTAGTGGGAATTTTCATTATAGAACTTAGCTTGTATATTCTAATGATGGGCTTCCTCAAAATGTCCTAGGTCTTCGTGAGCAAGCGAGTTGGATGCACACCCACTTAGTTTCTTTTGTTGAGCTTTCATGGATTTATAGCTCAAGTGCATCCGTTGCATGCCAATCCCTACTCACTCACATTGATATCTATTAATGGGCATCTCCATAGCCCGTTGATACGCCTAGTTGATGTGAGACTATCTTCTTTTTTGTCTTCTCCACAACCACCATTCTATTCCAGATAAGTGCTGTGTCCATGGCTCACGCTCATGTATTGCGTGAAAGATTGAAAAGGTTTGAGATTACTAAAGTATGAAACAATTGCTTGGCTTTTCATCGGGGTTGTGCATGATTAAATACTTTGTGTGATGAAGATAGAGCATAGCCAGACTATATGATTTTGTAGGGATAACTTTCTTTAGCCATGCTATTTTGAGAAGACATGATTACTTTGATTAGTATGATTGAAGTTTTACTATTTCTTATGTCAATATGAACTTTTATTTTGAATCATTTGGATCTGAACATTCATGCCACAATAAAGAAAATTACATTGAGAATTATGCTAGGTAGCATTCCACATAAAAAATTCTGTTTTTATCATTTACCTACTCGAGGACGAGCAGGAATTAAGCTTGGGGATGCATGATACGTCTCCAACGTATCTATAATTTTTGATTGTTCCATGCTATTATATTACCTGTTTTGGATGTTTATGGGCTTTACTTTACACATTTATATCATTTTTGGGACTAACCTACTAACCGGAGGCCCAGCCCGTATTGTTGTTTTTGACTATTTCAGTATTTCGAAGAAGAGGAATATCAAACGGAGTCCAAACGGAATGAAACCTTCAGGAGCGTGATTTTTGGAACGAACGTGATCCAGAGGAATTGGAGTGCACGTCAAGAAGCAATCGAGGAGGCCACGAGGGTGGAGGGCGCGCCCTTCCCTGGCGGGCACGCCCCCTGTCTCGTGGGCCCCTCGGGCGTCCACCGACCTACTTCTTCCTCCTATATATACCCACGTACCCCGAAACCATCAGAGGCGACCACGAAAAACTATTTCCACCACCGTAACCTTCTGTATCCGCAAGATCCCATCTTGGAGCCTTCGTCGGCGCTTCATCGGAGGGGGAATCGACCACGGAGGGCTTCTACATCAACACCATAGCCCTTCTGATGAGTTGTGAGTAGTTTGCCACAGACCTTCGGGTCCATAGTTATTAGCTAGATGGCTTCTTCTCTCTCTTTGAATCTCAATACAAAGTTCTCCTCGATCTTCTTGGAGATCTATTCGATGTAACTCTTTTTGCGGTGTGTTTGTCGAGATCCGATGAATTGTGGGTTTATGATCAAGTTTATCTATGAGAAATATTTGAATCTCCTCTGAATTCTTTTATGTGTGATTAAGTTATCTTTGCAAGTCTCTTCGAATTATCAGTTTGGTTTGGCCTACTAGATTGATCTTTCTTGCAATGGGAGAAGTGCTTAGCTTTGGGTTCAATCTTGCGGTGTCCTTTCCCAGTGACAGCAGGGGCAGCAAGGCACGTATTGTATTGTTGCCATCGAGGATAAAAAGATGGGGTTTATATCATATTGCATGAGTTTATCCCTCTACATCATGTCATCTTTCTTAATGCGTTACTCTGTTCTTTATGAACTTAATACTCTAGATGCATGCTGGATAGTGGTCGATGTGTGGAGTAATAGTAGTAGATGCAGAATCGTTTCGGTCTACTTGTCACGGACGTGATGCCTATATACATGATCATGCCTAGATAATCTCATAATTATTCGCTTTTCTATCAATTGCTCGACAGTAATTTGTTCACCCACCGTAATACTTATGCTATCTTGAGAGAAGCCACTAGTGAAAGCTATGGCCCCCGGGTCTATCTTTTATCATATAAGTTTGCCATCTACTTTTATTTGCTACTTTACTTTTCCAATCTATATTATAAAATACCAAAAATATATTTATCTTATCATATTATCTCTATCAGATCTCACTTTCGCAAGTGGCCGTGAAGGGATTGGCAATCTCTTTATTGCGTTGGTTGCGAGTTCTTTGTTTGTTTGTGTAGGTGCGTGGGACTTCTGAGGAGCCTCCTACTGTATTGATACCTTGGTTCTCAAAAATTGAGGTAAATACTTACGCTACTATTGCTGCATCACCCTTTCCTCTTCAAGGAAAACCAACGCAAGCTCAAGACGTAGCACCTACACCGATTAGTGAGGAAGTTAATGATGATGATCATGAAACTTCGGATCAAGTTACTACCGAACCTCGTAGGTTGATAACCCACAAGTATAGGGGATCGCAACAGTTTTCAAGGGTAGAGTATTCAACCCAAATTTATTCATTCGACACAAGGGGAGCCAAAGAATATTCTCAAGTATTAGCAGTTGAGTTGTCAATTCAACCACACCTGGATAACTTAATATCTGCAGCAAAGTATTTAGTAGCAAAGTAATATGATAGTAAAGATAATGGTAGCAAAACTAATATTTTTTGGTTTTGTAGTGATTGTAACAATAGCAACGGAAAAGTAAATATGCAAAGCACAATATGTGAAAAGCTCGTAGGCATTGGATCAATGAGGGATAATTATGTCGGATGCGATTCCTCATGTAATAGTTATAACATAGGGTGACACAGAACTAGCTCCAGTTCATCAATGTAATGTAGGCATGTATTCTGAATATAGTCATACGTGCTTATGGGAAAGAACTTGCATTATATCTTTTGTCCTACCCTCCCGTGGCAGCGGGGTCCTAATGGAAACTAAGGGATATTAAGGCCTCCTTTTAATAGAGTACCGGACCAAAGCATTAGCACTTAGTGACTACATGAACTCCTCAAACTACGGTCATCACCAAGAAGTATCCCGATTATTGTCACTTCGGGGTTGTCGGATCATAACACATAATAGGTGATTATAGACTTGCAAGATAGGATCAAGAACTCACATATATTCATGAAAACATAATAGGTTCAGATCTGAAATCATGGCACTTGGGCCCTAGTGACAAGCATTAGGCATAGCAAAGTCATAGCAACATCAATCTCAGAACATAGTGGATACTAGGGATCAAACCCTAACAAAACTAACTTGATTACATGGTAAATCTCATCCAACCCATCACCGTCCAGCAAGCCTACGATGGAATTACTCACGCACGGCAGTGAGCATCATGAAATTGGTGATGGAGGATGGTTAATGATGACGACGGCGATGAATTCCCCTCTCCGGAGCCCCGAACGGACTCCAGATCAGCCCTCCCGAGAGAGATTAGGGCTTGGCGGCGGCTCTGTATCGTAAAACGCGATGAAACTTTCTCTATGATTTTTTTCTCCGCGAAAGCAAATATATAGAGTTGGAGTTGAGGTCGGTGGACATCCAGGGGGCCCACGAGGCAGGGGGCGCGCCCAGGGGGAGGGGGCGCGCCCCCACCCTCGTGGACAGGGTGTGTGCCCCCTGGCCTTGATTCTTTCGCCAGTATTTTTTATATTTCCCAAAAGTAATCTCCGAGGAGTTTCAGGTCATTCCGAGAACTTTTGTTTCTGCACAAAGATAACACTATGGCAATTCTGCTGAAAACAGTGTCAGTCCGGGTTAGTTCCATTCAAATCATGCAAATTAGAGTCCAAAACAAGGGCAAAAGTGTTTGGAAAAGTAGATACGACGGAGACGTATCAACTCCCCCAAGCTTAAACCTTTGCTTGTCCTCAAGCAATTCAGCTGATAAACTGAAAGTGATAAAGAAAAACTTTTACAAACTCTGTTTGCTCTTGTTGTTGTAAATATGTAAAGCCAACATTCAAGTTTTCAGCAAAGATTATGAACTAACCATATTCACAATAACACTTAGGTCTCATGTTTACTCATATCAATGGCATAATCAACTAGCCAGCAATAATAATAAATCTCGGATGACAACACTTTCTCAAAACAATCATAATATGATATGACAAGATGGTATCTCGCTAGCCCTTTCTGGGACCGCAAAACATAAATGCAGAGCACCTTCAAAAATCAAGGACTGACTAAACATTGTAATTCATGGTAAAAGAGATCCAGTCAAGTCATACCCAATATAAATTAATAGTAATGCATGCAAATGACAGCAGTGCTCTCCAGCTGGTGCTTTTTAATAAGAGGGTGATGACTCAACATAAAAGTAAATAGATAGGCCCTTCGCAGAGGGAAGCAGGGATTTGTAGAGGTGCCAGAGCTCGGTTTTTGAAATAGAGATAAATAATATTCTGAGTGGTATACTTTCACTGTCAACATAACAACCGAGAGATGGCGATATCTTCCATGCTACACACATTATAGGCGGTTCCCAAACAGAATGGTAAAGTTTATACTCCCTCTCCACCAACAAACATCAGTCCGTGGCTCGTCCGAAACAACGGGTGCCTCCAACTAGCAACAATCCTGGGGGAGTTTTGTTTGCAATTATTTTTGATTTGATTTCCTTAAAGCATGGGACTGGGCATCCCGGTTACCAGCCATTTTCTCGTGAATGAGGAGCGGAGTCCACTCCTCTTGAGAATAACCCGCCTAGCATGGAAGATACAGACAGCCCTAGTTGATACATGAGCTATTCGCGCATACAAAACAGAATTTCATTTGAAGGTTTGGAGTTTGGCACATACAAATTTACTTGGAACGACAGGTAGATACCGCATTTAGGAAGGTACGGTGGACTCATATGGAATAACTCTGGGGTTTATGGAGTTTGGATGCACAAGCAGTATTCCCGCTTAGTACAAGTGAAGGCTAGCAAAAGACTGGGAAGCGACCAACTAGAGAGCGACAATAGTCATGATCATGCATTAAAATTAATCAATACCGAGTGCAAGCATGAGTAGGATATAATCCACCATGAACATAAATATCGTGAAGGCTATGTTGATTTTGTTTCAACTACATGCGTGAACATGTGCCAAGTTAAGTCACTCGAATCATTCAAAGGAGGATACACCCTATCATACCACATCACAACCATTTTAATAGCATGTTGGCACGCAAGGTAAACCATTATAACTCATAGCGAATTAAGCATGGCATAAGCAACTATAATCTCTAATTGTCATTGCAAACATGTTTATTCATAATAGGCTGAATCAGGAACAATGAACTAATCATATTTACAAAAACAAGAGAGGTCGAGTTCATACCAGCTTCTCTCATCTCAATCAGTCCATCATGTATCGTCATTATTGCCTTTCACTTGGACTAAGCTGGAATCTGCAAGCATTCAATAAACAGGAGAAGACAAGGCAATATGTGCTCTTGGTTAAATCAATAATCATGCATATTAGATCCACTAAACATTTTTATTATGGTCTTCTCCTCTCGACCCCCAAAGGAAAAGAAAAGAAATAAAACTATTTACACGGGAAAGGTCCCAACAAGTAAAAGAAGAACGAGAAATCTTTTTGGGTTTTCATTTTAATTACTACTAGAAGCATGGAATTTAAACTAACTAATTTTTTTGGTTTTTCTTAAGATTTATCGAACACACAAGAAGAAAGCTAGAAAAATAAATTAAACTAGCATGGATGGTACAATGAAAAAGTATGAGCACCGACAACTAGCAGTGAGTGTGTGAACATAAATGTAATGTCGGTGAGAAATACGTACTCCCCCAAGCTTAGGCTTTTGGCCTAAATTGGTCTATTGCCATGGATAGCCTGGCTGATACCCGAAATTGTAACTGGGGACGTACTGAGATGCAGCAGCCATTGCCTCCTGAGTTGCGGCATGGCAGCGAGCTGCCTCCGCTCTCCGCACGAATTCGGTTGCCTCCTCCCTGGTTACAACATATCTTCTTTTTGCCTGGTAATCAAAAAGGGCAGGAGCGGGGAGAGTAACATGGACAGCGCAACGTCTGTCAAAGATTAATCGATACTGCAGGAATTGTTCATTCCTCTCCAAAAAATGATGACTGACCATAGCGTCATAATCTAAAAAGGCGGGAGGCAACTCCCTATCACCCTCACGTGGAGGTATACCAAGATAATTAGCAACACGGGTCGCATAAATCCATCCAAAGAAATCTCCAACTAAACCAATATTATGCAACCTACGTGCAACAATTGCCCCTAAGTTGTAATCTTTATTACCTAATACAGCACTCTTGAGACACAAAGAGCGGGGACACACATGTGACAAGCTTCATCTTTACCATTAATGCATCTACCAATGAAGAGAGCAAAATAATGTATAGCAGGAAAATGAATGCTCCCTATGGTAGCTTGTGCTATATCTCTAGATTCTCCCACAGTGATACTAGCAAGAGAGTCTTTATATTCAGATTTACGGGGTTCATTAACACTACCCCACTTCGGGAGTTTGCAAGCAGTAGTGAAATCTTCTAAGTCCATGGTATATGATTGATCATATATATCAAACAGGACAGTTCGAGAATTACGCGAGGATGAAAATTTAAACCTTCTCACGAATGAATCAGTTAAATAGTAGTACCGAGGACACTTATCTTGCATGAAGTCCTCAAGATCGACATTACGCACGTATGCATCAAATTCATCCTTAATGCCTGCATTGACCATAAATTCTTCTGATGGCCATTCACAAGGCCGCACGTCGGCTTCCCTTGGTGGTTCATCGTCTTGCTCACGCATTGCGCGTCTAGGTCCTTGCTTCCTTGAAGAACCACCTTGATACATTTTCCTAGACATATTTCTTCCGCTGAAAAATTTCTGAAATTTTTAGTAACTCCAAATAAAAGTGAATAAAACTCAAAAAACTGATAGTAACTACTCCCACAAGTGCCTAGAGCCTATATCATGCATTAGAATTACTTGGGACCATATAAATTTGAGATGCAAGCTCAAGAACAGGGTCACCTAGGCAGCAAAAATTTGCAATGAATAAAGCACTAGAACAAAAACTAATTGGACCATTGGAGGAGTCACATACCAAGGAACAATCTCCCAAAGCAGTTTTGTGAATGGAGCTTTGAGCAAGGATATCGAAAATCGCAGCAAAATGAGCTAGAACTCGTGCTTGAGCTGGATGGGGATTTTTTGGGAGGAAGATGGAGTGTGTGGGTGCAGGAATAAGTGGAGGGGGGCCACCGTGGGCCCACGAGGCAGGGGGGCGCGCCCTCTAAGGGTGGGCGCGCCCTGGACCCTCGTGGCCAGGTGCCAGCTCCCCCTGCTGTGTTCTCAGTGCCAAATATTCTCAAATATTCCAGAAAAAATCATACTAAATTGGTAGGGCATTTGGAGAACTTTTATTTTCGGGATATTTTTTATTGTATTGGTAATTCAGAAAACAGACAGATAATACTATTTTTGCTTTATTTATTCTAAATAACAGAAAGTAAAAAAAGGGTACAGAAGGTTGTGCCTTCTAATTTCATCCATCTCATGATCATCAAAAGGAATCCACTAACAAGGTTGATCAAGTCTTGTTAACAAACTCATTCCGAATAACATGGAACCGTAGAAATTTCGAATAACACTAGGTTACCTCAACGGGGATATGCACATCCCCAATAATAAGAATATCATATTTCTTCTTAACAGTAGGCAGAGGAAATTCAAAACCTCCAATAATAATAGTTGGACTTTTTCCAATAGAATTGATGCTATGAACTTGAGGTTGTTTCCTCGGGAAGTGTACCGTATGCTCATTACCATTAACATGAAAAGTGGCATTGCCTTTGTTGCAATCAATAACAGCCCCTGCAGTATTCAAAAAGGGTCTACCAAGGATAATCGACATACTATCATCCTCGGGAATATCAAGAATAACAAAGTCCGTTAAAATAGTGACGTTTGCAACCACAATAGGCACATCCTCACAAATACCGACAGGTATAGAAGTTGATTTATCAGCCATTTGCAAAGATATTTCAGTAGGTGTCAACTTATTCAATTCAAGTCTACGATATAAAGAGAGAGGCATAACACTAACACCGGCTCCAAGATCACATACAACGGTTTTAACATAATTTCTTTTAATGGAGCATGGTATAGTTGGTACCCCCGGATCTCCTAGTTTCTTAGGTATTCCACCTTTAAAAGTATAATTGGCAAGCATGGTGGAAATTTCAGCTTCCGGTATCTTTCTCTTATTTGTAATAATGTCCTTCATATATTTAGCATAAGGATTTACTTTGAGCATATCAGTTAAGCGCATACGTAATAAGATAGGTCTAATCATTTCAGCAAAGCGCTCAAAATCCTCTTATCATAACGTTTAGGCGGAAAGGGCATGGGTTTCTGAACCCATGGTTCTCTTTCTTTACCGTGCTTTCTAGCAACGAAATCTCTCTTATCATAACGTTGATTCTTTGATTGTGGGTTATCAAGATCAACAGCAGGTTCAATCTCTACATCATCATTATTGCTAGGTCGAGCATCAACATGAACATTATCATTAACATTATCACTAGGTTCATGTTTATCACCTGATTGTGTTTCAACATCAGAAATAGAAATATCATTGGGATTCTCAGGTGTGTCTACAATAGGTTCGCTAGAGGCATGCAAAGTCCTATCATTTTTCTTTTTCTTCTTTTTAGAAGGACTGGGTGCATCTACATTATTTCTCTAAGAATCTTGCTCAATTCTTTTAGGGTGGCCTTCAGGATACAAAGGTTCCTGAGTCATTTTACCTGTTCTAGTAGCCACTCTAACAGCAAAGTCATGTTTATTGTTTAATTCATCGAGCAAATCATTTTGAGCTTTAACTACTTGTTCTTCTTGAGTGGTAACCATAGAAGCATATTTGCTAATGAGTTTAAGTTCACCTTTAACTCTAGCCATATAATCACTCAAGTGTCCAATCATGTAAGCATTATTCTTTAATTCTCTACCAACATAAGCATTAAAACTTTCTTGTCTAGCCATAAAGTCATCAAATTCATCTAAACATTGGCTAGAAAACTTAATAGACGGGATTTCAACTTTATCATATCAAGACAATGTATTTCTTCAATAGGTGGTAGATTAAGACCATGTATTTCTTCGACAGGAGGTAAGTTCTTAACATCTTCAGCTTTAATACCTTTTTCTTTCATAGATTTCTTTGCCTCTTGCATATCTTCAGGAATGAGAAATAGAACACCCCTCTTCTTCGGAGTTGGTTTAAAAATAGGTTCAGGAGTTGGCTCAGTTGGCTCAGGAATTGGCTCAGGAAGAGTCCAATTATTTTCATTAGTCAACATATTATTCAATAGCAATTCAGCTTGATCGACTGTTCTTTCCCTGAAAACACAACCAGCACAACTCTCCAAGTGGTCCTTGGAAGCATCGGTTAGTCCATTATAAAAGATATCAAGTATTTCATTTTTCTTAATAGGATGATCAGGCAAAGCATTAAGTAATCGGAGAAGCCTCCCCCAAGCTTGTGGGAGACTCTCTTCTTCAATTTGCACGAAATTATATATTTCCCTCAAGGCAGCTTGTTTCTTATGAGCAGGGAAATATTTAGTAGAGAAGTAATAAATCATATCCTAGGGACTACGCACACAACCAGGATCAAGAGAATTAAACCAAGTTTTAGCATCACCCTTTAACGAGAACGAAAATATCTTAAGGATATAATAGTAGCGAGATTTCTCATCATTAGTAAACAGGGTGGCTATATCATTCAATTTAGTAAGATGTGCCACAACAGTTTCAGATTCATAGCCATAAAAAGGATCAGATTCAACCAAAGTAATTATCTCAGGATCGACAGAGAATTCATAATCCTTATCAGTAACAAAGATAGTCGAAGTAGCAAAAGCAGGGTCATATTTCATTCTAGCATTTAGAAATTTTTGTTTAAGTTTAGCTAATAACTTCTAAAGATCAGATCTATCATTGCAAACAAGAAGATCTCTAGCAGTTTCTTCATCCATAACATAACCCTCAGGAACAACAGGCAATTCATACTTAGGGGGAGAACCTTCATCATCACTATCTTCAATAATTTCATTTTCAATAATTTTGTTTCTCTCTAGCCCTAGCAAGTTGTTCATCAAGAAATTCACCTAATGGCACAGTAGTATCAAGCATAGAAGTAGTTTCATCACAAGTATCATGCATAGCAGAAGTGGCATCATCAATAACATGTGACATATCAGAATTAATAGCAGAAGCAGGTTTAGATGTCGCAAGCTTACTCAAAACAGAAGGAGAATCTAGTGCAGAGCTAGATGGCAGTTCCTTACCCCACCTCGTAGTTGAGGGATAAATTTTAGTTTTATCGTCTTTCAAGTTCTTCATAGTGACCAGCAGATATAAATCCCAAGTGACTCAAAGAATAGAGCTATGCTCCCCGGCAACGGCGCCAGAAAATAGTCTTGATAACCCACAAGTATAGGGGATCGCAACAGTTTTCGAGGGTAGAGTATTCAACCCAAATTTATTGATTCGACACAAGGGGAGCCAAAGAATATTCTCAAGTATTAGCAGTTGAGTTGTCAATTCAACCACACCTGGATAACTTAATATCTGCAGCAAAGTATTTAGTAGCAAAGTAATATGATAGTAAAGATAACGGTAGCAAAAGTAATATTTTTGGGTGTTGTAGTGATTGTAACAATAGCAACAGAAAAGTAAATAAGCAAAGCACAATATGTGAAAAGCTCGTAGGCATTGGATCAGTGATGGATAATTATGTCGGATGCGATTCCTCATGTAATATTTATAACATAGGGTGACACAGAACTAGCTCCAGTTCATCAATGTAATGTAGGCATGTATTCCGAATATAGTCATACGTGCTTATGGAAAAGAACTTGCATGACATCTTTTGTCCTACCCTCCTGTGGCAGCGGGGTCCTAATGGAACCTAAGGGATATTAAGGCCTCCTTTTAATAGAGTACCGGACCAAAGCATTAGCACTTAGTGAATACATGAACTCCTCAAACTACGGTCATCACCGAGAAGTATCCTGATTATTGTCACTTTCGGGGTTGTCGGATCATAACACATAATAGGTGACTATAGACTTGCAAGATAGGATCAAGAACTCACATATATTCATGAAAACATAATAGGTTCAGATCTGAAATCATGGCACTCGGGCCCTAGTGACAAGCATTAAGCATAGCAAAGTCATAGCAACATCAATCTCAGAACATAGTGGATACTAGGGATCAAACCCTAACAAAACTAACTTGATTACATGGTAAATCTCATCCAACCCATCACCGTCCAGCAAGCCTATGATGGAATTACTCACGCACGGCGGTGAGCATCATGAAAATGGTGATGGAGGAGGGTTGATGATGACGACGGCGACGAATTCCCCTCTCCGGAGCCCCGAACGAACTCTAGATCAGCCTTCCCGAGAGAGATTAGGGCTTGGCGGTGGCTCCGTATCGTAAAACGCGATGAAACTTTCTCTCTGATTTTTTTCCGCGAAAGCGAATATATAGAGTTGGAGTTGAGGTCGGTGGACATCCAGGGGGCCCACGAGGCAGGGGGCGCGCCCAGGGGAGGGGGCACGCCCCCCACCCTCGTGGACAGGGTGTGGGCCCCCTGTCCTTGATTCTTTCGCCAGTATTTTTTATATTTCCCAAAAATAATCTCCGAGGAGTTTCAAGTCATTCTGAGAACTTTTGTTTCTGTACAAAGATAACACTATGGCAATTATGCTGAAAACAGCGTCAGTCCGGGTTAGTTCCATTCAAATCATGCAAATTAGAGTCCAAAACAAGGGCAAAATTGTTTGGAAAAGTAGATACGACGGAGACGTATCATAGGTCAACCAGAGTAAGATCCGCACCAGAGTGGTACGGTAATTCTGTTCTGGAGGTCATATTACTTGACCATGACGAACCTACGAACTATGAGGAAGCGATGATGAGCCCAGATTCTGCGAAATGGCTTAAGGCTATGAAATTTGAGATAGGATCCATGTATGAGAACAAAGTGTGGACTTTGGTTCACTTGCCCGATGATCGGCAAGCCATAGAAAATAAATGGATCTTCAAGAGGAAGACGGAGGTTGATAGTTGTGTTACTATCTACAAAGCTCGAATTGTCGAAAAGGGTTTTCGACAAGTTCAAGGTGTTGAATACAATGAGATTTTCTCACTCGTATCGATGCTTAAAAGTCTGTCCAAATCATGTTAGCAATTGCCGCATTTTATGAAATTTGGCAAATGGATGTCAAAACTACATTCCTTAATGGATTTCTTGAAGAAGAGTTGTATATGATGCAACCAGAAGGTTTTTTCAATCCGAAAGGTGCTAACAAAGTGTGCAAGCTCTAGTGATCAATCTATGGACTGGTGCAAGCATCTCGGAGTTGGAATATACACTTTGATGAGTTGATCAAAGCATATAGTTTTATACAGACTTACGGTGAAGCCTCTATTTACAGGAAAGTGAGTGGGAGCACTACAGCCTTTCTGATAAGTATATGTGAATGACATATTGTTGATCAGAAATAATGTAGAATTTTCTGGAAAGCATAAAGGAGTGTTTGAAAGGAGTTCTTCAAAAGAAAGACCGCAGTAAAGCTACTTACATATTGAGCATCAAGATCTATTGAGATAGATCAAGACACTTGATAAGATTTTCAATGAGTACATACCTTGATAAGATTTTGAAGTAGTTCAAAATGGAACAGTCAAAGAAAGAGTTCTTGCCTGTGTTGCAAAGGTGTGAAATTGAGTAAGACTCAAATCCCGACCACGGCAAAAATAGAAAGAGAATGAAAGTCATTCCCTATGCCTCAGTCATAGGTTCTATAAAGTATGCTATGTTTTGTACCAGACCTATTGTATACCTTGCTCTGAGTTTGACAAGGGAGTACAATTTTGATCTAGGAGTAGATCACTGGACAGCGGTCAAGATATCCTTAGTGAGGACTAAGGAGATGTTTCTCAATTATGGAGGTGATAAAAGAGTTCGTCGTAAAGAGTTGCATCGATGCAAGCTTTTACACTAATCCAGATGACTCTAAGTATCAATCTGGATACATATTGAAAGTGGGAGCAATTAGCTAGAGTAGCTTCGTGCAGAGCATTTTAGACATAGAATATTTGCAAAATACATACGACTCTGAATGTGACAGACCCGTTGACTAAACTTCTCTCACGAGCAAAAAAACATGATCATACCTTAGTACTCTTTGGGTGTTAATCACATAGCGATGTGAACTAGATTATTGACTCTAGTAAACCCTTTGGGTGTTGGTCATATGACAATGTGAACCATGGGTGTTAATCACATACAGATGTGAATATTGGTGTTAAATCACATCATGATGTGAACTAGATTATTGACTCTAGTGCAAGTGGGAGACTGAAGGAAATATGCCCTAGAGGCAATAATAAAGTTATTATTTATTTCCTTATTTCATGATAAATGTTTATTATTCATGCTAAACCGGAAACATAATACATGTGTGAATACATAGACAAACATAGTGTCACTAGTATGCTTCTACTTGACTAGCTCGTTGAATCAAAGATGGTTAAGTTTCCCAGCCATAGACATGAGTTGTCATTTGATTAACGGGATCACCTCATTAGAGAATGATGTGATTGACTTGACCCATTCCGTTAGCTTAGCACTTGATCGTTTAGTATGTTGCTATTGCTTTCTTCATGACTTATACATGTTCCTATGACTATGAGATTATGCAACTCCCGTTTATCGGAGGAACACTTTGTGTGCTACCAAACGTCACAACATAACTGGGCGATTATAAAGGTGCTCTACAGGTGTCTCCGAAGGTACTTGTTGAGTTGGCGTATTTCGAGATTAGGATTTGTCACTCCGATTGTCGGAGAGGTATCTCTGGGCCCTCTCGGTAATGCACATCACTATAAGCCTTGCAAGCAATGTGACTAATGAGTTAGTTGCGGGATGATGTATTACGGAACGAGTAAAGAGACTTGCCGGTAACGAGATTGAACTAGGTATTGAGATACCGATGATCGAATCTCGGGTAAGTAACATACCGATGACAAAGGGAACATCATATGTTGTTATGCGATTTGACCGATAAAGATCTTCATAGAATATGTAAGAACCAATATGAGCATCCAGGTTCCACTATTGGTTACTGACCGGAGACGTGTCTCGGTCATGTCTACATAGTTCTCGAACCCGTAGGGTCCGCACGCTTAAAGTCCGGTGACGATCGGTATTATGAGTTTTTGTGTTTTGATGTACTGAAGGTAGTTCGGAGTCCCGGATATGATCATGGACATGACGAGGAGTCTCGAAATAGTCGAGACGTAAAGATCGATATATTGGACGACTATGTTCGGACACCGGAAGTGTTTCGGGAGGTTTCGGACATTTACCGGAGTACCGGGGGGTTACCGGAACCCCCCGAGGAGTATATTGGGCCAAATGGGCCTTAGTGGGAGAAGAGGAGGGGCGGCCAGGGCAGCCGCGTGCCCCCTCCCCCTCTAGTCCAAATTGGACAAGGAGGGGGGCGGCGCCCCCCTTTTTCCTTCTCCTCCTCTCTCCCTTCCTTCCCTTCTCCTACTCCAAGAAGGAAAGGAGGAGTCCTACTCCCGGTGGGGGTAGGACTCCCCCCTTGGCGCACCCTCCTTGGCCGGCCACCTCTCCCCCCTTGCTCCTTTATATAAGGGGGCAGGGGGGCACCTCTAGACACACAAGTTGATCTGTTGATCTCTCCCAGCCGTGTGCGGTGCCCCCCTCCACCATATTCCACCTCAGTCATATCGTAGTGGTGCTTAGGTCAAGCCCTGCATCGGTAACAACATCATCACCGTCATCACACCGTCGTGCTGAAGGAACTCTCCCGTGAAGCTCTACTGGATTGGAGTTCGCAGGATGTCATCGAGCTGAACGTGTGCTGAACTCGGAGGTGCCGTACATTCGGTACTTGGATCGGTCGGATCGTGAAGACGTACGACTACATCAACCGCGTTGTGCTAACTCTTCCGCTTTCGGTCTATGAGGGTACGTGGACTCACTCTTCCGGCTCGTTGCTATGCATCACCATGATCTTGCGTGTGCGTAGGAATATTTTTGAAATTACTACGTTCCCCAACATTCACTACTAGGGAAAACCTTATACGTGGACACTTATCAGTAGCGCGCCTTTGTTCAGGGCGCTACTGCTACTTTACAGTAGCGCGTGTTGAAAAGACGTGCTACTACTATCTCCTTAGCAGTAGCGCGGCTCCGCTCGGCTATGAGAACCACAACTTAGCCACCAGGCTATGTATAATAGCAGCGCAGCCCGGAGGAAGCGCACAACTGCTAAAAAGTTAGCAGTAGCGCGTGTCACAGACCCATCGCTGCAACTACTAAAAAGTTAGCAGTAGCGTGTGTCACAGATCCACCGCTGCAACTACTTTTGTATTGTGCCACATGGCGGGCCCCACTTAGCAGCAACGCGTTTTCCACACCCGCGCTGCTGCTAAGGCGCAACAACCACCTGTTCTATCCCTCTCCTTCCCCCTCCTCTCTCCCTCACTTCCTTAAATCCATCAATAACAATAGGAACTTTACCTGACATCACTTTCCATCACGATGGACGTACTTCTTACCTCAATGAGATGATGTGCATTGGCTCCTCTTTCTATAAGGACCTCTTTAAAATGGGAGGATATGAAAGGCTATAACCTCAATTCTAACTTCTTATCTGAGGGAGAAAAACTCTCTTATTTTGATAACACCTCTTTAGAAGCTCCTTTACTAAAGAAGTTAAGCATGTTGTATTTAGATCCTGCTCTGATGGAGCACCTGGACCTGATGGCCTCTCCTTTATGTTCTATCAGTATTTCCGGGAGATAATCAAGGGTGATTTGATGGCTCCTTCCATGATTTTCATGCTAGAAAACTAGACATGTATAGGCTAAACTTTGTTGTTCTTTCTCCCATCCATAAAGAAAAGATGCCACTAGTATTGAAGAAATTCAGACCTAGTAGTCTTCTAAGTTGTATAGTTAAGATTTTTATTTAAGTCTTTACTAATAAGCTTGCTATCTTTATGTATATTTTATTATATTTTCATCGATTATGTTGATCAACAACACGAAACAATACATGGGATAATGCAACTAAAATAGAGAGCTCATGTTTCAGAGACACAAGAAACATATAGGGGATGTGCCTTGTTGTACAACACACACAAACATATGATTTTATCTCTGTTCTAGATAGGGTTTCATGTTTCAGAGACACAGGGTTCATGTTTCAGAGACAGAAAACTCGCCAAGCCTTCATCGTGCCATCTGATCGAAGCAGGTTCAGGAAACACCATGGGGGGTGTGGTTTGTGAACCAGGCTGCAACTCCCGCTCGCGGCGAAAGCTCCCCAAAGGTGGTTGGAGTTGAGAACGGTTGTTGCTGCTGTTATCGAAGCACGCCCCCTCGGTGAGCTCGATTTGCGTCGGATTCAAGCATCTGGCACACAATATGGTGCGGCGTGGTGTTGCAGAGGGGTGAGATAGAAGTAGGAGTTGCCTCGCACGCCGGCGTCAGCTGATTTCGCGGCGCCACGCTGGACGCTTCTCTGTCGGGCCTGAGGGGTAGCAGCGAATGGATCGCAACACGGTTTGTTTCTGCAACATGACGCTACTTGCAGAAAGGGGGCAGGGGTGGGGAACATGGGCGGTACATTGAATGACCATCAGCGTTCCATCAAATGGCCAGCTAGGTGGTGAATGTTTTCAAATTATCCACCGGCCGACGCGTAGCACGACCCCCCGAATAAACAGACTTTTCCCATCAATTTTTTATTCTTAAAGTTGGAGCTAGCTGGACATCAAACATAATAAATGAGGTAAAAGCACCCCAGGTACACTACTGGAATCAGGATCTTTGCCGTCAGCCAACTCTTTAATGTCTGCTAGCTGACGGCAAAGAAGGTCTTTGCCATCAGCTTACAGAAAGCTGACGGCAAAGAAAAATCGGACGGCAAAGAGGGTGTTTGCCGTCAGCCTGCTCTTTGCCGTCAGCTAGCTCATAGCATAGAATCTTTGCCGTCTGCTAGCGGACGGCAAAGAAGGTGGGTGGCCCACTAACGACAACGACCTAACGGACATTTTCTTTGTCGTCTTCTTGCAGACGACAAAAAGTCCGAAAGCAGACAACAAAGAAAATAACCTAACGTATCTAACAGCTGCCCCCGCCCTGGCGCAGACGGCAAAGAAGAAACGCATGCCACGGACACGGATCGATGACTTGGCACACACCCATCCACGACCCACACAGCCCCGGGCCCCACCCACGATGCACACACACCCACGCCTAACCCACGCACACACACATGTTGGAGCTAATTTTTTTTAAATAATACATTTTAAAAAAAAATTACAGAAATAATACGCAAAAAAGATTTTTCAAAAATAATACACCATCGGCCTACTGCAGGCCGACAGAGCCCAGTCGGCCCACAGCAGGCCGACTGGTGGCCCATCAGTTTGCTGCTGGCCGATTGGGCTGTCGGCCACCAGATTGAAGCCCAGTCGGCCTGCAGTTGGCCGACAGGGTCCAGTCGGCCTGCAGTACACCGATAGGCCTGTAGTGGGCCGACTATGCTCAGTTGGCCTGCTGTGGGCCGACTGGTGCATGCCTATTTTTAATAATACACGCGAATATTTTTTAAAAGTATATATTTTAACACGTTATGAATACATGGTAACATTTCTTCAAATACATTTTTAATGGAAATACCATTTTTTTAAACCACACAACATTTTTTAAAATGCTTTTCTGAAATTTTCACAAACTTTTTTTAGAAACACGCGAATATTTTCTTAAAATGTCATGATCCATCTAAACATTTGTTAACCCACGTGATATGTGAGTATATTGATTGTAATATCATCTTATATTATGGGATGAAGGGAGTACCATTTTGTAGAATGTCATGGATATTTTTTGGAAACACGAGAATATTTCCAGCAAAGGTGACGTACATTCATTTAGTGGCACGAACCATTTCTTATCATATTTTCCAAAAAAATTGCATGCATTTTTTGAAAGGCGGGAACCTTTTTCCATTGTGATGAACATTTGTTTTGAAAGTTATCGACATTTCCAAACTGCGCATTTCCCGCCATCCATTTCCCGCCACCCATTTCCCGCCACCCATTTCCCGCCATCCATTTCCCGCCATCCATTTCCCGCCACCCATTTCCCGCCACCCATTTCCCGCCAACCAATTTCCCGCCACCCGTTTCCCTCCTCCCATTTCCCGCCAACCTTTCCCGCCATACAGCAGTCGTTCTTTCCCGCCATTTTCTCGTCTCTATCTATAAAACCCCCTTCAGACGGAGCTGGATAAGCATTGCAGTGTAGTGTAGTTGAGATGTCCCATTATCCTTTCGATCGTAGTTTTCACCCTGGGATGAGCAGGACTCTTCTGAGGCTAGCTACCGATTTCAGGATGGATAATAGGATAGTTCCATGGGACGAACTCACCGGTAGTGACACCATAATGAATGAGTTGGCTCACCAATTACGTAGTTCTGGGTGGCCTGAAAGGACCTATGAGGAGGTACGTAAAGAACTTCTTAGGTTGCATGACAGGTGGAAGAAGGTAGTGGTGCCGAAGAGTGAAACTTTCAGAAGGATTGCAGCAAATAATCCATGTTTATGGACTGAGGAGAGCGAGGACGAAGATGATATCTTCATGCCGCCGCTTTCGGGTTCTGCATCGTCGAAGGGCAAGAGTTCTTCATCATCGAAGGGCAAGGTTTCTGCATCGTCGAAGGGCAAGAGTTCTTCATCATCGAAGGGCAAGGTTTCTGCATCGTCGAAGGGCAAGAGTTCTTCATCGTCGAAGGGCAAGAGTTCTGCATCGATCGAGGATGACGATGATGATTTCATGTAGTTTTTATGTTGTATGTTGTGAGTTCAGTTACGTGCCATTTAATTTGGATGTAGTTCTATCTAGTTGTTTGTAATGTCTCGTTGTATGAATATTATGTTCTATCTAAATATGATCTTGTAGAGTAGGCATATGTCTCGTACATAAGTACATAGTCATTTGTCTCATACATTGAATAGACATAAGTCTCACACAGAAATAGATGGTGATGTCTCTACTGATACATAGGAGCGGCAATGACGACGTCTGGCCTGCCGGGGAGGCGGATCTCGAATGACAAATGCATCACATATAACTCGGTTTCCTGTAGCAATGCAACTGAACAACCCTTTTCCATTCCCATTCGCTCAGCATTTCTTGAATCTTGCCATCATCAGTTATGTCAATCAATTTTCTTTCCCCAGGGCCATCTGAATGCTTTGCTGACGTAGTACACAAAATCGTCTTCCTTCAACCCTTGCTTCAACATGAATTTAGTCTTCAACCAATCAAAAGTGAGGTCCACTTCACTAACTTGCACAACACTTGGAGACAAGTCTTGGACATGAACAATAGGGCTAAGCACCCACTGAGTACTCTCAGCCATCTGCAACACACAAATCGCATTGAGTACCTACCCTACCCCTTAATATCCCCACTAACAAATATTAGACATGTCTATATATTACGAAGCTATATATTACAGAATATTAACGGAGCAACTAATACAATTCACCCTCCTACAATTATATTACGAATATTTGCCGTAGCAACTACAAATATTGACAGATTAATTAGTTGACATCTAAATATATTAACAAAAACTACCGGAGCACCTACGAAAAATAAAATGTGGGCTTAAATATACCCTTGAAGCGTGCGTGCGAAGGATGAAGGACGAACGGCGGCCACCAAACTGCCGGTGCTCCGGCTCCAACGAAGAACGACGAACAACAGCTTCACCTCCACCACAGTGCTCCAATTTCACCACCAGCACACTGCAATGCTTATGCAGCTCTGTCTGAAGGGGGTTTTATAGGTAGAGAGGAGAAAATGGCGGGAAAGAACGACTGCGATATGGCGGGAAAGGGTTGGCGGGAAATGGGAGGAGGGAAACGGGTGGCGGGAAACGGGTGGCGGGAAAAAGTTGGCGGGAACATATGGCGGGAAAAAGTTGGCGCGAACATATGACGATGATGACTTCATGTAGTTTTTATGCTGTATGTTGTGAGTTCAGTTACGTACCATTTAATTTAGATGTAGTTCTATCTATTTGCTTGCAATGTCTCGTTGTATGAATATTATGTTCTATCTACATATGATCTTGTAGTTACGATAACAGAGTACTAAAATAGAGTAGGCATATGTCTCGTACATAAGTACATAGTCATTTGTCTCAAACATAGAATAGACATAAGTCTTACACAGAAATAGATGGTAATGTCTGTACTGATACAGATACATAGAAGCGTCAGTGACGACGTCTGGCCTGGCGGGGAGGCGGATCTGGAATCGGGGACCATCCCAACCTGTCGGGTGCCCTAACGTGACGAGGAGGAATCTCAGACTCACCCTGGTCATGCTGTGTATCCTGTGTGGGGCCTGGTGGAGGAGTCGAAAACATGTTCATCCACTGGGTGTGCTGCGACATCTGAGCCTGTATGTTGTCCTCGGGATGTTGATCACTCCCCCACGTATCATGTGATGCCGACATAGACGGCTGATATCCATAGGCCCCTACGCGGTGGAACGGTTCATCATGAAGAATGAGGTCGCGTCAATTAATATTGAAAACAATAAATATGAAGACACATACCTGCTGGGTGTGACGTCTGCTCTGGCTGAAACACGAAACTGGACGAGGGACCGTGCTGCTGTGGCTGTGGAGAAAACACGAAGCTCGACGAGGGACCGTGTTGCTGTGGCTGTGGAGAAAACACGAAGCTCAACGTGGGACCATAGTGCTGCGGGTGCCACGTAGAACTGCCAGGTTGGTCAGGACGGGGTGGCCTGGTTGTCGACTGTTGTGCTAGGCGTGGACGTGGTTGATGTCGTTGCATGGAGTGACACGGCTGCTCCTGCTCATGCTGAACAACATCAGTTCTCCGGGTGCACGTGATAGCCTCGTACACAGTCCGTATCTTATTCTGAATTCTTTCCAAGAAGGGCTGTACCACTGGACGATGTTGAAGAAGAGGTCCAGACGATAGTGATCGTCCAAAGGTGGTCACGTCGTCGTACAGTTCGCGTGTCAAGGTAGCCTGCAAATTTCCATGACGATTAATAATGTCTGTCTCTTGCACGTCAAAGTATGTGACAACATTACGTAAAGAAAAAATATCTTACCGCGTACTGCCTAGAGCCCGAAGTATCATAGCTCGGGTACATATCCGACGGAGTAGGATCCGGTAACTCCTCTGGGTGGGAGTACTCAACAATGCGTAACCGTGTTCCGGTCATGTAGCGCCGCAAATAGAGATTGAATTCATAGAGATCGAAATTGTGATTCTCGTGCCATAGATTTGTGTTTGCTGTCTCCCATTCTATAACATACGGCTCTAGTCTAACTAGCCAGTCAGCAGTTGTCCTGTTCATGCCCTTCCTTGTCGTCCTAAAATTGTGGTGTGTGTTCAACAATTACCTAAAGCTTCGAATGGAGTACTATGAAAGAAAATGCAACATTGAAAAACTGGTTAATACCTGTGGATGTGTGCTGGCACCGGGTTCTCTATAGGGGGAGGTAGCTCCAACTGCAGAAGACCAAATTGCCTCATAACCCTCTGTTGTGCCATCTCCTCGACGAAGACATCGAAGATGATCTTCGATTTTGTCATCCAGTAATCTCGGTCCCTTGTGCATAGCACAGACATACCAGCAGGGTATCTCGCTTGTATGGCTGCTTCCGTGTAGGGCTGCCAGATGACCCTGGTGTACGCATCGAACTGCTCGTTCAATGTTGTGTACGCCTTCCTGGTCTGATCACTAGCAAAGCGTCTCTGCAGAGAATAAAAGTTAGTAGCCACTAGCATCGATCGATCTCTTGTGCAGAAAAAGTTGCATTAAACTACAACACGGTGCATACCTTGCGACGAGTCCAACACAGACCGAAAGTAGGCATGTCGATGCCGTCAACATCAAACATGGCGTCTATAGGAACACGTACATCTGGTCGCCCTATAGAGAACCTCTCCCACGACCACAGCTGTAGGAATAGAGGGCATCCAAGAAGGGCTGGCTTTCTCGATGTAAGCTGGCAACCGTTGCACATACCTCGGTATGTAGCCGCTAACAGCGCCGAACCGCAACTCCTCTGTCTGATCTGATCCGCCGTCTGAGCGCTCGCTATCTCGAGTGCCATAGGGATGTAGAGGGCGCTAATAGTGGTGACATGGTTCTCCGTGAACATCACCTTGCCGAAAAGCCACAGTAAGTAGGCCTCGAGGCTCCGAGTGATCTGTTCCGCAGTCAACGGCGCCCGGAAGTTCTGGATCTGCATTAAGCGAAGAGAAAGTTTTAGTAAGCCGCAATTATTTTCTGTAAAACTTTATGCGCGATAACTTGAAGAGAATAGGTAGGGGAAATTACCCGGAAATTTAGCAACCACTCATACTTAGGTCCGTGATGCTCCCATACCGGATCGGGAGCATCCGGAAAAACACCGTGAAAACGTTCTGTAAGAGCTCGCTCCCAACCAGCCGGTGCGTCCAACGGTCCTACGGCATGACCTGCCAACGGTAGTCCGAGCAAAAGTGACACATCGTCCAGAGTAGGAGCCATCTCTCCCCATCTGAAGTGAAACGTGTGGGTCTCTGGCCTCCAACGGTCCACTAAGCAGCTCAGCAAAGACCCATCGATGGCGACGCGTTTCTCACCCGGGATAGACTCAACCAGACGCGCGAAAGGTAAAAGGCCGGCCCATTTCAACCTTCATCAGAGAACTTTTCAGTTACTGTCTCCCATTTCAACCATTAATATGCATGTCAGTGTGCAAATTAATAAAGCACGTACCGCTGAAGCCATCCTGAGTGTATCTTCCAGTTTTCCTTAGGAGTGCGAGTGACGAGAGGCTCAAGCTTGCGCTCATACCATATCGCACCACGATGACCCTTATCAATGTCCCCATTCAGCAACCACAATCCCAACATTCCTGCACTTACAAAATTCAGAACAAAGTGCCACACTTAATAAAAATTCATAACATAGTGCCACACTTAATAAAAATTCAGAACATAGTGCCACACTTAATAAAAATTCAGAACATAGTGTCACACTTAATAAAAATTCAGAACAAAGTGCCACACTTAATAAAAATTCATAACATAGTGGCACACTTAATAAAAATTCAGAACATAGTGTCACACTTAATAAAAATTCAGAACATAGTGCCACACTTAATACAAATTTCAGAACATAGTGCCACAGCACACTTAATATAAATTCAGAACAAACTAGTGCTAGCTTAGCTTCTTCCTCTCGCCCTTACTCCTCTACTACCTCTACCTCCTCTTCTTCTCCGGTTGCCTCGTCCACGCCCAGTGACGAAAGTGGGACAATTAGTGTCCCTATGGCCAAATTCATTGCATAGAATGCATTGCCTAGTCGGACCTCCTGCTTCAGATTCATCCATATCATTTCGGATGCGCTGACACTGCCGTCTGCCTCTACTTGTACGCATATGCTCTGGGTTTGGAATGTAACGCCTATCGGCGGGGTTGACGCTGTTGAAATTACCCATTGATCGAAAACCCATCAGCTCACCTGTCCAGGTATTGAGGACAGCCTCTTTCAGAAAATATGGAGACACAAACGATATTGCGTCCATTCCAAGCTGCCCGCAAGCAGCAAGTACATGTGAGCAAGGTAGGTGAAGCAATTTCGGTTTATTGCATGTGCACTCACACGTTGGCCAGGCTTCATTGCCAATTTTCACCTCATGCGTCCTCAACTCATTTGCACATCCGAATTTGTTGTTGGCTAAGCGGACCTCAAACCTTCTTTCTTGATTACCGATGGCGACTACAGTGTGTGACCTAGCTTTTTGCATCTTGTTGTCCATGTACTTCGTGACTCTTTCACAGTACCGTGTATTTGGGTTGTTCAAGATATGCTGCTCTGCTATTTGACGTCTGTCTCTGAAATACTTGACGGTGCCATAGAAAATACCCTCAACGATAGCTGTAAGTGGCAATGCCCGGTTTCCTCTGAGGACAAAGTTGTATGTTTCCGCGAGGTTCGTTGTCATGACACCGTACCTTGCTCCATGTGTGTCATGTAGCAAAGACCACCTCTCCAGAGGCTCATGCTCTATCCACTGCTCGAAGGTTTTAATCGACCTCCCGAGCCTTCTCCTAGTACCAGGTGGGTCAAAGCCTGGCAGGTCACATAGCCCAACAGCCTCCTCCTCCACGGCCGCTGTTCCTGTTGCCAACTATGCAGCTACTGCTTCAACATGTGCCCTCACCGCTGCATCTCTTGCAGCTTTCCTGTCCCTCACGTGTCTCTGCGTGCACACATTAAGTCTGTCGCGTATCAAATTGTACTTCCATAACTGGTTCTGCTTGCAGAGTTTTTTGAACAGATTCATCAGGTTCTTATTTCTAAACTGCGAGAAGAAATTAGCCCCCAGATGGCGCATGCACCAACGGCTCTGCAAGTCCTGCCATGGAACTTGTTCCTCAGGGCCTGGGTTTGTCAGTGTCCTTATCGCACTGAGTATACCTGCATGCCTGTCATGAAGGATGCACACATTCGGCTTCTCCTTGACAACTGATATTTTCAACTGCCTGAAGAACCATGTCCAACTTTCAATGTTCTCACTCTCCACAAAAGCAAATGCCAGTGGGACGACTTGATTTTGGCCGTCTTGACCTATTGCTGTCAGTATCTGACCCTTGTACTTGCCTGTGAGAAAAGTACCGTCAACACATAGCACCGGTCGGCAATGCCTGAAAGCTTCGATGCATACACCGAAAGAGAAGAAGAGACGATGCAAAACCCTCACAGTTGGGAACTCTGGCATGAACATGTCTTGGATATCGATATAGGTGCCTGGATTCTGCTGCTGCAGGGTGTGGAGGAGGTGGACAACAGAGTCATATGCATCAAAATAAGAACCAAATCTCCTCTCAAGCGCTGCATGCTTAGCCCTCCAAGCCTTGCCATAAGAAATTCTGTACTTCAACCTGGCGAACACTTTTGTCTGCACTGCCTTCACTTCCATAGCTTTGCCTTGCACTATCTCATCGTAAAACAGTCGAGCAATAAGCGTGGATGAAAGGTTGGCATGATCTTGAGGGATGCAGGGAATAAGACAAGTGTGATTAACTAAGTCACTTATCATCCAACTTGTGCCATACTTAGGGAGAAAGCCGCGCACCCTTGCGGGACAATCTGCATTCTTGCATACAATTGTGAGGAATTTCTGACTGGACACCTCAGCTTTGAAAACCCTTTGCGTGGACATTGCCCAATTAATTATTGCATCCTTCAGGGCTTGCTTGTTCGGATACATAGCACCCGTCGCAATATTGTTCTGGTGATATTGCCAGGCTGAATCATGTCCATCATTCATGGTCATTGCAGATGATAAGTCATGATTCCACCATGCAGGATTCGGGACCTCCTCTGCATTTTCTTCTTCATCTGACTCGCCAGAATCATCGGCATGACCCCTTTCAACATCGGTGTCTTCTTCTTCCATCTGGTTCTGCATGTGCCCATCTACCTCGTCAGCGTCCACCTCGCCATTGTAATCACCATCGGCATTTCCTCCTTCTACCTGACTACTCTGCCCTGGTTCATAACCATAAGCATTTCCTCCTTCTACCTGACTGCTCTGTCCTTGGTCGTAACCATAAGCATTTCCTCCTTCTACATGACTGCTCTGTCCTTCGTAGCCACCCTCCCCTTCATGTGCAGTGACCTCCTTCACGACGGGAAGCACTAAAGCAACAGGATTGCATCCCCTTCGTTCACAACCTTGTAACCACCGCACCCAATCGGAGTCTCCCTCTATTGGCCTCAAATAAAAGTAAATTTTTGAACTTGACCGTGTCCACAATGCATGAACACCGACGGTGTGTGTTTCAGTATCAAGACCTAAATTTGCCGCAATCCATTCTTTCAACTGACTAACAGACCATGTTTGTGGTGCGCTGATTGCAACCTCTATGTGAGTAAATTCACTCAGATCTGCTCCCAACTCATTTGTTTGGACAGTACCAGGACCATAGTAAAATCTCAACTTCACTACATCGGACATCTCGACTCACCTATTTTTTTCAACATAGAAATACAAGTATTAGACATGTCTATATATATATTACCAGGACCATAGTAAATAATATAATAAATAGGCCCATGTTTACTAATAATAAATAGGCCTCAAATAATAATAATAATATAACCGACAAATATGATAATTCAGTTTATTTGAATTATATGGCCATGTTGATGTATTTTTTTATTTTAATCTATGTTAAAATAATTTAGAAAAAGGCATGCGTCTTATTTCTACGATCATGTAAAATTCTTCCTTGCAAAGAAGTTTTTTTTTGTTAAACTACAGCGTGGCCGTTTAAAAAAAACAGTGTGGCATTGCTTGTTATGGGTTAAACTTTAGAAAATACGTATAATAAAGGTTAGCGGGTAATCCGCTTCATATTCGCATCGGGTACGGACTGAAACGTTTTTTAACATGTAGTTCTACTTTTCCTATTTTTTGCTTGCTTATTAAATTTTCATCAAACTGACATGCTATGCACATGCCGACCCCAACTCTTCAAAAAAAAACTTGTCTCTGCTTTCCAACTTTTTATTCATGTTTCCAATTTCTTATCCCGCACCTGTGTACGTGTCAAGTATTAAGCAACAACTTATTATCCCACTAACAACTAATACAATTCACACACCTACAACTATATTACGAATATTTGCCGTAGCAACTACAAATATTTACGTATACTACCGGGGCAAATAACAATAATCGCACACAAATTTATTTTCACATCGAACGAAGCGTGCGTGCGAACGAATAATATTTACGTATACTACCGGGGCAAATAACAATATTTCCGTATACTACCGGGCCAAAAAACAATAATCGCACACAAATATTTACGTATACTACCGCGGCAAATAACAATATTTACGTATACTCCCGGAGCACCTACGAAAAATAAAATGAGGGCTGAAATATACCCTTGAAGCGTGCGTGCGAACGAAGAACGAAGAACCACGAACGAAGAACGACGAACGACCTCCACCACCACCACCTCCACCACCTCCACCACCACCACCACCTCACCACCCCAACTGCCCCAACGACGAACACTGCCCCAACTTCATCACCACCACCTCCACCAAAATGCTCACCACGACCACCACGAGCTACCCCATCAGTAGATCGACACCTCTTTTGGCTGCCCTAAATGAGTTGAACCCATTCACGGTGCCAAAATCATGAAAATGTAGCTCATTTAGGTGTACAAATGTGTGCCATTTTTCTGTAGAGAGAGGAGGAGGAAGAACACAGCAGAATGAGCCACGGGATAAGAATAATGGAGGAAGGAGAGGATATGGGCGGGCAGGGGAGAAGAAATAATGCAGGAAAGAGAGAAGGAGAGGATAAGGGCGGGCTGGCCAGCGCGCGTCAGGTCGGCCGCACCCTGTCGGCCTTCAGGTGGCCGATCGGCGGACGGCAGGCCGACAGGGGCGCACCACGCCGACAGGCCGCTGCCTCCCCCCTCGCGACGTGGCATGACCAACCACAGGCCGCCGCGTGGCTGCCCGGCCTGCAGTCGGCCTCCTGATAGCCGATCGGCCTGCTGTGGGCCGACTGGGCTCAGTCGGCCTGCAGTGGGCCGACGGTGTATTATTCTTGTAAATTCTTTTTTCTGCGTATTATTTCTGTAATTTAAAAAAAATTGTATTATTTAAAAATTTTTAGCCATGTTGGATCCCATCTCTCTCGTTTTCCTCGATCCCCTTTTTCCATCCCACGCCGCTGCCAGATTCCGGCGATCCCCGCCGTTCCCCACCGCCTAGCTCTCCTCCCCGAGGTCACCTCTCCCCGCTCACCATCTCCACCGACCGGTTTCTCTCCTCGCCCAGGAGAGCCACGCCCAGGCACTAGTGGTGGTGCACCGCGAGGAGGCCCCAGCGGCGTCGAGCTGCTGTTGCTACGGGCACAGCGATGTCGGCGTGGTCAGGATGGTCGCAGCCCTTCAAGATTCTCAACGGCGTCGTCTCGGCGCTGATGGCGGAGTCGACGGCGAGCATCGGCGGGTACATGGCATCGGGGTACCGGAGGGTGGCCGGCGTGCAGCTCTCCATCAACCATCTCAAGCTCACCCGCCTCGGCGACCGCATCGAGGCCAAGGCGAACCCCATCCGGTACCTCGACCCCGACGCGTCCTTGGACAAGGTATGCGTGCCGCCACCGCCGCCGCCGCCGCCGGCGGCGTGTCCCCGAGTGACTCCGTGAGGTTCTGATTGGTTCGGTGTCTGGGTTTTGGTGTGCAGGACCAGCTGCTGGACGCGGTGCATTGGATCCGGCAGGCGGTGGGGCTCGCCTGCGGCCTGCTCTGGGGCGCCGTCCTCCTCGTCGGCGCCTTCTGGATCGCCCTGTCAGTCCTTCCCTCCCTCCATCCTCAAAGCCCCAACCTTCTTCTTTCCCTTCAGACATAGGCATAGATTCAGGTTCATTGTTAACTGAATTCGTAAGCTCATCTCACACTGAATTTGGGACCTCTTTCCCATCGTGTAGTATAGTACTAGCAAGTCGGTCACACATGAATTAGTAGATGAGTCTAGCGATTCTGTTAACTGCATTATTTCAGAAACCCGCTTTGTTTTGCCTTTCATTGATCTCCGTGACAGGTCAGAGGAGGTGAAGTGAGTGTTAGATTCGCTGCGAATTGGAGGTTCGTTAGCCTCGTCTCTGAGCACTCGTCACCAGCTCGGCAACAAGCATCGCAGTGGTTATGCGCTTTATCTGGTATTAGATGTGACATGAGGTGTTCAATCAGCTCTTTGTTTGGCGTGGCCGTCAGCAAACCAACGCAATTGCCGCATATATGTAGTGGGATATGAACTGCTCTTAGTTTCTCTGTGCTCATTATTAGTTCAATAAATTGGCAAATGGCTGCTGATGTATGATTGGCTGGCTTTGTTCATCTTGCTAGAGTTACTTGGAAATATTGACATTCTCAAACCAAATATGAGGTGCCCTTTATTCAGTCCATGGGAGTATATGTAAGTTGACTGCTTCAAACCCAATCCGTGCTTGCTGTTTAGTGAATAAATATGCTGGTAGAATATTGCAAACTTCGTAACATGAATAAATATTTGATGGTAAGTTGCGATGAAGATTAAAATTGTATTCCCCCGTAGAAAAGAAGATTAACATTTTATTACATACACTAATCTATCTAGCACCAATGTCACGCAGTCAATTTCCTTTATCCTTAGCATTTTTATGACATACCATCTTCTATTTAGAATCTTTGGTTGCAATCAGTTCTTTTTTCCACAAAAATGAAATCGGTTTCTTTTACTTTTAGCATATGTACTTAACAACTAAGGTGCCAGGTGCCAGTGAAAAAGTAAATTTATTTTTATTTAGTATTTGGTGGATCCTCTGTTTTTATAGGTTTCGACATTGCTGCCTCCATATAGCTTTTTGCTGATATACGTTGACGGTTTGATGTGTCGCTCCTAGTCCGAATGTTAGTTTTTTTACTGGACCTTCCTTTTTGACTGGACATTGTTTATATACGTGACTGATTCGTAATCCAGCTGAACTTTCTTTTCATGTACATGATGGAGTATACATCCATATATTATTGTACGTGTCGGATGATAGACTTGTGCATTTAATTATGATGCATGTCTTCGAATATACTCCCATTATGCATGTTTTTAGACTTTTTTTTAATATTGTTGCTGTTATTACGTGCGTAGTGCCGTGGAGATGAAATAACATGCTCGTGTACTAATTGACTATACGCTAGCCTGGCTTGCCGTTGGAAGGTGGCGTATGGACTATGGACTCCTTTTTCTTAAGCTGGCCATGTGATTCCTTTTGCCTATAAGCTGGCCGTGCCGTTGGCCGTGTGGACTTTGTATGCCTTTACGCCGCCATCAAGTTGAGGTCAACGAATCACTGCCGTTCATTTATCATAACTTTGTAATTTTGAATCTCCTCCTTTTGTTTTCTATCGTTTTAATAATATTGAATCTCCTCCATTCGTTTTCTATCTTTTTAACAATATAATAGATTTGATTTTGGTAGTACCGTTGAATTTGGTTGCTGCTATTCATTTATGTATGTGAAGGAATTGGATAATGTGCTCTTTTTTTGTTTGCAAAATGAAGGACCCTGCATCCAGGTAGTGGGAATAGTTAGTCCTTGCTAGCAATAGTAGTAGCATTATTCACTGTGGAGTGTGAGGGAATTTGATGATCATCTACCTTTGCCTATCATCTACTTCTGATGTTTTCCCTGAAAGTGACACGTGATCTTCCTTTGTTTTTCTTTAGCTGATAGTATGATAACTGCTTGCTTGGCAGAAGTTATGGTTGTGATGTTTCTTAAGTAAATAAAGAAACTGAGATTTAGTTCGATTTGGAGCGCCTCTTGTTGTACCACGGTTCCTTCTCTTAGAGCTGTACTTGTACTGCAGGTTTTGGATTGGGAGGGGAAAATGCTCTTCTTTCAGTCTCTGTTGAAGTCAAACCCATCCATGCAAAATCTGTACTTAGTAGAATTAATGTAGATGAATATATATGCCTTGCAGTTTTATCGTGCATGCCATTCAACTAACTTGCTCTTGTCCATGCAGATGGAGTAGGAGGACGAGCAACAGCAGCAAATCAGTCTAATGATGACAGGGTGCGGGAGGCAATGGTGATCATGTTGATGGCATGAAGAAGGCTGATGACCACAACCTGGACCTGTTGGCATTTAGAGATGGCAAACACAGGCGGCGTGGAGACAGTAACCTGGACCACCCACCTCCCTTGCCTTTTTAATTTTGGTTGTGGTGGTTGCATCACCGGCGCGGTCGCAAATCAGTATGTAGTGTGCTTGTGGAGTTGGTTCTGGACTGCAGTGTCCATCCAGTAGGTTAGGTGTTGTTGCTGCTAGATCCCATGATGCTCACCTAAGTTTTGTGTTATGTGGAGGCCAACCTTTGTGATCTTATTTGTCGACACTTGTGTGATCTCGTCTTACTTTGTGGTACAGGTCGTATGACATATGTTTTTATAGATGATCTTGTGATGTTCTTATTTTCCTGTGGTCTGTGTTGATATTTGTGATATATGCATGGGCTATACATATGAATATGAATTGCTGAACATACTGTAAATCAATGATAGAGATGGCAAAGAAGGAGATTTGCCGTTTGAACATACTGTAAATCAATGACAGAGATGCATCTGGACACTTTGGACACTTCGCCGTGCAGACGGCAAAGACCTTTGCTTCTTTGCCGTCTGAAGCACACCGTTAGCCACCTAACGGACCTAACCTGCCACGTGTGCCGTCCAGGCTCTTTGCCGTCTGCTGGTGGTCGGCAAAGACCGTTTCATCTTGCCGTCCGCCAGCAGACGGCAAAGAACCCTTTGCCGTAGCTTATTCAGCCGGACCTGTTGCCATCTGCTGCCGGACGGCAAAGGCCTTTGTCGTCCGCCGGGCATGCCTTTGCCGTCAGCCATGGCAGACGGCAAAGTGTATGATTCCTGTAGTGGTATCCTAACTTGCGCAGAATGTGACAATTTAGTCTCAAACATGCAAAACTCAACCCCACCATACCCCAACTTGCAGTCAATGTGACATTTTAGTCCCATGCCAATGGCAACTGGACAACTGGCAGCCAGGTGGACGGCCCGGTCGTCACACGCACTTTTGCAGAAACCCCCCGTCATTTCCTCTAATCAACCCGCAGTACACAACACCTGAATTAAATCTGTCGGAATCGAGTTGGCGTCCGTTTGAGAGGATTCAGTTGGTCGCTGTCGGGGCACAGAGCTCACGGGCTGGCGGGGTGCGATGGTGACGTCAGCGATGGAGGCGTCGTCGCCGCCGTTCGCCGGCGGCGTGGAGACGTCGGCATCTGCTCATCTCGTCCGCCCGTTCGGTGTCTTCCCTCCTGATTACTGTGGGCACGTCCGCCTCTGCTTTCCTTTCCTCCCTCTCCTCTCCTCTGCTTTGCTCTGAGCTCGTCGCCCCGCTGTTTGCAGCTCGAATCATGACCATTTGTGCTCGAATCGAGGCCGTGTAGTGGTGTTTGTTGCGTAGGGTCATGTATGGCGAAGTAGAGCTAGGCTTTCGGCCGATGATTTTAGGTTTGGGTTTGACATGAGAGCTAGGGTTTATGGCGGACAAATTAGATGTTAATGCCTTTGTAGTTGCTTTTAGTTCTGCGCTAGCTTGTACTCTACTGAATCATCTGTTTGTGTGGTCAAATTGAACTCCTTTTTAATGCCTTTGTAGTTGCTTTTAGTTCTGCGCTAGCTTGTACTCTACTGAATCATCTGTTTGTGTGGTCAAATTGAACTCCTTTTTGCTGTTGAAGATGTTTTGTACAGAGTATAAAACTAGGCTAATTTGTTACATCATTTAGTTTAGTTTTGGTAATGCTAATCACATGTTCAGTGAAGTTTCAGTTAATTGAATGGTTTAGTTTAGTTTATCTTTAGTTTAGTTTATCTTTAGTTCACAGTATATGTTCAGTTAATTGTAGTTCACTGAATATGTTCAGATACTGTAGTTAACTGAACATTTTCAGTTACTATAGTTAACTGAATATGTTCAGTTACTGTAGTTAACTGAATATCTTCAGTGACTGTACTTAACTGAAAGGTCAGTCCACTTCACCTTAAGTTGTTGTAGTTTATTAAATCTGATGCATCTTAGTAATTGAACTATTTTATTTCAACAGAAAATTTAGTTATCTGAATATTGTTTCTCAACTGATACATATTTTTCTGTATGCAGTGTGTGATGCAACAAATGGAGAAAGGGTTGATAGTCCTTTTTTTACACTGGAACTTGAGCATGGTGGAATTTTCTGTGGCCCAATCAGTAACCTGGAGTACTGGAACCCTTCTGTTGAGGTGCTAGACTATGTTGACTCTGGCACTTTCTCATATGCATTCTTTGAACAACACTTGCTTTGGTTGGCATATCTTGTGAGTGAGCACATCATTTACTGGTGCAAACCAAATAAACCAATCTCAGATGGTTTGGTCAAAATTAGCAGTGATGAGGATGTGCACCATATGATCAGAGCTTGTGCTGAGCATAAGATGCTTGTAGTCATGGTTGACCATATAGATTTCATCAATAATTTCAGGTCCGACTTGGTGTGCAGATTGCCCTTGTCTTTGATAACAGCAACATCAACTTTGGAAGTAGCAAGTGCATCCTCTTCCCATAGCCTAATTTCAGTATTTGTGGAAGATCCCTTGTCAGATATTGCAGCAAATGGAACAGACCCACAGAGTTTGCTGATTGAGGGTGCTGAGCACAACATGCTAACTGAAGATGGACAAACAGTTATTGAAGATGTAGTTGTTTTAAATTCTGATTTCAGTGACAGTGACTATGACATAGATGATGGTGATGATGATCTTTATGATGACAACATTGACTTTGATGTTGATGAAGAAGGTGAGCAGGAGGAGGAAGATGTGGAGCCTGACTATTTGCTTGAGGATGAAGATCTAAACCTATCAACTGAGCAAGCAGATGAACTTAGGTACAAGTTTAAAGCTTTCAATGCACAGGTGGACATGATTTCACCTGTGTTTAAAGTAGGATGGTATTTGCTGATGTGGTTGAGCTAAGACATGCACTGACTGCATATTCAGTTAGAAACAGAGTGCAGATCAAGAAGATAAAGAATGACAAGAGGAGACTTGAGGCAGTTTGTGAAAATGGTTGCGCATGGTACCTGTTTGCTGGCAATGACAACAGGACAGGAGGATTTGTCATAAAGACTTACTATGGAGAATATATATGTCAGAAGAAATGGAAGTTAAGGTCACTGACAGCAAAATTCCTGTGCAAGTATTTCATGGATGAGTTCAGAGATGACCAAAAGATGTCACTAGGTACATTTGCAAGAAAGATCACCAAGGAATTTCATGTCACCCCTAACAGATGAAAGCTAGCTAGGGCAAGAACAACAGCACTTAAGGAGATCCATGGTGATGAAGAAGAGCAGTTCAGTAGGCTTTGGGATTATGGGGCTGAATTGAGGAATAGCAACCCTCGGTCTACATTTCTCCTGTCAACTGAGCTTGTGAAAGACAAGGATTTCCCACTGGGCAGGAAATGTCTGAAAACTCTATATTGGGCTTATGATGCATGTAAAAGGGGGTGGCTCAAGGGATGCAGGCCTATTATTTTCATTAATGGTTGTCACATGAAAACTAGGTTTAAAGGAGTGTTGCTTAGTGCAGTTGGTATTGATCCTAATGACTGCATTTTCCCCATTGCAATGGGTTGGGTAGAAGTAGAGTGCACAAGTTCTTGGGAGTGGTTTCTCACTACATTGAGAGATGACCTTAACATCAGAAATACTGCTCCTTTCACTATTATGAGTGACAAGCAGAAAGGTTTGATCAATGTTGTGCAAAAAGTTTGGCCAGATGCTGAGCATAGGTTTTGTGTTAGACATATTTATCAGAATTTCAATGAGAAGCACAAAGGACAGTTGCTCAAGCAAGATCTGTGGGCCATTGCAAGATCACCAAACAGGGTGAAGTGGAGCCAAAACTGTGAGAAAATGGATCGACACAGTTTAGCTGCCTTCCACTGGACTGAAAGACTTGATCCAAAGACATGGTGTAAAGCATTTTTTAGTGTCTTTTCCAAGTGTGATGTTCTGCTGAACAATAACTCTGAAGTATTTAATAGGTAAATCATCTGCACCAGTTTATGAAGTACCTACCTCTTCCTATGCATTAGTGTTTTATATTGTTGCAACATTATATCACATCATACTAATCATAAATGGTGCAACATTTGTTGCAGCTACATTCTGGAGGGCAGAGAGATGGCAATGCTGTCAATGCTGGAATACATTTTTTACAAGATCATGCAAAGGCTAGTGAGTAAACAGAGAGAGGCCATAGAGAAGTGGGCAGGGCAGAGAATATGCCCAATGATCAAGAAGAAACCAGACAAGAACACTGAGTTTGCTGCTAATTACCATGTCTCAGAAGCTGGCCAACAATTGTTCAGAATTTAGTCTGGCA
This sequence comes from Aegilops tauschii subsp. strangulata, assembly GCF_002575655.3. Taxonomy (NCBI): domain Eukaryota; kingdom Viridiplantae; phylum Streptophyta; class Magnoliopsida; order Poales; family Poaceae; genus Aegilops; species Aegilops tauschii. Next base: position 45,522,220 of record NC_053035.3, read on the forward strand.
ACTCTAGTTATACAGTTGACTTGTGCTTGCACACTTGTGACTGCAGAAGATGCCAGCTGTCTGGAGTACCATGTGGCCATAGTATAGCATGCTGTAGGGAGGAGAGAATTGACCCTGAGACAATGGTTCATGACTGCTACACTGTGGAGAATTATCTGAAAGCATATGGATATACTCTGGTTCCACTTAGAGATCCGAAGCATTGGGAGAAACAGAATGCTTACAAAGTATATCCACCAGTTTTCACTAAACAGTTGGGAAGGCCAAAGAAAAACAGGAAGAAAACTCCAGAAGAGAAGAAGAACAAGAATGGTGTTAGATATTTGAACAAAAAAGGTGTGACAATGCACTACTCAATTTGTGGCAGAGCTGACCACAACAGGAAGGGGCACTGCAGATGTCAGGAAGCACTAATTGAAGAAGGAGTGGAGCTGGTTGATGAGAACTATGATGACCCAACATTTCTTCAGGTATGCTTAAGGTGTAGAGCTGGTTCCATCAAATGTGTTTAACTGCCTAAATTGAACTTTTCTGAAAAATTACCTTTTGTTTGTTTGCAGAACATATTTCCAAACAGGCCAGATCCTAGGTTGGATCCTAGTGAGTCACCAACCAGTATGGTTTTCAACATGGCCAACAGGGAAAGAGCAAGAAGAGCTCCTCAAAGGGTCCATGGCCCACTGCCTGAGCTATCTTCATTTGTTGCTACTGCTGGGGCTGAAATACCACAACCCAGGGTTACTACAGAAATGAATGTTGCTAGGCAGACAAGGGCAAGAACTGAAGCTGACATGGGAAGAGGAAAGAAAAGGAGAGGCAGGGGAGAGGGAAATCCAAGTGCAAGAAGAGGAAGGGGAGCAAGTGCAGTCTCAGGTCTAGGAAGAGGTGCCAGTGCAGATGCAGTGTCAGGAGAGGGAGCAAGTGCAGGTGCTGGGAGAGGGAGAGGAGCAAGTGCAGGTGTTGGGAGAGGGAGAGGGAGAGGAGCAAATGCAGGTGCTGGGAGAGGGAGAGGAGCAAATCCAGAAGCTGGGAGAGGGAGAGGAGCAAATCCAGGAGGTGGGAGAGGGAGAGGAGGCAGTAATGTGCATGCATGGAGAGGAGAAAATTCAGATGCAGGGAGAGGAAGAGGAGGCCAAGCAGGTGAGAGGGCATGGTGGCTGATGTTTGGAGATGACATTGCCAGTCATATTCCTCACCTTAATGCTCCTCCTGATGATTTTCCTGCTGCCTGATCTAGTGGCAGTTCTCAGCCACCATTTCTTGATAAGGCCTATACTTATGTAACTCATAAATTGGCCTTTTTTTGTTATGTCAAACTGTGGCATACATTGCCTCTTTTTTTATGGCAAAATGTGGCATACATTGCCTAATTTTTTAATGGCAAACCATGGCATACATCGCCCTTTTTGTAATTAAATATTATAATTAGGAGTTAACTGAATGGAAGATATCTGAATGTCGCAACATATCTGAATGTTGTTGTTCACCGAATTTTGCTGAATTTTGTTGTGTTAACTGAAGTGAACTTTGTTGATGTTAACTAAACTGAACTTTGTTTATGTTTACTGAACTCAACTTTGCTGCTTTGAACTGAATTTTGCTGAACTTTGCTGCTTTTAACTAAAAAAAAGCTTTAAAAAAGTTTTGGAGTGAATACTGTTGTTGTTAACTGAATACTGATCTGTTTTGGAGTGAATACTGCTATTGTTAATTAAAAATAATTTTCCAAAAAAAATGTTTGTCCTGGGTATCGAACCCAGGACCCTTTGTTTGATAGGTTGAGCTCCATGCAAGTGCGCTAGTACTAGTGATCTTGGTAGATACTCATTCCCACAATTGTTATACTGATATAGATTGTACGTGCTAATCAGAGCGGCGCGGTTCGCTCTTCCACTCCTATTAAGAGGCCACCACCCACCGCCCCCACTCACCACTTCCGTTTCACGACGCCTCGGGCTCTACGCTCCCCACCTCCCACTCCACCACAAGAAAACCCTCGCCGGCCATCTCGACGTCGCCGCCGACGCCATGGACAACCATCGTGCATGGCAGAGGATGGTCGACGAGCTGGCAGGCGATGACAAGGTCGCGCGCGCGGAGCTCCAGGAGATAGGCCGGTGGTTCCCCAGCGTCGACATGCTTAGGAACCACGCGCGTGCCCTCATTGACGCGATGACCGACGACGAGAAGAGGCGCGCTCTCGTGGACGGCCCAGGTACCCCTCCGGCCAACATCCTCTGCTTCGCAATGGCGGAGACGCGCTCCGACGATCTGAGGCAGCGCGCGCGTTGGTGGATGTATAGGTCCGCCACCACGCTGCAGCCGTAGCCGGATCCGACGCGCGTGTGGTCGAGGATGCAGCGCATCCACAATGTGGTTCTGGCCCTGCCTGCGTCAGCGCCCCTCGTCCACATCGATGACGACGACGTCTCTCTGTCGTCCGACTCGGAGTACTGCAAGGTGGACTCCGACAATGACTCGGGCTACAAAGGAGATTCGGACTCCTCTGACTCGTATGCCTCGTCTGACAATGTCGAGGTGTCGGTGGTTGTCCTGCACTACAAAAAAAAAGACACGTCCGTGACATTTTGGGCCGAATGAAAAAAATTCTGTCATACTTATGACACTTCTATGACGATAATTGTGACAAAACCCGGTATCATCATAGATGTGGTGGGCTCCTACTTCTATGACAAAAAATCATGACAGAAAATGGGCTTTTCGTCCTGGGCGGGCCGGAGACGCAGCTGCATGACATTCTTTTGGCCATCCATGACGGAAAAACCCGTGGTAGAAGTGAGGGCGAGTAAAATAACCGGGTGTTCCCGGTTACGGTGGGTGGTCGGGGCCGAGCGATGCGCGTTTCTCTCGTACATGTACGCGCGCGTGTGTGAGGCGTTGGGCTCTAACTGAACCCGAGCGAGGCGTTGGGCTCTAACTGAACCCGAGCGATTGCACTGCAGGCTACGCATTACTGAACCCGAGCGATCGATCGATGGCTGTTAACTGAACCCGATCGAGCGATTCCTTCGCTACTGCTGCTAACTGAAGCCGATCGATGCTGCCTCTGGATGAACAGTGAGCGTTGCAGGGGGGGTTTGGATGAACAGTGAGTGGTGGGGGTGGATGAACAGGACCCCGTGGCGTTGCCTCTGGATGAACAGGACCCCGATCGATCGAGCCAGTTGGGGCTGGATGAACAGGACCCCGTGGAGGGCTGGATGAACAGGATGACCCCATGGAGGGGTGGATGAACAATAGACGGTGGAGGTGTGGATGAACAGTAGCCGGTGGAGTAGCGCGCGGTGGAGGCTGGATGAACAGGAGCCCGTGGATGAACAGTCGCAGGTGGAGGCTGGAGGAGGTCGACGGTGGATGAACAGTAGCCCGTGGAGGCTGGAGGAGGTCGACGGTGGAGATGAACAGTATCCCGTGAAGTCCCGTTTTGCGGTACGCCACACCCCTCCCGATGAACAGGACCCCCGTTTCGACCGTAGCGCTCCAACACAAGTCCGTTTCATCTGTTTTGCGGTACGCCACACCCCTCCCGATCAACAGGACCCCGTTTCGATCGTAGGAGGTCCAACACAAGTCTGTTTCCTCCGTTTTGCGGTACGCCAGACCCCTCCCGATGAATAGGATCCCGTTTCGAACGTGGCCGGTCGAACACAAGGCCGTTTCCTCCGTTCTGCAGTACGCCAGGCCTCGTTTCCATCGCATGTTCCGTCCAAGCCCTCCCGACGAACACGACGACGCATTCCATTCCGACCCAGCCGGTTGGCTCCCCATGAACACGACGACGACGTTGTTTCTCCGTTCTGACCCAGCCATGTACACGAGCCCTGGCCGTACGTATGCGCGAGTAGGCGTTCAAGACCCCACCCATATGTACGTACGTGGCCGTATTTTCTTTCTTGCACACTGGCCGCTGTACGTACGTGTACATGCTACGTGCGCGTCTACTACGACACGTGCGCGCCTCTACATCCACCAGTATGTACGTACACGTTCGCGACCAGAATGACAACGCTACGTACGCTTCGACCAGGTGGGTCCCGACTGTCAGGCACTTCCTTGCCTGTGAAGATGTAGATGGTGGGTCCCAGCAGACAGGGGGGCGAATCGTTTTTTTTGCCCGGACGCACTTCCTTGCATGCGAAGATGTAGCTGGTGGGTCCCAGCAGTCAGGGGACGAATCATTTTTTGCACGAAATATGGTGGCCCGTCCGGTGGGTCCCTGCTGTCAGGTGGAGGAATAATTATTTTGCGCGTAATAAGGAGGCACTTCCTTGCGGCCATCGTGGACCCAGCTGTCAGCCTCTCCACATACAGTACTCTTCTGATGGAAGTCTTTCCTTGACCATGTTGACCACGCCGCGCCGAGAGCACCAGGGCGATGGACGACGGTGAGGCCTAGGAAGGGGACGACGCGGAGCCGGGGAAGACGCGGCAGTGGAAGCCCGCGCAGAGAGGAGTACGAGGGTTCACTGGTTCGGCTGTGGTGTGAGGCTGCCGTCGCCGAAGGGTCTGGCCAGTGGTGGGAATAGTAGGGGGCGGTGAGGCCTCCGCGGCAGCACAGCCGGCCGCGGGAGGCAGGAGCATGTGGCACGACCGGCGCTGTTTTGTGCGGCTGGAGCAAGAAGACCAGAGGTTGAAGAAGCACTATGGCCGTTGGATGGACATCGTGCGGTCACTGGAGCTAGAATCGTTCATATTGACTAAGTTGACAAAGCCCTCCGTCCCCGCCAACTTAGTAGGCACACAAGTCAGCCTCCCACCAAGGAGGGTCCTAGCTAGCAGGGGGAGTATTCATTTTTTTGTGCGTAATAAGGAGGCACTTCCGGTGGGTCTGAGCTAACAGAGGGGGGAACATTGTTTTTCGCAAAATACAGTGGCCCATTCGGTGGGTCCCAGCAGTCAGGGGGGAAACGTTTTCTCGCGAAATACGGTGGCCCATCCGGTGGGTCCCTGCTGTCAGGTGGAGGAATAATTATTTTGCGCGTAATAAGGAGGCACTTCCTTGCGGTTGCCGTGGACCTAGCTGTCAGCCTCTCCATGTACAGTACTCTTCCGATAGAAGTCGGTCGTTGACCACATTGACCACGCCGCGCCGAGAGCACCACGGCGGTGGACGACGGCAAGGCCTAGGAAGGGGACGACGCGGAGTCGTGGAAGACGCTGCATTGGATGCCCACGCGGAGAGGAATACGCGTCAACTTCTTTTTTTTAGGGGACGCGTCAACTTAGTAGGCCCACAAGTGTGTGGCAGAGAACTTATAGCCCATTTCTGATTTGTAAGAATGTACAGCCCGTTTTTGAATTCTAATAGAATTTACTATAGCCCATTTACAGTTTGCTAAAAGTACAACCCATTTTCTAGCTAGGACAACGATTAATAATTTCAACCAACCGTTCAATACAGAATTCAATAAAATCTCCCACATTTTGATGGGATCCGAAATATTTTTATCCGGAAATTTCTAGTCAGATTAAATATAAATTTGTATTACGTAAAAATCCAACGAAACATTGCGCGTGCAACAATTAAAAATTAAGATTTTCAAAATCCATAACTAATATTTTAGAAACTAATTTCGTGTTTCATGCATTTTTTTATAGTTACTGCCCATTTTTTATAATTACATTCCATTTATTATTTTATAAATCCCATTTTCCTGTTAAGCGTAATGCATCCCTCCTAGGAAAGATTTGCAGCCCAGCAGGGCGGAGAATAACAAGTTGGCCTTGCGTGGGTATTCCTCAAAAAAAGTATAGCTGGGCTAGTCATTTTCATCTTGAAAAAAATTAATATCTGGGCTGGATATCTGGCCTGGGCTAGACGGACCACAGCCCGCCCAGTTAATACCCTGCTCTCCTCTGAACAACAACGAAAACATCGCCAAGAAAAGCTCTGCAGTGCTCACGCCTCAAAAACACAAATACTGCTCGAGCTGCTTGGTCCCAGCTGTCAGCCGCACCTTGTGCAATTCTCTCGTTTATATTGACTACATAGGTTGACAATGGTGTGGGACCGTGATGTCAGGAAACCAGGAGGAAGAAAAAAAAAATAGTTGTACATAATAAGGAGGCACTTGCGTACGTACGACTATGGCCCTAGTGGATCCCTATTGTCATCCAGTCAAAATAAAGTCATCTCCTGAATCCTCATGTTCGTTGACCAAGTTAACAATGCTCGGCGCCACAGCGAGCGCAACAACTCGAAGGACGATGGAGAGGGCCTCGCGGGCCCTATGGATAGTCTGATACAGCGCCCGCTGCTCATTCTGGAAGTCAGGATCATCGGACACCTATGAGCACCTTCGAGAGACTGAGACGGCATGAAACGGTAAGGTCGCGCTTGGGAGCTCTGGTTTATTTCACACATGTATTAACATACAAGTGTAATTTACTCGTCATCGGAAACAACGCGTAAAATATAGGCGTAATGACCCGCAAAGAAAATACAGGCGTAATGAAACCGAGGGCCCGAGGTCTGTAAGTAAAACCGGCGGGTTACGCGTGTAATTTGAGAGACCAGTGTATATTTTACTAGTCGAAATCGACAAACCAAGCGCTTCGCCCGAGACCATCTGCTTTTATTTATAAGCGTCAGTTATACAAGCGGTTTTGGTTGGAAAACGAAGATCCAATCACGGCCTAAGATGATGAGTTGGTCGGAAGATCATATGGTTTCATGTCTAACCTACCCGACTTGTCGTATAGGCTATGAATGAAACATAAGACGATGAACTTCTTAAGCACGGAAACAACAGAAGAGGATGATCTTCTTAACAAGCAAATCACTGGCATTAGATCAACATGCAAAACGATACGAAGCATTATTCTCAGGAGGCACGGTGAACAGCTCATGATGCCGCATGCCACAACATTCCAAGCTCAACTTTGCAATCAAACACAAGGCCTGGCATTACATGGACAATATTCAGAACAAACTCTTAACACAGGAATATCTCAGCAGAGTAGTTATTTACTTCTTTTTTTGATTTTGAGTAACTATTTACTTCTAAACTGAACACAGGAATAGGAAAAAAGATCGATGCTGCTCACAGCAAAGGGCGTCCCACTCAAAAATATCAAATGCATGTCTTCTGGCTAACATCAATGAGCAAATTTTGACAAGGTTTTCCAATTCCAATATATTAAACTAACGTCTTCTTGCTAACATCAATGATTAAACTTTGACAAGCTTTTCCCATTCAAAATATGTAATGCCTATGATCGTGGAGTCCTGTCGTGGCTTCTTGTACTTGTTTGGGCACTTTTTGCCCAGTGCACTCCACGTGTTGTAGAATTGCCGATTCTCTCTGCAGACTAGTCATGTCACCAGCGTCTACTAATACTCTGTAAAGCTTCTCGGTCATTCCTTCTGTAATGTAGCGCAAATAGTGACTGCTTCTTTCTGCAAAGTGGAACGACCAATTGGACCCAGTAATGCAGCAGTTTGCCTTGGACACATTGGCTCCTTTTGTGCAGTTCAACTAAAATCAAAGTCGGAATAAAACCGAGCTTTAATTTTGATATCCCTTGTAAGCAACAATAGGTATAAGGGAAACAATTACTCAGAAATAACGGTTGCTGACTTGTACTCACAGAAGAAAAGCATCTACTGATCTACCTTATCTAAATGGGAAACAAAGCAGGAGAGTAGCAATTCTCCATCAGTGTAATTCATTCATATTGACTGAGACATTACCTTAAGAATGCCTTGTTTCAACATGTATAAAGAACGACAAAGCTGAAAAGTACCATTCCTAAAACAATGCGACTGATTCATTTTAACAGAGACATTATCTTAACAATACCTTGGTTAAACATGTAGAAAGAACTACAAAGCAGGATAGTACCATTCCTAAAACAATGCGACTGATTCGTTTTAACAGAGGCAAAAAAGGAATCAATTACTGGCCAATAAAGGAGGATGAAACATGCGGCCACAAAAATGGTAATCCCGCCAATTCCTAACAAGTGTTGCGGTTTTGAACTAAGATTCAGTAGTTAATTAATTCTGAGAGTGGCATTGCTTAATTTTACCAGCGGAATTAGATTAACAAAAAGCATAAACAGTTCCACGGGAGAGTGGGCGCAACAACAGCATGTGCTTCCATCTACTTATAAAGGGGGTGATGCAGAGTTTTGTTGTAACAAAGAAACAAGCATCATGTCTGGGTTGGAACAATTTTTGCTCACTTAATGGTAAAAGACAACAGTTCAATAGCTTCAATTCAACAGTTATCCAAAACAGTACCAATACAAGTAGCACAACATCTCAAAGCACACTGCAGTATCATGTGGATGAAAGTCGGTACTGACCTTTCTTGACCAAGTTTTGAAACAGCTCGCGAGGAAGACTGGAAACATATCCCAACACATATATGCAATCTCGATCTCCTTTTGTGCAGTTCCACCAAAATTAAGCAAAGTCGCCGGTGTGACATTCAAGTTGAACTGCACAAAACACTCTTAAAACAAAAGTGTTTCGCGTAGCGAAGCAAAATGTCGCAATAGCAACAAGTTGAATAGATATCCCTGTTTAAACAGAGGCAAAAAAGGAATCAATTACTGTCTAATAAAGGAGGATGAAACATGCTGCCACAAAAATGGTAATCCCGCCAATCCCTAACAAGTGTTGCAGTTTTGGAATAATATTCAGTAGTTAATTCTGAGAGTTGCATTGCTTAATTTTACCAGCGGCATTAGATTAACGAAAAGCATAAACAGTTCTAGGGGAGAGTGGGGGCAACAACAATATGTGCTTCCATCTACTTATAAAGGGGGTGATGCAGAGCTTGTTGTAACAAAGCAACAAGCATCATGTCTGGGTTGGTCCCATTTTTGTTCACTACTTAATGGGAAAAGACAGCAATACAATAACTTCAATTCAACATTTATTTAAAATAGTATCAATACAAGTAGCACAACTTCTCAAAGCACACTGCACAATCATGTGACCAACATAAAATACGAATCTACCAACACGAATAGGAAATCCAATCTTGTTTTGTGCAGTTGCACTGAAATCAAGCAAAGTGTTTCGCGTAGCGAAGCAAAATGTCGCAATAGCAATAAGTTGAATAGATACCCTTGTTTTAATAGAGGCAAAAAGGAAACAATTACTTGTCGATAAAGGAGGATGAAACAAACGGTGACAGAAAGAAGCATCTAACTTATCTTGATGGAAAACAAAGTAGGATAGTAGCATTTCTAAAACGGTTGCATTGATTCATATTAACAGAGACATTCTCTTAAAACAACATTCGTTAAAAAATGTAATTTACTTTTAACAGTGGCATTGCTTCAATTTTCCGGCGGCATTCTTAGATTAACAACAGCAAAATAGTTGTATGGGACATGCCAGCACCATGTGCGTCCACACGTATAAATGGGTGATGCAGAGTATGTAGCCAAGCAGCATATCTGCGTTGGTCCCATATTTGTTCTCTTTGAACCTTTTTCCTATGTGAGGGCAGCAAATCTAGTTCTGCACAAACTACCCGACCCCCCAGTTTCTTTCCCTTTTCAACAAAGAGATCGGTTCCTTACTGATGTGTGTACTGGGTTACCCCCTTTTTCCCTTTTCGACCAACAAAGCGGCTGGATAGCCAGTCTATACTACTTTCCGTCCCTCCTTTCCTTATTGAACCACGTCCTAGATTCATGCTCCACCCCACCGCACCCTTCTTTCCTCTTTGAACCAAGACCTAGATTCGACTACAGATCGAAAAAGAAACACATGCAGCTAGAGCAATGACGGTTTCAAAGAAACTTATACCTTAGGGTCATCGAGATGTGGCAAGGCGTGCGGCGGGAGGCCGGATCTTCCCACACTACGTACGGCAGCGAGGAAGAAGGGGTCGGTGGCCCTCCCGCACAGGCGCAAGGTGAAAGAGAACAGCGCAGCCGGTAGTGGATTGCCTCCCTCGCCGAAGGCGATAGAGTGAACGCTGCACCTCCTCCCCTTCCCGGTGCGACGGGATCCGGACGCCTCCTTCACCAGCTGTGAGGGGGGAGAGAGAGACAAGAGGACAACACAGTCTTGTTTAGATCTGGTGAAGAGAGGGTGAGAGACTGTGAATATAGCAAACCCTAGCAAAGGAACGCTGAGCCTCCAGCGTGTGTATATATATGTAGTGCGGCGAGAGTGTGGAGAGTGCAAACCCTAGCGAACAAGCGTTGAGGCTCCAGCTTATATATATACTGTAGTACGGACTGAGCTCCGGTGCCTTAACTGCACCTGCTTTTGGCTGCTGTGTGACAGGTGGGCCAGCCACATTTTCGGCCCACCTGTCATAAACCCAAAGGCAGGTGCACTAAAGTCAATGAAGTTGCGTCCATATAGTACTCGTGTATATACGACTAATATATAGTGGAGTGGTTTTCTTATTCTCTCCATAACAATCATTTTAAATTGTGTAAGTATGAAACGAAACTCTTTATTTAACGTACCAGTGAAGAAAACTAGTACTCCCTCTGTTCCTAAATATTTTTCTTTCTAGAGATTTCAACAAATGACTACATACGGAGCAAAATGAGTGAATCTACACTGTAAAATATGTCTATATACATCCGTATGTGGTAGTCCATTTCAAACCACTTGAAAGCAAATATTTAGGAACGGAGGGAGTACTTCCGATGAACTAACAATCCACGCGTCCTGGTCGCACTTCCGGTCCTTCACGTGCGGTACACTACCCTCCCCTAAGTGAACAACCACACATGCGCCAAATTATCGGAAATGTGTGGGAGTGTGTACAAATAAAGAATTTTAATTTCAATTATCGGAAAGGTTTGAGAGTATGTACAGTTTGCCCTCTCTAATAATTATGGTTTGTTGTGTTCGGCCTAAACTTGGTCAAACTTTACAAAGTTTGACTTCAGTCAAATCTAATATGCGGAGTAAATAAAAATGGAGGGCCACTACGTCCATCCTGGTTTTTAGTCCACACCATTTTTTAATCAAATTTAATAGGTGGACAAATAAAATTACAGGGGAGCTGGAGACAAAGTTGTCAGAAGGCTTATAAGTCAATACAAAACTTATGCTCTTAGTACCAACGTCGATCCTTCTTCGAGGAAATATTTGGTTCATAGCCAATTGTGTGATAAAATTGCACCAATGTGAAAGACGACTGCGTCTCCAATGCAACCAAGGTGAACTGATGAAGGATATCATCTTTGTGGGTAACAAGCAAAGAGCACTGATGGAAGACAACTTGTTTTTCATTGAAAATCGATCAGCTTCACTAGCCGACGCAACCACGAGGCACAACCATGAGCATAGATAGGTCATCGTGGTGATGCATCATCCATTTGGCATCAAGTTTGGGTGAGGCACCTATGAAGTTCGACAAATCCTCACTGTGGTCTGTTTCTTCTCAGTAATCAAGCTCGAGGAAGGAAGAACCACGTGGCAGAGGACAGTGAGGCGGAACAACAATGGCCATCCAATTTTGTGCAGTTCCACTAAAATTGAGGAATACACGCCCGGGTATGGGGATACGCATCGCTGTTTCCAAAAATGTAAAAAAGGGATATAGTGTTGTTACTTTGTTTTACAAGATTAACAACGACATCTCAATTGTCAATAAGAATTAATGAAAAGTACATCAACAAACAGAAGCATCATGATTATCTTGATGGGAACTAAACCAGGATATCCGAGAAAAAAAAGCAGTTCTTCATTTAACCAGTGATAGTATTAGATTAGCAGCAGCAATAGGAGCATATGGACAATGACCGCACAACCACCATGTACTTTTTGTCAAAACAACATGTATACCTCCACCGAGGCATAAATCAGGACAACTTTGCGAGTGGCATTTCCTCTATAATAGTAGGTGATGTTGGACCAGCCGACGAACCCTAGCAACTATACATGGGGAGCTGGGGAGTAGTCGCATAGAAGAAAACCCGCATGCAGCGACCTGGGGGCTGGACCAGTACAAGAAGTTATACCTCAGGTGGGCGAGCGGTATCTGCCCACACGATGGCAGTGAACAAGGGCGCGGAGGACCTTCGTCCGCGCCAGCGCCGACTCTGAGAGGACGGTGCGCATCGGCTTCCTCCATCGCCGACGGCGACAACATCACCGCAGCACCTCCTCACCTCCCGTAGCGGACGGGATTCGGCCGGATCTGTGACCACCGGTGAGGAGAGAGATAGAGTAGACACTGTCATCTTGTTTTGATATGGAGAGGGTGAGAGAGCGAGACGCGAGAAACTCTATCAAACAAGAGGCTATAATGGAGTAAAAAATCTCTCCATAGCAGTGGTTTTAAATAGAATACGCGCGTTCCCGAAAAAAAGAGACGAAAACTGGCGAACAATTTTTTAACGTACCAAGAAAGAAAACTCGATCAAACACGCCCCCGCTTCCAGGTCGCGAGAGTCGTCGCGCGCACACACATAGAAATAGACATGCATATCCGTGTTTACGTAAAATTCCATGTCCATGTCCATCTCCAATCATATTTGTCCAACTAGCACATTATTTACGTTGTTAATTATATACGCAGCAATATTAACGTACATCATCTCTTGTTTGCAGGCATCCGGACCGCTGCCACGGCCGCTCCTGAGCAACCCGAACCCTCTTCATCACCCGTGCGTGCTTCCCGCCCAAAACAGTCAGTGCCGCATTCATGCCCGGCCAGAGCGGACGCGACCTCTCACTGGCGCCGGCATTGAAGCGGCGCGCCAGCCGAGAGAGCGTAGCCCGTGCCGCTTCCTGGTGCACGCGACTGCTCCGCATTCAAAGGTCGCAATAGCCGGCCACAACATGCATGTAAAAAGTTCTTGGGAGTCCGTGCTACAGCTAGCTGTCCTCCCCCAACTCGTCAATCTCTTCCAGTAGTGCTAGTACTCCATGGCGCGATCCAACGACAAGCAGGCGGGAAAGATATCGTATACTCGGTTTGCGGTGAGTGGCATGCCGAGCGACCGTGTGGGGTCGAGCCATGGAGGAGGGTGAGACACGAACGTGACAAACATGATCTAAACGTTGGTTTTGCTCGATGGCGCGATCCAACGAAATGAAACGTTGGTTTCTCTCCGTTTCCATTTTTTATCCGGAAAAACGGAAACTTTCCACTCCATTTTCATTCCTATTCCAAGGTTGCCCCGTTACAACATTCCATCAAATATAAAGGAAAACTAACACGCATGCTCATGCATCTCAATGATTCACAGATCATAGCCAATATTTACTTCACAACTAAAGACAAAAGTTGTGAGAGCGTGTATGAAAAAACTACTACTGATGGGGTCACTACGACTTAAACCCTAAACCCTAAACAAGATTTAATTTCCTGGCCAGGTAGAACCTGTCGAAGGAAAGACGGCTGGCACCCTCAGATCATACGATGCTTTTGTGCAGTTCCACTAAAATCGAGCTGAGCATCCCTGATGGCAAAGATATTGAAGAAGTGTGATTAGAATAATAGTACTGGCACTAGTTCATGAGACATAAACTCATCACAAGTAGAAGCCGGTAGAAGTAGAGAAAGATCGACATGGAGATGGAGCTACATGGGGAGCTGCGGCAGTGGAGCAAGCCGGCTCCAAAAGGAAGATGGACTACCGGGGACGTCGGGCTATAGCTAGAAGGGCGGTTGGAACGCGGCATCAGCCCATACCACGGTGACCCCCGATTGGGACGCACCGACTGTGGGTTTTCTCCCACGCCGATGTCGACCGCGTCTACGCAGAACATTGTTCCCTTCCCCCAGCTGCGGGATCAGGCCGGATATGTGACCAGCGGTGTGGCCACCATCATTCTATGCTTGTGAAGAGAGCAACCCAAGCAAGCAGGCTTGTAGCTTAGGCTCCTTCTAGTGTATATATAGTGGTTTTCTTTTTCCCTCCATATCAACCATTTTATATTGCGTACGTGTCATTGAAGAGTGAAATGATGGTTGCTTCTTCCGACTAACTTACTGTGTGATTTGACTGCTCCTTAGTGGCCCCTACATGTACTCCCCCAACGTGTATGCAACAATCACACGTACACATGGACGCAAAAACACGCGTGACGCCCTAATGCATGCATGTCCGAGCACACGACGAAACACACACGGTCACGCTCAAGTGCTCAACCTACACGTGCATGCACACACATACTCAACCAGGGTGAGCTAGTGACCGTATAAAGAAAACATGATCCCAGGCGGATACTTGACATGTTCCCCCTCGGCCAGGCCCATCGCAAGGAAAGCGAAAACCTAGATTTGCTTTATCGGGTATCAAATGGGAACTCCTTAGGAACCTTTATTATAAATGGAATATACCGAATTGTGATCAATCAAATATTGCTAAGTCCTGGTATTTACTACCGCTCGGAATTAGATCCCAATTCTTGACTGAAAGGGACACCAAAGGCCTCTGCCCTCCCTCTCTATCTATCCAAGAGATGGAAGGGCGGAGCTTTTTTTTGGTTTTTTCATCTCTTTTTGATCAGGGATTGCTATATGAAAAGAAGTGGAGTTTGGAAAAGGGAACGGAATGCTCAAACCGGAACTGCTAGAGGAACAAATTTTCAATAGCATAACTTGGGCGGAAAATGTATATATTGAGCGCAATGAGCGTATTATGAAGTCCACTGGCCGTATTTTTACAAATATACAGTGAAAGACAGTGTATTTATCTCGTTTGAAATTAAGCCATATTAACTGGAGAGGAGGCAGTATGGACTAGCATTACTTTGTTGTGTCCCGTCAACTTGCCGAACGAGGAGAAGGTTGCAGGACGGGAGAAGCTTGCGCATGGTGGCTCGTAGGACAAGGAGAAACTTTTGACTAATGCAAGCTCTCCCTCGCTCAGGCAGTGGACGTGCAACAGTTAATTCGGTGTTAGATTGCCAGAAGCATACACTATACTAGTACTATTATTGTTTGACTTCCCGAATAGGCGAACAACCAAGCGCAAAGTTTACTAGTAGTACTAGTACCACTACTATAGTCTATAGAGGTATGTACTATACTAGTACTAGGAACCGGATGAAGGAGCGTCTGCACTCTTATTATAATTTTAAAATGTGATAAAGCAACCTTCAACACATTTGGTTCTCTTCGAGGGTTCTCGCATGTGATAATGGAAGTTGATTGCATGGAACACTCGCCACAATTCTCGCTTAATTCTGGCTCATATCCTGTTACAAATAGGAGCGCTCGGTAATATTTCCTCTTTTTTTTGTTATTTAGCATGTAAACAGGTCAGCAAACCTTGCGGCACATCTTTGTGCGAACCGTGCTTGCTGCACTTTGAATGTGGGCTAGAGCTGGCTTGATGAAACACCTCGCTTCCTACTTCTTTTTTTGCGGGGTACCTCGCTTCCTAGTGACCAGTGTCTTGGTTGATCGTCCTAAGAATGCTTATATATGAATAAAGCTCTCTCATTTACCAGCAAAAAGATTAAGCCATATTAACCGGAAAGGAGGGAGTATGGACTAGCACTACTTTTCGGTGTGTCCCGTCAACTCGCAGAACGAGGAGAAGCTTGCAGGACAAGGTGAAGCTCGCTTACGCCTTTTGACTAATGTAACCTACCCTCGGTGGACATGCATCAGTCCATTCGGTTGTCAGAGGCATACACTATAGTACCCAACATGCGGAGTACCATCATTGTTCGACTTCACAAAGAGGCGAAGAGCCAAGCGCAAGGTTTAGTAGTACGAGTAGTACTACTACTAGAACCGCATGGTGGAGCGTCTATACTCATATTTTTTTTAATCTCTGATAAAGTACACGTTTATTCCGTAGAAGGGCAGAAAACGGCAGCCCAACATGTAATGATGATATCGATCAACCAACCATGCTTGAATATATCTTGGCCTCCGTGCGAGCCCGTCTGTGTGTTCTCGCTCCTCGTCTCTCTCAAGGAACGGCGGGTTGGCCATTTGCCGTCAATTGAGATCGGTTTGCTCACACTCCTGTCCCACATGTCAGTGATATGCCAAGACGAGGTGTGTTGACCGACTGGCCATACGCGTACTTGGTTTTGCACCTTCATATACTACTCCTCCCTCCGTCACAGTTTACAGGGCGCGCTTCATTATGATGCATTTCTCTCAATGCATTTTCACCACCAGAGAGACTTTAGACGCGTTTGGTTTAATGCTCAATTAATTAGGGCGTGGTAACCGCAATCAAGTCCACAATTTTCTCTTGATGTACTACTACGGAGTGGAGTAAGTGCATGCATGTGTGTACCCGGGGTGGAAGCACTGCATGCATGTGTGTACGCATTATTTCCTCTAGTAATAGACGCTGTGCTATAACTACCAATGCTATTTTTCAGGCCGATCGCTAGTCGCCTTGGTCCCACAGATTTTTTACTTTTTTCTAAAGCGCGCTCTATAAACAGTGACGGATGGAGTAGTATGAGCGGATTCAAAGAAGAGCGTATTGATGGTTGCTTCTTCCGAGCAACTTACAGTGGGAAAGGTGGGGCTTATGACTTGACTGCTCATTACTCACTATTAATGCGGCGCAACGACCGGGCTGAGTCTTCCATGCGGTTGTGCACTACCCCCTCGGTTCTTAAATACACTCCGGAGTATTTGTCTTTCTAGAGATTTCAACGAGTGACTACTCAAATATTTATATTTTTAGAGATTCAAATGGACTACTACATATGGATGTATATAGACACATTTTAGAGTGTAGATTCACTCATTTTGCTCCGTATGTAGTCACTTTTTGAAATCTCTAGAAAGATAAATAGAGTATTTAGGAACGGAGGGAGTACACATACGAAGCAAAATGAGTGAATCTACACTCTAAAATATGCCCATTTGAAATTTGTAAAAAGCCAAATATTTAGGAACGAAGGAGTATAATTTTATGCATGGCACATGGACCCAGGTGATGAAGAGGCTTCTGGCAATGCTATCAAGCTTCCAGCATTTGTTTACATAATTGACGTACTATACAAATAATTTTCCAGCGACATGAAATTGTACAATAGTGTGAGCTTTCAGCTTTTGTTTCGTGTGTCTTGCCATCGATGCTCTTTTAGAAACAATAAAAAACTAACTTCCTTGCTAATGCATCTCAATTATTACCAGACCAGAGCTAATATTTACATCACAACTGAAGACAAAGTTATGAGAAGGTGTTAAATTAAAATTGATCCATGCTTTCATTGGAGCAACGTCCACCCAGCTCTGTCTAAATCAACAAGGCATGTTGGGAAAAAAGTAGCTATCTGGAGCATGCAACATTGCGATCATTTTGTGCAGTTCCACTAAAATAGAGCTGAGCATCCCTGTTCCAAAGATATTAAGTGTGATTACGATAATAGAGGACTGCTGATGAAACAATAAAAACACAAATAGAAGCCGGTCACCTTTGCAGTCTCTCTTAAGACTAACTAGTTGGAGAAGATTAGGCTCGGAGTTGGATGAGGAGGATAGAGCAAAACAAATCTCCCTTTGTGCAGTCGCACTGAAATGTAGAGACGTTGCCCGTGTGACATTTTAGTACAACTGCACAAAACACTCTTAAGAAAAAAGTGATTTGTGCAGTTCACCAAAAGGTCGCAATAGCAATGAGGTGAAATGGATAGCCCTGTTTGCAAAAAAGAGGTAGAAAGGAAACAATTACTAGCCAATAACAGTTGATGACACATGCGACGACAAAAAAGAACCATATTCCTTGTCCTAAGGGAAGATAACAACATGGTTGTGTTTGTCTAAAACGGTGTGAGGACGAGATTGCAATATGGAAAGTACACCGGACGAGCTACGTTTTGGGCAAAGGACTATGGAAGATCCACATGCAGCGACGTGGGAATACGGGCAGTGGAGCAAGGCCGGAGGGGATACCTGGAGGTCGTCAGGATGTAACTAGGTGAGAGGTGGCGGGCGGAATCTGCCCATACTTCGGCAGCGAGCAGGTGGCGTAGGCCCTACCGCGCCGGAGCTTGGTCAGAGAGAACGGCGTGTACCGCAGATCGGGACGTGCTGCCTTGGCACCGTCGAACGGAGAAACGATGCACTTCCTCCCTTTCCCTCGGCGGACGGGATGCGGCCGGATCACTGACCAATGGTGAGAAAGAGAGAGGCCACCGCAGCCTTGTGTGAGATACTCTGAAGAGAGACAAACCAGGCAGGCAGGCTCCATTGTATATAGTGGAGCGGACTACCGTTTTCTCCATAAAAATCGTTTTATATTCTGTGTACGTGCCATTGAGCGCTATAACTTTATTTAAAAATAACGCGCCAACGCATCAAGTCGAACTTTGTTTCGTGCACGCGTGGTACCACGACCTCCCTAGGTAAACAACCGCTACACGCGTTCAAATTAGCACATGGGCTGCCATTTCGTAAAGAAATGAGCTCCACCGTGTACCCACGCAGGTGTGGCTGGGCACGAAGCGTGAGTACGTGCACGATGCACCTATTCTCTTCTTGTATACGGACACCACCTACGTGGGGTTGTGTGAGAGAGATACAAACCTAGAGAGATATAGTGTGTGGGTTTGTGAGAGTTTTGGGGGGGGGGGTCAATCAAAAAATGTAACATATGCAATGTGTGTGAAATAGAGTCCTGGATATATCATATATAGAGAGGGGACGATCCACGAGAAGAGAGTGGAGGTATCATCGGCTTGAGGTGTCCATAGAATCGAAGAGAGGGATGATGTGTGTGTGTGTGCGCGCGCGATCGATAAAGAGTGCCATCGAATTTGTGTGTGCCCACGTCAAAGATATAGAGTGGCTGGCCTACTAGAAGGTGAGAGGGGACATGTGCAGTTTGTCTCTGTGGCATGGATACCTACTTACAACGCTCGACTATCGGTGTGTGTTGGGGGGAGAGGGAGGCCTAATTAACTATAGAGGTACAATGGCTGGTATATGTGTGGAGGAGGAGAGAGGCCTACCTCATGTATTAAGGAGATCGATCGGCATCCATGCATATGTGTAGTAGAGGAATAAGGTTGGGAGAGAGACAGAGGTAGAGTGTTGGAGGGGGTGGTAGTGGAGTTGCTTCTAACAAATGGTGGGATAGGCTTGCTAGACAAATGGAGGGCACGCACGCAATATCAATTAGAGAGGAGATGGCTGCTTGTCTGTGCACGTGCGTGTGAGAGACGGGTCAGGAGGCATGCACGAATGATGAGGGAGGATGACATGGCTATGGTAAGCAGACGTAAATACATAGGAAGATCAATCGCCCTTTGTTAGAGAAAGGAGGGACATAACTTGTGAGGTACGTCGATCGATGGGGGGGGAGCAGTTAAAGCCGATCTAGGTATATGTTGGGAGATCGATCGGTATACATGCATGTGTGTGTTAGAAGCAAATGAGGCACGGGGAGAAGGATAGAGAGAGAGGGATGCATCTAGGAGGTGGTACGAGAGGCATACTATATTGAGGGGGAAGGAGTGTGCGAGTACGAGATTGATGAAAAGAGTGGTGGGAGTGAGGCATGGACGATGATAAGAGAAGAGGGGAAGCTTGTGTTTGTGCTAGGCACACCTGGCTAGAGAGGCATATCGATCGATGTGTGCCGTAAAGAAGGAGCTGGGGGGCCTACACACACCGTGGGTGAACAACCTAAAGTGAAAAGACGAATTTGCACGATGGAGCTAGAGAATGCTGAGGGAGGGTGAGAGGGATGCGGGCATGTGCATGCACGAGAGAAAGTTAGCGCTAGCTACAAAGATAAGAGGATTGTGTGGGTGTAAAAGACGAATAGAGATCATACTTCACTATAAAAAGTGAAATCGGATATTTGCAGAATTTATCATAGTGTTTTAAACCAACGCATGTGTGAATATATATAACGGTGATACACATGGTGTGGTTATGAACATGTTATACTACATATAATATATTTTATCACTACTCTTATAAAAAAAACGGAGCTATTGATGATGGTGTGCCTGCCATCCTGCAATATAGGCCGTCCGATTTATATCTGGCGGATAGGAAGGAAACTATGGCAATTTTGAAAAAATATACCCACACCCCTCTCCATATTTGCAAATTAGGCCCCTTGATCATGTTGATGTTCGTGGAACGCATGGGCATCTTGCTAGTACTACGTATAATACATAGAACATTGATTATAATTTGGGCTAATGTGTGGCTTTTGCACCTCAGGTCTAAATACTTGTCATAATGTAGGGGGCGGGGCACTATACTTTGTGTGATAAACACGGTGTACGTATGGAACATGGTTTAGATTATGAATATATAGTTAGTACACCAAATGTACTATTATTTGGAATCAACATCAAGTGTATTCAAAAAATAGAATTGAAGTTCATGTAGTACACATAGTTCATATCTATCTCTATAGTAGTCATGTGGTGTGTTATTAAGGTAATACACGAATGATGGTTGAAGTTGGCAACAATCATGATTGTAGATTCTTATTGAAATAGAGAAACGAATTCAAATTTAGTTCGAATTGCAGCGGTAGTATAGACATTTGGAATGCACTAAAATGTTGGTATGAGTAGGTTACATGCATTATACAACAAGCGAAAAAATTTAATTGGACATAACATGGATTCATACTCCCTCCTTCCATCTATATAGGGCGTAATGAGTTTTTAAAGACCGCCTTTGACTATTGACAAGATTAATAGTACATGACATGCACAATGTGAAAATTATATCATTGAAAGAACCTTTCACTGACGAATTTAATGGTGTGCTTTGTGTAAGCTGCATGTCATATATTATTGCTCTAATATTTGGTAAGAGTTAGCATCGAAAAACGCATTAGACCCTATATAAATGGAAGGAGGGAGTAGCTTTGAATAGCATTTGTACAGTAAAACGGGGCAAGACTCTCTCTTTGTGTGGTGTGAATAGTTTTATTTTTTTCATTTTCTTTTTGGTTGAGGGAAGTGTGAATTGATTTGGTACGTACAAGTACAATATTACTACACGTTAGGCTTGTCCCTAAAATTCAACCCGCACCTTGTTATATCCCGAAAAATTAGATATTGTGCTCCCAAAACTGGTGCCTTCACAACCCGCGCCTTGCTATCTCGAAATTACAATGCGCGAAAACTCCCTCCAGCTGCCAAATCCCGACACGCGAAATCCCCCTTCTAACCCTGAGCCGAAAGGGCCGCTAGTTCAAATCGGTGGGGGTTACTTTTGTAACACACCCTACATTTTGGACAAGCGCGTCCCTAAGTCATGGTTCACCTCCTCCCATCGCCCCCTTTTCGCCATTCGAAATCCCAGGCCGCCATAACCTCTCCGCTCCAGCCGCGAAACCCCACCCTCCTCCGTCCGCCACCTCGCCGCTGCCCAGCCGGAGCTTATTCCCCGACGACGTCGTCCACCGCAACAGCTCGACGTCCCTCGTCCACCTCCCCGGATGAGGATCCGTCGTCCATCTCGTCATCCCACTGGTTCAGCCGCCCCGTCCTCGACCTCCAAGGAGCTGCTCCGACGATCGTCCCGTCTATCGCGGCCGCTCCATCCCCACAGCACCGCCTTAACCTGCTCCACTGGAACCGCAACATCCTCACCGACTCCTCGGACGAAGCCGAGGCCTACTCGGCGCCACCAAAGAGGTTGTACACTCATCGCATCGCACCTTCTCCTTAACTCAACCTCCCAGCGCCGACGGTGCTCCATCCCGCACCCCCATGGAGCGGCTACCTTGAAATCGGTGCTGCGGGCGACATCTCCACGGCGGCTCTCCCCCAGTGCGAGGCCCCTTCGGCGGCGGCGACCATACCAGTCGGATTTGCCTCTGCTGCTCCGGCTCTTGCTCGGTCGCTCGCGCTGCTGCTGCTGCTCCGGCTCTCACTCGATTGCTCGCTCGCCCAGCTGCTGCTGCTCCGGCTCTCGCTCGCTCGCCCGCGCTGCTGCTGCTGCTCTCCCCATCGCTCGTGCAGCTGCTCTGCTCCGATTTAGCTACACTTCAGTCGACTGGATCGATTTTTGGGTCAGTCAATTTTGAGGGGGTTGGGGGGGGCTCGCCGGAGTTAAGGAAGAACCACCCGCAGCGGGGACGGGGGCTCGCCGGAGAGGTACCCCACTATCTATCTTAGGGTTCAGGGTGGGGGCGGGGGGCCTAGAGGGCTGGCCGGGGTGGCGGGGCGGCGGCGGACCGGCGGCGGGGAGTCGTTTCGGGGCGGCGAGGCGGCGCTGGGGCCGGCGGTTTGGCCGGTGGTGGCTGGCGGCTCAGGGGGGTGCAGGTTGAAGATGAACTGGAGGCCCTCCCTAAACTACATGTCAAGGCCTCTCTGCTACCATTGCGTTCAGTTTCGACAGTAACATTCAGAATCCACAGTAAATTTCAGTTTCGATAGTTAAGTTCAGAGTCAATAGTTTTTACCTCGTCTGTTGTAGTCAGGTGGTTTTTGGTGATGTAAATTTTACATCTATTTTACATCATCTATTGGACTCCAAGTCAGGTCCAAATTAATGTTCAAACTGGAGTTCTAAATTAGTTGTGGGGCACATATCGAGGAAGCAATGAATATTATCTCTGTCTAATATCTGGTTCACCTAGGGTATGCCTATGTTGTTCATCTTGGGTGGGAAACAAATAGTAAAGCAATCATCATCTGTCTTTTTATTAAATTAAAGCAATCATCAGCCTGCTATCATTTTTTTGGATCCATCCACTGGTTATTACCATCACTCTAAATTTCTGCATGCTCTCCTTACATAATCTCAACATATTTTTTGTATGCATGTCAGATATTGTACACAGTCATGTTGAACATGTAGAGAAAAAGAGAAGAGTTTTGCGTGGCAATACAATGTCATGCAGACATCGCCCCATGGTGGGTTCAATGGCAAACCCTCCCCACCCCTCTCCAGATTGTAATCCAGAGGAAGATATCTGTTATGAGGCGGATTCAGACGCTGCTGACCACTCCTATTTACCCCCCAAGGTGTTTGCTCTACCTTTCCATGATGATGTTAGTCATATCATGCATATGTTGCCTTGCAGTGCCTACTTTTGACATCATATATGTCATCTGCTTAGTTTAGACATGTTCTGTAATGCCACCTGTTTAGTTTCTATATCATATATGGGAATTATGCTGTCTCATGTCTTTTAGCCAGCCATAATATATGTGAAATGTGCAATGCCATCCTGTTTAACCAGGCATCATATATTTGAATGATGTACATTTCCATTTGTCAACAATGTTTGTACATTAAACTACTCTTCCTGTGAATCAGCCATTTGATTGGGAGATGGAAAAATCTGGAGTGAAAACAAGGCCTTCAGAGCAGACAGTGCTACCTGTCGAAGCAGATCTCTTGTTGGGTCCCGATAGCTCCTCGGAGATGGATTCAGAGACAGATGGCCAGTCCTATTCCCCCACCGAGGTGTATGCTCTAACTTGCACGGTTATACTGCTCATATCATGCATATGGTGTCTTGCATTGCATAGTTTAGACATCATATACACAATATTCAACACCATGTTCTTAGTTCAGACATCATATCGAATGCCCTCTGTTTAGCACATAAATCACATATGTGAATTAAATGATGCGATCATGATTACTTAGATAACATGTAGGTGAATTATGTCATGCGATCCTGTTTAGTTATTCATCATATCTTTGAATTATGTTATGCTATGCTATCCAGTTTAGATAGACATCATATATGTGAAATTATGTCATGCTATCCGTTTTAGTTAAACAATATACATGTCAACTATTTCATGCCCTCTTTTTTCCACACTATCTATTGCATCTGTCTCTCATACAATGTCTGTACATTCAACTATGTTTCCTGTTTATCAGCCATTTGAATTGGAGTGGGTGATGCAGTATCTAGCGGACTAAAAACACGGTCTTCAAATAAAGCAGTGCTACCTCTTGGTGGAGATAGCACCCCGGTTGTACATGCACGAGAACCAGCCCTAACACACATAACTCAAACTCTCGCAGATTGTACCCCTACTGCGATGGACAGAGAACCAGCTTCACCCAATCTAACCCCAACCCCAGCAGATAGTAACCCAGTTCCTATTGACACAGCACCATCTCCACTACAGAGCTCTCAAACAAGAGCAGTTAGTAAGGCAGCTGCAGTGCCCAAAGGGCCAGTACTACCACGGCGAACCCCAACTCCGCCAGTTAGTACGCCTATTCCTGTGGAGGAAGCACAACCAGCTAGTCATAGTTTAGCATCTATCGCATTTGATGTTGTTAAATCGTATGTGCGTATCTTCCCATCTTGGAAATATTATACTGAAGATGAAGGAAAATGCCAGTTGCAGGTGTTTGTCCAGGAGTTATGTGTAAATAATGTTATTCATGGCAATTACTTTGCTTTGTCCCATACATCCTACCTCCATGATGGTTATAATACAGCAAATTTTCCCATTTTTCCCTATAGAGAAGGACCGATTTGGAAACTCAGGATGAGGTAATCTGTGCTAATACCTCTACTATCTTCAAGAATGGTTGGTGGCAGTATAGGATTTACCTGAAGAAAACATACTTCACCGGCAAAGAAACTCATCAAATTCCCTTACGTTCTCCTGAGACACATTTACTGGACGATGACTGGGAACGCCTTGTTCTGTACTGGTCCCGAACCAAGAATGTGGTAAGGTCTATGAGCTCATTTTCTATTTTTAAGTACTATATTCTTGCGTCTTACTGTACTCTGTTCATGTAGAACAAGTGCCTAAACCTGAAGAACAATTGTTCTAATTTAAGATTCCATTGCTATCATAGTTCAAAAACGCGCTAGGCGTTAATTGTGCGTTTTGCCACCGCCTTGCGCTTTACTGACCAAAGCGCATGCTTATGCGCAGTTATACACAGATTAAGCACAGTTATGCGCAATGCGTTTTGCCAACGCCTAGAGCCTAGGCGCGCTTAAGCGCTCGCTTAGGCGTGCCTTTTTTAACTATGATTGCCTTGCTCTTGTATCACTGTATTTACTCATACAAACTTATTTTTAAATTGAAGGATCCAATCGAAACTCCAATGGCACAGCAGGTATGTTCACGCATGTTTCTTTAACAGGTTTGCTCTTATCAATAGCTCTGTTGATTTCAATTTCAATTGTGTATACAGTTGACTTCTCATATCATGCACATTACTAGCATCACAACAGAGCCAATAGTGTTGTTGTACATGTAGACTCGTGGTACCCATCTGAAATCTTATTGTGCCGTGTAGTTTCCCATGCTTTGTATTCTTTCACTGCTGCTTTGCCTTGAACTGATATGATTTGAACCGTGTCTCTATTTTGATTTGGCAAGACAATGCAGTGACCATAGGACATAGATATATGTTTGTTTGATGCTTTTATTATGTACTGCTAGTACTTGGCAATAGAATACTTGGTAGTTTAATCCTGTCCACCTTACTAATGAACTGGTTCACCGAAATGAGTTTCATATACTAGTACATGCTAAACCTGTCATGTCTCTGCTTGTTTCTTCTTTTAGAATGCTGACAGAATATTGGGGAAGAGTGCCTTATTAAGCAATGGTAAAGGAAGTAATGCAGATAAGGTTCAGGATAGTGACACATCCTTGTTGGTCTCCAACAAAGCTGATAAAACAGCTAAGAAAGACTATCTTGAGGACAGTGGGACAACCCCAAAGTCTTGTCTTGGTTTAGTGTTCGAGTTACTGGCCACTACTGCTTGCACAAGCTATTCAAAATCACTGTCTGAATCAGTTCGGTTTCTTGAGTCTCAACTACAAGCTGAAAGATATCGATCAGCTATGCTGCGACAAGAAGCAGAAGGACTGCGGAAGTCCCTGGAGCATTCAGATGCATACTTTCTAGTGCAACAGCAAGCGTTGGAGGATTTTAGCGCCAAACAGGACAAAGCTAATAAGCTTGCTAAGCTTATTGCCAGCATGGTCGATACCCAGGATAACGTTTCTTGAGCTCTTCTGAAGTTGTTTCAGTTATGCTCTTGTTTTGTTGCCGCGTTTATTTGCACTGGTGGCCAATTTTGACGGCCAGTGTATGTATATGCTGCTTTGTTCCCTATATTTGCACTGGTGGTGAACTTTGATGCCCAGTGGATGTAATATGTGTAATAGCGGTAATAGGCTAGCGTTAATTGCTTGCTTATTTATTTCATTATTGTCTTGTTTAGTTGTTTGCTTGTAGTCACTGCAGTTCTTTTTCTGTGTTTTTCTAGTGGCCACAATAGCCTATTTTTGGTAACTAGGCCAAAATAATCATGGCAACACACGGACTATTGTAACCATGGGCCTCCTGCGGGCCGTATGATCCATGGGCCTTCTACGGGCCGTAGGATCCATTGGCCTTCTATACGGGCCTTAGGATCCATGGGCCTTCTACGGGCCATACGACCCATGGGCCTTCTACTGGCCATATGATCCATGGGCCTCATACGGGCCGTAGGATCCATGGGCCTTCTACGGGGCGTATCATCATTTCGCCAATCATGGGCCGTACTATTCGTGGACCATAACGGGCCGTTAATAGGCCGTATTTGATAACTCTATGAAAACAGCCCAACGGGTTTTTTTACATGAAAACGGCCCAACATATTAACGGTCCACAAACTGGCCGACTGTAACGACGGGCTGAATTTGGCCCACAAGCAGAAAATGACAGTAATGGGCCGTATGTAACCGAATGCTGCAAATGAGCCCAAGAATAAATGGGCCCTGAGAAGGCCGAAAGATAACTTGGGCTGGAAATGGCCCAATGGAATAACGGGCCGTTAATGGATATAAAGTGATACACTGTTCATTACGGGCCAGTTTCACCACGGGCCGTTAATGGGCCAAGAGTTACAAAGGGCCTCATATGGGCCAAAAGAAGTCATGGGCCACACATGGGCCGAAAGTTAAAATGGGCTGGAATCATATTGGACGGCCCAGATGACGCTACTGGGCCTAATTCGGAGAGGTCATAACGGGCCCTGGGTTAGCGGGCTGTAAATGGGCTATATGCGAACAAGCCGTTAACAGGCTTTCCGTGGACCAGGCCGCCACCTTTTGACCAAGTCAAACAGGCCGGCCTTTTCACAGGAATGGGCCTCTGTTGGGCCGTGCCACGTGTCGCCGTATCATAGGCGCCATCGGTCCAATGAGTGGATGACATCTGTCCCAACGGTGAGCCGACACGTGTTTCCTCCAGCCAATGATGATTTTACATGTGGAAAATCCCCATTGGTCAGGGCTGTTAACGGGTTATTGGATCCAAAACCGGACCCGATAGCTTAACGGCGTTCCGTTACAGTGGATGCCACGTGTCGGTCACCCTTGACGAAAGCACTTCTGTGACACGCGATTTATTGTCATGGAAGTGGACACTTCCATGATGATAATTTTGGTAATGTCATGGAACACTTCTACGACAGCACAGGTATGACTATCTTGATTCTGTCATAAAATCGTCATGGATGTACATGCATGACAGAAAATGTGACCTACTGTGACAAACACGTATCATCACGGAAGTGTATTTTTTTGTAGTGATGTCAGACGGCGAAGAAGAGGAGGAGGAGGACGAGATCCAGATGCTCGCGCCAGTCCACAACGCCAGGGAGGGCGACAGAGACCTCCCGATTGACGTGGAGGTGCTCCTAGATGTGCCTGACATCGTCAAGCAGGAGGTGGTGGCTGACGCAGAAGAGGAGAAGGTGGCGGCGGCAGCATAGGAGCCGGAGAAGACGAAGAAGAGGCCATTTGCAGGGGAGGTGCGCCGCTCGGAGCGCCTGAAGCACATGAAGAACTGAAGATGCTGGACATGCTAAACAAGAGAATGATGAAGTAGTTAGGTATGCTGACTAGAAAAATTTCAGCATATAAGTTACTGATATTTTGGTTAGTTTATGTTAGGTGTGCTCTATATAAGCAGAGCACATAAGTTAATTGTAATGTGGAATGGTTGAACTGCTTCTATATCTGGTTGAACTTTGCTGCAATGCTATCTATATAATTATGTTGTTGTTAGAATGCTCTGTTACAATGCCATCTGGTACTATTTTGCTGCAATTGTTGCTGTAATGTGGTACTATGTTTCCATAGAGTGCCACTTATGATGTGGTCTATAGCTACAACTTTTCACTTGGCATGCAACAGTTCTGTAGGCCATGCTACTACTGCTTTGGCATGCATTTCACTTGTTGCAATGCTGCTGCTGCTGCTGCTGCTGTGCTTGCCATGCTGTTGTTGTTGTGCACTACTCTAGATAACAGCAGTAGTAGATATTCAATTGGCAGTTAACATTTAAATTCATAAAACCTCAGTGCACTGAATTTTTGCTAAATAGATAACTGAATTTTTGTTAACATTTAAATTCAGTTAACTGAAGATTCAGTTAACTGAATTTGTAGTTAACTGAAGATATCTCATTTAAATTCAGTTAACTAAAGATTCAGATAACTGAATTTGTAGTTAACTGAAGATAACTCATTTAAATTCAGTTAACTGAAGATTCAGATAACTCAGTTCGTAGTTAACTGAAGATTTCCCATTTAAATTCAGTTAATTGAATCTTCAGATAACTAAACTCCAGTTAACTACAAACTAAGTTAATTGACACTGTAAAAATTGCACTTATCTGGAGACATTCAGATAACTAGTAACACTAGAAGCAGTCATACAGATTTAGTTAACTAAAAGCAGTCATACAAATTCAGTGCATTACATAATACCGGCATTACACCAACAAATTTAGTACAACTAATTAATAGATCTCCTTCAATGAATTACTCAAATTCATCTAAGATCTCCTTCACCCTCCTTATCTTGCTCTTGGTCTCTTCCTTGTGCCTGAACAAATCACCAATCATGTACTCTAGTTTCTTCTTCTCCTTCTTTAGCTCATCCCTGTGTGACACCACTTTGTCCATCTCTTCCTTCATCTTGTCCATCTGTTGCTTCATCTCATCCCTCTCTTTCTCTACCTTAGCCCTCACAACCTGATGAATGCTAGTGTTAGATTTATCAGACAACTTCTTCTTCTCAAGCTCTTGCTTTAGGTCAGAAAGAGCAAGTCTTGCATTGCCCAACTCAGTAATTGCCTGCTCCTTGTCAGCCACCATCTTAGCAAAATCTAGCTTAAAAAACCTCAGATCCTTTTCCATCTTTTCCTTCTCTCTCACAACCCTAACATTTTCTTCCGCAAGAACCAAATTCTCCCTGATCCTTAGCTTGTTCTCATCATCATACATGCCCCAAACCCTAGCTAAACTCATCTTCAGAGTGGCAGGCCATTCAGGGTCAATCCACTCCACAAAGTTGCATTTAGGTATTTCCTACCAAATAAGAAAGAAAACAACTTTAGATAAATGAAAAAGCTTGGAGCAGTATTGATTCAGTTAAATTCATTTAAATTCAGTTAAGTTCACTTAACTGAATTTAAATCCAGTTAAGTTTAGTTATTTCATTTCAATTCAGTTAAGTTCAGTTATTTCATTTAAATTCAGTTAAGTTCAGTTAGTTCATTTAAATTTAATTATGTTCACAAACAAGATGCTGTTAACTCAAAAATTCAGTTAAGTTCACAAAGTAGATGCTCTTAACTGAAAATGCACTCCTCCACAGTTACATGGCACACTCTTATACAGATCACAGTAAGATGACACATTGCAAGTTTGGATTTAACTGTAGATCTACTGACCTTTTGTGCACAAGCAAGATACCTCCTTCCACTATCAACTGATTCAAAGGACACAAACTTCTCAAACACACAATGGTGTTCACATCTAGCTGCAAGATCTGGAGCAAGGCCTCTCCACTCAGAGCAGAAAATGGTGGCAGGAGCAGGAGCCTACAACATTGTGTACAACATATTCTAGTCAGCAAAGAGGCAGGCATCGCATACCTAACTACTGCATCATCTATGCTGAAATTTTGCTACTCAAGAACATACCCCCTTCCCCATTTTTGCTCAATCCCTAACTGCCAGAGGCATAGTCAAGAACTAACCTCACTTGTCACAGAGTAGCCGTCGGACGACGAGCTGGATCCTTCACTCCAGGATACCATGGGGGCGAGCTGGAGGGCGGCATTGAGCTGGAGGCGGCGGCGAGCTTGCTGGCGGCGTGGAGAAGCTGCTGCTAGAGCTGAGAGGGGCAGGGGGTAGATGGGGAACGAGTGGAGCTGGAGCTAGAGCTAGACCGGACGCCAACTCGATTCCGACAGATTTAATTCAGGTGTTGTGTACTGCGGGTTGATTAGAGGAAACGGCAGGGGGTTTCTGCAAAAGTGTGTGCGACGACCGGGCCGTCCACCTGGCTGCCAATTGTCCAGTTGCCATTGTCCTGGGACTAAAATGTCACATTGACTGCAAGTTAGCGTATGGTGGGGTTGAGTTTTGTAAGTTTGGGATTAAATTGTCACATTCTGGGCAAGTTAGGGTACCTGGAGTGCTTTTACCTCATAATAAATTGCTTCTTTGCTATTCCCTCCGTTCCAAAATAGATGGCTCGACTTTGTACTAACTTTAGTACAAAGTTAGTATAAAGTTGGGTCATCTATTTCATCAATTTTTTTTAAAGCTGGAGCTAGCTGAAAACATTTGAATAAAATGAATTTGATGGCATCGAGCTGATTTTAGAGCAATCCTAACCAATCCCTTAGGGCATCTCCAATAGATTGTATGTTAGTCTTGTTGGTAAAATGTCCATATCATCAACCAACAAGCTATCATACAACCATTCCAATAGATTGTATCTAAGCTATCCAATAGATGATGAGAAAATAAATGTGATTGCTCTCTATTTCACCTTGGAGCTTGTGCAAAGGTTGTTGGTTATTTTACATATAACTTTGCCCTCCCTTCACATTTATTACATGCCACATTATCACTATGTCCTAGATGGCAAATTTACCGACACCTATCTTACAACTGTTGGAGATGCCCTTAATCCCATCTCAACGGACGTCGCCTATGTGAGAGGCACTAATTAGCAGACCTACTCTGCTCTCTGAGTCTTGATTGAGCCATTGACCACGAACACACACACGGGACAGGATAAGGCAGAGAAGCTGGTGAGCAGGCGCGAGGGCGGCAGCAATGGAGGAGATCGTGCTTGGACTGTCCAAGACGGTGGTGGAGGGGACGCTGGTCAAGGTGAAGGCCGCGATTGACGAGGAGGCGAAGCTGAAGCTTGCCGTGCAGAGCGACCTGGTGTTCATCACGGGGGAATTCGAGATGATGCAGTCGTTCCTCAACGTCGCCGACGCGGAGCGCATCAAGAACAACGCCGTCAAGACGTGGGTGCGGCAGCTCCGCGACCTGGCCTACGACACCGAAGACTGCATCGAGCTGGTGGTCCACCTGGATCCCAAGCCCAGATGGTGGCGCCGCCTGCTGGTCCTGCCTTGCCTGCCGGCGGTGTCGCTGCCCATGGACGACGCGGCGGCGGAGATAAAGGAGCTCAAGGACCGGGTGGAGTTCGTGAGCCAGAGGAACATGCGCTACAAGCTCATCACCGACTTCGGCGGCGCCAAGTCCGTCGCGCAGCAGCAGCTTGACCGGGCCGCCGGAGCTCTCGACATCGCCGTGGAGGAGGCGGCGAAGAAAGGTCGTAGCTTGGTGGATCTGACCGAGTTGATCCCCAAAATGGAAGACCGCCCTGAGCTCGGCGTGATCTCGGTGTGGGGGACCGGCGGCGACCTTGGGGTGGCGTCCATCGTCAGGAAGGCCTACGACGACCCTGAAATTTGCAAGAACTTCCATAGTCGTGGCTGGGCCAAGTTGACCCACCCTTTCGATCCGCGGAAGATCCTCCGGAGCTTGTTCATTCAGTTCTGCACTAACACTGCTGCTCCACAGAAGCAAGGGGAAACTCTGGATGTAGATTCCCTTCTAAGGATGGAGAAGACGGTGGTGGAAGAAGGGGAGCTGGTCAAGCAGTTTGTGAGTCATGTGAGCACCCACAGGTTCCTCGTTGTCCTCGAAGGCGTGTCAACCATGGCGGAATGGGATGCCCTCCGGATGTACCTGCCAGACATGGGTAACGGGAGCCAGATCATCGTATCCACACAGCATTTTGACATCGCGAGCTTGTGCACCGGGCAGCTGCACAAAGTTTCAGAGTTGAGAAAATTCACACCTGGCCACTCTGTTTGTGTCTTTTTCAAGGAAGTATGTAATTAAGCACACCGTGACACTTTATTCACTTGTCATTTATTCATTGTCTGAAGAAATGCAACGCTGGAGGTGTAACTTTTGTTGATTTGTCAGGTTTCCGGAGGTGATGATCCTGGAAATGCAATGTTGGAGGGAGATGACGAAACTGAACTTATTGGGCGCGACACAGAAGAGGACGAGCATATGGAGCAGATTGATGAGGTTTCCCGTGTGATCTCCGTATGGGGGATTGCTGGTGTAGGAAAATCGGCACTTGTCAGAAGTGCCTACTGCAAGTATCTGCAGGACCGCCCCAACTTCGCCGGGTTAAATCTGACCTACATACACGGGCGCGTGAACGTGCCCCATCCCTTCAATCTGAGGGAGTTCTGCCGCAGCTTGCTCCTGAACTTGTCCTCTGAGCCTGCTAAAACCAAAGAGGACGCCGTCGCTGAACTGGCAAACATGACCAATCCAATTGATGTCTGCCGTAAGCTTCTTAGCGACGATCAACAACAGAAGCAGTGCCTTATTGTTATTGATGACCTGCAGTCCACTGAAGAATGGGACAGAATAAAACAAGCCTTGTCATTTGGTAAAGAATGTTGTATCATAGTTGTTACAAATGATTCAAGTGTTGCCAAATATTGTTCAGGGCAAGATCAGAAACTCATGTTCAACGTCAAAGGTCTTGGTGACGAGCATGCCCTTGACCTCTTCAACACGGTACTCGCTGCTCTAAAATAACCATTCCTGCAAATTCAACTCCTTATTAGAGTCCTATATTTACTTTTTCTGTATACCACAGCACGGATCTTCAGTACACCCAGATGTAGCTATAGAGCATGTTTGGTTCATAGTCATACTCATACCGTGTCTAATTTTGCCACTTTCTTGTATAGCAGCCTGTATCCTCAGCCAGTCTCATACTTTCGCAAAACCGGGGGCAAAGTATTAACTGCCAACTTCTTTGTCGGACTGAATAAAAATGTATCAAACTTAAGTCATGCTTTTTGGAACACGGCAAAAACAACATGGTATACATACAACCAGTACAGGAACTTATGTGATGGTTAGCAGGATAGTATAGGAATAATGAAGGCATGAATTAGCCAGAAGCGGTGTTTGAATGCTTCAGGGGAAAAATAGTTACATATTTGTAAAGTACCTTCCAAAATTTATAGAAAATAATTCTTCTATGCAGTTGTACATTTCAAAGACCGTGACTAACTATGTCAAGTTTGGCCACTTTTCAATAAAATTCCGGTAGCTAGGGAACCCTCTCTATCCCCCATGACCATTCGGAAAGAAAAACGACCCTAGCTATTTGGAACTCTCCTTATGACTGAATTCTCAAATTATAAACAATGCTCATTGCTCGTAATTAACATGTCAAGGTCAGATGCCAAGAAATAAGATTAGGATACCAGCGTTACTCTCTCTGTTCTAAAATAGATTATTCATTCTAAGATGACTTTATCAACGATTCAATGTTGCACGATTTTCACTACACAACTTTGATTGTTATCATTTGGCAAGGCTATGTAACAGAAAAATAGTTTTCATTAAAAAACTAATGATATCGTTCTGTGTGATGAGAAGTGTTTTTTTATTAATCAGTGGTCATAGATAGAGAAGTTTAGTTGGACAATTCCTAAAACCACAGTTTATTTTCAGGTATATGACGGCGTGGGTAACCACATCACACGGGATGAGGTCATGATCAATCAGTCGAAGCTAATGTTAAACAAATGCGGCGGACTACCCAAGGTGATAGTTGCAATTGGTCGTTTCTTGGCCAAGAGTCTGAATTGGGAGGCCATGAATACTAACTTTATTCACCAGTTGGAAAACAACCCGGAGCTGGCTAGTGTACATAGCATGTTTAGTTGGCTAGACTCCTACTTCCACAATTGTCCTGACGAACTCAAGCCATGCATCTTCTATTTGTCAATCTTCCCTCGACGCCATGGCATTCGTCGAAGGCGTCTGGTGAGGCGGTGGATTGCCGAGGGCTACTCAAGAGACACCGACGGGAATCTCGCGGAAGTGAACGGGGAAAATTACTTCTCCAGGCTCGTCAACCTCAGCATGCTCACAGATGCTGAGCGTGATGTCAACGTGGCTGGGACAGCGACTGGGGCTGGTACTGGGAGGAGAATGGCCATGTGCAACATCAACGATTTCTTCCGGGAGTACATTGTGTCGCGGCGAATGGAGGAGAACCATGTGTTTGCACTGGAGGGGAGGTGCAGCCAGACCACGCGGCGCACTGGACGGCACCTGGTCATCGACAAAAGCTGGGACGGGGACGAGAGCGTGTTCAACAGGATCGAGTTCTCGCGACTGCGGTCGGTGACGGTGTTCGGACCCTGGAAGCCATTCCTGGCCTCCGACAAGATGAGGGTGCTCCGCGTGCTTGATCTGGAAGGCACTGAGGGTCTGACAGACAACGACATCAAGAACATCGTCAAACGGCTGCCTCGACTAAAGTTCCTCTCCCTGCGAGGATGCAAGCACATCTTTCGGCTGCCAAAATCCCTGGGTCGCCTGAGGCAGCTCCAGACCCTGGATGTGAGGCACACTGCCGTAGCCGGGCTGCCAGCGACCGTCGTGAAGCTACAGAAGCTGCAGTATGTTCGTGCCGGCAACACACCAGAGGAGTATGCCGTCAGCGACGGCACGGAATCTAGCACCTCGGTACCCACCTGTTTCTCATGTGGCCCTGTTGGCAATCACATTGTCGGCGTTGAGGTGCCTCGCGGGGTCGAGAATCTGACCAACCTGCACACACTGGGCGTCATCAAAGCCACTGTGGCAGGACTCAAGGAGCTCAAGAAGCTTACCCAGCTGCGCAAGCTCGGCGTGTCTGGCATAAACCGGAGGAACCACAAAGAGCTCTGCGCCGTCGTCTCGGGCCACGGCCATCTGGAATCTCTGTCGATATGGTTTGACAAGGACACCGAGAGGATTGCTGACCCTTGTTCGCCGAGCAATGATGACTTCAAGCCTCCAGAGAAGCTACGGAGGCTCAAACTCCATGGGCACACTGACAACCTGCCAGCATGGGTTAGCACTCTCAAAATATTTGTCACTCAAGATCAATGACCTAGCTCTTCTGCGTCGACGAAGAAGTCTCACTATGCTGCATTAGGTATTAAGTTCTCTTTTGTTGGCTTTCTAGCGACTGCCTATATGTGTTCCTAAACTTGAATGTATTTGGTGTTAGTAGGTTTTTGCCCTGTAGAGTGCTTCGACATCAATTGCACTCACAGCGGTTTCCTGCCAGTGCCTCAACTCAGAGCTCTCTTTTCGATCTTCTTTTGCTGCTTTGTAAGAACTGATTGTTTTTGTTGGTTGAAAGAAAAAATGGGTAGAAGTGTTAAGTAGTCTACATGGTTGCTGGTCAAGATCCATGATCTAGTTCATCTGCATAAATTAAGCGGTTCCTATATGGAAACCTGTTCTGAAGGTTTGCATGTTTGCTGGAGAAAGAAAAACTAGCTTGCGGGAGAAAGTCGATCATCAGAAAACTGAAGAATTCTGTTCTGAAGGTCAATATCTTTTTGAGTTAAAAATCCTGTTATTTTTTGCCGAAGCTTGAGATCAGCCGCATCTTCGTTTCTTCTCTTGCTAGTTCATCCATGATCTCTTGTTATATTAAAAAGAAAAATCAAAACCATTAACTTTGTTGAATGTTTCTCCAGCCCCGCGTAAACTATATACACATTGCATCTATACACAAAAAACTGCCCCTTGAAAGTTACAACTCTAAAACATCAAGGCAAAACAGAGCACCGAGCACGAAGAGCAGAAAACAGAGTAACCGATGTTCCCGCAGCCTGCAAGTGACGCCAGTTGACGCCTGCTGCAAGAGATCAATTGGAAGAAACTTTCGCCATTGCAGCTGCCACGCAAATGTCTTCAGTAACTTGAGCATTACTTTCTTCTGAAAAGTCTCCTCAATGGCGTCTGTTTCTCCTTTTCTGACAAAATAAAGGTTACAAAACCAGTGAGATCATCAACAGATGTCTATTAGCTTCACCAGATCGGAACTGCGGTTCACTTTTGAGTATCCATTGTGGCTGCATTATCCATCGACTTAAAAGTACTACCTCCGTTCCAAAATAGATGACTCAACTTTGTACAAAGTTAGTATAAAGTTGGGTCATCTATTTTGGAACGGAGGGAATAGATGGGAGCACTTTTTTTCCGGAAACAATTTTTTTTCTTCATTTGAACATACTGATTATTATTTTTTTCAATTTTTGTTGATAGTATAAGAAGGAATTAACACTTCAAGTTGTGGGATCGGAGTACCTTGTATGTGGTCATCTGCAGGGGTGGCATTAGCACGGAGTGGAGGTTCGGCAACTCATGGTCTTTGACCTGGGACTGGTTTGCTCCCTTTGTCAAGCCATCGTATGATCTCCCCGGCAGTAGGTCTGTCTCCAGGCATTGACTTTACACAATGTAGGCCGATATCAATGCACATTTTTACTTGCGCTTGGAATTTATCCTCCAGTGAGCCATACAACGTTGCTATTTGTGAATCTTGCCTCCAATTGTTCTCGACCTACATGATACATCAGAGCCAAGATTTAAAGACAAAATAATGCCACCTATTATATAATCCTAAGTCCTAAGAGTATACAACTTATAGATTCACAAAAAACTTAATGAATACTCCCTCCATTCCACAATGTAGTGCCTATAGATTTTTATGAAAGTCAAACTTTGTCAACTTTGACCAAGTGTATAGAGAAAACTGTCTACATCTACAATACCAAATATGTACATTCTGAAAATATAACTTATGATGTATTCAATGATGTGCTTTTGGTATTCTAGATGTATTTTCTTTTCTCTATAAATATGGTCAAAGTTTGTAATGTTTGACTTTTGCAAAAAATCTATAGGCACTACATTATGGAACGGAGGGAGTATATTGTATCTCTAAAAGAGATGATAGTAATACTAGCCATCGGATGGCGTGAGATGGATGGTAATATTCTAGTATATCTCACCTTTCAAGAGGTAACAGTAACACTAGCCATTGGATGACGCGAAATGGACGGTTCGTATTAATTGGGACCATCTTACAACTTCTCATCTCTTTACTATGCTCAATATACTTCATTAATTATCCTACGCCCAACGGGAGTAAAATTATAAAAAATCATGTGAATCCTTATTTTTTTGCAATCTACTGTAGTACTTACATGTACATATATGCAGCACAAACTATGTGAAACATATAGACTCAAATGAAGAATACATATTAGCTTGGTGAAGAGGTACATGTGTATAAGTGATGAGGTAATGAAAATACGTACACACAGAGGACAAAACATTTTCTTTTTTATGTACACACGTAGATAAAAGAGGAATTTTCCTTGTTATTTTCCCTTAATCAACAAAAGCATTGCATGATCGGAAGATTGAATAAGTTTTCTCACAGTCTTAATAAGTATGTCATGGTTGCCCTTGATCCCTTGATGTGTTGCAATATCTAGAATCATAAGACCCAAGCTGTATATGTCCACCGTAGCTAGATATTTGAGGTCAGTACCCTTGGAGTGGAAGAAATCAGGTGGCAGGTAAGCTCTGAAAAATGCAGAAAGGAAATGCATCCACATATACCAGTTCTGTCAAAGCATTCCTGCAACACCTAAACATCACATGATAAACCGAAAGTTAATTACAAACCAGTGAGAACCTACGTACAATGGTCCCTTTATCTGAGCATTCACGGATTTTGTGTTCTTTTCACCAATGAGCTTTGAAAAATCGAAACCCGTGATGCGTGGAACTTTGTTTTCATCCAGCAGTACGTTTGACGGGCTTAGATTCAAATGAAGAATTGGACGATCTCCACAACCCTCATGGAGGTAACGTAAACCTTCGCATGTCCCTTTGATCAGTTTGTAGCACATGTGCCAATCAACTTCACGAGATCCATGTCCTAAGAAACAACAAGTAGACGGGGAGAAATCAATTATTAAGGAGTTAGCTTTACAAGCTAGAATTGGATCAAATAAAAACATGTATGATTTGTATTGGAAGTGTCCGCAGGCTCCCTTCCATGGAAGAGCAGTTGGTCAGCGATTGATCTGTGATCGTAGTCATATTATACCAATAAGATATTCACGAAGGCTTCCATTGTGCATATATTCATAGCAGAGCAGTTGCTCGGGGGCTCCTTTGAAGTCTTGGGGTGGTTTTCCTTTCAAATGTACCAGCTTATGCCCTCTAGATTCATCGTGGCAGTAGCCAAGGAGCTTTACTATATTCTTGTGATCCAGGCTCATGAACTGTTCGGCATCCCTCGTAAACTTTGCAACTGGAATTTTTGCTCCAATTAACCTCTTCACAGCTACCATTGTTCGACCTGAAATGTTTCCCTGTTAAAATTATATACGTTTAGTATATGCGCATACATAATTAAGATTGGAGAATAAGTGGAAATCTAAGGATGGTATAAAGCAGTGCATCAAAACTTCCATCAAGACAAATATTAGCTCTGCGTACCTCATAAACAAATGCTTTATGATAATCTGCATCCAGACTGTCCTTCCCAACTATTCGTTCGTATGAAAAACCATCTGTGATTCTCTCAAGGAAATCTAATGAGGACAGTTCCGCGGACCCTGAAAGTTTACTTACAACAGCACACATGTTATGTTCTTGTGTGCTCGTTTCTCCAGTCGTGTCTGCTGAGGTTGGTTCCTCGTCACTCGGAAGAATATCGTTTGATGGTGTTCTCTCAAGCTCAGAAGCATCCACGTCCGATGAATCGGATTCTTCATCTCCTGGCTGCATGTATATAGAAATCAATTCGAAAGCATTTATATAGTGACATATTGTGATGTCAGCATTCTCTTAGAAAATGTGTGTCCTAGGTTTTGTCCAGGTTGAAGCTGATTCTCAAACAAAAATATGCTTTGGATTTGCTGTACCTGCCAAAGTGGTGGTGCATGACCACTGCTAACTGAGTAGTCCGTACTTTCGGTTTCATCTAGCCTCTGGATAATTTCAAATGCAGTAGGCCTCTTATCTGGGTCCATGTCCATGCAGCTATACACAGTTTCCAGACATGTTCTAACTTGGTGGTAATTATTTTCCCATGATGAAAACGCTCCTTTCACCAACCTTTTTCTCAACTTTTCAAGTATCTATATAAATTTACACCAATATGAGTCAGAATGGATATGAATACTTACTGTAAGAAGTTAATTCAATGTAGACACATACAACTGGGGGTTGTACACATTGCTTCTACTTCCTCTTTCATGGTTTATTACTACTCCTTGTATTTTGGGTCAAATTTTAACCAGAAATTTAACAACAACAAAATAATGAGTTATATGTAGCAAAAATATTACCATTAGAAACCTCTTTCAAATACAAATCCAACATTATAATTTTGTTTATCACTTATATTTTGCAAGTCAAAGGTCGACCCAAAATATGAGGATGACTAATAAACCCAGACGGAGGAAGTAGTTATCAATCTCCATCCAATGTACATTCAAAATAGATTTTCTCCACCCACTTCTGATTCCCTTCCTATATTCTCTCTCCTCCTTTCTCACTCTAAAAAGTGGAGCACTTTTCTGAAACACTTCATCAATGTTTTATGTGCTAAAATATGATAATATTTGTTTTTGTTCTGTACAAAACAAACAGGTTGATAGAACCGAAATAGAGGCATGCTCTAAAGCCCCAAGAGAACTGGCCCTAAGAGCATCTCCAGCCGGCCCCCTAGCAGGCCCCCCAGGACCATTTTTTTCACACCGACGAAAGAAAAATGCCCCAGTCATGCTCCCAAGAGCTTGTTTTTCGTCGGATCTGGCCAAAAATAGCACCGGCGAACCCACCCCAAACCTAGCCCCTGGGGAGCAGCTGGGGCGCCGGCGGTACTCTTTTGCATGTCTGACTGTGGGGCTATTGGATCTCTCTCTCCTCTCTCCTCTCTCCTCTCTCCTCTCTTTTTCTCCCATGTGCATGTGGCGGGACCACGGATGGAGCAAGACCAGCATGCGACGTGCACCAATCGAAAGCAAGGAAAAGACATGGCGTGGGGGACCGGCTGGGAATAAACAAGCCCCCAGCCCAAAAACTTCCGCCAGCTCACCTCTCGCCGGTGAAAAAACTGGCCCTGGGGTGGCCAAACGGCTGGAGATGCCCTAAGCACCCCACCATGCGTTGTGCATGGCCAAGGTTGTCATTTAGGTTCACTAGAACCGAGAAAACGTAAAGTGGATTTTCTCTATCTGGATTCATGTTTCTTCTGGTGTACTGGTGTACTTCTTAATGGAAGGTCGCAATATTAGGTTCCAGGAATCAGCACCACTCTCTCACATTGATTTCATAACTGATCAGAAAAGAAAGTTAGCGCTCCATATATCCAGATTTTGTTTTCACCAAACGCACTCGGTATATGCAACTGTGATCAGAAAATTTATACTAGCTCAACATTGCGGTTCTCACTGGCGCAAGTCGATCCAATCAACAATTTCATCATCACAACGCCAAAGCTGAATATGTCGGACTTATTGGAATATGTTCTGTCAGTAATCAACTCCGGCGCCATATATCCTCTGCATGACAATATAATGTTAGGTTTAAGATATTCAGCACACACATTCTAATGTATTTGGATATCACAACGCCTTACTTTCGATTTCAAGGAAAACAGAACAAAACTACAAAGAGGGTTAGCTTACATGGTTCCGTGGATACCTTTGTCAACACTTAAAGATTCTCCATCACGAAGGCTCGTGGAAAAACCAAAGTCGAATATTTTCGGCACGTGGTTATCCCCCAGCAGTATATTTGATTCTTTGATATCCCTGTGAATAATGCGCACTTCGTCATGTAGATAACGCAAACCATGGCAAATTCCGTTGAGAACTTTATAACGATGGTTCCAGTCAAGTCCTCCATGAAACTCATCTGCAGAAAACTTGAAAATGTCTCATTGAACAAACAGTACATGAAGTTGATCATTAAAATTCAGAAATGCTTACGGACAGAGAGGGAACACAAGAAATGCTTACGGACAGAGAGGAATGTTTGGAGCAGAAAAACAGCCATAGATACAAAAGAAAACAAGGAATAAAGAGGGGAAACTAACACTACGGCATGCCGTGTTGTCGATCTTACCAGTGATATATTTGTCAAGGGTTCCATCAGGCACATACTCCATACAGATCAACCTTTGTCTGGCCTCTGCGAAAACAGATTTTCCATCGTATTCGAGGACTTCAGATTGCGTGTGACTACAGTAGCCTACGAGTCGCACTACGTTCTTGTGAGCAACCCTCATCGTGATAAAAACTTCATTTTAAAATTCATCTTCATCCAATCCAATAACTGAGTGAAGCTTCTTGACAGCAACACATGACCCGCTTGGAAGAACCCCCTATATCAAAACATGTGTGTGCGCGCGCGCTCATGCGTGTGTATGTAGGTAAAAAAAAGAAGAGAGAAGGGATTAATCATACCAAGTAAACTACTGCGAATGCACCATGGCCAATTTGAGATTCACTGGAGAAATCATTTGTTATGCGCCTGAGAAGGGAAAACGTCAGACTCATCGCCTTTGCGCTTGGATCAGCTACGACGCGCTCCAGTGCAGCTAGCTCAGCCCTCTCGAACTCGTATCCGTCCATTTCCGAATACCCAAAGTGATAAGCTTCGGTAACTAGCTTCTCCTTCCTCCTCTTCTCCCTCCCTTGCTGCAGAAAGCAAATCAAGCAGCAGATATGTAGGTGCTCAGATAGCTAGGCTAGGAGTTGACATATCAAGAGAAGATCTTTTGATAACTCACCTGGAGATGGAAGGAGATGAAGGGGGAACGGAGTCTCTGCAAGACTGGAGTTGCTTCTCGTCTTGTAGATCGTGAGCCTATCGATCATGCTCAGCAAGCCAAAGAATTCGCCAATGGGAAATAAGTAGCTCCAGATGTCTGACTGAACTGACCACGCATATATGGTCGCGCTGTCCGATACCAAAGTCCCAACCGCAATTCTGTCTTCTGGAAGAAAAGGTCCTGAGAAAACCGAGTGGCCGAGAGAGATAGCTTTGAAAATTCTGAGAAAA
This sequence comes from Aegilops tauschii subsp. strangulata, assembly GCF_002575655.3. Taxonomy (NCBI): domain Eukaryota; kingdom Viridiplantae; phylum Streptophyta; class Magnoliopsida; order Poales; family Poaceae; genus Aegilops; species Aegilops tauschii. The sequence continues at coordinate 45,564,384 of NC_053035.3, forward strand.
ACGTCCTTCTCGTTGGAGCATTGGCCCACCCAAGGTCTCACAGTCACCCGGGACACAGAGAAGAGGAGCAGAGTGATGCCGGTCAAGCAATGGAGAGCGAGAGGGTGGTGGGAAGCGTGCCGGAGGCAGCTCTAGCCCGCGTTGAAAAGGTCTGAGCAACGTTGCACGGGAGATATGGGTGGTGTCGGTGATGGCAGCGCATCCTTTTTTTTTAGGGAGAGGGAACTAATAAGTTTCCTCACCATCGACACAGCAAGTTGAACAAACTGATTTTGTACGTATGCAGTTGGAGTCTTTTGCTTTAAGTTTATGAATCCTGCAGATTGTAAACAATCTAATTTGAAAGGTCGAATTGTTGGGCTTCCTCACCATCAGCACAGCAATGCGGACAATGTAATTTGGTGAAGCTGGATCATAACTGATGTGACCTGATGTAACAAAAAAAAACTGATGTGACCTCATAAATCATAATGTTCTCCATCTCTTATACATATATAGCTTAATGGATAATTCTGCATCGCCACTACATTACCTGATGAACACTGGGTGAATTTAGTTTTGGAATGCCATGGAACATGTATCTCCGTTGGCTGGTAAGTTCTCTGCCTCTTTCAGTAAACTTCAGTGTGTGGCACTGACCCGGTGAATTCCTCCAGAGTAATTGACAGCACATCACACAGGTACATAAGCTAGGTGGAAGATCATCAAGGGGAAAACAAACTTCAAAACGCAACCAAGCAATCATCCATCACTCGATCGAACTGAAACAATGTTTTTCATATAACATGTTGCAGCCGATCACATATAGCTTAAGATGGTGTGAACTCATAATGTTTTCATCTTATATACATACATATAGCTTAATGGACATGTCTAGCACGTCACCTGATGAACATTGTGCTGAATTCAGTTTTATAATGCACACAACATGCATCACCATTGACCTGGTGAAGTCCTCTAAATTAAGTTAGAAAAATACCACAGAGCACACAAGAATATAACCTAGCTAGGGGAAAGATCAACAAGGGGAAAACAAACTTGAAATAGCACCCAAAATCCAACTGGAACAATATGATAACTGTTGAGACGAGAGGGGGAGTACCTACAGAGAGGAGAGCTCGTGGTGTCTGGTGACTCGCGTAAGGTTTCTCTCGTGTGTGGCGGCTGCCCAGGGAACGGGAGGGCTGGATGCCCCTTTCTAGGTCAGCACCTCCACATGGGCTTGGGCCCTAAGAGATAAGAAGATGGGCTTGGGCCCATACCGGTTCAACACTCCCCCTCATGATGGGTGGTAGATATCTATCATTCCCATCTTGTCACATGCCAAGTTACAGTCCTTTGTTCCCAGTCCCTTTGTCAAGCAATCTGCAAACTGCTGTCCAGAGCTGACATGAGTAAGGCTGATGATCCCAGCATCAAGTTTCTCCTTAATGAAGAAGCGATCAATTTCCACATGCTTTGTCCTATCATGTTAAACTGGGTTATTAGCAATGGCTATAGCTAACTCATTGTCACACCACACCTTCAAGGGTCCCTTCCTCAGAAGTTTCAACTCACTCAGAAGGTACTTCACCCAAAGCATCTCACACAACCCTTGAGATAATGCTCTATACTCAGCTTCTGCTGTTGATCTAGACACAACCGGTTGTTTCTTGCTTCTCCATGACACCAAATTTCCTCCCACAAACACGCAGTAGCCAGAAGTGGATCTTCTATCATCTTGACAACTGGCCCAGTCAGAGTCACTATAGCCATCCACCTCAAGATGTCCACTCTTCTCAAACCACAACCCTTTACCCGGAGTCCCCTTCAAGTATCTCAGGATTCTCTGCACACTATCAAGATGCCCACTCCTTGGTTCATGCATGTATCTGCTCACCACCCCCACGGCATACGTAATGTCAGGCCTGGTATGACACAAGTACAATAACCTCCCGACCAATTTCTGATAATCTTCCTTATTCACTAGCTCTCCTGATTGTGCTGTCACTTGATGATTTTGTTCAATCGGAGTAGGGGCAGCACGACACCCCATCATGCCCATGTCACTCAAGAGATCCAAGGTGTATTTTCGTTGGCACATAGAGATTCCCTTCTCTGTCCGAGCCACTTCAATGCCAAGGAAGTATTTTAGATTGCCCAAATCCTTTACCTCAAACTCCTTGCTCAGACAGCCCTTCAATCTCTCTATTTCCTCCTTATCATCTCCAGTGATGATAATGTCATCCACATAAACAACAAGGATCGTGATCTTTCGATCGGAGTGCCTGTAGAACATGGTGTGGTCACCGTTACACTAACCATACCCCATACCACGGACCGCGCGTCTGAACCTATCAAACCATGCCCTTGGTGATTGCTTCAGTCCATACAAGGATTTCTTCAACCTACATACCTTCCCCGTGGTCTCTGAAGTACCAAAACCTGGTGGTATCTCCATGTACACTTCTTCCTGCAACTCACCATGCAAGAAGGCATTCTTGACATCTAATTGATGCAACTTCCACCCAAAGTTTGCAGCACATGAGACCAATATCCTTACTGTGCTCATCTTTGCCACGGGAGCAAACGTCTCATCATAGTCAATTCCATAAGTTTGACTATATCCTCTGGCGACCAATCTGGCCTTGTACCGTTCCACCTTCCCCTCGGGATTCTGCTTCACTGTATAGATCCACTTACAACTCACTGCTTTCTTTTCTGCTGGCAATGTGGTTAGCACCCACGTCTTGTTTTTCCTCAGTGCTTCCAACTCTTCTATCATCGCTTCACACCACTTCGGATCTTGCTTTGCAGCCTTCCAATCCTTTGGGATTGACACAGTTTGAAGGGAGGCAACAAACGCCTTATATGAAGGTGACAAAGCCTTATAAGACACAAAATTTCCAATATAAAGGTCATCACAAGCATCATCCTTTGGTAGAGCCTTCCTTTCTACTTCACCCTTCCTTGCCGCTTCACGTGTAGCCTTTCGCAACGCAATGGGAAGCTCCACTGTGTCAGATGAGCTTGCCTCACTGGCTTGCTGCTCACCCTGCACTCTTGCCTCACTGCCTTGCTGCTCCCCCTGCACGTGTGGTTGCCGTCGAGAGTACACCAAGGTATTCGTCTGCCATCGATCCCGAATAGGAACCTGGAGAGCACCAATCTTAAGTGTATCGACAGTTGGCTCGACATTAACCTGCACATCATCGTCGGTGAGAGTACTAACTGGAATTGTACCCACAATTAGTTGGACCTGAACTTGCACATCATTATCAGTATTAATGCCCACAGAATCACCGTGAGTATGAGACGCATCCTTCTCCCCCTCTTGACCATCTTGCACAGGGTGTAGGTGGTCTAGCTCTGCAAATAACAGACTGAGATCAGTCGGCTCACCATAGAATGGCTCAGACTCCCTAAAGGTAACATCCATACTTACAAACCTGCGTTTTTCAGAGGGACACCAACATTTATACCCCAGCTGACTAGAAGATTATCCCAGAAAGACACACTTCACTGCTCGAGGATCAAGCTTTCCAACAGATGGTCGATGATCACGAACAAAGCAGGTACTACCAAACAACTTCGGTGAAACAACAAACTTATTATCTCCAACGAGCAACTCAGATGGAGATTTCATACCTAGTATCCTGGAAGGTGTCCGGTTTATCAGGTATGTGGCTGTCATAACTGCTTCATCCCATAAGAACTTGGGAACATTCATGGTAAACATCGACGACCGAGCAACCTCAAGAATATGACGATTTTTCCTTTCGGCCACTCCATTCTGAGGTGGGGTGTCCGGGCATGAAGTTTGATGAAGAATCCCTTGCTCAGCCATGAAAGCCCCAAAAACGTTGTTCATACTCTGTGCCATTGTCAGTCCTGAGCACCTTGACCTGTACCTGAAACTGGTTCTTTACAAGAGCATGGAAGTTCTGAAAACAGCTAAACACCTCATCCTTGTGACGCATCAAGTAAATCCAAGTCATACGAGAATAGCAGTCAATAAAGGTAGCAAAGTACTTCTTTCCATTCATTGACACTACCGGGCTAGTCCATACATCCGAATGAATAAAGCATAAAAGGAGATATGCTCCTAAGGCCCTTACTCACATATGAGGCTCGTGTGTGTTTTGCATATTCGCAAGCATCACATGTTAACTTGCCCTTGCCTATTCCACACATAACATCCGGAAATATTCTACTCATCTTATCAAAAGATACATGCCCCATCCTACAGTGATGGATCATCGCCTCCTTCTCCTTGTCCTCCATGGTCACAACACACACCAAGTCTGGCTGCACCTCCTGGTCCATGTACCAAATCCCCCTACGCCTGGTGCCAGTCCCAACCGTCTGGCTCGTCTGTCGTACCTGAATCAAGCATCCGAACTTGTCAAGGATCACACGACAGTCTATTTCATCAATGAGAGCACTGAAAGAGGCCAAATTGACAGGAAAAGCCGGCACATGTAAAACTGATGATAAGGAGATGTTTGAAGTGCACTTGACTGTGCCAACCCCTACGACAGGCTGATTTGTCCCATCAGCAGTTTGTATAGTGCCCTTGTGAGTAGGAGGATGCTTACTGTAAGACTCAAACACACAGGAATTACCCGCAACATGCTTAGATGCTCCAGAGTCTAGGACCCACTCTGAAGCATTCTCATTAGGAGTAAGAGATGCCTTTGTCGGATTACCTTCATCAGTGGAGTCCCAATGAGCAAAGTCTCCATAGGCAGCCTCGTCAACTTCCTTGCCCTTTGACGTCCCAGTGTCCCCTTCAACTACCATATGTGCCCTCTCACCCCCTGAGTTTCCTGAGTAACCACCTCTGCCCCTAGAAAGTTGACCCCGTGAGTTCCCTAGGTATCCACCTCTGCCTCTAGCATGCCTACCTCTGCCAGTCCCTCCTCTGTTGTATCCCCTGCCTCTGCCACGAGTTGGACATTCCCTCTTCCAGTGATCTATCTCCCCACAAACATGACATTTGTTGGGATCTCCCCACTCCATGCGCTCAGTGACAGCAAATGTCGAAGCCGGCACAGCCTTCATGTCTGCATGCTCAAGAGATAGCCTCACCTCCTCTTAAGACATTGCTGCAATAGTCTCCTCAATAGTTGGCAGGAGAGGCTGGTGCAACAAGGATGCCCCCCTTCCATGAAAGCAACCTCTGAGCCCTTCCAATAGTTTCAACACACGCATGCGTGCAATCCAATTGCGCCCGGACTCGATGCAAGCAGCATCATAGAGTTCCAGAGGATCGCAGTTATCCTGCTCCGCCCACAAAGCCTGCAGCTCTGCCACATATGCCATTACTGACATGTCGTCACCTTGGCGCAGCCGACTGATCTTCCCCTCAATCTGAGCAATTAGCATGAAATTACCCTTGAGTATTGGGCGGATAAAATCTTCCATATCTTGGCGGACGTGGATAGTCCCTCCACAGAACGTCCAATGGGGGGCACCACTGAGTTCAACAACCAGCCAACGAGCACGTAGTTTATGACCTTCCACCTCTTTCCCTCCGCGGTAGTCTTGTCTCCTGGTTCATCAACCGCACCCAATAAGTGCCCATCAAGTTCCTTTTGTTCCACAGCCAGCAATGCCCTCCTGGACCAACTCAAATAATTTGTGGCCCCCTCCAGCTTCATGTCTAGGGGTGACATTTCGAGCTTCTGAGTCACTTCCTATCGAGGAATGATGGCCCTAGAGTTGGACTCAGCGAGGATCTTAGCAAGCTTCTCGAAAGCCTCAGCAAGACCAGTTGGTTCACTCATCTCCGATCCGGTAATCAACATCAGCAACCCTCAGCAACACCTGTTCTTCTCTTTCCAACCAGCAGCAGCTCCTCGCAGGAACAAGCTCCAGCACCTCCTCTTCCTTCTCCCCCTCAGCAGTACCAGCAGTAGCAGCAACAGAGTCAGCAGCAGCAAACACGCAACCTCCAGGACCACTGCGCCCAGTAGCAGCTCCTCTCCGCTCGATCTCTCCCCTTTCTACTCTCCGCTCAGCAGCACCACAGCGCACGCACCACGCACGCACTCCTTCTCTCCACTAGTGCTCCTCCTCTGCTCCTCTGCTTGCTCCCGCTCAGCACACGCACGCCAGCAACCACCCCGAGCAGCTCCTCTTCCTCTGCAGCCGCCCGAGGACGAGGAAGGGCACGAGCAGGGGCTCTGCCTCCGGTCCAAGAAGCAGCAGCAGCAGCCGCCCGCGCAACTCTGCCAGGCCGCTCCCCGCGTCTCTCGTGCGTGCAGCTCACCGTAGCCTCCTGCGCGCGCCAGATCCGCCGCCTCCTCGCTGGACGTCGCTGCCGTCTCCTTAGGCCCCGCCGTCGCTGGCCTCTGATACCATGTTGAGACGAGAGGGGGAGTACCTACAGAGATGAGAGCTCGTGGTGTTTGGTGACTCGCGTAAGGTTTCTCTCGTGTGTGGCTGCTGCCCAGGGAACAGGAGGGCTGGATGCCCCTTTCTAGGTCCACTTCTGCTTCGGTAGACCCCCCTAAACACATGGACGGCTCAGATTATCCGATACCTCTTCGTTAGTAAGGGCATGATGGTCGTATTGGTAAAAATAATCCGCAGGCGCCCTGCGTATACGTATTCTTACATCCGTGCCGCGAGGCGTTTTCTTTTTCATCCACGGTGGGTGGTGTGTTTGTTCTTTTACGCCCAGCGCTAGACTCGATTTGTTTTTTGAGAAAGTCAAAAAAAGCAGCGCATGCAGAGTCGAACTAGCGACCTTTTCCTCATATGCGCATTAGCAAATGTGAGATAGCCACTATGGCCAACGTGCACATTAGGTCATATTCTAGGTGTTTTGTCTTTCATTGAGGGGCAGCCGTGATTTTTTTTAATTTCTGCACCGTGGCCGTGATAATTGTGTTGCGTGGCACGTGTGATGGTTCAACGCGACCGGACGATAATCACAGCTACATCCTTGGCGCGCCGCCGGTTGCCTGCCGCTGCCGCCTCACCTACCGCGCCACTTCCGCTGCCGCATGCCACCTCGCCCGCCCCGCCATTAAGTCGTTGCGTCGCGCCGCCTGGCCGCATTCCCAGTGATGCGGCGCCTTCCAACCTCTTGCCGTCACAACCCCGTCGACAAAAAGCCGGGGCCGGCCAGCCGTCAAACGTCGGCCCCTTCTCCCCCTCAGTCCCCCGTCGCTCCTTCTCTTCTCGATGGCTTGCTCCGGATCTGATAGTGGCGACAACTGATCTTGGCCGTCGACTCTCTCATGGCCGTAGGCGGAGTTGAGCCACTTTGGGTTGCTCGCTCCATCGTCGGCGCAGTTGCCGAAGGATTGGCACATCACCACCGACGGATACATGATGTTGGGGCCTGACGCAACACTGGATCAGCTCCACCCCATGCAAAAAATGAACGAATTCGGACAGCGAATGCATGTTGCGTCACGTCCGCCCTTTGTTTTAGGGGTTTTCACCGGGAAAACCATAGAAAATGCATAGAGTGCCAGAAATGAAACTTGGCATGCATGCTGGGCATGGTGATGTCATTGTGTGGAAAAGTTTTGGGTACGTTGGTGGAGATGAAAAAAAGTGATTCGAGACCTGCCCTACCGGCAGACCCGAACGATCCCGGTTGAACATGGTGTATTTGTTGCCATGCACAAAATGGCACCAAATTTTGCCAGCATGTGAGCAGCCCCCGACGCAAAAATTGAACGAGTTTGGCAGCGAACGCACGTTGCGTCACATCTGCCCTGTGTTTTAGGGGGTTTTCACCGGGAAAACCCATAGAAAATGCATAGAATGCTAGAAATGAACGAAAGTTGGCATGCCCGCTGGCCATGGTGATGCAAATGTGTGGAAAAAAATGGTTATGTTTGGTGGAGGTGAAAAAAAGTGTTGTGAGACTTGCCCTACTGGCAGACTCGAACGGTCCTGGTAGAACATGGTGTATTTGTTGACATGCACGAAATGACATCAAACTTTGCCAGCATGTGGGCATGCCCTTGGCAGTTCCACACGCAAAATTTGAACGAATTCGTACACCGACAACACGCATCACATCCGACCTGTGTTTTAGGGTTTTTTCATCTTGAAAACCTTAGAAAATGCATGAATTGTGGGAAACCAATGAAACTTGGCATGTGTGCTTGCCATTATGTTTCCATTGTGTGAAAAAAATCTAGGTCCGTTTGCTGGACGTGAAAAAAAGTGCTTCGAGACTTGCCATACGGGATACCCGAAAGGCCCAAGTTGTACATGGCGTGTTTGGTGCCATGCATAAAATGACATAAAATTTTCCAGCGGGCGGGCATGCCCATGGTAGCCGTCGAACACACTTACGTCACGTCTGGCCCGTGTTAAGTTTTTTTTCTGAAAAAACCCTAGAAAATGCGTGAAATGTCGGAAAACAACGAAACTTGGGATGCATGCTTTCCATGGTGTTGCCTTTGTGGTGGAAAAAAATTGGGTATGTTTGGTGGAGGTGAAAAAAAAGTGCTTCGAGACTTGCCCTACCGGCAGACCCGAAAGGTCCTGGTTGAACATCGCGTATTTGTTGCCATGCACAAAATGATGCCAAATTTTGGGAGCATGTAGATTGATATTAATTTGTGTTCAACATCAATTGTTGTGAATTTGTTAACAAATCTAGAATAAGTGTTCAAGTTTATAAAGTTTTCATACACAATTTAAAATTCTAAAATTGTTGACAAATTTCAAGAAATGGTTAGGATATAAGAAAATGGTAATGTTGATTGATAATGATGAAAATTGCAAATAACCCAAGCATTTAAATTAGTAAAATCTACATTAAAACCACACACTGACTAGTCGGTGTACATTTTCGTTCGTTACGGCTCATTATTTGTTTTGCGTTTAATTTTAAAAAATTCTGAGGACCGACATGGCAACTCGTGCGACGAGAAGCTGTACGTCATGTGTACAAACAACTGGAATGGATCATCCATCCATCTTATGCATGCGGACTTTTCCTTCATTAATTTATTGAAATGCGTTCACCTTTTGTATTTAATATTTTTTTATTTGTGTTAACTGTGTGTGTTTAACGTCACGCGCGTGACTCGTTTTGTTAACACTGGGACGAGAACGTGTTTTACAAAGAAAAATAAAACCGAAGTAAAATGGCCAAATAAAGAAAAAACGACTGAGAAGATGGATAACAAGAAGGGTAAGAGAAGTAACTAGGTATGACAAGGTATCTGTCCTAGTTGGTTACACTCGGTGGAATTGAACTAAAAGGTTGGGAGTTCAAATCCTATTGCAAGCAACTACTTTTTTGAAGGTTAAGAAAAAAAGAAAAAAAAAGGGCCAGCTCAAGACGGAGGGGCTGTGGAGTTCAAATCCTATTGCAAGCAACTACTTTTTGAAGGTGAAGGTTAAGAAAAAAAGAAAAAAAAAGGGCCAGCTCAAGATGGAAGGGCTGTGCGCTGGTTTGTGTGACGGCTGGCTGATCGGTTTGTGTACGTATACATACAGCTTGTATACAAAAGTAGCTGTACATTAAGGTCAAATGACCATCCTGCCCTTATACGGTTTGTGAGGGGGGGGGGGGGGGGGGGTCTACCGAAGCAAGGCTCTTCTAGGTCAGCACCTCCACATGGGCTTGGGCCCTAAGAGATAAGAAGATGGGCTTGGGCCCGGTTCAACAATAACTGATACATGCTGCGACCAAGTAATGATGCTTATGGTATTCCAAGACTGAACCGACCAGCAATACGCATGCAAGTACGCTCAACATTCAAACGGGAGAGAATGGTGATCACTGATCAGTCAACATAATAATGGTGCTTCCCTAAAAAAACAAAAGATCGAGTGGTGCTTCAAGTTTTCCATGGGCTGAGTAAAAACGGCTGCAGAGAATTCTTACAGCCTAAGGATGTTCTTCTCTTGCCTCCCTGCCCAGCTTGATCCTCCTCTCGCTATCTTCTTCCTACTCGATTCAGGGTTTTCATTTGCTAATTAACTCGAAGGAGTAGGTCGCTGCTAACTAGTGTTTTTTCCGGTTTCCAGTGTTAGTTTGTCAGGAAAAAAAACCTCTGGGGTTGTACATGTGTTGTGCAGCTGCACAACTTCCTTTTTTTTTCCAGGGAATGCATAGCTGCCAAAAAATAAATAATCCCTGACTGAACGTACCAATTTGCAACTTACCTGGGAATTTGAGAGCTCTTGGCTGGAATTCATGTCTCGAGTCTTTTCTTAGCTGATGTCTAGTGTACCATATAGCTCCTATATCTCAAATGCTGATAGGTTCTTCATTCTGCCCCCCTCCCCTACTCCAACAAGGAACAAGCAACCAAGCAAGAACATACATCATCATCCTAAGCTTCTTTCTAATTTTGTCTAGCACACCAGTGATTCAGCACTTGTAGAAGATCTAACAAATCTCTAGCACACCAACGCTAGTGAAAAAGTTGACTACTGAGTATGCAGTGATGGAGCAAGCAACTGCAGATGGCACTGAAACTGCAGTCTGGAATTTACAAGAATTTCTAGAAGAGGGTCGACCAATTGCACCTGAAATAAAATGCAATATGAGTGCATGAGCACCTCATGCATCTCATCAGTAGTGGCAATTCAACATCACATTTGTTCCCAGACGAAATCAGAAAGAATGCTCACCAACAGGTGATGATACATGATACTCCCTCCATCTACCACTACTAAGCGGCCTTGTAAAAGACGGAGGGAGTAGAGACATCAGAGCAATGCGTATCATAATGATTTATGGATTTCCAATAATTGTAATGGATTGCAGCATAAACCTACCGAAAACGGGAAAAGTTGCCTTTTGCCCGCAATTGTAACAGAAACACATGAAACCTTTGGCGGTGTCGACAGCTCAGTATAATGACAATTATGCTGACAATTGAAAAAGATCAAGTATTTAGTAATACAATGCTGGTGCGAACTATAAAGTTTGAATCATCAATGCCAGTTCAACATCACAATTCTTCCCTATCCAAAGTCAGAATGCACCAGGTCAGTATACAAAATATGCAATGCATCCTTGCAAATCACTAGTGCATAATCACAATCGAAACATACGGACTGTTAAATAATACAACGCTGGTGCAAACTCAAGTCTGAATCGTGATCAATGGCAGTTGAACATCACATTTCTTCCCATTTGAAATTCAGTTCATGAAAAGATGATACATCAGAGCAATGCATCCTTATGATGATTTTGTGGGTGTTCTCTACTACACTGAATTCAAAATGTGCAAAAACAATAAAGGAGCAGCTTTTAAGCTGCAGGTGTAACTGAGAAACCTCGGCGTCGATGGAGGGATCACTGCTCCGGCGCCGGAGCAGGAGCCGCCTCCTCGGCAGGCGGCTGCTCGGCCTGCGCCATGGCCTCCTGGCGCGCGCGGAGGGCGGCGAGGACGGAGACGGCGGGCATCTGGAGGCACCCGAGGAGGTACTGGTAGGACTGCACCCTGGTGGGCATGGCCTCGAGCTGTGCGAAGTCGTCGGGGCCGTAGAGGCGGCCCTCGTAGACGGCGCCGGTGAAGTCGTTGAGCTGGAGGCGCCACTCCTTCTGGAAGTCGCGGTAGGGGCGGAGCGCCGGCGGGATCTCGTCGGAGCGCACGAAGAGCCAGGCGTTCATGCCGCGGGCGCAGGGGCGGAGCGACTCCCAGCGCGTGCCCTCGACCGCCGCCGCGAGGTCCGAGTTCTTGGCGACCAGCAGCCGCGCCGTGGAGGGGAGCGACGCGCGGATGCTGCGGAGCTGCGCCACCGTGAAGCCGTGGCACCAGATGCCCGCGAGGAGCTGGCACCCATCCAGCTCGCGCCGGAGCGCCTCCTGGCGCGCCCGCTCCACCGCCAGGCGGATCGGCGGCAGCGCGACCCCAGCGGCGCTGCGCACGGACGTCATAGTCGGCGGTGGCGGCGGCGGCGGCGGCGGCGGCGACGGGGGTTCTGGGGGGCGGCGATGCGAGAGTGTGCGTCTGACTTTCGGCTCGGGGAGCTGCTATGTGCGATTCGCACAGAGGGCTTCCAGCTGGGCCAGCCCAATACTGTGCGATTTGTAGCGATCGAGCAAATTAACTGTAGCGATCCGGAGCTCTTGTGTTTCTGTAGCGGTAGATTTGTTTTTATTTAACGAATATTTTTAAGGGAAAAAGCAAAATATATTTTGAAACGCGACCAATTTTTTTTTTCTTAAACATTTTTTAAAACTCCAGCAATTTTTGAAAACGTGAACATTTTCAAATTTTTGAATATTTTTTGAAAACGTGAACATTTTTTAAGCACCCAAATAATTTTTTGAAATGAGAACATTTTTTGAAAGCAATAATTTTTTTGAACAATCTTATAAATTCTGATTTTTCTAAAAAAATGATGAACAATTCAGAAAATCTGAAATCAAAAATAAAATCCTGAACACAAATTTGAAATTCCAAACATTTAAAAAAAAATCATGATTTGACCATTTTTAGAATATTCAAGAAATTTATTGAAAACACGAACAAAAATATGAAGTTCCAAATTTTCTATTTAAACAGTTGAACAATGAATGAAAATTTTATTTTTTGCAAATTTTGGACATTTTTATAAAAATGTGAATTTATATAAAATAAAATAAAAAATAAAAAGAGTAAACAAAAAGAAAACACAAAAAAACTGTAAAAGAAACAGTAAAACCGATTCAGAAACCTTGTAGAAGGTTCCAAAACCAGGACATGAAAGCTATGCGTACAACATAGATGAGCGTGCCCAATTACTAGATAGGTCTAAGCGTACCTGTCTGATTTGGTGAAAGTTTAATTTTTTTTAATCTAAACACACTTGCTTTATTCAAAGACAATGTTCATGGGAATACAATCGATGTTTGGCGGGTTGATAAGCCACACATGGCGCCCGGACCCCTGACCAAAAGCATGTTTACCGAGGCTATGTGCCTCAACATTAGTCTCTTGTCCTTCAAAGATGAAGGAACACTGCTGGAAGTTTGTAGTTCTCTCATTGATTTCGTTTACTATAGGAGCATACATACCTCCCGTTCGGTTTTGAATATCTCGTACTACTCCTTGGCAGTCAGATGCTATCACCACTCGAGCCAAATGGAGATCTGTTGCCAGCGCCAGTGTTTCACGACATGCCAATGCCTCCAAAGTAGCGGGGTCGGAAACACCTCTGTATTTTATGCATGATGCACCCAAAAAAATTCCCTCTGAGCTCCTACAGACAACACTGAAGGTTCCTTCACTTAGGTCTCTCGCAACAGCGCCATCCACCCTCAGCTTGGCAACTCCAGGCGTGGGAGGAATCCACCGCACCCGACTGTGCCGGGCAGCGGCCGTCCGGGGCAACTGTTTGGGCTTGCAATCCTGTAACTCTTGGAGGTATCTCATGATGAAGTTGTGTGTTGACAAAGGACTCTGAAAAATATTTTCATGAATGGCTTGCCTTCTAGCATACCAAATAGCCCATAAGGTCACCAAAACCTGGGTGAATTCAGACGGGGCGAGCATCTCCATGAGTGCAAAGATCCATCTCTTCGCATCTGGTTCATTTGTGTTATTAAGAGCTGCAAAGAGATCAAAATCCCGCAGAGCCCATACACATCTTGCGACGCTGTAGTGAAGAAGTGAATGTTGCCAAGAATCCTCAGCTCCACACAGCTTGCATGAGGTAGTAGTCGACATGTTTCTATCATGTAATAAATCAGCACTTGGCATGGAGTTCTGAGCAAGTCGCCATAAGAAAATCTTGACCTTTGAGGGGACATCCACCTTTCACAGCTTTGAGCATGCTCTCTTCTCGCCTTCATTATTTGAAGCATCTGCTCGGCCCTCGAGCCAGGCTTCCCTCTGAATCTTAGTATCTATGAGCATGCGATAAGCCGGCCGAATAGAGAAAACACCGTTTTTCTCATGTACCCAGTCCCAAAAGTCATCAATGTGTCTTGTGCATAAAGGAATCGTGAAAATGGCACTTGCATCTGTGGGTAAGAACACTTCCTTGATCATGGCTATATTCCATTTTGCACCCGGTAACATTAACTCGGCAAACCGTGGAACTCTGCAAACGATTGGCCTCATGTTATGAGCTCTCGTTAGCCAATTCTGTTGTCAGATCCTGGTAGTTTGTCCATCCCCAATTCGGCGGATTAAACCTTAAACAAGGACATCGCGGCCTTCTAGTATGGATCTCCAAATCTGAGATGGAGCCGTACCCAACTCTGCATTCAAGAACTCAGTAGTACTATGATATTTTGCTTTCAACACTCGAGCACTCAAAGAATCTGAATCCATCAACACCCGCCATGCCTGCCTTGCAAGGAGAGCTAGATTGAAAAGTTCTATATCACGAAATCCTAGCCCTCCACAAAACTTTGGCCTTGTCATCATGCTCCATGAAACCCAACTTGGCTTTCTTTGTCCCTCTTTGCTGCCCCACAAAATCTTACGTATTAGTGTGTTGATATGCTCACATAAGCCCCGTGGTAACTGATACGTCTCCAATGTATCTATAATTTTTTATTGTTCCATGCTATTATATTATCCATCTTGGATGTTTTATATGCATTATTATGCTACTTTATATTTTTGGGACTAACCTATTAACCTAGTGCCAAGTGCCAGTTGCTGTTTTTCCTTGTTTTTGTCTTTTACAGAAAATCAATACCAAATGGAACGAAACTTTTTGAGGATTTTTCTTGGACCAGAAGACACCCAGGAACCTTCGGGAAGAGGTCTGAGGGGCCACCAGTTGGCGACAAGCTCGAAGGGCACACCCTAGGGGGCGCCCCCAGTCTTGTGGGCCCTCTGATGCTCCTCTAACCCTAATCTTTGCTCTATAAATACCCAAATATTCCCCGTATACAAGAGGGCACACCAAAAATACTTTTCTGCCGCCACAAGTTTCTATCGTCGTGAGATCCCATCTGGAGACCTGTTCCGGTACTCCGTCGGAGGGGGATTCGATCATGGAGGGCCTCTACATCAACCTTGCTGCCCTTCCGATGATGTGTAGTAGTTTACCACAGACCTACGGGTCCACAGCTAGTAGGTAGATGGTTTCTTCTCTCTCTTTGATCTTCAATACAATGTTCTCCTCTATGTTCCTGGAGATCTATTCGATGTAATCTTCTTTTGCGGTGCGTTTGTTGAGATCTGATGAATTGTGGATTTATGATCAGATTATCTATGAATATTATTTGAGTATTTTCTGAACTCTTTTATGCATGATTAAGATAGCTTTGTATTTCTCTCCGAACTATTGATTTGGTTTGGCCAACTAGATTGATTTTTCTTGCCATGGGAGAGGTGCTTTGTAATGGGTACAATCTTGCGGTGCTTATACCCAGTGACAGAAGGGGACATTACACGTATTTGTATTGTTGCCATTAAGGATAAAGAGGTGGGGTTTATTCATATTGATTGGATCTATCCCTCTACATCATGTCATCTTGCTTAAGGAGTTACTCCGTTCTTGTTAACTTGATACACTAGATGCATGTTGGATAGCGGTCGATGTGTGGAGTAATAGTAGTAGATGCAGGCAGGGGTTGGTCTACTTGTCACGGACGTGATGCCTATATTCAAGATCATTGCCATAGATATCGTCATCACTTTGCGCTTTTCTATCAATTGCTCAACAGTAATTTGTTTACCCACCGTATGTGTTCTTTCAAGAGAGAAGCTTCTAGTGAAAACTATGCCCCCGGGTCTATCTTCTATCATATTATTTTCAGATCTACAAAACCAAAAACCAAAAAATACCTTGCTGCAATTTATTTACCTTTATATTATTTTGCACTTTTATTTATCTTTTATACCTATCTCTATCAGATCTCATCCTTGCAAGTAACCGTGAAGGGATTGACAACCCCTTTATCGCATTGGGTGCAAGTATTTGTTTGTTTGTGTAGGTGCAACCATTGGTGACTTGTGTGTTCCACTTACTGGATTGATACCTTGTGACGGTGTCCTGGACTAAGCGGTACTCACCACATCGTCTCCCGACTAGGTGAATCGGGCCGAGGACCCCCATGGCGGTTCACTCATGGGCCACTTCGGTCAGCCCATGCCGCATACAAGGAGTATTCCACAAGACTTGGTGATCAAGACAAGGACTCCTCTCCACCAACGTATTCGGCTAGGACTCTTGTTATCCTAGGCCTCTGGCACATTATATAAGCCAAGGCCAAGCTAGTCGATAGATTATTATGACATTATTCATCATACCCTCAGGTTTTAGACCACAACATATGATCTCGAGGTAGATTAACTTTTGTAACCCTATATTCATCAAGATCAATCAAGCAGGAAGTAGGGTATTACCTTGATAGAGAGGGCCCGAACCTGGGTAAAACATCGTGTCCCCTGTCTCTTGTTACCCATCGATCCATGACACACAGCTTGGGACCCCCTACCTGAGATCTTCTGGTTTTGACACCGACAATGGTGCTTTCATTGAGAGTTCCGCTGTGTGGTCGGCAAAAGGATCAATTGCTCGCCTGCAGGTCAACTGCGACATCGGCGTCTTCATCGCCGGCTCAACTGGTCACCTTGGCTTGACCAAGGACTGTGCCCTGCCTTTGATCATCATATTCGGACGCGGGCCTCCATCAACATCAACTTCGATCCCTATCATGATCATGGAGAAATCATCCTTGGAGCTCGGGGGCTCAACGTCAACATTGCCCTCGGACGACCGTGCTGTTTTTCCGAACAGCAAACTTGTATCCGCTGCCACCACCTCCTCGAGCATCGCTTTGATGATTCCTTTGGTGGAATTGTGCGGAATTAAGTCTACAATAACCATGCAAAATTTCGTCGAGTTCCGATGGAGGAATCTCCAGCAATCTACGATATACCGGAGCCCTATCAAATCTGGACGGGAATTTGGATGAGTTTAGGGCGTGGTCTCCAGCACCTAGCTCGGATGTCCTTTGAAAGATCCAACCGTTGATCGGCTGCGGAATTCCTATATCTACCACCCCTCAAAATTTCAGCTTGATCCGACCGTACAAACTTCGGAACCTTCCGATTAGTGCATCACTTTTCGGATATGTTTTCTGCGAGAATACGGATCCGACCAGAATTCATGTTTCTTTATGGACGTGATACTGGACAACCTTTTTAAAGGAATTTTCTTCTAGGGTATTGTGCGTTGTTCTTAACACGTGCCCATAATATTTCAAGCCTTCTCTAAGGCACTCTTCACCATCGCGCTGGCGTCAAACCAGTCCGGTAACATTGTTCCACGTCTGCCGACCTGCGCTAGACAGATCGTCGCTTCGTCGAGCCAAGCCTAACCTTATCGGATCATCAGCTCGGCAAGCCGAACAAGAGTTCGGCATTGCGAAGGATAAATCATCACCAACATCATCGCCCCACGGATTGCACGCGTCAGGCGCGCCGACATCGCCGCTCGGTCACTTCATCAATCCGGCATTGACCGCGTCACAAGTTATGACCAGCGTCGGCATGGCTGCACTGTTGCTTCTTCAAGCCGATGTCCATCACGCCGAACTACTTCAACACCTCGGCTGACATGGCAGCTACAACGTCTCCTTACCGACCTGCTCCGTCATCTCGGCTAGACCGGGGACTTTGCTATTTCTTCATCAACATACTCCGGTGACTTCGGCATCACCAGCTGAGCAGCTTCATCACGTTAGCTGGACTGGGGCTTTGCCTCGACGAGCCCAGCTTTGCCAGCATCACCATGCCGTCGCTTTATCGCCCATTAGGCAATGGGTGTGCGGATCGAGTCCCAATTTTGGGAGTAACCTTTCTTCAGATTGCTACAACAGATAAACCAGGTGCTATTAATCCTAGTATTTCTTCCTGCTTGGGTTTGTTTTTTCCAAGGAATTATTACTCTGGTTTGTTTCATCATCTGTACGCAGGTCTATCAAACGGTGGCCGCATTAACGATGGTCGCGTGGTGTTTCGGCCAGTTTCCGTATACAGTTCGGCGAATGCCGCATCCAAAACTCGGACCGGCCTGTGAATTCAGGCTTTACCACGCCTTCACCGCGTCACGCCGACGCCCTACATCGACATTGACTTCGGCGCCAGGCCACATCTCTTTAAATAAATTATCTTTGCAAAAAGAAATTATCCTTTTTGGACCACACTATTTTATGTGTGTAGGTAATCGACTTCGACTGCGTCACGCGGTCACTTCGTCAAGCCGACGTCGTTGTCCCAATCGGCGTAAATTGGCTCGGGTGATCACCTTGTCGATCGAATCGCCATACCGACATGTTCGGTTGCCTCGGGGACTTCGGCATCGCTGAGAGAGCTCTACCTCATCGAGTGTTCGGCACACGGGCCATATTTCTTTTATTACTCATTTTGCATGAATTATTAATTATGCAACAATATTTTTTTAATTTATTATCATTCCTATTATCTTCGGCTTGCACTATTTTCTGTGCACAGGTAAAGGATCCGGGTCGAGCAGCGCTGTCACCTCGGCGTACCGACGTACCACGTCACCTCGGCTGGACCGAGGGCTTTGTCATCACTTAATTAACCCACGCCGGGGACTTCGGCGTCACACTGCCGGCCTGCATTGGCCGTGCTATGTCGCCACTTCGGAGTGCCGAGCTCTTCGCTCCGCCACCTCGGCACCGGCTTGGGGGCTGGGACCTTGTCCCATCGTAAGCTCGGGCCGTGCATCGACACCGAGCACATTAACCAGCTAAGTCGCTTTTATGCTCAGAATTTTCAACTTTAAATTTTGTTCGGTTCGGCCAAAGCATTATAATTTTTTGGCAAAAAGTTGTATGTGAAAAACTTCCTTGTCAAAACTTTGTTTGTGACACACAAATTCAAATACCCCGTTTACTTGGGGGTTTCCTTTATGAAGCCTTTCCCCTTGCATATGATTATACTTGTATGGCTTCTTTCCTTGTTCGTATTACGCCACAATATGCACCATGTTGACTTAAGTGTTCCGCAAGCTGGGTTGCCTTGCTCCTGTGTTTACCCCTACATTCCCGATTGTTCGGCTAGGGAGTAAAGGGAGCACCTCTGCGATTGTCACGATCGGGTCATCCGAGCTCGGACCTCAGACTGGGTGAAGCCGAAAGCTAGCGCTCTTATTGTTTTCAATCATGGTCGGCACACGACAGAACTCATGAGTACAAAAAATCTATTGCACAAGTCTCATATTAACAATGAGCAACCGAAGAAAGGTATCGGCGGGGGTACTATTTTCTTCGAAGATGCTTCTTACACTTTGTCAGTAATATAGCATAAGTTCCCTAAGCGCGCTTTGTCTGTTACAGCCTTATGGCCTGATTGCCTGGTTATCGGAAACACCGTCGATATTCTCGACAGGTGGAGTACATAACACTTTTCGTCCCTTGATCAAAGAGGGAGAAGCCGACGGTCGGTTAAGACGCGTTTTAAGTTCGGATGAACACATATATGATATAAGTACTCATATACATACAATCGTTATACATAAAATTCTTTTACCCAAGTCACTTGGGGGCTCTTAAAATTTACATGAGTTGTTTTATAATAAGTATTTTCTTCTTGGTCGTTGCAAAATCTTTTTCTATCACTCCTTTTTTCGACACGAGTGTGTGGTCAATAGCTTGGGAGCCTAGTTTTCTCTCTCAAAGCCGTTCGAGTTTAGTTTGCTAAACTGGCCTAACGAGCAGTACTCCGCCTTCGGGATAGGAGGTTGCAGCCGTGGGCTGACCCGCTTGAGGTCTTGAGATCGGATGTGTCATATTAATGCACGACAGAAGCACAATTTTTTTAAAACCAATTTTGGATTGGCACCGAACACTTGATCTAGTTCGGACGTTAAGTTTTTACTGAAGTTTTTTGGTTTTCCAAGCCTATGGCACTTTTAAACTATTTGTGTGTTTCCAGCGTAAGTCTTGCAGTGCAACGCCGGACACCTTTAGAGATTTGGCAAAAACATTCTCGGATATTGCTATATATGCATCGATTTCGAATTGTGACTTCGGTCAATAGTTAGGTTGCCCGGCTCCTGTGCCTGCCTCCTACGTTCCGCTTTATTCGGCTAGGTGTGCAAAGGGAGAACCACTGTGATTGTGCTTCCGGCTAGCATGGTTAAAGCACCTCAGTGGAGAAAGCCGAAAACTGACTGTCACAATAAGGGCAAACTGGTCAGCGATCCGATGACTGTGTTAAACTATAAGATCGATAGAGGTCACCCCATGTTAAATGACGGCCCGTTCATAACATTGGCCGAAGTGTTTACGGCTTGACCTTGGCTGTCGACGAACACTAACCGGGGGCTCATAGCTAGCTTCCCCAGTTTAAAACTCCTATGACTAAGTGCAAGTTATAAAGCCCGCATATCTGGTTGCCTCGTTTCCACTAACACAACCGCCTTCGGGCACCGAGACGTCGGCTAAGGGTTGTTTTGTTATTACGGAAACACCCTGTGTAGCATCTACAAGGGGGTGGAAGCCGACGACGGGCCACTTTCAACTGATAAACGGTCGCAATGGAGTCAAAATAAACATATCATCGGCGTTTGTATTTAATATACGAGGGCTGCCTTCCATAATCATCGTTATAAAGCCATAAATATGCATCAATTTGACTTAAGATTTTGGTGAAGCTGGGTTGCCTGGCTCCTGTGCTTACCCCTACATTCCCGATTGTTCGGCTAGGGGGTAAAGGGAGCACCTCTGTGATTGTTACTACCGGGTCATCCGAGTTGGTACCTCAGACTGGGTGAAGCCGAAAACTAGCGATCTTAAAGGGTATAATTGGTCGGCAATGATGGAAGTGAAAATTTCGGTTCATTAATACCATAGAGTTCGGAATCTTTCTCCGAACTAAATGCTCAATATTTTCCTCCCACATTGATTGGAGGTGAGGTTTCATGATCATGGTCAGCATGACAACCCAAGGAAAGGAACCGATAGCGGGACTATTTTCCTTATGTTTCTTACATTAAAAAAGTAATATAACATATCTCTCCGCGTACCTTTGTTTATAAAGCCGTATGACCGGATTGCCTTGTTTGCCGTAAACCTTTGCCCTTATAAAGGCTTAATAAAGTAGGACAAACACTCCCCAGCTACTGGCCGAGGAGGTTGAAGCCTATGGTCGGTCAACAAAGTTTTGACAATGCAGATCCGAGCATTAATGATGTCAAGTACTTGGATACATAGAATCATTACACATAATTTGTGATTTTACTCCGGATATTGATCCTTAATTCAGCCACCCGTGCCCACATTAAGGCTCGGGGGCTACTGAGCTTCACGTTCATTTTTTATAAATATTAAAGGAGCACATCGATCCCCTGATCTGGTGTTTCCACTTGACCAGTGTCTTGGGGGCTACTGCATTGGCAATCTAATGCAGAAAATTTAAGTGCAATATAGTTTTCGAGGAGATTCTGATCCTCAGGTTGGTCGGCCGCACCCAACCTGAGTCTCGAGGACTTTGCACACCGCTTTTTGTGTCCCGAAGTATTCTGCCGAGCTAGGAGTTGATCCTCAGGCCAATTTTGTGAATCAACCTGACTCTCAGGGGCTACTGGGATCAGCGGTCTTATGTCATCCTTAAGGTGCATCTCGGGTTTTCGACTGATACACACCTTGAGGGCTACTGGCTATATATCTCAGCAGAGAATAAATCACAGCAATAAAAAATATTGATGAAAAATCGGCCCGCAGTCGGGGTGGTGCACCACCTCGGAAGCAGTCCGGCATAAAACTCGGGAGCGAGTGGCTGGCTCCATAGAGGGCATTTCCGGCATTAAGCTCGGCTAAACTCCTTCAACTTTTTTGAACCAAGGTGATCAATGACACCTCAGATATAGTCCGGCGTTGGAGCTTGGACACAGTCCGGCATTGGAGCTTGGAAGCGGTCCGACGTTGGTGCTCGGCTGCAAAAGATACCTCGAATACAGTCCGACGTTGGAGCTCGGACGCAAGAGGACACTGCCGCCCGGGAACAACTTCAAACCCGAGGTGTGGCATAAAAATAACAAGTCATTGATAAAGGCCGATAACTTAAAGGGGCTCCTCGGATACCCGACGTGTAAACTCTTCGGGTTTACTTCGGCAATCCTCAAGATCGAAGATGAGAAGATTTGTTGAACCAGTTTTCAAGACCGACGACCAAAGATGAAGAACAGTTCGGAAGGATCGAGGAGCGTCCCCAACTTGAAGACCGGTTCAGGGGGCTACTGACGGTGTCCTGGACTAAGGGGTACTCACCACATCGTCTCCCGACTAGGTGGATCGGGCCGAGGACCCCCATGGCGGTTCACTCATGGGCCACTTCGGGCAGCGCATGCTGCATACAAGGAGTATTCCACAAGACTTGGTGATCAAGACAAGGACTCCTCTCCACCAACGTATTCGGCTAGGACTCTTGTTATCCTAGGCCTCTGGCACATTATATAAGCCAAGGCCAGGCTAGTCGATAGATTATTATGACATTATTCATCATACCCTCAGGTTTGAGACCACAACATATGATCTCGAGGTAGATCAACTTTTGTAACCCTATATTCATCAAGATCAATCAAGCAGGAAGTACGGTATTACCTCGATAGAGAGGGCCCGAACCTGGGTAAAACATCGTGTCCCCTGTTTCCTGTTACCCATCGATCCATGACACACAGCTAGGGACCCCCTACCTGAGATCTGCCGGTTTTGACACCGACACCTTGGTTCTCAAACTGAGAGAAATACTTATCTCTACTTTCCTGCATCACCCTTTCCTCTTCAAGGGAAAAACCAAAGCAAGCTCAAGAAGTACCAGGAAGAATTTCTGGTGCCGTTGCCGGGGAGGATCTACATCAAGCCTACCAAGTACCCATCATAAACTCTCATCTCTTGCATTTACATTATTCGCCATTTTCCTCTCGTTTTCTACTCCTCTACTTCTAAACCATTTTCAGAAAAACACAGAAGTATTTTCCTTTTTATTTGCCTTCTTTCCGTTCGTCTTTTCGTTTGCTTTTTGTTTGCTTGTGTGCTAGATTGCTTTCTTTGCTATCATGACTAGTCCTTCTCTCGTAGCTTGTACCCCGGAAAGTGAGGTTCTTAATTTTAAACAAAGGGGAGGAGAGAATTTAAAAGATGCTCGGTATAGAATTTGCGATGCTCAGAATAGATCTAGCCGCAAGCAATCCACTACAGTTCTTCTTTGAAATTTTTATGTGGGTGTTACTACTTGGTATAGATTTGTGCTAGACACTATTACTGGGGGTAATTTCTTGGGTAGTCACCCTATGGATTCTTTTAGTTGTATGGGAAATTTCGTGGGATCACCACCAATCATGATTAATGAAACAACATTAACCTTGGAACATGTGATGCAAAGGTTTGATATTATTGAAAATAAAATTTATACCATAGAGCATATTGAAAATTTGGATAAAAAGATTCATAATCATATTACTCAAATTGGATCTAAGGTAGGAATCACTTTAAAAATCCTAAAGGAGAAGGAGCCTATAATTGATGAGTGGGTAGAACAAGGTTCCGCTAGAATCGATAAGTTGGAGCATATTATTACAAATTTGGATTCCGCTTTTGCTTCTGTCAAGACTACTCCAAAATTTCATCCTAATAAAACTACTAAGTTTATTTATGTTCCTAAAAAGGGTGGGTCATCTAGTAGAGGAAACGAGGATCTTAAGATGATAAGTATTTGCCCTAGTTTTATCAATATGATTAAGGAGCCTATTCTTGCAAACAAATTTCTTGATTTTCTACCTAGGAGTGTGATCATTAACAAACCCAATGAAATCCCTATGAAGTATGATTGAGTAATTGAATACCAAAGATGACAATACCTAGATCTATGCAATATGCCTAGCTAGGGGCGTAAAACAATAACACTTGTTGATGAAAATATGCCCAAGAGGCAATAATAAAGTTGTTATTATTATATTTCCTTAGTCATGATAAATGTTTATTATTCATGCTATAATTGTATTGACCGGAAACTTAGATACATGCGTGGATACATAAACATATACTGTGTCCCTAGTAAGCCTCTACTAGACTAGCTCGTTGATCAAAGATGGTTAAGGTTTCCTAACCATAGACATGAGTTGTCACTTGATGACGAGATCACATCATTAGGAGAATGATGTGATGGACAAGACCCATCCGTTAGCTTAGCATATGATCGTTTAGTTTATTGCTACTGCTTTCATAATGTTGAATACATATTCCTTCGACCATGAGATCATGCAACTACCGGATACCGGAGGAATACCTTGTGTGATATCAAACGTCACAACGTAACTGGGTGATCATAGAGATTCTCTACAGGTATCTCTGAAGGTGTCTGTTGAGTTGGCATGGATCGAGATTGGAATTTGTCACTCCGTGTATTGGAGAGGTATCTCTGGGCCCTCTCGGTAATACACATCACAACAAGCTTGCAAGCAAAGTGACTAAGGAATTAGTTACGAGATGATGTATTACGGAACGAGTAAAGAGACTTGCCAGCAACGAGATTGAACTAGGTATGAATATACTGACGATCGAATCTCGGGCAAGTAATATACCGACAGACAAAGGGAATTACATATGTTGTCATAAAGGTTCGACCGATAAAGATCTTCGTAGAACATGTAGGAACCAATATGGACATCTAGGTCCCACTATTGGTTATTGACCGGAGAGGCGTCACGGTCATGTCTAAATCATTCTCGAACATGTAGGGTCCGCACGCTTAACGTTCGTTGACGATATAGTATTATATGAGTTATGTGAGTTGATGACCGAATATTATTTGGGGTCGCAGATGAGATCACGGACATGACGAGGAGCTCCAGAATGGTCCGGAGGTAAAGATTGATATATAGGGCGATGCTATTTGATCACCGGAAAGGTTTCAGGATGTATCCGGTAGTCATCGGATCACCGGAAGGGGTTCCGGGAGGCCTCGGGAGGTTAATGGGCCATATGGGCCAAAAAAGGGGGACACTAGTAGAAAACGGGTCATCAGTCCCGGTTCTGCAAACGGGACTAAGCAATCGGGACTAAAGCCCCTCCCTTTTAGTCTCAGTTGTGTTACGAACAGGGACTAAAGGAGCTCCACGTGGCCGCTGTGGGGTGCCCAGGTAGGGGGACCTTTAGTCCCGGTAGGTAACACCGACCGGGACTAAAAAGGCAGCCACGCGTCAGCAGCTGCCAGGCACTGGTTTTTTTAAAGGAGGGTTTTAGGGGTTTTTGAGGGTTTAGGGGTTTCATATTGTGTTAGGAACTAGCTCATCATTCTAGCACAAAGGTAGCACATAACTCATCATCGTCATCATCATAACAACTCATCATCATAGTCATACAAGAACTAGCTCATCATTCTAGCACAATGTAGCACATAAATACCAACTCAACATGATCATTATAACTCATCATCATATTCATATAAGAACTCATACATCATCATCATCATCATCATTATAATAACAACTCATCATCATAGTCATATATATAGGAACTAGCTCATCATTCTAGCACAAAGGTAGCACATAACTCATCATCATCATGATAACAACTCATCATCATAGTCATATAAGAACTAGCTCATCATTCTAGCACAATTTAGCACATAACTACCTTAGACCTCCTACTCTCTTGAAGGTAAAATAGCATAAAACAGGTAAACCCCTGATTCTCCATTATGGAGAGTACATATGAACTTGTCTCCCATTTGTGGGCTGCACTTAATGTTGCCCCCAAGTAGTTCTCTGCGATCTTTCAGAACTTTTCTCCAATCTCTGATTGTGAGGATGTCATCGCTTCGACGAATCGTGCATGCACTGTAGTGAATCATAGGCCAACTTGGCCGTAAGCTAACAACATTCATGTCACCTTTCATTTCCATAAGACTAGGTATACAATCCGCCGGGAGTTTCTGTTAAAGAACATCATAATAACATACTTTGCAGAATGTAGTTTAGCTTAAAAGAATCTATGCAAAAAATGCAATGATGACATAATAGGAATTTTTTTACCATGATATCTCGATGGATGTTACCGTAGTTCAACACATGCACTAGCGGCATGTATTGAGAATAACTTGGAGGGATATGATAATTCGTCTTAAAAGTCTCAACATCTTTAATCCATGAAACAAAATGATTTATCTCCTCGGAATTTAGCTCATACCTATAACCGTAGTAGGTTTTGTCTACTACTTTTTGCACATTTCTTGAAGAATGGAAATAAGCTGTCAACTATTTTTGTAAATACAATATAAATTACTTATTGAATATGTTTGATAAACTCACATAGAGGTAGAAGTGGAAGCATATGAACATCGACCCAAATGTCGATATTAGCTTCATCGATATTATCTTTGTCGACATTATCTTCATCCATGTCATCTTCAGGATCATCACCCAGATCGAAGGTGACATACATACCCTCCTGAAAACCATACACGTTGCATAGTGCTGCCCAATTCGAGCAACCAAAATGGGAGTAGGTCACCGCATTGTATAGCTTTACGTTAAAAGGATAACCATGACGGGTCCTAAGGTGAACTATCTTGATCCGCATATTCTCATGATCTTCGAAATCTAGATTCTTCAAGACATAACGTCTTGCATGGCAAGGGATGCACTAGTTGAATTGTAGAAAGCAGAAATTACACGTTGAAGAAACATAAGTCATGCTTAATTACGAAAAAATACTTGTCGTCATCGCGTACCGTATAAATATCAAAGGTCTCATCGAGCTTAATACTGAAGCATCGACCGCCTTCCAGGTGAGGCCTTTCGCACAGACCCCGGTCGTCGCCGTAGTGCTCGTACTCTTGGATCCTATCATTGTCATCAGACATTTCCTATGTTCATAATTTGAAGATTAAAGTTCTAAAATTCAATATATGTACTACAAAAACTAAAATAGTACATATCGAGCAAGATGACATCAACATGCTCCTACTTCATGCTCAAAGATTTCCCAAAAGATGCTTGATTAAAACATACAGAAAAGACAAAATGAACTCTAATGCAAAAAAATTGTTCTTTGATTTGCAAAGGAGCTATATTCTCCCCAATTCATTTGCAATTTTTTTTACTCCATCTATTTGATAGTACCCACAACCTATTCCACCAGAAACATTTGGTTCCACAGTTCAAAATTTCAAATTTCATTCAGTTCAAATTTGGACCAGATTCAAACTCCATGGTCAAAGCCCAATTTAAATTGCTCCAAAAATTCTGAAACTTTGCCAGACTCTCTTTTGTGCATCAACACCTCACCACAAAAATTCTCAAAAATTCCTAGAGCCCTCTGGCATTTCATCATACACTTTATGTGCACTGTCAAAAAATTCAGAAAATTTAGAAATTTCATAACTTTGCCACAACTTGCCACAAATTGCCCAAAAGATGCTTGCCACAACATTACTTTGCCACATAAAAATTGCCATATTACTTGTACAGAAACTTGAGAGAAACTTGTTCTCTCCCTAACTCAAAAATTTGACAGAAACTTGAGGGGGAAGATTGCTCACCGAGGAGCACACGAAGGCTGGTGAGTTACTAGTAGCAGCAGACGAGGACGGCCGGCGACGAGGTCTGTCCGGCTACGAGGACGGGCAGCTCTCGAGGGCGCGGCGATGCTCGGGGAGGTCCGACCGACGACGAGGAGCGAGCGGGCTCGGCGACGATGTTGGGGCAGGGCTCAGGGACGACGTCCGGGGCGGCGACAGGAGCGGGCTTGGTGAGGCGACGACGAGGTCCGGCAGCCTGACAGCATCGTGCTCTAGTTCGGCGTTGTCGGGGGAAACTGGAGAAGTGTTTGGAAAATTTTCTAAGTGCTGGTTATATAGCCCCCCTTTAGTCCCGGTTGGTGGCTCTAACCGGGACTAAAGGCCCCCCTTTAGTCTCGGTGCGAGGCACAGACCGGGACTAAGTGTCGTTTTCACCCGCCCAAAGGGCGGGAAGCCCAGCCCTTTACTCCCAGTTGGTGGCTCGGACCGGGACTAACAGGGGACCTTTAGTCCTGGTTGGAGCCACCAACCGGGACTAAAGGGCTGGTGCTGGCACAGCCGCGGGGCAGGGGAAGTTTAGTCCCACGCCTCGCTTGGCGAGAGGCGCCCGCACTGGTTTATAAGCCCCGCTACGGCTAAGCTCTCGAGCTCCTCTCTAATGCGGGCAGTACATGCCTAATGTCTGTCTCTGCCCTGTTGGGCCTGCTTGCCCCACGGGCCTGTATCCTGGCCCATGTACAGATGGGTTTCTAGTCGTATGCAGACCGTGGTGGCCTAGTAGGCGGGCATTTTTTATTTTTATGTTATTTTTTTGCATATGTTATGTCAATTTTTTGACCTTCTTCAAATCACATTCTAATTTTTATACATATTCACTTATGTGTAATGCACATGATTATCAAAGAATGTCAACAAAATATATGAAATTCTAAAAAAATACTTTATGAAAAATACTTTTGCTATTAGAGTTGATTCCTTTTGCTATAAGAGTTTTATATCATAACAAAATATTTCAATTGATTGTTTTTAGTTGATTCCTTTTGTTATTAGAGTTTTATAAAATCTTTTTAGTTTGCTAGTAAAGTTTTTAACAAAAAATACTTAGATAATTTTAGTTGCATAAATTTTATATAATTTTAAGTTAATATTATTTTGATCATAACTAGAGGTTTATAAAAGCTTTTTAGTTCATTCTTTTGTGTACAAACTGGACAATCTCTTTCGAAGTATCAGGGTTTCGGACGAGAACTCATCTATTACAAAGGGCTTTCATTTTTTAACTTATTTTAACTCCAGACTTTTTCGTGCATTCAATATGCACCATTCAAAGCCACATCATCAATTTTCAACCCTTTTCTGACTGCATTTGCTATTTTTCATGCATTTAATGATTTATTTTGAGCTAAATGACCCTGAAATTGAAAAGCACTACAAATGAACTCTGAAAAGGTTGAAGCATGGCATGGTATCATAATTTCACCCACATAGCATGTGCTAAAAAGTTGAGAAGGTTACGACAAATCCCTTGTCAGATACACCATTCTTTGCCTTCCATTCCAGCAATTCTCGTGCGGTACCGAGCTTTGTGTTGCCATCTTCGCAATTTGGGTACAACCCTTTTTTGTGATCCTCTAACATGTGATCGAACTTCAACTTCTCCCTTTATGTACATAAACTTCATACATAGTTGTCAAAGAACAACATACAACTCTCTAGAGCATCTAATTAAAACATACATTGAAACTAACATAGAACTAAGTAAAACATTTAAATGCAACAAAATATGCGTTCAAAATCGCAACTAAGGTAACAATTGATCAAACAACATAATGATACCAAGCCTCATTATCAATGGCATATTTTCTAATCTTTCTAATCTTCAAGCGCATTGCATCCATCTTGATATTGTGATCATCGACGACATCGGCAACATGCAACTCCAACTTCATCTTCTCTTCTTCACCTCTTTTCAATTTTTCTTTCAAATAATTTTTTTCTTTTTCAACTAAATTTAACCTCTCGACAAGATGGTCGATTGGAATTTCCGGTTCACATACCTCCTAGATAAAGACATCTATGTCAAGTTGGTCATCATAATTGTCATAAACACTAAATGAAACAAATAGTTATAAAAGATAATATACCACATCCGAATCATATAGACCGGACAAGAGCCAACGGGGGTGAATACCAAAACCATGGCACTATATAATAACAAACAATAATACACATAAGAAAATTATACTAGTAGCTATATAAATCATACAATCAAGAATTTTTTATTAAAAAAAAGATAATTAAGAACGAGAGGCTCACCACGGTGGTGCCGGCGACGAGATCAGCGCGGGAGATCGACGGTGGTGAGGACGGGGACGGGACGACACCCTACACATGTGCAAATAAGAAGTTAATTTGAGCTCAGATTGTGCATCTAAATAAAATAAACTCACACATACACTCCTCCACTAAAACCCACAAACCACCCTACTTCTAGAGCATTTGAAATGACCTAACTAGCAGTGAGAGATGAAAGGATGAAGTTGCTAACCTTTTTAGAACACTTGGATAGTTGGTGCACCGCCAAACCTAGACAAATCTTGGGGAAAATGGGGCTTGGAGGAAGAACAGAGGAGAAAGCTTAAGTGTGGCGGCGGCATTTCATCAAACACCTCATGTGCATATATAGGCAAAAAATAGAGTAGCCCACACCTCCACCCTTCCACAGCCAAAAAACAGAGGAGATGGGGGGCGTGGATATATATAGGAAAAACATTAGTCCCGGTTTGTGTCTAAAACTGGGACTAATGGCCTATCCTTTAGTCCCGGTTCCAGACACCAACCGGGACTAAAGGGCAGCAACCCCTTATTCCCGGTTGGTGACTGGAACCGGGACTAAAGGTCCCAGCCGAACCAGGACTGGTGCCTGCCGAGGCCTGGCCAGCGTCCTGGCCGCTCGAACCAAGACTGATGCTCCCATTAGTCCCGGTTAGTAACACGACCGGGATTGATGCTCTGATCTGGCCAGGACCAAAGCCCCGTTTTCTACTAGTGGGAGCACACCAGCCCATAAGGGGCTGGTGCACCCCACCTCTAGGCCACTGGCCCTATGGAAGGAAAGGGGGAGGGCTAGCCCCTCCTACCTTTGCTCCACCTAAGAGAAAGGAAAGGGGGACGCCACCCCCTCCTACCTCCCCCCCTGCGTGCCCAAGAAGGAAGGGGGCGGCTAGGGCAGGGGCCAAGGGTGGCCGCCGGCCCCCTTGGGGTTGCCCTACACTACTGCAGGATGCTGCTAACGCGACACTACGATCAAAGACCCTTTCACGAAACTGTGTGCGATGCATTAATCACAAACGAGGATGTAAAAAAACTGTCAGAAAAGGTGCAAAATGTTTGCGATGGAGGACGCATCAAACACGGTTCAGATTTTAGTTGCGTGTGCGATGTAGGGCACACGGTTAACCCGTTCGAACTGTTTGCGATGAGGTAGAACAACAGAAACGGGCAGCCATATCAATATGTGTGCGATATACGACATACAGTTCACTCCGATGAACCGTTTGCTATTAGGGAGTGCAACATAAACGGTTAGCCAGATCAAGGTGTGTGTGATATAGGGCATACGGTTCACTCGGACGAACTGTTTTCGATTAGAGAACACAACAGAAATGGTTCAACTTAACAAGATGTGTGTGATACATGGTAAATAGCCGACTCGGATGAACTGTTTGCGATGAGAATTTACAACACAGATGGTTAATACAGTTAGTTCGTGTGCGATTCTTTGTGTACAAAAAACTTTAAGAAATGCAAACTAGTTGCTTGCGGTTTGTAGGAGTATCGCACACGATGCTTCTGCGAGTACTCGTGTGCGATGATTAGTAAGTTACACATGCATTTTCTTATGTTAACACTTGTGTGATAAATAACACGTGGCACTGGATACGGTATTCGTGTTGTGTGTGTGCTCCACTTAGTCTTCCCGCGCTCGAGCGAATGCTTCCCATGCTCCACATGGGTGAATTGTAAAATCCACGCCTATTCCCTCACCGGTTTCCCGCCACCAGGTAACGGCTTGCTGCATATAACCCAGGCAGCAACGCACCACCACGACACTGTACGAAGATCTAGTCCTCACCCATCTATCATAGTTATTCCAAGCATGCCAGGCAATGACCAAACCTTTGACGTCGACGCCTACCTGCGTTACATCTTTGGCGAGGAGAACGAGCCGGAGCAGGTCGGGGAGCAAGAGCTTCATCGGCCGGTGCAGGCACCATGGCCCATCGGCAGCGATATCGGCGTCACAGTCCTTGGGAGCACAATCGATATATTGGAGAGGAGGTGTGATGAACAGTTTGCCATCCACCGTGCAAAAGATCCAGAGGTGCTCGGCGGCATGATTGACGACCCACCCGAAGAACCTCCGTCACCAGTGCTCATCGAGAGCCTGATGCTCCGCAAGGAATGGGCAGAGGACCTCTGCGATTTAGTCAAGACAAAGGCAGCCTGCAGCTTCATCATTGCCTGCGGTGGCCGTGTCAACCTCGACCTCGATGATGTGGTGGCCAGGCTCGAGCACATCCTTGGCGGAGTTGACGTCCCCGACGAAGTAGAACATCGCCAACTTGATATCTTGAGGATGCAGGTGATCGACGGAATTTGCTACCAGGCCAGAGACATGGAAATGGAGCGGTTCCGCAGAGTTGTCATGCGCATGATTGCACGCTGTCAAGCTCTTCTGGAAGAGGCCCAGCAGCCCCAAGAGCCTCCCAGCGCCAGCAGCTCCGTAGGCGGAGGCGGGTCGGGACACTCGGAGTGAACGGCCGCAAGGGTGCTATGCTGATCATGGAGTCCGAGAAGACCATCGGCGGAAGGCCGCCAGCTCAGCCTTTTAGCTTATATTTTATCATAATCGTCTGCATATGTAGGTCGTGAGTGTTCTGGGCCTTGCCGCATTTGGCATTTTAAATTATCCTGAATATGTAAGACAATTATTAAGAATTATTAACTATTTCCATTGTAACTTTGCCTCAACGGCGAGTAGAGCGCGCGCAGGGACGCTAGAGCAGAGCGCGCCGCGACCGCCTCAACGGCGAGCAACCACATGGTCAACCTTCTGCCATCAATAAATTTTGACCTTGTTTCTCGTCACATTGCTGCTTACAACGCAATAAGTAATTGCAAATCTGTTCACACCTATCAAACTAATATTTGTTCACACTTAGCACCGGGCTATAGAAACTACCCACTTGAAAATTACTTCACAGTTCCTCTCCTCATCACCCACAAAACTGGTTTTTTCTGTCAAGTCGTTCCGCCATGACCGGTAGGAGGAGTTTAGGTTGGACATATAACCAGGGAGCAAAGACCAAGGCCGCAGATGCACTAGAGAGGTCCCGCTGCGAAGCCGCAGCCGCAGCAGAGATGTCCCGGTGCGCCGCGGAGCACTTGAACGAGCTCTCACAAGCGCATTCGCGGCGTCGGCCATCGCGACGAGCCGGCGTTCCTGAAGTCCTTCACCAGCGACGACGACATTCTCGCTGGTGTCACTACGCAGTAGGAGTTGGTCGACGGCTTGATGAAGCTGCTCAAGATCAGCGATGCCTCGATTGACAAGGCGACCGGCCTCGTCAAGCAACTCATGGATGACAATGCGAAGCTCCTCAAGTTGGTCGCCGAGAAGGAGGAGGAGGCCGCCGGCTGGAAGATGCTGCATGAGCAGAGAAGTGCCTCGGAGATGACGCTGAAAGCGGTCGTCGAGGAAATGATGGGTGGCTTGAGGAAGCTCCGGATCGAGCGCGAGCAGGAGCTGGAGGAATCCGTGGCTGCTTTCAAGCAAAGTCATGAGGAATTGAAGAAGGAGCCGGAGGATTTCGCCTCCCGGCGATTCATCGACGAGTAGAGACAGTAGCGACCCAGATCGTTGTCTGCAATTTCCTTCTTCTCTTGCCCCGTGTCTTCCGGGCTTTGCCGCATGTGGCATTTTAAATTATTCGGAATATGTAAGACAATTATTATCTGCGCCATTCTAAATTTGTCGTCGTATTACCCATTGCCATTTTATTTGTGGACGTATTATCCGTTGCCCTATGTGGCAATTTAAATTAGGGCTGAATATGAGTTGAAAACACGAACAAAGCAAATGCTGCCATGGGATCACAAGCAAACACCCTCCGTCCAGGTTCTTTAATTAACCCATTAATGGAGAAGTTGTGAGCGAGGCGGGCGGCGGCTGGTGCATGGAGGTCAAAGAGCTCGCTTCCCGGTGAGCATGGGCGGCCTTGCTGCTCGCACGTGTCCCGTCGAGCCTGCGAGGTGGAAAGGATGCACGCGTCCCGTCGAGCCTGCGCGGCGGACTGCTCGCACGCGTCCCGTCGAACCTGCACAGCGGACTTCTCGCGCTCGTCCCGTCTAATCAAACAGCTGCAAGCACGCCACCGAGTATGGTTAAATTTCGACATGGTAAATATAATACAACCGTTTGCGATATTAACGTGTCAGCTTTTTGTTTCAAAAAGGACTTCGTTGGCTACTAATGTGTGCGCCTCTTCTCAAACTGGACGATTTTTTTACCACGGCATATATGTCCCATGTCATGAAACCATGCCAAGTTTCATGTTTTTTGGGTGACTTTTTTATTTACTGGGATTTAAAAACCGAGATTCTCATTCCTTAAACGAGACCTAAACATGCACCCAATGACACATGTACGATTTCTCACCCATTTTGCTTCACTGGAGCATGTGGTTGTAGTTCAAATTTGAATTATGGACTACATTAAATGCATAGAAAACTTAGTAATTAGTAATATATATACAATGGCCAAACGAGCCCTGAACAGTTCCAAATTTCAGCCCGAAACTCCTGTTATTCTATGTTGCCTATAGAAAACAAAGTTCAAGGCGAGAAGAGGCATCGATTATCGTTTCGCCCACAAGAGGGGCATGTTTACCTACCGGAACCACGAGGGTTGCGACAGGCTCCGATTTGTAAAAGGCTTGTAATATAGCTTCACCCAAATTGGACAATTATATATACCATGTAGTGACACAATGCCAAGTTTCATGATTTCCTGGTGAGTTTTGGATTTACAGACATTTAAAAACTGAGATTTGCAATGTTTGTGGCCAGGAAAGGACGGCGAGACGGTTGAATTCGTTCCCATTTGTTCCATGGGACCTAAACATGCACCCCAAGGAAACATGTACGTTTTTCTAGCCATTTTGGTGCACTGGAGCATGTATTTGTAGTTCAGATTTGAATGATGGACATTAAATGCCTAGAAAACTCAATTAATGAATAAAGAAGGTCAAACGAACCCTGAACAATTTCAAAGTTCAGCACGAATATCCAGTTGTTCCGTGTCACGTGTAGAAGAAAATATAAGGCTGGAAGAGGGAGTGATTATCGTTTGGCCCACAAGGGGACACGTTTCCCTATCGAAACCACGAGGGTTCTTGCGACATGCTCCGGTTTGTAAGAGGTTTGTAATAAAGCTTGGCCCAAATTGGCAATGTTTTTACCACGACATATATGTGCCATGATGTGACACCATGCCACCTTTGATGACTTTCTGGTGAGTTTAGGATTTATGGGGACTTAAAAACCGAGATTCAAAATGTTTGAGGACGAGCCAGGACACCGGTATGGTTGTAATTCGTTCCCATTCCTGGCATGAGACCTAAACATGCTCCCAAGGACACATGTATAATTTTTCTAGCCATTTTGGTGAACTGGAGCATCTATTTGTAGTTCAGATTTGAATTATGGACATTAAATGCCTAGGAAACTCAATTAGTGTATAAAAAGGCCAAACGAACCCCGAATAAGTTTAAATTTCAGCACAGATATCCTGTCGTTCCATGTTGCCCGTGAAAGAAAATAGAAGGCGAAAAGAGGCAGTGATTACGTTTCGCCCACAAGGGGAACACGTTTCCTTATCAGAACCACGAGGCTTCTTTGAGAGAAGCTCCAGTTTTTGTAAGAGGTTTGTAATAAAGCTTGGCCCAAATTGGACAATGTTTTTACCACGACATATATGTGCCATGACATGACACCATGCCACCTTTGATGACTTTTTGGTGAGTTTAGGATTTATGGGGACTTAAAAACCGAGATTCAAAATGTTTGAGTACGAGCCATGACACCAGTACGGTTGTAATTTGTTCCCATTACTGGCATGGGACCTAAACATGCACCCAAGGACACATGTATAATTTTTCTAGCCATTTTGGTGAACTGGAGCATGTATTTGTAGTTCAGATTTGAATTATGGACATTAAATGCCTAGGAAACTCAATTAGTGTATAAAAAGGCCAAACGAACCCTGAATAAGTTTAAATTTCAGCACGGATATCCTGTTGTTCCATGTTGCCCGTAGAAGAAAATACAAGGTGAAAAGAGGCACTGATTACGTTTCGCCCACAAGGGGGACACGTTTTCCTATCGGAACCATGAGGCTTCTTTAAGAGAAGCTCCGGTTTGTAAGAGGCTTGTAATAAAACTTGCGCCACAATGGACGAAAAAATTCCTCGACATATAAGTGCGATGTCGTGACACCATGGCAGGTTTCACGATTTTCAGCTTAGTTTTGGATTTACGGGGATTTAAAAACCGAGATTCTTCTGACGAAATGTTTTCAAATAGCACACGGTTCACTCACGAAAGCCGATATTCAATGCAAACTTCGTGGAAACCATATTTTAAAGTTACATAAAAATCTGAAAAAATGTGGGATGTTAAGAAGGTGATGTTTTATTGCGACACAAAATTTCAAGTTGAAAAACATTACGAGATGTGAGCTATGAAAAAGACAAATTCCGCCCTGAATATTGACATTACTATTCGACACTATTCAACACTGATTTTGTCTTTTTTATAGCTCACATCTGTTAATGTGTTTCAACTTGAAACTTTGTGTGCCAATAAAACATCATCCTCTTAACATCCCGCATTTTTTTGAAACTTCAAAACATCTTTTTCTCGTGGTTTTCACCTATTTCCACCGAATGTTGGTTTCCGTATGATATCCCCCCCACACCCCCCGCTGCACGCGCGATCTGAGTCCTGCATTCTGACTGGCCAGAACCCAAACCCCACGGATCGTACGTGTGCACCGTTGGATGCTCCCAGATCAAACAGCAACCCCGAGCCCTTTCGACAGCACATGCAGTACATGGGTAAGCACTGTGCGCATGCGTCGTGCAGCTCATGCTTCCTTCTCTACTAGGTTTTCATTCAAAACAGGCTATCGTTTCTCGCCACTCCTCTCATTGGTTTCCCGCCTCTTCTCCCAGATATGCATGATGTAGATGTTCGTTTAATTCTTATAATTCATCTCATCCAAAGTCAATTAGTTTTATAACAAAAACTATTTTAAGATTCATGGAATTGTGCATTGTAAAGGTAAAAACAAAAAGTGACAATTCACTTAGAAAAAAAGTTTGGGCAATTAAGATATGGAAGATTCTAGAGAACAAAGGAGAAGTGCTTGTGTTTTGAGGTTTGTGCATTATGCTTAAGTTCAACCATGGAGTCTTCTAGATTGTACATGTGGCGGAATCTGGTGGAATGTAGATGATATCCAACGGCCAGTAGTGCTTGAATTTGCCATCTCTGTACCGTCAGATTGGCTTCATCCAACGAGCAACTTTCATAGTTATTCGCACACTATATAGGTGTATAGATGTATAGATGTATATATATATATATATATATATAGATGTGTCCCATGCTAGACAAAATAAAGTTTGAGCGCATGCATGGGACGACCCCCCCCGCTGCCGCCTCGAAGTTGGGAAACTGACATCATAGGTATTGAACCAGGCTTGGAGTTGGGTACGGTGTTCGATTTGTAATGTACTTGGCGTGGCCCATCGAAGTTGTACATTTGGGATTTAAACACTTCATACACCATCGTACCCATACATATTTTCGGGCCGCATGCAGTGTATACGGGGTCTTCTGATCGACCACGTCTCCCTTGTGCGGTTTTTTGTGATGACACGGATATCTGTGGGCTCCCCGAGTGTATATATCATCCCTTTGACTGATAATGAGGGGTATGTGTTGGCCATGAATGGATTCCTCCTAGTTCATGTTAGGGCCGGTCACCGTCAAATGTCGGTCAACCAAAGCTCGAGCTCATGCATTGTCAGGATTCCCTCCCAGATGCTCGGATTGCTGGGTTTGACCTACATCAAACCCTGCGTATGTATCTCGTCCATAACTACCTTGCCTTCATGGTTGTTGTCTGTATCGAGAGGTAGGCACCACATCTAAATTGTACATTATTCTATATTGAAAACGCACATCACCCCTTCCCAACGTACATCATTTTGGGCCGCATGCAAGAGGTGCTGGTTTTGTGGTCCCTCTCGTGCGATGTTTATGATGGTTCAATCTATTGGCCCAAGCGGTTTATCGACAACAACAACTGTCATTTGACCAAACGAAAGATTCATTGGTCCGTCTTATGGTAGGTCATGGCGACATGCATGTATGACCAAAGTATCGATCATTACGTGCATCCGCCCCGCTGACACGAAGTGGGAGGTGGTGGGCCAAGCATCCTAGCTAGGCACGACATTATGTCATTATATATATCCTAGCTAGGTGGTTGTTAGGGTGCTTTCGGGTTTGCGAGGCAGGTGCCACCAAAGTTATGCATTTTGTATTTAAAGTTTTAAACATCCCCAATATTCGTACATATATTTGGCCACTTCCAGGTGGTTCTGGACTGCTGGCCCCTCTCATCGATCTTCAATGACGCGCCCAACCATGGGCCCGCGGGGTCAAAGTTGTGCATTGGAATTTTGAACATCACATACTACCCTTTTCACTCATATATATTTGGCCACATGCTGGTGTGGCTGTCTTTTGACCCTCCCTAACGTTATTTTTTGTTGCAAAGACTCTGATGACCCTCAACGGACACTGGGTATAATATTTTAACCCT
This sequence comes from Aegilops tauschii subsp. strangulata, assembly GCF_002575655.3. NCBI lineage: Eukaryota > Viridiplantae > Streptophyta > Magnoliopsida > Poales > Poaceae > Aegilops > Aegilops tauschii. The sequence goes on from NC_053035.3 coordinate 45,602,760, forward strand.
GTGCGATACAAGTGCGATGTGAATCACCACGACCATGCAAGCACGAGCAAATTAAGGTGGAGGTAATGGCTCAACCGTGTGCGATGCAAGTGCGCTGAAATCACCACGACCGCGCAAGTGCGAGCAAAGGGTGGAGGTACTGGCTTAACCGTGTACGTTGCAAGTGTGCTGAAATCACCACGACCGTGCAAGCACGAGCAAAGGGTGGAGGTACTGGCTCAACCGTGTGCGATGCAAGTGCGCTGAAATCACCACGACCGCGCAAGCGCGAGCAAAGGGTGGAGGTACTGGCTTAACCGTGTGCGATGCAAGTGCGCTGTAAAACCACCACCTGTGGAAGCTAAAGGCGGGTAAGTTTATTTGGAAATTAGGACGAACCGTGTGCGATAGAATAGCTAGCTAGAAATATAAAAAACAAACTACCTGCCTTGAGCGTTGCAAAAATCGGTGGATCCGCGCCACATTTCCTTATTATCATACAGGCATTTTGTTATTGGATCATGCGCGATCTTGGGCACTCCCGCCCCGCATCAATTCCTTTACCCAAATTTAGTAGCCGTCGTACTTCAACCGTCGCCCACACTCCTCCAGCACCGACCTTTTTGTAAAATTGCAGTAGCCGAGGCATTTGAGTCGTCGCCCTCCCTCGTCCACCACCATCTCCACCCACCATTACTAAAATTTTCAGTAGCCGCGGCATATCCTCAAACACCACCCCCCTCCACAGTCCCCCTCCCGCCCCTCCCCCCCTTCGAACCCTAGCTCGCGGCCGCTGCCGGCGCCACCGCGAACCCTGCCGGTCTGCCCGTTCCTCCTAGCTTAGATAATAAAGTTCAAGTTATCCAGCGATTCCGATACCGTCGCCCACTCCCCTGAGTTTTTAGATGAGGCCTGCGGTGTCCCTCCCCGCCAGATCCACATCCCCAACTCCAGAATGTCGCAGCCTAAGATCGACCACGTATACTGGGGAGCCCGATGAGCGTTCGGCCAAGAAGAGGTTTATCATGGCCTCTCCGGCAGACGTTGGCGAGGTGGCCGCTGTTCACCCCGACCTGTCGATCCCGGAGCAACACGTCGCCGCGGAAGCCGGCGAAGACGTTGACTACGTTGCCATGCCGAAGGCTTCATGTCATCGGGCTAGCGTATTACTGTATCTCGGGAAAGCTGGCTACGACATCAAGCTCTTCCACACCGACGGCTTCACGCGGGCCATGTCACAGGTTACACTACAAAAAAAACACATCCGTGACATTTTGGGCCGAACGATTTTTTCTGTCATACTTATGACACTTCTATGACGATAATTGTGACAAAACCCGGTATCATCACAGATGTGGTGGGCTCCTACTTCTATGACAAAAAATCATGACAAAAAATGGGCTTTTCATCCTGGGCGGGCCGGAGACGCAGCTGCATGACATTCTTTGGGCCGTCCATGACGGAAAAAACCGTGGTGGAAGCGAGGGCGAGGAAAATATCGGGGTGTTCCCGGTTACGGTGGGTGGTCGGGTGTCACATCCTAGCTAGTTCATGCATTAGAGTGTTGCATCATGTCTACTTTTCACAGAAACTTGAAATGGGAATGCCAGAAACCCCCAGCACCCCCCTGAAACAACTAGGGTTTACTAAAATCCTTTTCAATGAACCTGAAATGCCCTCCATAAATGTTCACCATCTTTGGTCCTGGCTAAAACCTCTGCCAAAAATGGTTTCATATTTTTGGAGGCTATTCTGGATTTTTCACCAAGCCATAAGTATTTGCATTTGGGAAATTTAAATTCTATAAATATTTTAAAATGCCCAAATAGTCTTGAAGGTATTTTTAGGCTGTTGAGAATAATTTCAAATATGCCTTTGAATATTTCCAGGATTTTCCTAAATGGTATAGTATTTCTACTATTTCAAAACACAAAACAGAAATAAATAAAAAAGAAAAACAGAAAGCAGAGAGGAACTTACCTGGCAGCCCACCTGGCGGCCCAGCACTGTGCTGGCCCATGGCCAGTCAGCTGCTTGCTCTCGCCAGAGCAGGAAGAGAGGTGACGCCGACGTGCGCGAGCTCGCCACGGCGCCACCTGCTTGCCGCCTCGCTCGTGGACGAGCTGGACGACCTCCACGACACGCCCCCGAGCCCCTGGACACCCCCTTCCTCCCTCATCGCCTCTCCCTCGCCTTCCTCCACCATGGCGGACGCAGCCGCTGCCACCTCGCCGGAGTAGCCGTAGCCACCGTCGTCCTCGCGCCGCCCCACCGTGTCCAGCAGCTCCGCCGTTGCCTTCTCCTTCGAGCAGGTCGAGCCCCGAGCGCTCGCTTGCCCCGAAGCCACTGCTCCGACCTCGCCTTCACCGCCCACCGCCGGAGATCCCCTCCGCCGTCACCACCGCAGCAGTTCGCCCCCGACCTCGCCGTCCGCTCCGTCGCAACCACCGTGAGCCTGGCCACCTTTCTATCCTCTCCATCCTCCCTCTCGAGCTCCGTAGCCACTGCACGTAGCTCACCCGCACAAGTCGCCGCCGAGCTCGTCGCCGACGAGGCTCCGGCCATCCAACGGTCGCACCACCATGGCCGTTAGCTTCACTGCATCGCCAGGAGCCCGTAGCACCATCACACGCCCCTCGCCGTGCTCTCTAGCGACGGGTTCGACTACACCCGTACCCCGGCAGCCGCACGGCTCGTCGCCGGCGTCGATTCCGGCGACCCCGAGCTCCACCACCACCACCAGTCGATGCGGCTTGCTCCCAGCTACGCGTAGGTGCTCTCCGCCGCCCATTTGGTCGCCGGAGCACGTCCCGCACTCCACCGCCGCGTCTGGACGTCGCCGGCGGCTAAACGCCAGCGAGTCAGCGTGGTTTCACCACGGGTTTGACTCCCCAGAGTCACTGACAAGTGGGGCCCGCCTGCTAATTAACCTGAGTTAGAGTTAAAATTAATTCTAATTAGTTTAACTAACTAACAGTGACACTAACACAGGGGACCCACACGTCAGGTTTGACCTGGATGACCCCGTTGACCGCTGACGTCATCATGACACACTGCTGACGTAATAAGCAATTTAATTACTGGAATTATTCTTATATAGAAAATTCCAGAAATTATCACAAACTTCAAAAAATCATAGAAAATAATCTATAGCTCAGAATGAAAAGATTTATATATGAAAAATGATCAGAAAAATCCATTCTATCCATCTGTACTGGTTTCATGCATGTTTAAGCAAGTTAACCTACTGTTTAATGCAGAACAAGATAAAGCACTAAAAAGGGCTACATATGAACTTGGAATTTGAATCTTTGATTCAAAATAGTCCAAACCCATCTGGTCTTAGTTGCATTAGCCCAATACATCCATTTTGCCATGTCTCATGCATGCATCATATTGTTGCACTTTGCTTGGTGTTGATTGTGCTTCGATGTGTTCATTGTGGTAGGTCCTGCCTTCGAGGATATTCACGAGTATCCAACTGAAGAGCAGTATCCCACCACCACTCCGCCAGGCAAGCAACCCATTGATCATTTCGATACAAACCCATCTTCTCGCTTCTGCTCTCATTTACTGCATTAAGACAACGCGATTCAAACTGCTGTGTGTTGCGGTAGTTGAACCCACTTTCCTTGCATGACCTGTCATTGCCACAGTAACTAGATGAAACCCACTAGCATGTGTAGGAGTTGATTGAGCCATGTTGTGTTCCTACAATGCTATGCTTGCTACGCTTAGAGTCGTGTCAGGTCTGGCTCATCAGGGTGATGAACTAGAGTGAAAGCGTGTGTCGGTAATGAGAGTGAGGTGTTGAATACGATTTGGTAAAGGTATCGATGGGAGGCCATGTAGGAGTACATGGTGGGTTGTTTCATTAAGATCGTCCCTAAGAACTGGGATCTGTATGCGTGATTTAAGATTCAGCCACTACCACGCATTGGGCCCGAAACCAATGGACCCCCTCGGCTTCTTAATCACCCTTGTCCTCTGTCCAGGAGTTGCACGTAGTTTCTGGTGTTTGTAGTAAGCTGGAGGCCGTGGACAGCGCTGACCAAGGGGTGGGCTGTGATGCGGTAGGCTCGTGGCCCGGTGTACCGAGTCGCCCGTTTGGTGTCTCGGGAACCCTGCACACATCGTTCGGGGCCGTATGTGGAAACCTCGGCCGGACTCCCTGCGGATGGTACCTGAATAGGCGATAAACCTGGACTAGAGACTCGAGTGTTTAGGTAGGCTGTGGCCGACACCCTCGCTGGGCTTCCGCTTGAAGGTTGCCGAGTACACACTGTGTAAACGGTGGTAAGTGGTGAGAGCGTGTGTGACGAAGTACACCCCTGCAGGGTATGAAACTATTCGAATAGCCGTGTCCGCGGAAATGGACTTCTGGGTTGCCTATAACAGTTCATAGACAAGTGAAAGTGGATACTCTAAAATGCGTAAGATAAGCGTGAGTGCTATGGATGGCGTTCTCGTAGGGAGACGGGAGCGGATCCATAGTGGAGTATTGATATGGTGATTATGTGGACTCGTGTGCGCCACCTCCAAGAGTTACTTGTAGTCATAGTTTAGGATAGCCACCGAGTCAAAGCTGGCTTGCTGCAGTCAAACTCCACCACCCCCCTTTGTTGATACCGATGCATATGTAGCTAGTTCTGATGTAAGTCTTGCTGGGTACATTTGTACTCACGTTTGCCTATTTTATGTTTTGCAGAGAGACGCCAGTCTCGCTAGTAGTTCCGTGTGGACTTCGACGTTTAGCTTGATACCTCAGCTACGATCTTGTGCCCTCGGCAGGATCTGGTAGATAGTCAGGCTTCTCAGCCTTTTTTTTTATTTGTAGATGTCTGTACTCAGACATGTTAAGCTTTCGCATGTGTTTGACTTGTATGCTCTGAATGTTGGGTCATGAGACCCATGTTTGTAATATCTGGCTCTTCGGAGCCTAATGAATAAATACTCTGAGTCGTAGAGTCTTGTTGTGATGCCATGTTGTATTTGCACATATCGAGCGTATTGTGTGTATGATTGAAATGCTTGGTATGTGTGGGATCCGACAACCTAGTTGTTTATCCTTGGTAGCCTCTCTTATGGGGAAATGTAGTCTTGTGCTTCCATGAGCCATAGTAGTCCGCTACAGCCCGGTTCACCGGAGTCCTGCTAGCCCAGCACTACTGCTCCGGAACACTTGACTGGCCGGCATGTGATTCACTTCGTTCCTGTGTCTGTCCCTCCGGGGAAATGTCACGCGGTGACATCCGGAGTCCTGCCTAGCCTGCTACAGCCCGGGTTCCCGGAGTCCTGTTAGCCCAGTGCTACAGCCGGATTCACACGCTGCTGACCGACATGCTCGATGTTGATTCATGTATGCCTGTCCCCGTAAGTTAGTGCCACTTTGGGTTCATGACTAGTCATGTCGGCCCGGGTTCTCTGTCATATGGATGCTAGCGACATTATCATATACGTGAGCCAAAAGGCGCAAACGGTCCCGGGCCATGGTAAGGCGACACCCGTGGGAATACCGTGCGTGAGGCCGCAAAGTGATATGAGGTGTTACAGGCTAGATCGATGTGACTTAGAATCGGGGTCCTGACATCGGGGCCGAGCGATGCGCGTTTCTCTCGTACACGCACGCTTGTGGGTGCAAGGCGTTGGGCTCTAACTGAACCTGAGCGAGACACTGGGCTCTAACTGAACCCGAGCGATTGCACTGCAGGCTACGCGTTATTGAACCCGAGCGATCGATCGATGGCTGTTAACTGAACCCGATCGAGCGATTCCTTCGCTACTGCTGCTAACTGAAGCTGATCGATGCTGCCTCTGGATGAACAGTGAGCGTTGCTGGGGGGGTTTGGATGAACAGTTCCCGGTGGGGGTGGATTAACAGGACCCCGTGGTGTTGCATGTGGATGAACAGGACCCCGATCAATTGAGCCGGTTGGGGCTGGATGAACAGGACCCCGTGGAGCGCTGGATGAACAGGACCACCCCGTGGAGGGCTGGATGAGTAGTAGCCCGTGGAGGGGTGGTTGAACAGGAGCCCGTGGAGAGGGCTGGTTGAACAATAGCCGGTGGAGTAGCGCGCGGTGGAGGCTGGATGAACAGGAGCCCGTGGATGAACAGTTGCAGGTGGCGGCTGGAGGAGGTCGACGGTGGATGAACAGTAGCCCGTGGAGGCTGGAGGGGGTCGACGGTGGAGATGAACAGTATCCCGTGGAGTCCTGTTTTTCGGTACGCCACACCCCTCCCGATGAACAGGACCCCTGTTTCGACCGTAGCGATCCAACACAAGTCCGTTTCCTCCATTTTAAGGTACGCCACACCCCTCCCAATCAACAGGACCCCGTTTCGACTGTAGGAGGTCCGTTTCCTCCGTTTTGCGGTACGCCAGACCCCTCCCGATGAACAGGATCCCGTTTCGAACGTGGCCGGTCGAACACAAGGCCGTTTCCTCCATTCTGCGGTACACCAAGCCTCGTTTCCATCGGCTGTTCCATCCAAGCCGGTTGGCTCCCATGCGTTCCGTTGCCTCCCGATGAACACGACGCATTCCGTTGCCTCCCCATGAACACGATGACGACGCAATTTCTCTGTTCCGACCCAGCCATGTACACGAGCCCTGGCCGTACGTATGCGCGAGTAGGCGTTCGAGACCCTGCCCATATGTATGTAGGTGGCCGTATTTTCTTTCTTGCACACTGGCCGCTGTACGTACGTGTACATGCTACGTGCGCACCTCTACTACGACACGTGCGCGCCTCTACATCGACCAACATGTACGTACACGTTCGCGACCAGAATGACAACGCTACCTACGCTTCGACCAGGTGGGTCCCGACTGTCAGGCACTTCCTTGCGTGCGAATTGTTTTTTTGCCCGGACGCACTTCCTTGCGTGCGAAGATGTAGCTGGTGGGTCCCAGCAGTCAGGGGAAACGTTTTTTTTTCGTGAAATACGGTGGCCCGTCTGGTGGGTCCCCGCTGTCAGGTGGAGGAATAATTATTTTGCGCGTAATAAGGAGGCAGTTCCTTGCTGCGGCCGTGGACCCAGCTGTCAGCCTCTCCATGTACAGTCCACGTCCGATGGAAGCCGTTCCTTGACCATGTTGACCACGCCATGCCGAGAGCACCAGGGCAGTGGACGACGGCGAGGCCTAGGAAGGGGACGACGCGGAGCCCGGGAAGACGCGACAGTGGATGCCCACGCGTAGAGGAGTATGAGGGTTCACTCGTTCGCTGCGGTGTGAGGCTGCCGCCGCCGCAGAATAACAGGGGTGTGGGTGAGTAGAGGGATGGCCTGGCCAGCGGTGGGAGTAGTAGGGGGCGGTGAGGCCTCTGCCACATCGCAGTCGGCCGCGGGAGGCAGGAGCACGAGGCACGACCGGCGCTGGTTTGGGCGGCTGGAGCAAGAAGACCAGAGGTTGAAGAAGCACTACGGCCGTTGGATGGACATCGTACGGTCACTGGAGTTAGAATCGTGCATATTGACTAAGTTGACAAAGCCCTCCGTCCCCGTCAACTTAGTAGGCTCACAAGTCAGCCTGCCACTATACTGGGTCCCAGCTAGTAGGGGAGTATTCATTTTTGTGTGCGTAATAAGGAGGCACTTCCTTGCGTGCGAAGATATAGCTGGTGGGTCCAAGCTGTCAGCGGCGGGAACATTTTTTCACAAAATACAGAGGCCCTTTCGGTGGGTCCCAGATGTCAGGTGGAGGAATCATTATTTTGCGCGTAATAAGGAGGCATTTCCTTGCGTGCGGCCATGGAGCCAGCTGTCAGCCTCTCCACGTACAGTCGACTTCAGATGCATGTCGGTTGTTGACCACGTTGATCAGGCCGCGCCGAGAGCACCAGGGCGGTGGACGACGGTGAGGCCTAGGAAGGGAACGACACAGAGGCAGGGAAGACTCGGCAGTTGTTTCCCACACGGAGGGGAGTACGACTGTACGAGGGTTTACTGGTTCGTCTGCCGTCACCGGAGAATAACAGCAGGTGTGGGTGAGTAGAGGGATGGCTAGGCCAGCGATGGGAGTACGGTGGGGCGGTGAGGCCTGCGCGGCAGCATAGCCGGCCGTGGGGAGGAGAGAGCAGGTAGTCCCGCCGGCGCTTATTTGAGCGGCTGGAGCAGGAAGCAGAGATTGAAGAAGCACGACGGCCGTTGGATGGACATCCAACAGTCACTTCTTGTGCGTCAACCTTTTTTTAGGAAAGCCTCAAATCTGTGGAAAACATCATACAACTGATCTGCCATTATTTCTAATAATTTACAACCCATTTGCTAATTCTTAAGGTTTTTTGGGAGCCCATATTCTTTTTGTTAGCATTACAACCCATATTGTGGCCACGGTTAAAAAATTATACGAAATTTTGCATATTTCGGTGCGGTCCGAACTGTTTTTAATCCCGAAATTTCGGGTCACATTCAAACTGATTTTAAAAATAAATGTATATCAATATAAAATCCAACAAATTGTCCACGCATAAAAATCAATGCAATTTAAAATCTTGAAATGAAAAAAAGAAATTTGAAACTAATTGCCGGTTTGATGTGTTTTAAAAATGTACATCCCATTTCTCATTACTGATAGGCCATTTTCTCGGCCAGCCGAATGAAGATCTCCTCGTCTTGAAAGATTTGCAGCCCAACATGCCTGACAAAGCGACTTACTTGGCAAATCACAAAAAAACTGGGCTGTGGCCGTGGACCCAGCTGCGGCCGTGGACCCAGCTGTCAACCTCTCCACGTACAGTACTCTTCCGATGGAAGTCGGTCGTTGACCACATTGACCACGCCGCGCCGAGAGCACCAAGGCGGTGGACGACGACGAGGCCTAGGAAGGGGATGACGCGGAGCCGGAGCAGTGGTTGCCCACGCGGAGAGGAGTACGAGGGTTCACTGGTTCGGCTGCGGTGTGAGGCTGCCGTCGCCGCAGAATAACAGGGGGTGTGGGTGAGTGGAGGGATGGCCTGGCCAGCGGTGGGAGTAGTAGGGGGCGGTGAGACCTCCGTGGCAGCACAGCCGACCACGGGAGGCAGGAGCAGGCGGCACGACCGGCGCTGCTTTGGGCGGCTGGAGCAAGAAGACCAGAGGTTGAAGAAGCACTAAGGCCGTTGGATGGACATCGTACGGTCACTGGAGCTAGAATCGTTCATATTGACTAAGTTGACAAAGCCCTCCATCCCCGTCAACTTAGTAGGCCCACAAGTCAGCCTCCCACTGTGGTGGGTCCCAGCTGGCAGGGGGGTATTCATTTTTTGTGCGCAATAAGGAGGCACTTCCTTGCGTGCGAAGATATAGTTGGTGGGTCCGACCTGTCAGCGGAGGGAACGTTTTTTTCGCAAAATATAGAGGCCCTTCCGGCGGGTCCCGGATGTTAGGTGGAGGAATCATTATTTTGCGCATAATAAGGAGGCATTTCCTTGTGTGCGGCCGTGGACCCAGCTGTCAGCCTCTCCACGTACAGTCCACTTCCGATGGATGTCGTTCGTTGACCACGTTGACCACGCGCGCCGAGAGCACCAGGGCGGTGGACGACGGCGAGGCCTACGAAGGGAACGATACAGAGCCGGGGAAGACACGGCAGTGGCTGCCCACGCGGTGGAGAGTACGAGGGTTGACTGGTTTGGCTGCCATCGCCGGAAAATAACAAGAGGTGTGGGTGAGTAGAGGGATATACAGGCCAGGGATGCGAGTATATGATGGGGACGTGAGGCCTGCCCGGTAGCACAGCCGGCCACAGGAGGCGGGAGCAGGCAGTTCCGACGGCACTGGTTTGGGCGGCTGGGGCAGGAAGATCAGAGACTGAAGAAGCACGATTGCCGTTAGATTGACATCTATCGGTCTGACACTGGTAGAGTCGATTGTTGACTAAGTTTCTTTTTTGATAAACCTTGTGTACGCATGAACTTAGTAGGCCCACAAGTCAGCCTCCAAATCTGTGGCACACAACATAGAGCCCATTTGCTATCTTTTAATAATTTGCAGCCCATTTGCTAATTCTTAAGTAATTTATTACAGCCCATTTTCTGCCCAGGACCACGGTCAAAAAGTTCAACCTTATTTTACATATTTCGGTGGAGTCCGAACTTTTGTAATCCCGAAATGATAAAACATTTTTTAAATAACTTATTGATTTGCCAAAAAAATCGTTTTGTTTTTGTAAGCAAATAAGACGTGGGACAATTGAGTTGGTTTAAGGGAAAACCAGTGGTAAAAAAATCGGTGCTGGGAGGGAAAACAACAACAAAAATAAGGATGTAAATATGAAAAGGGAATTTTATGTATTTTCAATATGATGATACGTGTATATGAACTAGTAAAACTATAGGTAGAGATTAGAAAACGGATGTAGGACATGCGTTTCAAGAGGAAAATAGAACTGGGCTGTGTGTTTGATTCAGTAAAAAAACTGCCTGCGGATGTTGTAAGACAAAATATAACTAACGCTGGCGCTAGAGGCTAGTAGATACCTGCTGGATCTTTGTGCCCCGTTGTCGTCATGGGCTGGGCCTGTTAAAAACAAAACCAAGCCTGGGCAGTCTACAGCCCAGTTGAAACTTGCTCGACCTGAAAAAACAATATACGTGCTCAATAAACGAGAGAATTCTGCAAGTACAGACTGATAACTGGGATGCAGCAGGGATATTGTTTCTTCATCGTGATAATAAGAGCATGCACTTGTTTTGAAAAATTTGGAGAACTGGGAATTCGAACGGCAGGTGCTTATGCTACCCATCAAATAAAAATCAGGTGCCTAAAAATTTGTTTCGAAACAAATGATTCAGCTTTATATCCACGTCGACCCTCGGCATGATGGTTGGAAGCAAATGCCAAGTTCATACCAAAAGATCGTTAACAACAATACCAACTTGCAGACGACAAGGTAGTACAAGTACCAATACCAAACTAACTTATAATCTTTTTACTCCTGGCCCTAGTGTTCGTCTGGTAGAAAATCTTGCAGAGGACCATCTCCCGCTCCTTCTCTTGCTCCAGGTCCCCGAGGTGGTATTGGTGCATCACCCAGTTGGTCCTCTGCTGGTCGAAGTTCTTGTTGGTGTGCAGCACCAGAACCTTTTTGCTGCCCGTTTGCCGGCCGTTGACCATCACCGGCAAGGTATTGCCGATGTTGTGCCACATCGCGTGCATGCCGCACTCCGAATGTATCTTGCGACGCGTCCACATGCCCCTTTTGAACGCCCTGGAATTGCGCTGGAAGAAATGCTTGCTTAGGCCACTTAGTGTGATACCTGCAGTATTGTCGAATACAGGTTTTAGTGTACGTAGTTGGCATTTTCATAACATCTTTGGCATCTTGCAGTCACTTGTTTCACTTTTTATTAACCGTCAAATTGTAATTGCTTCACCAGGTCTGCGTCTAAAAAGAAAAATAGAACTATAAACAAAGGAATATGTTTGTGCAAGTAGATGGCCGATCGGTGTCTTACCTGGAAGTTTCTCAGGATGGGTGTAGCATATGCCGTGCTCGCTGTTAACGGTTGGTATGAACAAATCGATGAGAGGGTGAGATCTCGCGCTGTCAGCATTCACTTTGGCCTCAAGGTGCTCGATCAGCTCCTGATCCGTGGGATCGAACTTGACGCCAGCCGGCACCACCGGCCAATCCTTCTTCGACTTGCATGGGTTAATTCCAGTTATATGGTACTCAATGTATGATCAATCGACTGTTTTAAGTGAATGATGAAAGATTTCGACAGATAAATTGTACTCCAACTCTGAAGTCCAGAATACCCGAACACACCACCGGGATTCTTGTGTCACCTCACGTGCAGCGTGTTGTCACGTCAATTCAACGTGTGGACATGATGAATAATTTGACCGACGTATACTAGTACTGCTACTGTACTACTTACTAGTCGTATTTAGTGTCACATTTTAACCATAGGTTTAACTAACAAGTACACACTTGAAGCCTAAGTGATATATATATATATACTGCACAGCATCTCCATCATCATTATCAATACATCCTGCGCATGTGAGTTTGGATGCACTTGATCCTAGAAAGGTATCTATCCTTCAAACCAGAGGAGTGCTTCAAACTAACAACCGTACATAATATCCAACAAAAGAGGGTCGTGCTACAGCAGCAGAATACATGGCTCAGTCAACATATCAGTACGAATCAAGTTGTGCATATTTGCTGTTGGCATGAACCACATCGCCGCATGTCGGGTTTGCAAAAGCCATCCATCGCATGGAAGCTTGATGCCTTTCACACACTGAAGATTATCTGGCAACAAGCTGTGTCGACGAATCTCTGGATATGGTGATTCGTGAAACCCATGGTATGATGTGTAAACACAGTCCCCCCTGGCGAATGGAAGTTGCATAGCATGGTAATCATCGCTGGTGATATGATCGATGATTGGTTAGATGATCGGATAATTGAGCCCGAGGAACATGGAGTGGTTGCCGAGGCTGTAAACCCACCTCCAGTTGAATACGCTTGGCCCAACGGAGCTGGGATCTTTCTCGAACACGAAGCAGCCATAGCCATCAATGTCACGAACGCCCCAGGCATTTATGTGGTTTGATGAAATGGTTTGGTCAATTTGGTACGTGCAAATGAGCATCAAATGACCACCGTCAGCTGAACGAGCGATAAACCACCACCCATCGGCTGGTATGATTCCAGGTCCTGGAATCATGAAGGCCAACGCAGTTGCGTCTGCTGCAACAATTCAATTGGAGACCAAAAGGACAAAAATAAACAATCATGTTCAGAGTATGTGTGGAACTAAGATTATTATAACAGTGACACATATCATAGACAGAGAATTGCAATGCCGTGGTCATAATCATACCCGAAGTTAAAAAAAATATGCTAATGGCTTTCATATTCTAGCAATATATCATGGTTCAAACATCATGTAACAATGAGAGGAAAACATATATGACAGGGCCTACTCATATTCTACCATAACACTTACTACAGTTATCATATCAACTCTAAGCAATAACATGCATTGTTATAAAAATCCTGGAAATGAGAGAACATATAGCAATCATGAGGTTATACTCATAATATCTATTCTAACAATCGTTAGATACCAATTGTTCTCATATCAACTGTAACAATAACATGTGTGGTCATAAAAATCTAGGAAATGAGAGGAACATATAGCAATGATGTGGTTATAGACATACTATATATTCTAAATTTGTAAGAATGAACAGGCAGTCGTATTTTGAAGGTAAAGATGAGATGAGATAGAACAATTACACGACGATAGATTCCACCAGTATAGGCAGCAATCTGTGCGTCGACCGCATAAACGATGCCATCGTGCACTATAGCATCAGACACAAGTGTTGGGTAAAGAGGATCGATGATGAGCCATAACCATGTATGGCGACCGGATTCCAGATAGACTAATCCCATGTTGAACACGTCAATGAGCTAGTAATCCATGTAGTCTTCTGATGGTGTGGGCACTTTGCAGATTACAACCTTCAGCAAACAGAGGTCGAGCCAAAAGCTCGACGCGTCTCGTGCGTAGTAGGCAGGAGTGTCCGGCGGGCTGCGAGGCTCGCTGGCGGCTGTATCCAAAGATGGAAGGGTGATCTCTCGCTGGGTGTAGATATCCACGAGACGCCACGGACTACCGGATTGGTGGATGAGGATGATCCAGTTGGCCTTCATGCCCGCCCAGTAGTGGCCGCGCATGAAGGACAGGTGGACGGATAGTGGTAGCATGTCGAGGGGCACCACGACAACCTCTGTAGGATCGTCAAGTCGGTGTCTGGGCCACCTGCGAGGGGCATCAGCAAGCAGGGTGTCTTGAAAAGAGCCGGCCGGTTGCAGACGAATAGACGGTACAAAGACACCGAGCATGCGGCCAGACGAACGACGCTGAGTAGGTCCATACGATTACAGATCTGCTCCAAGAGAACGTCGGGGAGGGAATTCCAATCGCAGCTCTGCGTGTCAGTCAGTTCTGCCATTGGGGTTTTCAGTGCCTACAAGCCAGCGGGGAAGTGGATTCGGGCGAGCGAAGAAGCTTCTCCTCGTGTGGCCGAGCAGTGAGCAGGGGGATATGGTACGCGCGAGCTACCAAGGAAGGTAGCGCGGGCGGGCGAGCAGTGAGCGGGGGGAAATGGTGTGCGGCCGACGATGGGGAAGAGAGGAGGAAGAAGAGTGGAAGACGGGGAAGAAAGTGCATTAAATCTCAATTCTACTACTACTACCAGGATATACCGTCCTTCGTAGTGTAAATAGTTACACCGATGACATGTGGGTCTACCACAAGAGGGCCCATATGTCAGTCAATGGAGGACAGAAGCGTGCTCTACTGGCAAACATGATGGCAGTACTGGGTAAGGCTGATTTAGTAACAACAACGCACTGGTTCAGCTTATTAATTAAGTGTCCCATCTGCTGCAGCGTGTATTGTCACTTCACTGCGAAGACTAGTTGAATAGTTCTCTCTGACCGAGATGGGGAATAATGGATCGCGAAGACTTCCTTTCTACATTATCCCTATGCCTCTACGCTCACTTCACTCATTTTGCTCCGTACGTAGTCACTTGTTGAAATCTCTAGAAAGACAAATACTCCGTACTTGGGAATAGAGGGAGGATTTTACTCCGTATTTGGGAACAGAGGGAGGATTTTACTCCGTATTTGGGAACAGAGGGAGTATCACCATATGGAGGGAACAAAGGAAGCTTGAAATATGAACATGTCAATGGGAGGGAGTAAGCCCCATGCATGCATGCAACATGCAACACTCACACGTACACATGGACGCACGCAACACTCACGCACCCATGCGGTATACATCACACGACGCAACACACATGCTCACGCTCAAGTGCTCAACCTACTCCCTACGTCCGTGAAAGACTGTACATTTAGAGATTTACACATTGACCAGGGCATAATTAACGCCCAAAAGTAGCAGACTTATGTGTGCATGCGACCATTGAGAGAAGAAGATTAAATGAAGGTCGTTGCATGCTATAATTAAGGATAGACATGTAGCCTATACCTAGAGCACAAGTTGGTGCATTAGTCAATCAATATCGATTTAGATTAAAGGCTAAATGCATTGGAAGTCTAGATGTACTCCCTCCGTCCGGGTTTATTAGGCCTAAAGACAACTTCTTTTAGACCAAGACACATAGTAATTTGCTCATATTAATTCTTCATTTCACTCCCAATGCACTCTCTCACATGCATGTAGCCAGTGAAAAAACACGCATGAAGTGTATTAATTTCTCAGCCATGGCACCAACAACAATGACTTTTAATGCAACCAATGAAATGGTTGCATGCATGCTCCTTTCCAAAGCGAGGCCTTATAAAGAGGGACATGCTTATGATGCTGAGAGGCCTAATAAACCCGGACGGAGGGAGTACTACACTCTTTGTTTTTTAGTTGATTTCTTTTCTCTGCCAACTGACAGGTGGGACCCAGAAACCAGGTGACAATTTAACCAGTCAACAAAGTGCCACGTCGACTATGTGGCCGGTAAGTAGGGTGCAATACGGTGCAATACGATGAGCTAGTGATCATATAATCACCGCAAAACTATATATAGTGACCGTAAGGAGCGTATTGTTACATACGTTGACCGCCAGTGTATTTTTCTCATTTCAAATTAAGCCATATTAACCAGAAAGGACGCAGTATGGACTAGTACTAGTACTGCCTTGATGTGTCCCGTCAACTCGCCGAACAAGGAGAAGCTTGCTTACTACGCCTCTCCCTCGCCCACACGCATGGTGGTTCGCAGGACAAGGAGAGGGTTTTGACTGCAGCACCCTCTCCCTTGCCCTCGCCCTTGCGGTGGACGTGTAGCAGTTCAATCAGTGTCAGATTGCCAGAAGCATAATGTGTACTGTAGTATCATCATTGTTGGACCTTCCGAAGAGGCGAAGAGCCAAGTGCAAGGTTCACACGAGTACGAACTGTTGAACCTCCCGAAGAGGCGAAGAGCCAAGCGCAAGGTTTTATAGGAGTTGTTGTCCTCGTAGGAGCGTACTACAACTATAGCGAACGATGCTACTGTATGATGCCGCCACATCACGTATATCCAAAGCCGTGCCACCTTTTTTTCTTCTCAAAGAGCGTGTTGGAGCTCGTGCAACAACCACACAAGTTGCACGTACACACAACACATTTACTAGTAATAAATTCTAAAGGACAAATGCGAGTATGCCACACAAGTTCATCTCTCATGTGATAAATTTGTGCATGACTAGTCTACATATATTCACAGCGCTACCGTTCACAATTTACCGTACTCCACTTACACGTTATAGCTGGGCTACATGTCCTCCTCCAGGTTCCAGTCCCAGGTGTTCTTCATGGATGGCACGATCCATAGCGGTGGGCAACGGGAATCATTGTCGCAGCTTTCTAGTCTGGTTCCACACGATGGAGACTCATCCAAGCTGAAGCGGCATAAATCAGGGATATCGTGTCCCAGCATGTCGTTCATCCGGCGGTGCGCACTGAAGACACAACCATGCTTCATGAATGGCAAGCCTTCCATGTCGTGCACGGAAGGTGGCATCCGCTTCACAATGGGGTAGCTGTCCCCAATGAAAAGCGAGTACTCTCCAAGAGTGTTCCTCGGCACCCACGTAGCATCACGGGGGTCGAACTCGGTGCCGTTCATCTGGTACACGCGGCATCTCAGATCTGGACACATGGTGATGTACATAGTCAAGGTCCATGCATAATAATGTTGTGCTCAAATATGGCGGTCAGTAATATTGTGCAGCAAATAGTACTACTCCGGTATAGAGGAAGTAAATTAACCGGCTTATTATATATAGCCACTCTTGGCTACATGGATGAGATAGTAAGACATGGAAAAACAAAAATGGTGGCAGCTAGTGGGTTCAAGTCTTCAAGGGCCTAGCTAGCTATACGCGTCCTCCAAGGTAAAAAGTACTCCTACTAGTACGTAAGTAGAGTACTAGTACAACAATGAAAGAGAGGGCGAGAGGGTTAAAAAATGGAATACCTGGGTAGATGGTGTCGGTGTGGAACGACACCTGTGGGATCACAAGAATCCCTACTACGGTTGCCGGGGTGCGGGGTTGCGAGAAGAGCAGGGCTAGTAGACAGCACAAGAATCATTTACCCAGGTTCGGGCTGCGAGGATGCGTAAAACCCTAGTCCTGCTTTGGTGGGTGTATTTCAAAGAGTTCTTGAGCTCTCGAACTAGCTGTAGTGAGTGCGTGGTTCGAAAGAGCCGAATCCTTCTCCAGTATGCCATGGGCTTCCTTTTATACTCGGAAGGGGCTGCCACAGTGGCACACAGGAGGTGGAAAGGCGTACAGTGCCCTGAGCTTATCGCTCGTATTACAGGACAAGAAGCATTTAATGCGTAGCTTAGGTGTCCCCTTGCTTTATTGGGGACGGGGGCGAGGCCCGTCCCGTCAGTCGCCGCTCCTCCTCGCTTTGACACGCGCCTCGGCCAGTGATGCGCGCGGCGCCATGTAGGCAGGCAGTTGAGGTGGCGCAGTGGTGGAGCCTTCACGAAGATCTGCATGCCGCCATGCAGGCGCTCGATGAGTTGGCCTGGGAGCTGCATGTTGCCACGCAGGTGTCCGCCCAGCTGGTTGGGCTGGCAGCTGCATGTGAACGACGGTGGAAGCTTGGTTGACGTGGGCCTGGCGGTGGCCCTGCTGGCGTTCTTGGCGAGGGCCTTGCTGGGTGACCCGGCAAGGGTCTTGCCGTGTGGCCCGGCAAGGGTCTTGCCGTGGCGCGCTGTCGTCCCCGGCAAGGGCCTTGCCGGGGGTCGGGTGGCCTTCCTCGGCAGGGATCTTGCCGAGGATCGTCGTCTTCTAATCCTCATCTGATCTTGAATATGTCTTCACAAAGATCTGCATGCCACCACAGAGGCGCTTTCCCGAGCCCTAGCCCCACGTGGACGATGGCGTTGGGGACTGTGGGCTCAAGGGTGGCTCGCTCTGTTGGTGTGGGGCGAGCTGGCCCGGCAAGGGTCTTGCCGGGGCTGCCCCCGGCAAGGGTCTTGCCGGGGGAACCTGCTTCGTCCGTCTGCTCTTTGTGGTCTTGGCCTTGGCGTTGCTCTGGTCGTCTTGGGCTTCGGTTTTACCTTGGCTCACCTCCCCTGTTCTGCCTGGTGTGGCCGCGGGCGCGGCTCTGACTGCCCCTGCACAGGTATTGGGGTACAAAAAGGCACCCCTCTTTTTGTACACCGACAAGAGCCCCCGGGCCTGGGCCACACATAAGCGCGACACGTTGTTGGGCCAGGCCCAAAACGGTGCGCGGGCAGGCGGGGCGGTTTTTACCGCGGTAAAACTCTTCGCGCGCTTTGCTCCCCACGACCTGCATGCGCGGCGCGGCATGGAGGGGTGTGCGTGACGTGGGCGGCATGCGTGGGGCGGTTTTCGCACGCATGCGTCACATCGCAGTAAAGAGGCGGCTCGCGCTTTCCCCGTAAAAAGAGGGAGGCGTGGAGGCGCGGCTCATTTACTGAATGGGGCCGGGCTGCGATCTTCAAGGCGTCCACTCCCCATGATCACGGGGTGGGGAGATGTCGCCTCACCCGTCTCCTCAGTTCTGCACGTCCGCCAAGCATCCTTCATGCGCCTGGGGTGGCAAGCGGTGGAGGCGGGAAACCGGGCCGTCGCGGGTTGGGGCAGTGGCTCGGTCCTGATTCCCTGCGCCTCCGGTGGCTGGATTGGCCAAGCGGGGCGGCCGAGCCCCGACCCCGCCCCTTTACAAAGAGGGGGAAGGGGGATGGCGTCCCGCATTCTCCTGTCATCTATCTCTTCTTGCTTCTTCCTTTCACTCGCCTTGGAAAAAGGGAACCCGGGTCCCTCGACGGTGGCGGCGAGAGTCGCCGCTCGACAGCGCGCCCCTCCTCCTCCTAAGCCCGTGGTGGTGGAACCGGCCGCGAGGGGAAGGGGGAGAGGGCGAGGCCGTGGGCAAGGCCGGGGCAGAGGTCGTAGTGCTCGGGGAAGAGGAGGACGGGGCGGCGCACCGGCTTCGCCCCCGCCAATGGTGCCTTTCCCGATGGAAGGCCATGTCGGAGACCAGCCCCGCGAGTTCTTCATCAGGCTGCGCTGGCCTCCGCATCGTCGTCTCCGTCTTCCTGCCCTGTTCGCCCGGGAGATGGAGCATGAATGACCCCAATCCCTCAGATTGCATATGAGGGGTTGTGGGAATGGGGGCACGCGGGTCGACATTGACTTCCCGGCTCCTCGGGTCATGTACCTCCGTCGTGGGTGGAAGACGTTCGCTCGCATCCACATCCTGACGGCGGGGCTCGTCCTCTACTTCAAATTAATGGAGGACGGCCTGCTCTCCGTCAAGGTCTTCGGAGAGTTCGGGACTCGCCTGAAGTGCTGCGTGGAGAGCTCCTCCGATGGAGATTCTGACGATGGAAGCTCTTCCTCGAGCGAAAGTGACGAGGAGGACAACGGGGCAAATGGCGGGGACGAGTCCGACTAGGCGTCGGACGCCCCGCGGCTGGGCGGGTGTGGCAGCAACAGCATCTGCACCTGGCCGCTCCTCCGGCAGAGGTTTGCCGGGGACAGGGCCAGCTCCTTGAACTTCTCGGGGTCGTCTCCTTGGGCGGCTGGCGTCGGGAGGCTCCGGAAGAGGAAGAGGGCGGGCGGCAAGGCCGTCAACTCGAAGTATGCGGGCACCGACGCCTTCATCGCGTATTGCCGGTCCTGCCGCCTCGTCTTCCAGCTCCTTTCCCGGCACCGTCACCGGCCCACCGGTGGGCGGCCACCGAGGTGTTCCCTTGGTGCTTCCTGCTGCTCGTAGCTCACCTAGGCGCCCCTTTTGCCCTTTCGCCTCCTGGACCTGCCTCCTGAGGAGAGGGACAAGAGAGGGATTACGGGCATCTTATCTCTTTTTTAGTTTGTAAGCCTGCGGGCCTTCGTTAAATTTAGAACTTGTAATCCCCTTGCTCATGTTTTTCATCTCGCATGAACTGTAGCTGTATGGGATGTTTTTAATGAAAAAGGGATGCTTGCCGGGTTTTTCGTTCGTGGGTAAATCCCGCGACAAGGAGCGAATCCTTGTTATTGTTTACGATAAACGTTTTTCGCCCGGCAACAGGCCTTGCCATCCCCCCACTCCACTCGACCGTTCTCGCGCTCTTGGCGGAGGCAGGGATGAGGTGGGCTTTAGGCTCCTCGTTCTACCTCCTTGCCGCCGCGGCTACAACCAAATCCGGACCCTGGAAATAATCCTTATGTATAGGAAAAAGGGGAGCACGGCAGCCTAGAGATAAAAACGAGGTTTCACATACCCCAGTTCGGTTCCGAAATGCATGACAGAGGATAAAAGACTTATCTGGATCTGCAGCCCCCGGCAATCTCATCTTGCCGCGGTTGGATCCTTGTGCTTGCAGCCCCCGGCAACTCTGGTTTGCCGTGGTCGGGGCGCCGGTTCGTTTCCTTCTTTCCAAGTAGCTCAGCAGAAGTGCTCACGTGCCTTGCGAACCAAAGGAGGACAGAAAAGGAACAGATAGACGCGCACTCGACCTCTAGGCTAGGGGTTAGTCGCCGCTAAGCACTATCAACCCTAACCAAGGAAGAGACTCGACCTAGCATGCATGCTATAACTTAGGGCGCCAGCGCTTCATTTATTTATGCTCAGGGTCTGCGCCTGGCTTTGTACAAAGGGCCACATGCTTGCCGGCAAAGCTTGTACAAAAGGTGGCTTGCCGGGAGGCCCGGCAAGCCGCGCCTTATGGGTAAAACTTGCGAAGATGCTCGATGTTCCAGGAGTTGCTCACTGGGACGGCATCTTCGGTCTCCAGGCGGACTGCGACGGGTCTGGTGACTCGTATTACCCGATAAGGGCCTTCCCACTTCGGCGTCAACTTGTTGGTATTCTTGGCCGACTTAACGCGCCGAAGAACAAGGTCGCCTTCCTCAAAGCTTCGGGCATGAACCTTGCAGCTATGGTAGCGGCGCAAGGCTTGCTGTAGCGCGCTGCTCTCAAAGCCGCCCGAAGATGATCTTCCTCAAGGAGCATCGCGTCATCTTGGCACAACTGCTCTTGCTCAAGCTCATCATAAGCGAGCACTCGAGGTGACCCGTATATGAGTTCCGTGGGGAGAACTGCTTCTGCCACGTAGACCAGGGCAAAAGGTGTCTGGCTGGTGGTTCGATTTGGCGTCGTCCTGATCGACGAAAGAACCGCCGGCAATTCATCAATCTAGCGCCTTCCGCTCTTGGGCAGCTTGTCAAAAGTCTTTGTCCTTAGGCCTCGCAACACTTCAGCATTTGCCATCTCCGCTTGGCCGTTGCTCCGTGGGTGTGCCACGGAAGCAAAACAGACCTTGCTGCCGAGGTCTTCAATGTATTGCATGAAGGTGTGGCTCGTGAACTGCGTGCCGTTGTCGGTGATGACTCTGTTTGGCACACCAAAACGGCAGACCAGTCCCTTGAAAAACTTGACAGCTGACTGAGCAGTCACCTTTCTCACTGCTTCCACCTCCGGCCACTTTGTGAACTTGTCGATTGCAACGTACAAGTACTCAAAGCCCCCGACAGCGCGGGGGAAAGGGCCCAGTATATCGAGCCCCCAGACCGAGAATGGCCAGGAGAAAGGGATTGTTTGAAGGGCTTGAGCTGGTTGATGAAGCTTCTTTGAATGGAACTGACACGCTTCACACTTGGTTACTAGTGCCGTTGCATCCTGGAGGGCGGTGGGCCAGAAGAAATCCTGCCGGAATGCCTTCCCGGCAAGGGCCCTCGACCCTATGTGGGAGCCACATATGCCTCCATGTATCTGCGCCAACAACTCCAGTCCTTCCTCCCGGGGGATGCACTTCAATTTCACACCGTTTGGCCTTCTCCTGTACAGGACGCCATCGACAAACTGGTACAGGGCGGACCGACGGGCTACTTTTTCCGCTTCTTCCTGCTCCTCAGGAAGCTCCCCTGTTTGGAGGAAATGGATGGTATGCTGCGCCCATGCCGGAGCATGGGGCTCGACGGCAAGGACCAGAGGCATTTCTTGCGCCATGGGAGCGGCTGTCTCTACGGCCAGGGCTTGACGCCCCGCCAGAGCCAGTTGCTCTTGGGAAGGTTCAGCGTCCATGGCAGCACCCTTGCCGGCGGCCCCAGGGGGCTCGGTAGGAAAGTACTTGCCGGGACCTGACTTCCTCCGCTTGTTCTGCCTCGTTGATGGCTTGACGGATGGTTGAGTTAGCCGAAGCAAAAAGGTACCTGGTTCCACAGGTAGCTTGAATGCAGCACGCTTTGACAGGTAATCGGCGATGTCGTTCTCCACTCGGTGGATGTGCTCCGCTTGGATACCGTCAAAGCATTCCTCCAGCTTCCTCACCTCATCTACGTAAGCTTCCATCAATGGGCTCTGATAATCCTTGTTGACTTGTCTGACAACGAGCTGCAAGTCACCCCTGACGATGAGCTTCTTAACCCCGAGGTCTGCCACGATCCTGAGACCGGCAAGCAATCCCTCGTACTCAGCAGTGTTGTTGGTGGACATCTCCCTGGGGAAGTGCATCTGGATCACGTACTTGAGGTGCTCTCCGGTGGGTGCGACGAGCAGCACACCGGCGCCGGCGCCTTGCAGCAAGAAAGCCCCATCAAAGTACATGATCCTGTCGCGGTCTGCTACCTTGCCGGGGAGAGTGGTCTCCTGGATTTCTTCGTCAGGCATCGAGGTCCATTCTGCAATGAACTCTGCCAAGACTCTGCTCTGAATTGTCGAGGTACTTTCAAACCTTAAACCAAAGCTTGACAACTCCAAGGCTCATTCCACAATCCTTCAAGTCGCATCCGGGTTGTGCAGTATCCGTTGCAATGGGAGGCGGGTGACGACAGTGATCTCGTGGGCTTGGAAGTAATGACGCAGCTTCCTCGAGGCCATAAGGAGGCCGAAGAGCAATTTCTGCACACCGGAGTACCTCGATCTAGCTCCTTGCAAGAGGGAGCTGACAAAGTAAACTGGGTGCTGCATCATCTTCTTCCTCTGCATCACCTCACTCGACTGCGCGGGCACTGCCTTGGTGGCATCAGACTCTGCCGGGGGCCGCGCCTTGCCGACACTAGGCCCTGCCGGGGGAATCTTTGGCTTGCCACCCGCTGGTTCTGCCGCCGTCACTGCCTCCTCGTCGACCTCCCTCTGTGCCACCAGTGTGGCGCTGACCACTTGATTCGTCGCCGCCAGATATAGCAGCAACGGCTCTTGTGGTTTAGGCGCAACCAGTATTGGCGTGGAGGAAAGGTATTTCTTCAGATCCTGCAATGCTGCCTTAGCTTCTGGGGTCCACTCCATTGGGCCCGCCTTCTTCAAGATTTTGAAGAAAGGAAGGGCGCGCTCAGCGGACTTGGAGATGAACCGGCTCATGGCGGCGACGCAGCCGGTGAGCCGACGCACATCTTTGATCCGCTTGGGAGCCTCGATCTGCTCAATAGCTTTGATTTTATCTGGGTTCGCCTCGATGCCACGCTGTGACACAAAGAACCCAAGAAGCTTGCCAGACGGAACGCCGAAGACACACTTCTCAGGGTTCAGCTTGAGGTTGATCTTGCGCAGGTTGGCAAACGTCTCATCCAGATCTTGTACAAGAGTTGGCCCGTCTTTGGTTTTGACCACTATGTCAACCATGTAGGCCTCCATATTTCTATGGATCTGAGGTTCAAAACCAATCTGGACTGCTCTTGCAAATGTTGAGCCAGCGCTCTTCAACCCGAAAGGCATCCGAAAAAGCAATACATACCACATGGGGTGATGAACGATGTCTTCTCTTCATCCTCTCTTGTCATGAAGATCTGGTCGTAGCCTGAGTAGGCGTCGAGGAATGATAACATATCACACCCGGCTGTGGAGTCAACAATCTGGTCGATGCGTGGCAACGGGAAGGGGTCCTTAGGACAAGCCTTATTAATATCTGTGTAATCAATACACATCCTCCACTTCCCATTCGCCTTGCGCACCACTACCGGATTGGCCAACCACGTCGGGTGGAGCACTCCTCTCACCAAACCTGACGCTTCCAACTTCCTGATCTCCTCTGTGATGAACTCCTGCCTCTCCAGATCCTACTTTCTGACCTTCTGCTTGACGGGCCACGCGTGGGGGCAGACAGCTAAGTGGTGCTCAATCACCTCCCTGGGAACACCGGGGATGTCGGACGCTTGCCATGCAAATACGTCGACATTTGCCCGCAGGAAGGTGACGAGCGCGCCTTTCTATTTGCTGTCGAGGGTGGAGCCTATGGTGAAGGCCCCTCCCGTGCCATCCTCCCCGACGGGCACCTTCTTGGTCTGCGGTGGCTCGGCTCTGGATCTCTTGCTCTTGTCGGTAGAGCTCTCTGGCACGTCCTCAACGGTAGCACAACACTTCGAGGAGGTGCGCTTGCCGGAGTGGGTGCGAGAGGTCTTGCCGGGCTCCTTCTTCCCTCCCGGGCCTTCAGCGGCAGGAGCAGGTGCCTTGACGGCAGCTGCTGCAACTGCTTCCCGGTAGAGTTGGTCGGCGCAGATCAGCGCGTCCTTCTTGTCGGAGGGGACGGAGATGATGGTCAACGGCCCGGGCATCTTTAGCATGTTGTAGGCGTAGTGTGACGCCGCCATGAACTTGGCTAGTGCCGGGCGGCCGAGGATCCCATTGTAGGGCAAGGGGATCTCGGCCACGTCGAAGACGATCCTCTCCGTCCTGTAGTTCAACTCTCCTCCAAACGTCACGGGCAGTGTGACCTTTCCCTTCGGCTAGCTCCTCCCCGGATTGACCCCTTGAAACGTGCCCATTTCCTCGAGGTCTCCATCAGGGATTTGCAACCTTTTGATCACGACAGGCGAGATCAGGTTTAGGCCGGCCCCGCCATCAACCAACATCTTGTTCACCTTGAGGTTGCGTATCATTGGCGAGACCAACAATGGCAAACACCCGACCGCGGTAGTGCGGTCAGGGTGGTTCTCGGTGTCAAAGATGAGGGGCGTGCTGGACCACTTCAGCGGCTTCTGAGCGTCGAACGACGGCTCTGCTGCTGTAATCTCACGCGCCCACTGCTTGAGCTGGCGGTGAGAGGTATGCAGTGAGGCGCCGCCATTGACGCACATGGCCTCCGTAGCCTTCTGGAACCCTTGCTCACCAGACTCGTCGTCCTCGTCGTGATCATCGTCTTCTTGTTTCTTGTCGCGGCCCCGGGCGGGCCTCTGTTGCTGGCTATCCTTGCCGGGGCGGCCTCCTTGGCCGCCACGCTTTTTGCCGGATCCCTCAACACCGTCCTGGTCCTTCTCCTTGTCCCGCCTCTCGTACTCAGCCTTTTGCTTCTCAGCAAGCAGCTCGACTTGTCGGCAGTTCTGGAGGTCGTGGCCCTTGGTGTGGTGGATCTTGCAGTATTGATTGCCGGAGCTTCCTGGCTTGTCGGTAGCCGCCAAGGCCCGGCAGGTGGCGCACCCGGCAATCTCCTTGCTGGGGGCGTCTGCCTTGACCTTCTTGCCGGCACCGGTATCGTCAGATCCCTCAATGGCAAGCACGTCCTTGCCTTTGCGTTTCCTGTTGCGACACCGGCTCTTCCTCGCCGGGGTGGCGGCGTCTTCATCGGTAGAGTCGGTTTTCGCGCCGGCATCTTCGCCGGGGTATTTCCTTCCCTCTTCAGCCCGGGCGCACCTACCGGCCAGAACGTAGAGCTCGGCCACATCCTTAACCTTGGTCATCCCCAGCTCCTCGCGCATCTTGCGATTGCGCACGTTCTGGTGGAACGCGCTAATCACAGCGGCGGGATGAACGTCGGGGATGTTGTACTGCACGCGGCTGAATCTCTGGATGTACTTGCGCTGGGTCTCCCCTTCCTTCTAAAGAATGATATGCAGATCACTAGCCTGGCCATGAGCTTGGTGGCCTCCTGTGAAGGCGCCAACGAACTCATGGCATAGATCCGACCAAGAAGAAATGGAATCCACCGACAAGAGCATCAACCAAGACATCACATTGGGCTTGAGCGCCAGCGGGAACTAGTTGGCAAGCACCTTATCATCGCGAGCCCCAGCAGCCTGCATCGCGATGGTGTAGATGCTGAGGAACTCGGACGGATGGGTCTTGCCAGTGTACTTCCCGCTGACGTCGGGCTTGAACGTGCGGTGGGACGACCACTGGAACTGCCGCAGCTCACGGGTAAAAGCCGGGCAGCCCACCTCGTAAGGTAGGCCGCCGGGGCCCCCCGGTGTCGGGTGGTCCATAGCGGGTCCCGCCCGCTTGTCCGACGGGCGGCGCGTTTCGCGCCGGCGCTCGACGATGGTTCGAGCGTCTTTGTGAGCTCGCTCCCGAAGGACCTGGCGCTGGTCGCGGAGGGTCCGCGGGTCAGACGACGCTATGGAGATGTTATCACAAGCGTCGTCGCGACAGGTCGACGCCCGCGGCGGCTGGCGAGGAGGAGGAGAGTGCACCGTGGCCGCAGCTCCCCTGGTCCTCCCAGCACCAGCATGTGGTGGCTCGGTGGAGCGCCGACCCGAGGGCCCCGCCGGTCGCGGATCGTCTTTGTTTGCGACGGCGACGAGGCTCCGGATGGTGGCCCTCCACTCGTCGAGCTTCTCCGCAGCAGGAGGGCAGTCGAGGAGCAGTTGTGCGCGCGCCAAAGCTTCCACTGGCGTGGGCGGCAGCGACAACTGCGTGGATCGCGGCGCGCTTCGACTTCTAACTACGTTAGAAGGAGCTCCGTTACGACCCAGCGGCTGCGTGCCATTTCCGCCAGCGCTTCGGCGAGCGTGCTGAACCCTTCATCTTGCGGGTGACGCACAGGGCTCTTCCCACGGTGGTGCCCAAGGTCACCAACGTGGTGACGCTGCTCGGCGTGCACACCATGGGAAGAGCGCGCGGTGGTCGCCGGTGTGAGCGTCTTGGAGGTCGCTGCGCCGCCCGGAGGTGTCACAACGACACCCCTGGAGGGCCCCGCGCCACCTGAGGGGGGCCCGGCTTCGTCTTTGGATCTGGCGGCGTGCGGCCGGTCGTCTGGCGCGCGAATGACGCCGCTCGCCAGGCTCTGACTGCTTGGGTGATGCTGGTGCTCGCGGACCGCGGCCCGGGTCCTCTCCACGACCGGTCCACTACTCGTCCGCACCGGCACGGGCCGTTCGGCTCCCAATGAGCCGATCGCCATGGCCGTCTTCTTCTTAGGAGCCATGGCGACGAAGAACTGCTAGGCTAACTACTAGAACAAATTCTCACAATTGCGCCCCCTACCTAGCACGCCAAAGATGTCGGTGTGGAACGACACCTATGGGATCACAAGAATCCCTACTACGGTTGCCGGGGCGCGGGGTTGCGAGAAGAGCAGGGCTAGTAGATAGCACAAGAATCGTTTACCCAGGTTCGGGCCGCGAGGATGCGTAAAACCCTAGTCCTGCTTTGGTGGGTGTATTTCAGAGAGTTCTTGAGCTCTCGAACTAGCTGTAGTGAGTGCGTGGTTCGAAAGAGCCGAATCCTTCTCCAGTATGCCATGGGCCTCCTTTTATAGTCGGAAGGGGCTGCCACAGTGGCACATAGGAGGTGGAAAGGCGTACAGTGCCCTGAGCTTATCGCTCGTATTACAGGACAAGACGCATTTAATGCGTAGCTTAGGTGTCTCCTTGCTTTATTGGGGACGGGGGCGAGGCCCGTCCCGTCCATCGCCGCTCCTCATCGCTTTGACACGCGCCTCGGCCAGTGATGCGCGTGGCGCCATGTAGGCAGGCAGGCAGCTGAGGTGGCGCGGTGGTGGAGCCTTCACGAAGATCTGCATGCCGCCACGCAGGCGCTCGATGAGTTGGCCTGGGAGCTGCATGTTGCCACACAGGTGCCCGCCCAGGTGGTTGGGCTGGCAGCTGCATGTGAACAGGGGTGGAAGCTTGGTTGACGTGGGCCTGGCGGTGGCCCTGCTGGCGTTCTTGGCGAGGGCCTTGTCGGGTGGCCCGACAAGGGTCTTGCTGTGTGGCCCGGCAAGGGTCTTGCCGTGGCGCGCTGTCGTCCCCGGCAAGGGCCTTGCCGGGGGTCTGGTGGCCTTCCTCGGCAAGTATCTTGCCGAGGATCGTCGTCTCCTAATCCTCATCTGATCTTGAATATGTCTTCACAAAGATCTGCATGCCACCACAGAGGCGCCTTCCCGAGCCCTGGCCCCACGTCGATGATGGCATTGGGGACTGTGGGCTCAAGGGTGGCTCGCTCTGTTGGTGTGGGGCGAGCTGCCCCGGCAAGGGTCTTGCCGGGGCTGCCCCCGGCAAGGGTCTTGCCGGGGAACCTGCTTCGTCCCTCTGCTCTTTGTGGTCTTGGCCTTGGCGTTGCTCTGGTCGTCTTGGGCTTCGGTTTTACCTTGGTTCACCTCCCCTGTTCTACCTGGTGTGGCCGCGGGCGCCGCTCTGACTGCCTGTGCACAGGTATTGGGGTACAAAAACGCACCCCTCTTTTTGTACACCGACAGATGGTGACGGTCCGATCGTGGTAGATTGTGTGACCATGTTGCACATCAGTGGTACCATGTGTAACGACTGCTAAGATAGTCGATCCCAATATGCCAAAGTCAGCAACAAGGTTCCAGGTTAGACCGAATCGCGGATGCAAATGCACATCCAGGATCGGTGATCTTATTTTGATCGCGGGATGACTGGTCCGTACAAAATAATGGAGTACCGTTAGGGATGCAAATGATGGTTTGTGCATTCCGTTTGTAATCTCCCGTATCGTAGGATGGCAACCAGATGAAACAAGTCCCCTGGCTTGTCACCGCAAAGATGCGGCCTAGATGGCGCATGGCGTCTTCGAACATGTAGGGGTACAAATCTGCCACCGCCAACATGCGCCAGCCTCTGCCGTTACTTCCTCTTGCATTGATGGAAATCCTTATGTCGAACACCGCGATGAGATAGTAATCGTCATAGCCGCGTCGCTTTGTCGGCGGGTCCGCAATTGCTATCTTCTTCAATCTCATGTAGGCATCATCATACGTATTCAAGCCCAGCCAGTCCGGAAGGCCGATCCCAATGGTGGAGAAGGGGTCTACCGGAACGGCCGCACTGTTGTGGATGTTGTGCAAAATGATGGTGGTATCCGGCCGGGGTATGCAAGCCAATCTTCGTTGGCACCGACCCAGACCTATATATAAGACGGTGGCCAGCGGAGAAATTACGGGATGGAAATGGAATAACTAAGTACTACATGATCAAACTCCATTACTAACCTGCTCATCGGACAAAATCCGACTACCTCTCAACGTCGGCAACTCTAGCGGAGTCAATGTGCAACCATGGCCAGGGAGCGGTGGAATGTTCGAAGGATTGTCCTATAGAAGAACCTTCTCCTCGAGGACGCATGGAAGACCAACAAGCATGGCCTTTTCCCAAGCCATTTTAAGCACCGTCTTGAAAAAGTTGGTGCAGGAAAGACCGAGTCTTGCGGCGGTGAGGACGTCGGAGCGGTGTGCGATTTCTCCCAGAGGATCGTCGTCCAAGGTCTCCCAGCCCCGACGAGGTGGAGAACCACCTAGCGAATCCGTGGGAGCACCGACGAACTGCCTTCTCTTCGGGGGGAGGGGAACTGCCGAGGAGGAGATAAGAGCGTAGTAACCGCAGGGCCTCGTCCCTTCCAACTGTAGATCATTCCTTAGCGAAGGGGTGAGGCTATTATTTACTACTAGTACTAGCATTATGGGACGTTATGGGATTGCATTATACTGTAAATAATAGCACTAGTAAGAAATTTTTGGCACTACCTAGTAGTTTTTGGCGTGGATTAAGAAATTTTGGGTATGTTTTTGCTATTTTTTGTACACACTAACTAGTGTCAAAAAACGTCTTACATTATGTGATGGAGGAGTACGTACTCGTACTGTAGCAGTACTAGTACTACTTTCTCAACTAGTAGTGCGATGTACTGTACTTCTAGTATAGTGCACCAGTTTTGAACTCTTGAATCTCAGGGCCAAGGAGCTACAGTTGGAAGTGGAGGGTACTACTGTTCTCTAGAATCATCACTGTACTATCACTGCAGGGAAAGTACACCTGCGTAGTGGCCTAGTGGGTACTCTCGGTGCTCTATTCAGCCGCTCCTCTCACGTAGCTGGCCTACTCAGCCGCTCCTCTCATGCACACACTAGCAGCCTGTTTATCAGCGATGGTTAGTGCGGGGGCAGAACATTTGAGTTATTTGATACAGCGAGACTAGGCTTTTTGCTTCCATTTGTGGAGGTGTAATGGATCTTGTCGAAATTTGTTAGTAGTTCCTTCTTTATGAATGAGATGAAGCAAAGCTTTTGCCTCCGTTTAAAAAAAAAACACGTCAAGAGGAATTTCTTTTATAGTAGAGCCGATAATGGAGTGAAGTCCATGCGTGCAACGCCACAAGCTACAGAGTAGTACTAGAGCACTTTATGTACAGAGCCATATTGCACAGTTCCCAATGCCCCGCCAGGATTTTCCGGCTCCTCGGGCTTAATTGGGAGGCGCTAGTTTAAATATGCTACTAGCTGATGAGGAAGCTGCAAGCGAGGTGTGGCTAGGGCGAGCACGCGAGCCACGACATGTTGGGAAGGAAAACCCGTTCACGTGGCTAGGCTATCCAGTGCACCCAGATTGTGGTGCCGCACGTCCGTTTGACTTCAAAACTCAAACTGCTCGTGTAAAATATTGGCTCGCGGCAAAGTTACTATTTAAAAAAAGGCCACCGTGCGCTCGGCTGGTGTTGGGGATATTACCACTGGGCGTAAACCGGCCAGGAGAGGTCGGGTTAACCCCATAAGTAGTTCATCTGTATCTGAAGTCCATGAAGACAGACGATGACGCTTTATGGAGGCCCAGGGCCCAAAGCCGGTTTAAGGCCTGTAGACATAAACCGGCATTGATATGTAAACTTGTGTTGTAAGATAGAAGTAGCAGAGACCGAGCCGGACATGATTATGAGCCGGCCTCGGGATTCTGTAAACCGACGGGCATCAACCCATGTATATGAGGGGACGACCCGGCGGCGGTTCAAGGACAACAGACAACAACTCGAGACTCAGGCAAAGCGTATTCGCTCCCTGGTCATCAAAACCCCAGCAATTCCATCACAACTAGACGTAGGCTTTACCTTCATCGTAAGGGGCCGAACTAGTATAAAACTCTCTTGCGTCCCTTGTCCGCTTTAACCACTTTAAGTTAACCCGTAGCGATGGCTCCACGATGAAGTCCTTTCTCTAGGACATCTGCCGTGACAAAACCACGACAGTTGGCGCCCACCGTGGGGCTATCGCACGATGGTTTCAAGTTCTTGGAGGGCAACTTCGAAGGACTCAAGGGTTACGCTGTGGGCCGGATGACCAAGAGTCGTCGTGGCAAGCTCTACATCGACGATGCAGGCTGGGGTCCCGAGGCCGGCTCAATCGAGTATGGGTACCGGGCCCCCTTTGGTGGCATACACGTTTTCATTGGCAAGATCGGCGAACCGGGCCCTGAGCCGGACATCTGCACCGACCTCGTTGAAACGGCTCAGCGTGCGAGATCTGCCCGGGTCAAGCCTGTCATGAAGCGTGCCTTCGTGGGAGTTATCCATGGAGAGGAATCGGAGGATAGATCAGAATCTGGTGGTGAGACCGTTGTTTATTCCAGCGACGAGTCATCGACCTGAGAGACCGAGTCGTTATATCAGTTACAAGATGGCCGGATTGGGGGCTGTTCCGATGGCGACAGTATTTCGGACCCCTTTGATCTGCCAAACCGGGTTGCGATCTTCATGGCCGGTATGCAACCGGCGCTCCACTCTTCGACCGTATCGGCGATGATTTTTGGATCGACAGCGGCAACAGCGGCCGGGGCAGGAGGCCCTGTGCGACCGCCAGCCCAGGTTCTATCTAATTTGTTTGATGCGTTGGCAATGCTGATGGCGGAGGTTAACCCGGCGGATCAGGATGCACACAATGCGGAAATCGCGAAAGTGAAAGATCAGATCACCCAGGCCAAAGCCGACTTAGCAGCTGAGGATACCAGGATGGCCGCGGAGAGGGCCGCTTTGGATGCAGAAGCTTACCGGATTATGCTGGATCAGAGTGCGTCGAACGAAGTCCTGAAGAGGAGGTACCAATCTTGCCTGCCGCCGGTTTATGACGCTAGAAATATCTTTAACACCCCAGGAGCAGGGACCAGTAATCCTCCGGTGGTAAACCGGGCGGAGGCACCTGGAGCAGGGGCCCCGGTTCAGCCACGTTTGGTGGACCCGCCTTGTCATAACAACATTGTAACACCGCATGTCCCCACGCCACTGGGTCATTACTCTAACCCGATGGACAACATTGTCGCTGCCGCTTCACGGCTGGCGGCAATCCCGATCGAAGGCGAGTCTCCGGTGGCGGTCGAGACGCGTCGGGTTAAGGAGCTTCTTCAGACAGCCTTGGTTCAACAGGAGGCTTATTCATATAGTCGCGATCGGATTCATTCCACTCCCCGTCCAAGCCGGAGTTACAGCAGGCATATGGATGAACCGGCAGTGTCAAGGAATGCGCGGAACCGTGATTCGCCCCGTGGCAATAACCCGGCGTTGGTGCTGGTGATGCTCAGGAGGTGGTGGACCGGGCTCGGGCACGCAGAGAAGCCGAGTTAGCGGCGTAGCATGAAGCCCGTCAGCTTACTCCGGTTTGTCCAAGCACACTGGTGGAACCTGGGGTTACCTCTAGTTCTTTGGGAGTGCCGTGTCTCATCCCGGCGTTGCGCAATGTGCGCCTGCCCAAGGATTTCAAGGGCCCGCGCAAGGTGCCGAATTACACCGCCGATTTATCCCCTGAAACATGGTCGAAAGCTATGAGATGGCCATGGAGATGCTGGATGTGGATGATGCGGCATGTGCGAAATACTTCACCATGATGCTAGAAGGGACGGCCCGCACTTGGCTAAAGAGCTTACCG
Source organism: Aegilops tauschii subsp. strangulata (assembly GCF_002575655.3). Classification (NCBI taxonomy): domain Eukaryota; kingdom Viridiplantae; phylum Streptophyta; class Magnoliopsida; order Poales; family Poaceae; genus Aegilops; species Aegilops tauschii. Next base: position 45,635,577 of record NC_053035.3, read on the forward strand.
GCTAATTCTATCAGGTCATGGGCCGAGTTGAGATCCCGATTTATTCAGAATTTCAAGGATACATGCAAGCAGCCCATGTCAATTGTGGACTTAGCTGCCTATGTCCAGGAGGAAGGAGAGTCAACAACCCATTGGGTGCGCTGGGTTTCGGAGATTTTGCATTCATCGGACCGCATCAACGCTGACACCGCAGTTTTAACATTGGAGGGCAATTGCCGGTTTGAACCCCTGAAGTTGAAGTTGGGACGGCTCAAACGTCATTGTAATGACATGGGAACCCTCATTGCTGCACTGGTGAAGTATGCCGACTCTGATAGTACCAAGGATCCCGAGTCTGACGATGATAAGACATGGAAGGGAAAAAAGAGCGGCAACGCCAAGGGGCAGCACCAAAACCCGGCGGGTCATGGAAACGGCGGCAAGTGTAAGGCGGACCACGGTTTAGACTTTGTGGCTAATACTAATACACATGACAAGGGCCAGCGACGTAAGGGTAAACCGCCCCAGTGCGGTGGAGGGCCAAGTCCTAATCCGGACCGTTTGTCTTATCTGTTGAACCAGCCCTGTCCAAAGCATGGGACGAAGGAGATCCCGTCCACGCACCTCTGGAAAGATTGTTACATCATGCAAGAGTTCAAATTTTTTGATTCTTTCCGGTATGATCATGGACCAGGAGGCGGTTCGGGCCCCGGGTCTCATGGGCCGGGTTATGGTGGAGGAAATTCCGGTTCAGGCTTCCACGACAATCAGGGTGGACATAACAATCAAAGTAATCAGGGTAACCAAGGTGGCTATAATCATCAGGGCAATCAGCAGCAGCAGCAGTAGTCGGGTTACCAGAGCAACCCGAAGCAGTTGAATAGCGTACAGTATCATGTCTTCACCAATAGCTTGCACAAGCGTGATCAGAAGCTTCATAAAAGGGCGGTGAATGCCGTTGAACCGGTGGTGCCCTGTTATTTGTGCTGTCCGAGCAACCAATTGTGTGGAGTAGAGAAGATCATCCACCCCGGGTTGAGAATCTGGGTCATCTGGCTCTGGTGGTGGCACCTCAGGTGGGAGGTTATAAGTTCACTAAGGTACTCATGGATGGAGGGAGTAGTATCAATATCCTTTACTATGAAACTTTCCGTCGCATGGGGTTAACAGATAAAAATCTTAAACCGTCCAATACGGTGTTCCATGGTGTGGTGCCTGGTAAGTCGGCATATCCTGTTGGTAAGATAGCTCTGGAGGTGGCTTTTGGAGATGAGCATGACTCGAGATCAGAAACCTTGACCTTTGAAGTGGTGAAAATCAGAAGCCCGTATCATGCCCTATTTGGACGGCCAGCTTATGCTAAGTTTATGGCACGGCCTTGTTATGTCTATCTGCAGCTCAAGATGCCGGGTCACAAGGGAACTCACTACAAAAAAAAGACACATCCGTGAGATTTTGGGCCGAACGAATTTTTTTCTGTCATACATATGACACTTCTATGAAGATAATTGTGACAAAACCCGGTATCATCATAGATGTGGTGGGCTCCTACTTGTATGACAAAAAATCATGACAGAAAATGGGCTTTTCGTCCTGGGCGGGCCGGAGACGCAGCTGCATGACATTCTTTGGGCCGTCCATGACGGAAAAAAACCGTGGTAGAAGAGAGGGCGAGGAAAATTTCGGGGAGTTCCCGGTTACGGTGGGAGGTCGGGGGCCGAGCGATGCGCGTTTCTCTCGTACACGTACGCGTGTGTGTGCGAGGCGTTGGCTCTAACTGAACCTGAGCGAGGCGTTGGGCTCTAACTGAACCCGAGCGATTGCACTGCAGGCTATGCGTTGCTGAACCCGAGCGATCTGTCGATGGCTGTTAACTGAACCCGATCGAGCGATTCCTTCGCTACTGCTGCTAACTGAAGCCGATCGATGCTGCCTCTGGGATGAACAGTGAGCGTTGGGGGGGGGGGTTGGATGAACAGTGAGCGGTGGTGTTGCCTCTGGATGAACTGGACCCCGTGGTGTGGTGGAGGGCTGGATGAACAGTAGACGGTGGAGGGGTGCCCGTGGAGGGGTGGTTGAACAGGACCCCTTGGTGTGGAGGGCTGGATGAACAGTAGATGGTGGAGGGGTGCCCGGAGGGGTGGTTGAACAGTAGCCGGTGGAGTAGCGCGCGGTGGAGGCTGGATGAACAGGAGCCCGTGGAGGCTGGAGGAGGTCGACGGTGGAGATGAGCAGTATCCCGTGGAGTCCCGTTTTGCGGTACGCCACATCCCTCCCGATGAACAGGACCCCCGTTTCGACCGTAGGAGGTCCGTTTCGTCCGTTTTGCGGTACGCCACACCCCTCCCGATCAACAGGACCCCCGTTTCGACCGTAGGAGGTCCGTTTCGTCCGTTTTGCGGTACGGCACACCCCTCCCGATCAACAGGACCCCCGTTTCGACCTTAGGAGGTCCGTTTGCTCCGTTTTGCGGTACGCCAGACCCCTCCCGATCAACAGGACCCCGTTCCAAACGTAGGAGGTCCATTTCCTCCGTTGTGCGGTACGCCAGGCCTCGTTTCCATCGCCTGTTCCGTCCAAGCCCTCCCGATGAACACGACCATGCATTCCGTTCTGACCCAGCCGGTTGGCTCCCACGCGTTCCGTTGCCTCCCGATGAACACGACGCATTCTGTTGCCTCCCCATGAACACGACGCATTCCGTTGCCTCCCCATGAACACGATGACGACGCTGTTTCTCCGTTCCGACCCAGCCATGTACACGAGCCCTGGCCGTACGTATGCGCGAGTACGCGTTCGAGACCCCGCCCTTATGTACACATACGTGGCCATAATTTCTATCTTGCACCCTGGCCGCTGTACGTACGTGTACATGCTACGTGCGCGCCTCTACTACGACACGTACGCGCCTCTACTACGACACGTGCGCGCCTCTACATCCACCAGTATATATGTACGTACACGTTCGTGACCAAAATGACAACGCTACATACGCTTCGACCAGGTGGGTCCCGACTGTCAGTCACTTCCTTGCCTACGAAGATGTAGCTGGTGGGTCCCAGCAGTCAGGGGGCAAATCGTTTTTTTTGCCCGGACGCACTTCCTTGCGTGCGAGGATGTAGCTGGTGGGTCCTAGCAGTCAGGGGCAAACATTTTTTTGCGAAATACGGTGGCCCGTCCGGTGGGTCCCCGCTATCAGATGGAGGAATGATTATTGTGCACGTAATAAGGAGGCACTTCCTTGCTGCGGCCATGGACCCAGCTGCAAGCCTCTCCACGTACAGTCCACATCCGACGGAAGCCGTTCCTTGACCATGTTGACCACGCCGCGCCGAGAGCACCAGGGCGGTGGACGACGGCGATGCCTAGGAAGGGGACGACGCGGAGCCGGGGAAGACGCGGCAGTGGATGCCCACACGTAGAGGAGTACGAGGGTTCACTGGTTCGCTGTGGTGTGAGGCTGCCGTCGCCGCAGAATAACAGGGGGTGTGGGTGAGTAGAGGGATGGCCTGGCCAGCGGTGGGAGTAGTAGGGGGTGGTGAGGCCTCCGCCGCATCGCAGCCGGCCATAGGAGGCGGGAGCACGAGGCACGACTGGCGCTGGTTTGGGCGGCTGGAGCAAGAAGACCAGAGGTTGAAGAAGCACTACGGCCGTTGGATGGACATCGTACGGTCACTGGAGCTAGAATCATGCATATTGACTAAGTTGACAAAGCCCTCCGTCCCCGTCAACTTAGTAGGCCCACAGTCAGCCTGCCACAATACTGGGTCCCAGCTAACAGGGGAGTATTCATTTTTTTGTGCGTAATAAGGAGGCACTTCCTTGCGTGCGAAGATATAGCTGGTGGGTCCGAGCTGTCAGCGGCGGTAACGTTTTTTCGCGAAATACAGAGGCCCTTTCGGTGGGTCCCTGATGTCAGCTGGAGGAATCATTATTTTGCGCGTAATAAGGAGGCATTTCCTTGCGTGTGGCCGTGGACCCAGCTGTCGGCCTCTCCACGTACAGTCCACTTCAGATGCATGTCGGTCGTTGACCACGTTGACCAGGCCGCGCCGAGAGCACCAGGGCGGTGGACGACGGCGAGGCCTAGGAAGGGAACGACACGGAGGCAGGGAAGACTCGGCAGTTGTTTCCCACGCAGAGGGGAGTACGACTGTATGAGGGTTTACTGGTTCGTCTACCGTCGCCGGAGAATAACAGCAGGTGTGGGTGAGTAGAGGGATGGCTAGGCCAGCGATGGGAGTACGGTGGGGCGGTGAGGCCTGCGCGGCAGCAGAGCCGGCCGCGGGGAGGAGGGACCAGGCAGTCCCGCCGGCGCTTGTTTGAGCGGCTGAAGCAGGAAGAGCAGAGATTGAAGAAGCACGACGGCCGTTGGATGGCCATCCAACAATCACTGCTTGTGCGTCAACCTTTTTTTAGGAAAGCCTCAAATCTGTGGAAAACATCATACAACCGATCTGCCATTATTTCTAATAATTTACAACCCATTTGCTAATTCTTAAGGTTTTTTGGGAGCCCGTATTCTTTTTGTTAGCATTACAACCCATATTGTGGCCACGGTTAAAAAATTATATGAAATTTTGCATATTTCGGTGCGGTCCGAACTGTTTCTAATCCCGAAATTTCGGGTCACATTCAAACTGATTTTAAAAATAAATGTATATCAATATAAAATCCAACAAATTGTCCACGCATAAAAATCAATGCAATTTAAAATCTTGAAATGAAAAAAAGAAATTTGAAACTAATTGCCGGTTTGATGTGTTTTAAAAATGTACATCCCATTTCTCACTACTGATAGGTCATTTTCTCGGCCAGCCGAATGAAGATCTCCTCGTCTTGAAAGATTTGCAGCCCAACAGGCCTGACAAAGCGAATTACTTGGCAAATCACAAAAAAACTGGGCTGTGGCCGTGGACCCAGCTGTCAGCCTCTGCACGTACAATACTCTTCCGATGGAAGTCGTTCCTTGACCACGTTGACCACGCCGCGCGGAGAGCACCTCGGCGGTGGACGACGACGAGGCCTAGGAAGGGGACGACGCGGAGCCGGGGAAGACGCGGCAGTGGAAGCCCACTCGGAGAGGAGTACGAGGGTTCACTGGTTCGGCTGCGGTGTGAGGCTGCCGTCGCCGCAGGGGCTGGCCAGCGGTGGGAATAGTAGGGGGCGGTGAGGCCTCCGCAGCATCACAGCCGGCCACGGGAGGCAGGAGCATGTGGCACGACCGGCGCTGCTTTGGGCGGCTGGAGCCAGAAGACCAGAGGTTGAAGAAGCACTACGGCCGTTGGATGGACATCGTACGGTCACTGGAGCTAGAATCGTTCATATTGACTAAGTTGACAAAGCCCTCCATCCCTGTCAACTTAGTAGGCCCACAAGTCAGCCTCCCACTGTGGTGGGTCCCAGCTGGCAGGGGGGTATTCATTTTTTGTGCGCAATAAGGAGGCAAATGTTTTTTTTTGCAAAATACGGTGGCCCATCCAGTGGGTCCCTGCTGTCAGTTGCAGGAATCATTATTTTTGCGTAATAAGGAGGCACTTACTTGCTGCGACCGTGGACCCAGCTGAGACTCTCCACGTACAGTATACTTCCAATGGAAGTCGTTCCTTGACCATGTTGACCTTGCCGCGTTCCGTTGCATGCATGCGTCCATTGGGCGTGGTGCGTCCCCACTGTCAGCCTCTCACATACAGTCATCTTCCGATGACTCTCGGTTGTTGACCACGTTAACCACACCGTGTCGAGCGCACCCAGACTGGAACGACCCGGAGATGGGGAAGACGGGGCAGTGGAGTCGCAGATGGGGAGGAGTGGGAAACTTCACTGGTTCGGGTGCGCGGCAGCACAGCCGTGGTGCCGCCCACGGGAGACAGGAGCAAGAACAGAGGTTCAAGAAGGAGCACGGCTGTTGGATTAACATCCAACGGTCCAGCTGCTAGAATCATTTGTTGATTAAGTAGACAAAGCCGTGCGTACACGTCCGCTTAGTAGGCCCACAAGTCAGTCACCAAATCTGACGGGTCCCAGCTGTCAACGGGATCAATAATTTTTTTCGCAAAACAAGGAGGCACTTCCTTCCATGCGAAGATACAGCCGGTGGGTCCCAGCTGTCATGTGGAGGAAACATTTTTTTCAGCTTAATAAGGAGGAACATTCCTTGCGTGCGACCATGACCTCGTGGGTCCCTGCCGTCAGGCTCTCCACGTACAATCCTCTTCTGATGACTCTCGTTTGTTGACCAGGCCACACCGAACGCAGCGAGGTGGTGGACGGCGGCGAGGCCCCGGACGGGAACAACTCGGAGATGGGAAAACATGGCAGTGGAGTCGCAGATTGAGAGGAGGAGAAGGGTTATAACTGGTTCTGTTGCGGCGTGGGGCTGTAGTCTGTGGAGAATAACAGGAGGTGTCGAGGGGTGGAGGGATAGCCTAGCCGGCGGTGGGGTAGCGCTTCGCAGCGATGCGTGCTAAGCAGAGCCGCTAGCCGCCGGAGGCCGGACCAGGCGGTCCCGGCGACGCTGGAGGAAGAAGACGAGAGATTGAAGGTGCATGCCGGCCGTTGGATATAAATCCAATGGCTGTGGATGACACAATCATTTGTTGACCAAGTTGACAACGCCCTGCGTAGTCTTCGACCTATTGGCCCACATGTCATCCTGCAAAAATGTGGCATATATTTAACCCATGTTTTCTAGAATGTATAGTCCATTTGCTGGGCTGGGTGAACAAATAATTTCGCATCAATCAGGCCCATTTATATTTTCCAAGAAATCCCAGCCCATTTGCACTTCCTTGAAATACACGTATTAGGTGGGCTCGTTATATATATAATGTTATGTTAAAGGAGAAATTAATATCAATGAATAAACCGGAGAGGTGCATTTTTTATATATATAATTAAGAAATTAGCGAGTTATTGCTCAAAATAAAAATGAGCGCGTTATTATTAAATTGGTCCTTAAAATCTTCGCAAGCTTTTGTACGCAATCACTAGGATTTTCCTTGCCTGTGAGTCAAAAACAACCAGGATTTTCCTTGCCTACTTCCGTTAAACATTTACTTTTATAAGTTAATAACACGTGGGATGTTTTTATAATGTATATATAAGTCTCTATAAAATATGCGATAATAGTAATAATATAAATATATATAATGTGGTTAGAAGGGAAAACATAAATTGGACACAACATTACTTTTATAAGAGACATGCGTTTTATACCCCACAGTAGGCATACTAACAAGTTCACACACAAATACAACAGAAAAGGTAAACATTCATATCAAACTTAGGTTCACAGGACACGTTCGTATTCATAGCCAACATTCACTATCAACAACTCAGAAGATTCATATATACACAAGCTCAGCATATCTATGCATCCAAATGATGGATAGATCACACGACAATATTCATACATAATTCACAAAAAGATTCAGATATACACATGTTCAGTATGTTTATGCTTCCAAATGATTGAGATCCCAACCAATATGATCCATGGACGAACTTTAATTATCTAGGGTACAGACTGGTAAATGGTGTTCAATCGGAGGTACTTCCTGCTAAAATTAGTTCTTGTACGAGTAAACTTTCGAGTACATAAGAGGCAGCACAGACAATCTGAACTTTGCTTGTAGGTTTATCCTCAAATAGTGGCCTCGTGCCGAGGGAGGTTTGAGCAACTTGGACACTACTTTCATCCAACTAGTTTAGTGGCTCATCTTGGTCCTGTATCGCGCCAAAATTCTACATTGCAGGCGAGAAAGGAGGCGGTTGAGAAAATGAACCACCCAAATTTTTTGTGCAGTTCAACTGAAATGGAGTATCCTTGGCGTGCAGACTGATTAAGTTCCAGATGAATATACGCGTCAACCAACTTGTCTGGAATCTCTAGACTCCATGCCATATAGTTCGCTACCATATGTGCCGATAACCAAAAGGCACAAGTTGGGACCAAAGACTGGACTGCGTTTTTCTGGGCTATGCACCAAGCAATATTTTTGGCGTTCACTCTCCTAATATTTGGAGTTTGACAATTGGTTGACGCCGGTTGATACTCGAATGAATATAGGCACTTCTTGTCAACATCGATGCTTGTCTGAGTGAACTTTGGAGTACATAGCAGCAGCATAAGTACTGGTCCATCTGATCATTTTGTGCAGTTCTACTGAAATCACCCGATGTAATGATTTGCCTGTGAGTTCAGGCTCCAAATTACTCCTTTATGAAATTGGCAAACAGTAGCACAATACCAAATTACCAATACATATGACAGGCACAATAATCAGGATAAAGACCAGTACCAACCTGTGTGAGGTAGCATATCAATTACTATTTCCTTTGACTCGAAGCCGAGATAAGCCAAGCGACTGACAGCAAAGGAAGAAAGCAAGCGGAGATTAGCGACTGACAGGAAAGGACGGAAGCTGTCGAGGCAATGAAGCACCCAAAGTTTTTGTGCAGTTCCACCAAAATCGAGCATCCCTGTTGGCACATATATTGAGAGAGTGAGATTACTGTAATAGTGGGACTAGTTGATGAAACATACACTAACAAATAGAAGCACCCTCATTATCTTAATGGGTAAAGTTAGCAACATAGTAGTCTTGCTTAAAGAGAGGTATTAGTTTATTTAATCAGTCCCAATTAGCTCAACTCAACACTCAAAGCATTGCCATTTATCATAGGTTGCAAAACTTTAACGTGCAAAGATAAAGGAGTTTCTCATGACAGTAGCACGATACAAATAGAGATGACAGCGAACTAATATGGATGAAGGCCTTAGGCCCGTACCAACCTGAGAAAAAAGCTTATTCATGTAGTCCCATAAGAGATGATAGAGCACTCACTGGAATCACACAATAGTATATATTTTTGTGCACTTCAAATGTATGGTTGAAATCACTCTTGTTTACAGTGCTGAGATTATATCGAAAGATTATCAAGAACGTCCAGTAGAGTTAAAGCACTGGCTGGGATACAGTTCATTGTATTGTCTTGTGTAGTTCCACTAAAATATATGATTGGCACAACATGATCCCTGTTTGCACAAGTAGGAACAAGGTGAAACCTTAATTAGCTTAATGAGAAAGGATAGGAAGACATTAGCATATTACTCAAACAGTAGCATCAAATTCATGATGGACAATACGCAAAACATTGCCTCATTGAACCAATGGCAATAAATTGACATGCAAAACAATAGCACTATTATGTCATGACACTAATAATATTCCCTCCCTGCTCCACCACATGATTCACCTCCATAGACAAACATACACACGTACATGATTCGGCATAGGGTCCTACTAAAGATTTGTTTAACTCCAACAGGAAAATTAGGCAGTAACAAATTAGTGGTACTTAAGTACTCCTAATTAATTAAGTGAGACAGCAGAAGTGGAAGGGCTCCCTGGAGGGTCGTCTCACATGTAAGGTAGTCGTTGCCGGAGCCCTTGAATGGCCTCGACTGAGGCCTCTGGCTTCAGCAAGATCGCCTTGGCACTGTTTATTCTTCTTCTTCTTCCTCTTCATGCTCTGTTTCTCTTTCTCCTCACCAGTTGGTGAAACCAAGTACATGATTGGCCTTCTAATTCAGAATTGGTTTTGTCAGTGAGGGAGTACAAGTGTACTAGTAAAAAATAGCATTATTTTCTCATGGCAGTCGGAATATAGAGATGAACACATGCATTAAATATCATTCTTACCTAAAGGAAGGTTATGGCGCCAATATGGATGATGAGGATTGGAACACAGATCTCTCTTTGTGCAGTTCCACCAAAATGAACCAACTGTTCCATTCTGACATTCCAGTTAAACAACACAAAAGTCACTTCTTTTAAGAAGAGTTTTGTGCAGTGCACCAAAAGGTCACAACAACAACCAGGTGAATTGGATATCCCTATTTGCACAAAAAGGCACAGAGGAAACAGTCAGAGTCTCAAACAATTACAGGCAAAAACATTTGGCTAAACTTGTCATGGCTTGTAACAGTGGCATGGCTTCATTTTTACCAGGGACATTAGATTAAGAACATCTAAGGCTGCGTTCGGTTCACAGGTTTGGTGCAGGATTTTCGTATGAACACAATTCCTACGGTATTCTTTCCCTTCCAACCATTCGGAACACGGGAAAGGTGAATAGTGTTTCATAGGAAAGCTGGTCTGGTAGTACTGATTCCATAGGATTAGAAACATCCACGCGTTGCTCATTTTTGGGCAGAAGCCCGAGGCAGGCGCTCGCTGCCATGCGTTAGACAGGTTGTTGTGCTGTGTTGCCAGAATAAAAAAATCAACCTATGTGTGGTACATGAGGTGAGGACAAGAGTAGTTACTGTGCAGCTGAATGAACAAATAGCATCTCATAGTGCCAAGCATGCTACTCTAAAAAAATAAATCTGTACATTTCGTAGTCCATCCGAACACATTCTCTTGAGAGTTTCCTCCGGTTCGCTGTTCCATAGTTTTATACCTACATTCCTTCCCTATTCCTCTATTTTCATCAAGACCTATGTTTTTTGCCCCTTTATTCCGAACGGAGCCTAAATATTTGGTATAAGGGCATGGGACAGTGGGTGCACCAGCAGTCCAGCACCATGTACGTAAACAGGGGCATAAAGTGGTGATTCATAGTTTGTTGCTCCGAGAAACAAACATCCAAGAAACATATCTGGGTTGGTCCCATTTTTGTTCACTCTAGCCACCTACTCCTATGTGTGGATCGCAAATCTAGTCCCGGTCATACCACTGTGTACAGCGTTACCCCTATATTTCCCCTTTCGACCAAGAGACTGGTTGGATGACCAGTCTATACTACTTTCACCCCCTTTCCTTCCTGTTTGTACCAAGTCCGATGTACATACTAAATTCCCCCACCCCCACTTTATTTCTTGTTTGAACCAAGTACTCCCTCCGTTCGGAATTACTTGTCATCAAAATGGATGTGTCTAGAACTAAAATACATCTAGATACATCCATTTCAATGACAAGTATTTTCGGACGGAGGGAGTACAAGATTCGACTCCATGAAGTAGCTTTACCTCTAACAATAGAAGAAAATAAATATGTGACGTTGGACCATCCGATCGAGAGGGGCTGAGAGGTAGAAAATGATGCACATGCAGCGACGTAGCGAGCTAGGGAAGTAGAGCTAAGGCGGTTTCGAACGAAGATATACCTGAAGGTCGTCGGGATGTGGATAGGTGGGCGGCGGGAGGCCGGATCCGCCCACAGGCAACGACGAAGGGCTCGGAGGACCTCCCGTGCCGGCGCTCGGCCAGAGATAACGGTGCGGCCGGCAGTGGGTCTCCTCCCTCGCTGTCGACGACGGCCTAAATGGTGCCCCTCCTCCCCTTCACCGGCAGAGGGGGATACGTCCGGATCTGTAACCAACGGTGAGGATAGAAAGCCAGTGTTTTTTGAAGGGAGAAAGACAGTGTTACTACCCCTATCTTGTTTAGATCTGGAGAGGATGAGAGTATGTGAATAGAGCAACCCTAGCAAGCAAGCGCAGAGGCTCCGGCCTATATATACGTAGTGGGGTAGTTTTCCTTTTTCACTCCATCAAAACAATCGTTTAAAATTGTGTACTACTACATGCCAGGTCGCGGTTTTTTTTAGTTGTTGATTGTTTTTTGAGATAGCTACCCGCTTGTTCCAAGTGGTGTTGCGGTGTGCCAGGTCGCACTTTGTATCGTTCAAGTCTGGTACTACAAGTCCCTCCATTAAATGAACAACCACCCCCTCGTAAAAATTGTGAACAAGCCCATGGCTAAAATTAGCGGAAACGTGGGTTGCCCCAACATGCATTATTATTTATATTTTCTACTCCCTCCGTTCCTAAATATAAGTCTTTTTTATAAGCCACACCTAAGACAAGATTTTTTTTATTAGCAGTGAACCCCACATGTCATCGACACAAAAATTGTGGCAAGATTCCCTTAGGCAAGCCAAAGTGTGTCTAACAATTTGAGCAACTCAGGTTAGGCAAGTTTGGCAAGTGTGGGAAAAATAACGTGGCAACATAAGACAAACATAATCACAATCCAAACAGCCCCGTAATTTTTTGTGACATGCATGAAGATTTGGTTAGTTAAATTTATAGTCAAAATTTGGCAAGGTGCATCAAATCAACACATGCAAGTATCAAAAGGGAAGTCACGACATGCATACATGCGTTGTACTCCCTCCGTTTCCAAATATAAGTCTTTTTAGAGATTGCAACAAGTGACTACATACGAAGCAGAATATGTCTACTCCTACATACGAAGTAGCCCATTTGAAATGTGTAAAAAGACTTGTATCGAGTGCAGTGCTTTGATGTGTCGCGTCAACTTGTACAAGACCGAGAAATTTGATTACTACAATGCCCTCTCCCTCGCGGACTGATCTCCGGTGCCTTAACTGCACCTGCCTTTGGCTGCATGACAGGAGGGCCAACCACCTGTTGGGCCCACCTGTCATAGACGCAAAGGCAGGAGCAGTAAGTAGAAGCTTTCGCTACACGCTATCCCTTCCGCACGAGGTGGACGGACATGCAGCAGTGGATTCGATACTGTAGAAGTAGGAGTAACATCATTGTTCGTCTTCTCGAAGAGGCGAAGAGCCTAGCGCAACCCGAACGTGGCAGTTCCGAACGCTCGCGTGGTGCGGTTCCTTGGAGTACTAGCCAGGCTCTTGCATGAGACAAAATTGCTATTGTTTAACAATTAAACTCCATTATCCATTGGTTGATACTCATTCTGCATAGGTCCACGCGCTTAGCACCGTTTCCTCATGGTGTCACCAATGTTTATTTGCTAATTAATAGCATTGCATGCAATGAACTAGCCATTGCAAGTCATTAAAAGCATGCACACCTCTCATCTCTTATTGGTTGATATGTCAAGAAACAAGAAACAAGGTAGAAGTTAATGCACCGCGCCTAAGTGTTTTGGGACTATTTGGTTTTCGTAAGATGACTTACACACCTAGACGGAGGGAGTAGTATAGCCCTGTAAACCGGAAAGGAGTATTTGCCTTTCTAGAGATTTCAACAAGTGACTAGACTACGCCGTGTGCAGTACTCCCTCCCTTCCGGTTTATAGGGCTCAAATCTCAAATCTCATGAACCAAGGCATTTTGCGATTGGAGGAATGTATCTCGTACTTTACAAAACTACCCTAATTAAACTCATGCATTAATTACGTAGTTCTCTCGTTTTCCTCTCCGCCTTGGTCGCGGTGCACAATATTGAGCACTCCTATATGACTAGCCGCTCTATCTACATGCGGGACATTTCAAAGCATCCGGGCCCGCGTGCCATCCACCAAATCACAACGAGGTGCTACAGTCGAGACTCACCTGTCACCCCGGTGTGGCCGTCATGACCCGTCATATCACAAAACCCACACCTTTACCAGCAGTGGTAAGGTGGCCTCCAAGTTGGACTGGACAAAGCAACCATCATTTCACTGGAACGCTCGTTCAAGCCCTTTTTTCCCTTTCTTGAAGATCCCCCGATGAGCTGCACAAGGTAAAAAGTAATGGCTTATCACCATAGTTGTGGTTTTTGATTATTTGCAATGTGCTTGCTAATATGTTAGGGTTGTGAAGGTGCCGGTGGACGTCCTTGATGATTCCGATGTCGTGGCCCGTCCTGTTGGCATCGCCCCGGAGATCGATTCCGATGCCGCTGTCCATCCTGTGGACATCGCCCCAGAGATCGATTTCGATGTAGCGGTCAGTCCTGTGGACATCGCCCCAGAAATCGATTCCCATGCCGCTGTCCGTGCTGTGGTCATTGCCCGAGAGATCGATGACAAGAAATAGTTGGTCGCGCTAATCCTTCAGGGTAGTTTGCATTGCCCTGTGTTTAATTACCATAACGGTGCGTGTTATCAAACCATCTTAGGGCTAGCTAGTGCACTGTCTTGTGTGGGCGGATCTTGCTACTTTTGTTTGATTGTGAATCATGCGATGAATCATGCGAACCCTCTCCGAGTTATGGAAACATATGTATCCTCACCAGCTTTTTATGTAATATATGACATGCTTAGATGTAAGTTTGAACTGTTTATCATATCAGCAGGGCTTGTTTGATGATTCTTGGTGTTAGTAGGCTAGCTACTGTGCGAGCTATAGTACTTGCAAAACACTCACCGAAGAGAAACGTTGGGGCTGATGAGCTCGTGGTACGCTTATACTTATCCCTCATCGATCGACCAATAGCCCTAGCTCCTAAAATTGTAGGCTTAGCGATCGATCAGACAATGGTTGACATACATTCAGGCCTCATTTGGTTCATAGGGTAGGAAAATCGTAGCAAAAGTACAGAGAACATGCAACACAAAATCATAGCAGTGCAGAGACGTACTCCCTGCGTTCCAAAATCGATGACCTAGGTGGGCTAGTTTGGCCTAGTGGGTTTCAGTGATATGACGTGGTAAAGTGCTGTCCAGTCTTCGCGTGTGGTAGCAGTATTGCGGGTACAGTAAGTTTTCTAGAAGAAGCGGAATTCAATGAAGTCATGATGGTTCCTTCGTCCGAACAACTTATAGTGGGAAAGGTTGGGCCAGCGATACGACCGGGGTAGACCAGGATAATTTTGTGCATGGCAGGTGGACCAAGATGGTTGACGTCCCACATGTCGGCGAATGAAAGTATTCTTTCCGATATAGAGGACGAGCAACGAGTATTCATTGTTTATTTTTGATGAAAGCTATTGTCTCCACTATTACGACGGAGGAGTGTGAAACACGGCAGCCCAGTGAACTTGGCATGTGCACCACTCCCTCCTTCCTCATGTAATGCCCAGGTTACAGCTTTTTCTCACTTTCTCTCTATCTATTTCCTCACAAATGTTTTTTACCTTTCTTTTTTAAGACACAATTGTTTTTATACCTTTTTTTAGAATTATTTTTTTATACCTAGGAGCACGTGTAGAGACGGGCTCTCGCAGAGCCCACTCCTTGACTTTGTCAATGCCTCTCTCCTCCACATAAGGAGTACTACTTGCTATGCATGCATGCGGCGGGCAGCTAGCGTCTTGAGGGGCCAGGGCGGTGAGAGCGGGCTCCGGAAGCGGTCCGGACTCCAGCATGGCCCACCTCACATTATCACCATATATTTCTTGGAGTCCGTGCATGGCGGGCGGGCGATCTCTTCTCCCTCCCCCGTTTCTCTCTTCTCACCCGACGCTCGCCGAGCGATTAGATTTCGGCTATCGACGGTTTATTCAATTACGGTCCCACATGTCAGTGAAATTGCAAGACAACGCGTGTCCCCTCTGGTGAGCGGCGTGCCAGCCGGACTGTCGGGGTTGCGACGCGTACGAGTCGTAAGTGTGCCGCCTTTTCCTTTAGAACTTATGAAGCGTAACATTTTCGCGTGATCGATCCATAGAAATCCAGAACAAAATGACGAGGGCGGTGCTTTCCCGCTCGTTAGGCGGGCTAGTTCGAGTGATATGATGTGCTACAGTGCCGTCCACTTGCTCCATTTTTATGTAAGAAAGAGTTTACACTCTTACGCGGGAGGAGTGCGAAACACCGCGGCTCTGATTTTGATCGCGGGATAACTGTTCCCTGCCAAATAATGGAGGATTGTTAGCGATTATAGCATGATAGTTAGGGCATCTCCAGCGGTGGCCCACAAATTTACACCGGCATCTGTCCGAGGACACTGATGGATGCCATCCGATGCTGCCCGCATACCTTTCGACAACTATATGAACTAACCGGACGAAATTCATGCAAACAAAGCAAGTTTCAAATTAACCAGATGAAATTCATTACATTTCAAAAAAATTTCCTACAAACTGGATGAAATTCATTACATATTTCACCCAAACCGTACTAAAACCTACTGTAAACCTAATCTAAACGATCGCCGGCGCCCGACCACCATGTCCGGCCATGAACCCGAGAAAGCCAGCCATTGCCTTTGCCTCCTCCTCATCCGCCTCGATAACCTCCTCCTCCGGAGCACAAGGTTCTGAAGATTTCCGCCTCCACGTCACCGTCAAGCGGCTAATCGGCCGCCGATGTTTTCCCCACCAAGCTTGGCGTCGACTGAGTGGAGTAGCGGTGGCCTTCCCGGGAGCAGAGCGGCGGCGACCTACCGTGTACTACTCTTCCTCGCTGCCGGCTGCGCCCGCGCACGCGCACCGGCTTCATGGTCGTGGCGGCGAAGGGCGGCCGGGGGGGGGGGTGCCGGCGATCTCCTTCGTTTGCTCCTGCGACAATACGTCGAAGAGAGCTTTGGAGCGCGCCCGGAGCGGAGCCGCTGATGTCCCTCGTCTGCTCCTGCGACAGTAGGTCCAAGAGAGCTTCGGAGCGCCAGGAGGCCATGGTTAAAGTGGTGCTGACAGAAGGAAGGGATCGGAGGAGAATAAGTGTGGGTCTTTGGCTATGGCTGGGAGCTAGGGCTCAAGTTAATATAGCGGGCGAATTGCAATGAGCCGCGGCAGACGGATGGACAACTGGCGCCGGAGTAGGTTCATCGGGTGTGAATGCGGACGCTGCTTCAGTGACTTAACTGTAGATGTGTTTGGGTTACTGACATGTGGGCCCAACGGGCATCTGGCCCACATGTCAGTGACACACCAATTGCACCTGCAGTTAAGTCCAGTGAATGCGGCATTGACATTCTGGAGAGACGGTGACCGTCTCAGGCGGGAAGCGCGCGCTAGCGATGGAAGGGGTTTCGGTGTGCAGTTGCACTAAGATCGGTCGCTCACGATAGTACATACTCCATACCATACTACCATAGTACCCTCTCTAGCTTAGGCTGTTTTATAGATTGTCGTTGTGATGGACGATATACATGAGCAAGGCGGTCCGAGTATGATCGTTGGTGTTGAGCCAGGTGAATACATGCTCGGCATTTGCGTAGGCCTCCATCAAACATCTAAACAGTAATGCCAGGCACCGCCAGGGCGCGCAGGTGATGGGCTCGCCATTTGCGTTGCGCCATGAGTAGGACTTTAATTTAGAGGGCGACGTGCATGCATTAGCATGCTTTGACAGCGTGAGCGTGAGTGTCTGACGCGAAGTGTTTCATTTTCATTTGGCTGACGAGGGTGCGTTGCAGCGACGAGTCCGTGGTTTGATTCCCCACATACGCATAATTTTGGTTTTTACAGTATTTCTTTCTACATTGACAGGTAGGCCCGCGTATATAGATAAAGAACACGAGCTGATGAGGCGCATGCGGACTGTTTGATTGGTCAACCAGACAAATACGGAGCTATACGCTGAGTCAGTGACCGTATAATCACCATATCTCGTATAGAATGATCAAAGAGAGCTATCAAGACAAGTTCGATGACCGCCAATGCATTTTACTCGGTAATAAATGACCAGGATTGAAGGGGAATCCAAATTTGCTTCGTCTTCTGTCCTTGAGCTCTTGACAAACCAATGCACTATACGGTTGTCCGGCCACTCCACCCCAGAGCTCTCACCAAGCGTCGTTCATGCCACCGCGCTGCACACTAACCGGTAAGGCAGCGATGGCATCCCGCCGCGCCGAGTTCCTCGCCGCCCACGACCGCACACAAAATGGTAGGAAAGCGATGGCATCCCTCCGTGCCGAGTTCGTCGCCGCTCGCGACCTCACAACTATGTGGGAGGAATTTGAAGATGCCAAGGCCGAATGGGCGGTAGAGCAAGAGGCGGCCAAAGCCGCACAGAGGGAGCGGAAAAGTCAGAAAGCACTCAAGAAAAGAGAGGCCCGCCGCCGCAAGAAAGAAAAGGACGCACGCGCTGCTGCGGAGAGGTCGGCGGAGATCCAGGCACGGTGGGGTGTCGCCGACAAAGCCGGGAAGGAGAACGACGGCGTCTGGCCAGCATGTGAGAAGTAGTAGTACTAGTAGTTAGTGTGTGTGTCTGTGTCTGAGTACGAGCATGTACCAATACTACTAGTTACTACTGTAGTTTTTAGAGCAAATTACCACTACATTAGCCTAGACTAAATGGAAAAATTCCTATCCTAAGCTTCAAATGGCATCTCTTTCTCTATAGGAATTGAGATGCATGTCATCTCACTTCCTATGATTTTCATATTCCTATCCTAAGAACGAAAGGAGGCCTCTGTTGGAGTAACTACTGTAGCTAGCAGTACTGCTGGTACAGTAGTTTCCTTCAAGAAGCGGAATTCAACGAAGTCATGATGGTTCCTTTGTCCGAGCAACTTCAAAGTGGGAAGTGGGCCTGTGATTTGACGGCTCATTTGTCATTGTTACTGCGGCGCGACGACCTGGGTGACCCTCCCATGGAGTTCTGCGTGCATGGCAAGTGGACCAGGATGGGCGACGTCCCACATGTTGGCGAACGGAAGTATTCTTTTCGATATCGAGGAGCAAGGAAACCGCATGGTATAGTATCACTGCTGATTGGTTCGCAAAAAATAGTATCACTGCTAATTTATAATTATTTTTTATTTCTGATGAATGCTAGCGTTTCAACTCTTACGACGAAGGGTACCAAACACGGCACGTGCTGGATGTCCCACACGTCAGCGGAAGGAGTGGGACATGAGCAGCATGGTAGAGCCCAGCGTAAAAAAAACAGCGTGGTAGAGCGTCTCCACTTCTTCCACTTCTTCCACTTCTGGGTCGGAGACCACACGTAGTAGTACTTAGTGGTATGAACGATACAAAGTGCGACCTGGAGAGAAAGACACGTCTAGTTGGAAGGTCTCGGGGCATACACGTAAACAAATATAAAAGTTAATATGTGCCTCCAGCTAATATAGTAGTAGTAGAGTACTTAGGCACGTACTCCATAACATCACCGTGCATTGCACGTACAAGATTTAGTGGTAGTACGTAGTAAGAGACAAATGCCGCCCAAGACTTCCCTTCTCGACCTACTTTTGGGTGTTTGGTAGAGTGTATGGAGGGTGCATGAGTCCACACTAGTTTAGCACAAATACACTAGAAGCATGCATGAAGAGAGCATGCATGAAGAGGGGTGTTGAGTTGAGCATGCATGAAGAGGGAACACTATGTTGAGACGAGAACGCAACCAAACACACCCTATATGCCACGCATGTTCATACCATTTGTGTTGGGAACGTAGCAGAAATTCAAAATTTTCTATGCATCACCAAGATCAATCTATGGAGTAACCTAGCAACGAGGGGAAGGGGAGTGCATCTACATACCCTTGTAGATCGCGATGCGGAAGCATTGCAAGAACGCGGATGAAGGAGTCGTACTCGTAGCGATTCAGATCGCGGTTGATTCCGATCTAAGCACCGAAGAACGGTGCCTCCGCGTTCAACACACGTGCAGCCCGGTGACGTCTCCCACGCCTTGATCCAGCAAGGAGAGAGGGAGAGGTTGGGGAAGACTCCGTCCAGCAGCAGCACGATGGTGTGGTGGTGATGGAGGAGCGTGGCAATCCCGCAGGGCTTCGCCAAGCACCGCGGGAGAGGAGGAGGAGGGAGAGGGGTAGGACTGCGCCGAAAGAGAGACATTCTCGTGTGTCTTGGGCAGCCCAAACCTCAACTATATATAGGGGGGGAGGGGGCTGCGCCCCCCTCTAGGGTTCCCACCCCAAGAGGAGGTGGCCAGCCCTAGATCCCATCCAAGGGGGGCGGCCAAGGGGAGGAGAGGGGGGGGGGCGCCACTAGGGTGGGCCTTAAGGCCCATCTGGACTAGGGTTTGCCCCCTCCCACTCTCCCATGCGCCTTGGGCCTTGGTGGGGGGGGGGGGGGCGCACCAGCCCACCTGGGGCTGGTACCCTCCCACACTTGGCCCACGCAGCCTTCTGGGGCTGGTGGCCCCACTTGGTGGACCCCCGGGACCCTCCCGGTGGTCCCGGTACATTAACGATATCACCCGAAACTTTTCCGGTGACCAAAACAGGACTTCCCATATATAAATCTTTACCTCCGGACCATTCCGGAACACCTCGTGACGTCCGGGATCTCATCCGGGACTCCGAACAACATTCGGTAACCACGTACATGCTTTCCCTATAACCCTAGCGTCATCGAACCTTAAGCGTGTAGACCCTACGGGTTCGGGAACCATGCAGACATGACCGAGACGTTCTCCGGTCAATAAACAATAGCGGGATCTGGATACCCATGTTGGCTCCCACATGTTCCACGATGATCTCATCGGATGAACCACGATGTCGGGGATTCAATCAATCCCGTATGCAATTCCCTTTGTGCATCGGTATGTTACTTGCCCGAGATTCGATCGTCGGTATCCCTATACCTTGTTCAATCTCGTTACCGGCAAGTCTCTTTACTCGTTCCGTAACTCACATCATCCCGTGATCAACTCCTTGGTCACATTGTGCACATTATGATGATGTCCTACCGAGTGGGCCCAGAGATACCTCTCCGTTTACACGGAGTGACAAATCCCAGTCTCGATTCGTGCCAACCCAACAGACACTTTCGGAGATACCTGTAGTGCACCTTTATAGCCACCCAGTTACGTTGTGACGTTTGGTACACCCAAAGCATTCCTACGGTATCCGGGAGTTGCACAATCTCATGGTCTAAGGAACTGATACTTGACATTAGAAAAGCTCTGAGCAAACGAACTACACGATCTTGTGCTAGGCTTAGGATTGGGTCTTGTCCATCACATCATTCTCCTAATGATGTGATCCCGTTATCAATGACATCCAATGTCCATGGTCAGGAAACCGTAACCATCCATTGATCAACGAGCTAGTCAACTAGAGGCTTACTAGGGACATGGTGTTGTCTATGTATCCACACATGTATCTGAGTTTCCTATCAATACAATTCTAGCATGGATAATAAACGATTATCGTGAACAAGGAAATATAATAATAACCAATTTATTATTGCCTCTAGGGCATATTTCCAACAATTTGTGCCTTTCTACTTCACTTATTGTGCTACATTACTCAGGTTCGTACGTCCACTCCTGGGTACATGTCCGTCTCGTAGTTCCAGTCCCATGTGTTCTTCATATAGATTGAACGATCCTTGCATAACACGTGCACCTTGATGCTAGATGTCTCGCGTGTTGGCAAAAGGATGAACAAAGCTCACGTAAAAAAATTAGAGTGGAAGAACATAGATTCCGGATGACCGAGAAGGAGCAAGGAACCTCGTGGTGGAGCGTCTGCACTCATAATATTTAATGTTATTCAGCGATATAAAATTAACCAATCATCTCCATAGTGGACTGGAAGAGTACGAAACACGGCAGCCCAGTGTAGTTACATCATACTAGTACATGGCTAACCCACGCTATCACCATATTTCTTGGCTTCCGTGCGACACCTATCTCTAGTAATCCAGCAGCCTGTATCGCTTCTGTAACGCCCACGATGCGGCTATATCTCCCATGTGTCGAGGCACGACTTAGAGGCATAACCGCATTGTGGTTTTGTCGCAAGAAGGGTCATCTTCACACAATCCCATGTAATGAACAAGAAAGGGATAAAGAGTTGGCTTACAATCGCCACTTCACACAATACATAAATAAGTCATACATCAATCAGAGTACACACATAGGTCCGACTACGGAACCAAAATAAAAGAAGACAACCCAACTGCTAGATCCCCGATCGTCCCAACTGGGCTCCACTGCTGATCAAAATGAAAAGAAAACAACACAACGAACAAGATCTTCATCGAGGTCCCACTTGAGCTCAGTTGCGTCACCTGCACTGGTCTCATCGGCACCTGCAACTGTTTTGGAAGTATCTGTGAGTCACGAGGACTCAGCAATCTCACACCCGCGAGATCAAGACTATTTAAGCTTATAGGAAAGATGAGGTAATGAGGTGGAGCTGCAGCAAGCACTAAGCATATATAGTGGCTAACATACGCAGAAGAGAGCGAGAAAAGAAGCAACGGAACGGTCGTGAACTAGCAATGATCAAGAAGTGATCCTGAACTCCTACTTACGTCAAACATAACACAAGAACCGTGTTCACTTCCCGGACTCCGCCGAGAAGAGACCATCACGGCTACACACGCGGTTGATGCGTTTTAATTAAGGTCAAGTGTCAAGTTCTCTACAACCGGATATTAACAAATTCCCATCTGCCACATAACCGCGGGCACGGCTCTCAAAAGTTTATACCCTGCAGGGGTGTCCCAACTTAGCCCATCATAAGCTCTCACGGTCAACGAAGGATAAACCTTCTCCCAGGAAGACCCGATCAGTCTCGGAATCCTGGTTTACAAGACATTTCGACAATGGTAAAACAAGACCAGCAAAGCCGCCCGAATGTGCCGACAAATCCCGATAGGAGCTGCACATATCTCGTTCTCAGGGCACACCGGATTGTCCAAGCTTCCGGTAGGCCAGCCCAGAGTTGCCCCTGGTGGCCACCGGCGACTGACAGGTTGGACCAACACTCAGAGGAGCACTGGCCCGGGGGTTTAAAATAAAGATGACCCTTGAGTCTGCAGAACCCAAGGGAAAAAGGCTTAGGTAGGCAAATGGTAAAACCAAGGTTGGGCCTTGCTGGAGGAGTTTTATTCAAAGCGAACTGTCAAGGGGGTCCCATAAATCACCCAACCGCGCAAGGAACGCAAAATCAAAGAACATAACACCGGTATGACGGAAACTAGGGCGGCAAGAGTGGAACAAAACACCAGGCATAAGGCCGAGCCTTCCACCCTTTACCAAATATATAGATGCATTAATAATATAAGAGATATTGTGATATCCCAACATAAACATAATCCAACATGGAGCAATCTTCAACTTCACCTGCAACTAGCAACGCTATAAGAAGGGGCTGAGCAAAAGCGGTAACATAGCCAAACAACGGTTTGCTAGGAAGGGTGAAAAGGTTAGGGGCTGACATGGCAATAAGGGAGGCATGAAATAGCAAGAGGTAGGTAGCGCGGCATAAGAATAGAGCGAATGGCTAGCAAGCAAAGATAGAAGTGATTTCGAGGGTATGGTCATCTTGCCTGAGATCCCGCAAAGAAGAAGAACGAGTCCGTGAAGAAGACAAACGGATGTAGTCGAACGAATCCTCACAACTCCGGAACGAGACCGAAGCTATCGAGAGAAGCAACCCGGAAAGAGACAAACAACATAGTAAACAACCACCACATACACATGGCATGATGCACAAACAAGTATGATGCATGTCCGGTTTGAATATGCATGGCAAAGTGCAACAAACAATACTACAAATTAAGTGGAGTTCAATATGCAACGAGTTGCATATTGACGAAACACCACATCAATTATTTAGTTCTCTCTCGTTTATGGACACAACAATATTAAATGTTTTTAACCATGGCAAGAGGTGAAGCATATGGAAACTATCTATGAAGGCAAGTTTGAATGAGGCCGGAAATAACAAACGACAATACCGGAAAATCCTCATGTCATCTAGCAATTTTAATGCAAACATCAATTATTTACATTTTAAATGTTGTTATCATGATGCGGATGACATATGCGAGGTTTAAGAAATTTTATGAAAATGTGGACAAGAGCATGTTATGAAGCATTTGGCCACCATGGCGGAACGAAAGGGGTGCCACGGCAACGACAACGGAAATGGTGCCACGGCAACGACAACGGAAAAGGTGCCACGGCAACGACAACGGAAATGGTGCAACCACGGGCATCTCATAAAACACTCATACATTCGTTCACGGGCGTCGACTCGTCAATATACCTTCGAAGCGTGCCTTTTTGGAACGGGTCGAGTTCGTCGAGGGAAGTAGTGTTATACGTCTCGAAGAGGGACTTGACGTCCACGGGATCGACGGTAGAGGTACACACGTTGTCGGGGTACTTGTCGGTCCGGTCTTGGTGTAGATGTACATGGAAAACGTAGTGGTACTAAGCGTCGGTCGTCGAAGGACTTGACGAAACCACAGCGCCGGTGTACAGGTACGGGTGTCGGTCTTGCCGGTGGGGTACTTGACGCAAAACCCCGGAGGCGATGCTTGACAGTCCGCTTACGGGTCTTGGCGACGGGACAAAGGGGGCGCGAGCGAGGCTCTCGTCGAGGTTCTCCGTGAAGCAGAGCAGCGGCGCGACGCAGAGCAGCAGAGGGACTTGCGGCGGAGCTCGGTGCCTCGCCTCGCTGGAATACGAACAGGACGACAGCGGCCGGCGCTGCTGGCATCTGTCGGCGCGGACGAGGAGAAGGCCATGGCAGAGGAGGTCGATGGGCGGTGGCGCTGGCCCGCAGCTGGCCAGCCGATGGGTGCGAGGCGACGGAACACACAGGGGACGGTGAGGCATGGAGCGGCCACGGGGCGGCAGCCATCACGGCTGCGGTGACTAGCGCGGTCGAGGGAGGAGCGGGGCGCAGCTCCTCTGGTCCATGGCAGGAGGCCATGGCGGGCAGGCGGTGATGTGCAGAAGGGTGGCGAAGGACTTGGCGGCGGGGACGAGACGGAGGGAGGCCGGCGGAGGCAGCGGCGAGGCGGACCAGGCCGGCGGAGGCGCAGGAGAGGAAGCAGGAGCAGAGGGGCGGCGGAGCTCCTGGTGGTGGTGGTCGACGCCGGCTGGCGCGCTTGCTGGAAGGAGGGGCGCTCGGGAGGAGGCCGCGGCGCTGATCGTTGACGAGGGCGACGGGGAGGTCCGGTGGCGCGGCACCAAGGGCAGCGAGGAGGAGGTCGCGAGGGGATCGGGCACTAGTACGAGGGGCTCCTCCCCTTTGGCGGCGCTGGAGGGATCAAGAGGAGAGAGCGAGAGGAGATGATGGGCTCGGTCCCTGGCGGCTAGGGTTAGGCTTAGGTGGGCCTTGGGCCATTTCGGTGGAGGGGGAAAGGCCAGGAGACCTAGCAGGCTGGATTAAAAGAAAAGAAGGGGAAAATCCTTCTCTATTTACAGAAAAGAGATAGAAGAAAATATCTCTTTGGAGGGCAAAATAAATACAAGTTGAGTTGAAAACTGGCATTGAGCTACTTTGACATATTTCAAAGTGCCACAACTGGAATTTAAGTATTTGGAGAAAGATCAAGACATAGAATATTTGAAAACGAGAGAGATTTCAAATGCAAGTTTGTTTCGAGGGCCTCCAATAAATGGAATATTTTGTTATAGCTCCCTTATATTGGGAGGGTATGTTATAAAGAGAAATCACCATTGTGAATATCCCTCGATTTAAATGGACCGAAGATCCATACAGTTTTATTTAGATGAGTTTTATGCAAAGATTAATGACATGATGGCATGATGACATGATGCAATGCAAAAATAAAAGAGCAAGCACCAAAAGAGACACGCGGTGATCACGAAAAAAAGGAAGTCTTCTGAAGCGACGGTCTCGGGGCGTTACAGCTTCTCCCTCCTCGTCTCTATCAAAGTGCGGCGGGCTGGCGTTTCTGCCGTCTATTGAGGTCGGTTAACTATCACATGTTAGCGACATGCCAAGAGCATTCTAAAAAAATTCCTTTCACGTTCCTTTTCAAAAAGAAAAAAAATCCTTTTAAGTACGAATTTGCCTGTATGCTTTGAGCAACTTGCATGTCCTATACTGCTCCTGTTTGATACTCTAACTTAGCTAGAGGTTAGACTAACTCATGACTAACCCTGAACTAACTGTAGCCAAAGAGGTGTTTGGGTGACAGGGTTAGATTTTAAATAAATGCACTTCATGGAGAGAGAAAAGTGATTTTTTAGTGGTCCTAATGAGAACTATCTCCAGTTAGCACCTCTTGGGTGGGATAGTTTTTTTTGGTGGGTTCGGTGCAACTTGCTCCAATTTAAACCCTCATGCTTGGATACTTTAGGGCTATTTGAGCCCCAGCTAGCTCAAACTAACTCTAACCCATGGATCCAAACAGGGCCTATGGCCAGTCTCGACGGGGAGCAGTCGCGTGCACCGGGAAGCGGCGCTCTCTCGGCCGTCGCGCCACTTCAAAGCCGGCGCCAGTGAGAGGTCGCCTCCGCTCTGGCCGGGCATTAATGCGGCACTGACGCTCCAGGGCGACGCTGACCGTTTCACGCGGGAAGCGCGCGCTGGCAAGGGAATATAGGTTTTGAACCGTTTTAGGTGTAGTACTGGTAGTTTGCAAAACTACTCAATTATTGCACTCAGTTCCTAAGAAATTGTGGTAAAAAACGTTACTCCACAGCCCGCTTCCCTTCTCCTTCCTCTTCCACCGCCCGCACACGTCCGCGGGAAGCGACCGGTCAACCCTTATATAGGAGTGCTAGCACAAAAAGATGCATGCATGACCACTAAAATTTCCATATTAAAGCGCCGCTCCGGCGGGAGTATGGCGTATGTTGTTACCTTCGGCCGGCCCATGGCTACCGAGCGACGGCGACCAGAGAAGAGGCGGCGGGAGGGAAATGAATGCAGCTACTGTTTGGGTTCGCCTTCCGGCTTAAATAAATGCGCAGCATCACGTGTACCCGTGGTTGCACAAATTGTAACATACGTGTCTGCTTAAGTGGGCGTCACGTAACTGGTGTGTGTGTGAGAGATTCTGAGAGACAGAGTGCGTGTGTGCGACTCTACTCTTCGGACATGTACTCAACCTTTTGCATCGGGATATAAGTATAATGGTATTTACTTTAGCTAGTGATTTACGTGGCCATGTTAACGTGGTTGTGTCAGAAAAATGTCACTTCCTGCTCGTGATTTGCGTTATATAATTACAAGCAAGATTCTCGTGCATTGCACGGAACATCAATATGCATTTTTTTACAGAACATCTGTTGTGATTGACCCATGCAGGAGTAATCCCATGTGTAAAAACTAATGATATCTCGATAATTTTATTGGAAAACTGGTATCTCGAGAATGTCATCGAAAAAATGAAAGATGAGAGATAAGGCGAGGAGGAGTGGAGCGTGGTGGTGACTGGTGGTCGGAATGGGCGGAGGCATGGGGATGGACGGCGCCGTCAGGCGGCAGCGGCCACCATGCATGCTAGATTGTTCCAGAGACTTATTCCTTTTTTAATTGTTGAGCAGTGAGGTTGCGGGAGATAATGATGTGGAGAGAGGTGCGGGTATATTTTGTAAAATTATCATAGTTTGCTTTCTATCCTCAGATATAGATCATACGGTCTGTATTACAAGATGGCAGGCACACCATCACCACTAACTCGTTTTTTTATAAGGGTACATATGATAAGTTTGTTGACTACTAAAGTAAAGTGGAATTTGTCCATGTTATGCAAGTAAATAAAGGTGATTGTTTATCATACGGGTAAGGTTGGATGAAGGGTGGTAGGAACAAATGCTCCACCTAGAGCATGTGTCTGTTAGATGGAGTCTTAGTGTGTGCGTGGGGTGTGTGTGTGTGAGAGAGAGAGAGAGGGAGAGAGAGAGGAGAGAGAGAGATGGAGTCTTAGTTTGTGTCTGTATATGTGTGTGTGTGAGAGAGAGATGGAGTCTTAGTGTGTGTGTGGGGGGGGGTGTGCGTGCGTGCGTGCGTGCGTGTGTGTGTGTGTGTGTGTGAGATGGAGTCTTAGTGTGTGTGTGTGTGTGTCGCGGGGTCCTCTGTGGCGGATGTAATTTAAGTGTGCATGGCTTCATCATAGAGAGGTGATGTGTATGGCAGAGGCCACCAACGATGGGGTGCGAGAGAGAAAATGCCCATAGAGAGGGAAGAGAAGGTGTGTGCGCGTGAGAGGAGTCGACATCGAGAGAACGTGTTTGTTCGAGAGACACCGAGGAAGACTACTATATATCGATGGTGCATGTAGGCGGAAATTAAACAAAGGGATGGTCTTATTGGTTTCGAGGATATAGGGGAAGAGTGAGAGGCGGGGGGGGGGGGGGGGTAGCTAGAAGGAGATTGTTAAGTGTGAGTGTGTGTTTTAACCATCCAGCCGGAAGTTATGTGCACAATAGAGGAGAATGATTCGATGTGGCGTTAGGATTGAGGGTAATTAACTACGTATGGAGACATAGAGACCTTGAACGTGTATGTGTGAGAGGTATACATATATACGTGGGATCATACGGTCTGTATTACAAGATGGCAGGCACACCATCACCACTAACTCGTTTTTTATAAGGGTACAGATGATAAGTTTGCTGACTACTAAAGTAAAGTGGAATTTGTCCATGTTATGCAAGTAAATAAAGGTGATTGTTTATCATACGGGTAAGGTTGGATGAAGGGTGGTAGGAACCAATGCTCTGCCTAGAGCATGTGTGTGTGAGATGGAGTCTTAGTGTGTGTGTGGGGTGTGTGTGTGAGAGAGAGAGAGAGGAGAGAGAGATGGAGTCTTAGTTTGTGTGTGTGTGTGAGAGAGAGAGAGATGGAGTCTTAGTGTGTGTGGGGGGGGGTGTGCGTGCGTGCGTGTGCGTGTGTGCGTGTTTGTGTGTGTGTGTGTGTGAGAGAGAGATGGAGTCTTAGTTTGCATGTGTGTGTGGGGGGGTGCGTGCGTGCGCGCGCGCGCGCGCGTGTGTGTGTGTGTCACGGGGTCCTCTGTGGAGGATGTAATTTAAGTGTGCATGGCTTCATCATAGAGAGGTGATGTGTATGGCAGAGGCCACCAACGATGGGGTGCCAGAGAGAAAATGCCCGTAGAGAGGGAAGAGAAGGTGTGTGCGCGTGAGAGGAGTTGACATCCAGAGAACGTGTTTGTTCGAGAGACACCGAGGAAGACTACTATATATCGATGGTGCATGTAGGCGAGAATTAAACAAAGGGATGGTCTTATTGGTTTCGGGGATATAGGGGAAGAGTGAGAGGCGGGGGGGGGGTAGCTAGAAGGAGATTGTTAAGTGTGAGAGTGTGTTTTACCCATCCAGGCGGAAGTTATGTGCACAAAAGAGGAGAACAATGCGATGTGGCGTTAGGATTGATGGTAATTAAACGTATGGAGACATAGAGACCTTGAACGTGCATGTGTGAGAGGTATACATGTATACGTGGGATGTGTGTGTGTGTGCGCGCGCATGATCGAGATAAAAGAAAGAAGACATAAGTCATAAGATCAACGACATGGGAGAGACGGATCGATATGACTATATGCATGCATGTGAGAATGCAGGGAAGAAGGCCCGACAATTGAGCATGTGTTTTTGTCTTTAAGAGATAGTGATGTGGGCTGGAGCATGCATCTATGGCAAGCAGAGGGAGTGAGGCGCAACGATTGTGCAAAAGAGACCAACCTATAAATGCATATGTATGGAGAGACATATATAGTGTGGGTGATAGGAAGGAGGACTCCGTGCGAGAAAGAAATGTTGACGGAGAAACTACAGATAGATACAGAGATGGAGATGCTAGCTAGAGGGACATCCGCTAGTTTGGGTGTTGGAGATGACCGTCGGATGGTTCAAAGGGTGAAGTTATATATGTGTGTGAGAGGGCACTTGACTGCATGTAGAGACAAACATATGTAGTGTGCATGATAGGAATCAAGAGTGAGGGCGAGAAAGAAGGTTGATGGAGAAACAGGTAAATAGAAAGATAAAAATGCTAGCTAGTGTGCGTTAGAGATAGGAGTCGAGTGGATCAGAAGGCTGGGTTATGTGTGTGGGTGTGAGAGAGATAGAGAGAGGGTGCATGTGAGTCACATACAAACAGATATCAGAGAGAAATGAGATCTAGAGAGACGGAGTTTTGTGTCTGCGAGAGAGAAAGATATTTCACAATGAGAGTGATAGCTAGAGAGACATACGAGGGGAACGCAAGATATCTCTAGGGAGAGAGGGTGTGTGTGAGCGACATACAAGAGAACAATGGAGAAATATGAGACCCTGGGAGACAGAGTTTGTGTTTGTGTGTGAGAAAGAGATATTGAAGAGGAAGAGTCGTAGGTTCTCATATCTAAGGAGCGAAAGACATCTCTGTATGAGGGGTGTGCCAGTGGCACACATTGGAATAGTAGAGAGAAATGAGACCCCGGGAGACAAAGTTTTGTGTTTGTGTGAGAGAAAGAGATTCCACATGGAGAATCATAGTTAGAGACACATAGCAGGGAGCGAGATATACTTAGAGAGAGATAGAGTGATGAAGGTCGAGGGAGAGAGTACCGTCAGTGTGTTACGAAGATAAAAGATCATTGTCGACATACAGGTAGCACGAGAGATACCTGAGAGACGATGAACGCGTATAGGTCCAGAGAGATAGTCCTATATAAGCATGAGTGATAGCTATATGAGACGAATATCTGGACTAAAGGGGATTCAAATATTTAAACTGGATATCACGACATCGATAATATCATAACGCAAATTGGTGTATCAAACATGCATATTCATTTGAATTTTGGCACACGTGTAATGTTATATAGTTTATCAATATTGGTGATCCATAGATTCTTCAATTACAAACAATGCATGGTTTATATGCAATTAATGTCTAAACGGGATTACACTATATGTTGCGTGTGTGAAACACATACATGTTTGAGAAGTAAAAAAAACCCGCATGAAACACACATTAATTGGAGACAGTTAGCGAGGAATGCATACATTGGATTTCAACATAAAGTGGTTTCAAATATTTGAAAATCCAAATTGATGGATACAACCTTATGAATCTGAGATCATGCCATTTGTAAACCATATTTATGTATAAATGGTGTTGTGCTTTTGAAAGTATATATAAAAAATGATGTATATAGAATGTAATTCCAATTGAAAATGGATCCCGCCCGAAAAAAATAGAATACAAACGGGATTCGAATTGAGTTGGCACGGTAAACGTGCACTCTACAAAATTTGAATGAAGCGGGGAAAGTCGCAGTAACCGCCCGAAACCAAAATCTGCGAGATGAAAATCACTACTGCCTATCCCTGCCACGCAAAGCCTTTCTGCTGGGTAGGTTTGTAATTTCACCCAAACATGACGTAACCGCCCCTCACCCGGATTCATACACGGTGGGCGCCAAAACACAATGTGTCCTCGGCCGAAATCGACTCCCTCCCCGATTGATATTCATACACGGTGGGCGCCAAAAACAAACTCTCGTCGGCAAATATTCGGTGTATGCGAGATTATCGTCCTATCCCCAACCGACTAATGTTGCTGTGATGTAGTAGAAATTTGAAACGGGGGCTAAGTTTGTACATTTCCTTGCATTTGAGACAAGCGCGCCCTGAATACATGGTTCCCCCCTTCCTCTCTACCTCCCTTTTCCCCATTCGTACTCTGTGGGCGCCAAAACACCCTCTCCACCCAACCCTCCTCCGTCCGCCGCCGTCCGCCACCCCATCCACCGCCGTCCTCCTCCACCATGCCGGAGCTGATACCCCAACGCCGCCGTCCATTACAAGAGATCGACCTCTCTCATCCACGGCTTCGGACCGGGATCCTTGCATCCCGTCCTCTCGCTTCATCCCCGCCGTCGTCCACCTTGCCAGCGCCGCTCCTACGACCATCTCGTCCACCGCGCCCCGCCGCCACCGTCTACCCTCCTAGATCTGCTTCCACGCCGCTGACAGCCATCGCTACCGCAGCACCGTCAAATTCTCAGCAGATGCGTACACGGCGCCGCAACAGAGGCGGTACTCTTTCGTATCTGCTCAACTTATTTATCGCAACAAGAAAATAGATCGCCACTGCTTTACTCTGATTTCTTGTCTTGGTTGCGAAGTTGCCTTTGTTCAGTTTGCACCTTCAGATCCGCCATGGCACGCTCAACACTATACTCCCAATGCTTTTAGTTTTCCCCTTTTATATTCCACACTAGTTAAATCACAGTAGACTAAATTTCAAAATTGGGTCAGTCGATTTTTCAGAGCTCGTCGGAGTTCGCCGGTGCGATCGAAGGGGCTCGGGTGGTTGTGGGGCCTCGCCGAACGAAGAAAACTTGACGCGGGTGGGGGTTGGGGCGAGGGTGGGGGGTGGGGGTGGTGGAGGAACACAGGCGGTGGGGGCCAGTGGTCCGGCCGGCGGCCCGTGCGGTGTTCTGTATGGGAAGAATCAGAGACAAGGAAGAAGAAGGGTTAGGAGACGTAGGATCTTCATCCAACCGCCTGAAATGGTCGAGAGACAGCTGGGAGTTGCATTCTTAATGCGCTCTGGTTCATCATGTGTGGGCACTGCGCAACCAACATTTTATTATCCAAAATCTGCTTTCTCTTCTTTACCATGTTCCTCTTCCGTTCTTCTTTAATATGTACTCTCTCCATTCCTAAATACAAGTCTTTGTATAGATTCCACCATGGACTACATATGGAGCAAAATGAGTGAATCTACACTCTAAAATGTATCTGGATACATCTGTATGTGATCCATAGTGGAAATCTCTACCAAGACTTATATTTTGGAACGGAGGGAGTATGATAGTAGTACAATATGTTCCTTGTACTGAAGATGAGCAGGGACATTTGCAGTGTAGAGGTCTGTACGGTCGGCTGTGATGGACACTTTGAGCCTCTTTGATTCGTAGGATCTTGTAAACATAGGAATAGGATTTGTAGTGGCCTGCCCACTTGAATCCTATAAGAATAGCAAGGAAATGCGGGGAGATGTGTCGCCTTTGAGAGTTACACTGATATTAACAGTACCGCACCTTCACTGGAAGAGAGCTGGTATCCGAAGCCTTTCTAGCCGTACCGGCAATACTAGCACATATATTCCAGCAAGTTCCACTTTGCTGATTTTACTCTGATGCTTAAGGTTTTCCCGTTATATCTACACTATGATCTGTGTAGCTGCTTTGTGTCGCACTGGCAGCAGTCCACTCTTGAAGCTAAACACTGCAATGACTTAAAAAATTGGCACCAAGGCATTGAGTGCCATTCTGGATGCAATGAAACTCATACGCTCCCCACCTGTTGATTCTTGTTCAGAATATGATCCTAATGACTATTCTAACCTCGAGGAGTCAAAGGCAGATGGCCTGTCCTGTTCACCCATCAAGGTGCCTGTTCTAATTTGGCAATGTTTTATTGATTGCGGGTATCTTGCGTATGTCGTCTTGCATTTCTTCTACTTTGTTGCACTGCCATCTGCTTAGTTTACTCATCATATATGTCGAGATGCCATGCCCATCCATTATCAATACATATTCCATCTGTCATCATACCATGTTTTTCCACTCAAATGCTATTCTTGTGCATCAGACATAAAAAAGGAAGAGGGTGATTGCTGAACCTGAAGGAGCAGCAGCAAAGTCCTTGAAAAACGTGGTGGTGCCGGAGAAATCAGACAACACCCCACTTATATTGGTTGTACAACCAGTGACACAAAACGTAGGACCGACTCCAGCAGACTGTACCCATACTTCACTGGCGACACCACTAGCCCCACCACACAGGACCTGCACTCCAGCAAAAGGTATACCGATTTCATTTGCCATAGCACCAGCTGTACCATAGAAAAATCCCACTCCAGCAAAAAGTACAGCAAGTCCACCGGCCGAAGACCTATCCCAACTGCAGAGACGGCCAATTCTTGCAGATTGGAACCCCATTCCATTTATTCCCAGTTTAAAAGACAATGCTTTCAATGTTGTTAGGGACTACGTGCATATATTCCCATCATGGGAAGATTATTGTGAAGACAAACACCATTTTCACATCTTCTTGTCCAACTTACGTGTAAGTGCTATTATTCATGGTTATTATTTTCCTGTTTTCTGCTAATTGAACACATCAATGATTTACATTACATTGTTGTAACTAGGCGAGGGTCAATCTGGATAGTCATGACGAGGAAAGCTTGCTTGTGCTTTTCAAGGAAGCATTGCAGCAGTATCGGTGTTACCTGAGGAAATCACACTTTGATGGCAAGTCTATAAACGAATTTCCGGTGAAGTCTCCTGTGCTAAATTTAGAAGACATTGAATGGAAAAACCTTATTATGCACCGGTCTCATTCCCAGGATGAGGTACTGTCTATGAAATCACATGACAATTTGAACTTCTACTTTTCCGCATGTGCCTTACGGATCTTTTTTGCAGGAAATCTGCTCGAAGAAGAATTCCGGTTTGACAAGAACGACAGGATATCGCAAATATGCCACCCGCTGCTTTGCTCTTGTTAGTACCTGTTGTCCTGTATCACTGTACTTGCATACATACCTGGTTCATTATGTGACAGCAGTATGCATGATAGCTTGCTTATCAATTGTTCGCTCCAAATTATCTGATCTGTATGAATGGTTACATTAGTGTAGAATATATCCAATGCCAATTTTTTTAGCTCTTCATTGTTTTTGTAAGTACATGCTATCATTTATCAGTGTACTTATAATGACAGGTAGTTGTTCATGTACCATCACTCTGCAGCTTATTTTCCTTTGCCCTCCATTTTCTACACATCAGATCTATATTTACTCTTACCATAAGGTTGGTACTGAAGAAGTTTAGCTGTGTATTGCTCTTGGCTGTACCTTTTGCCTGTATCGCTGCACTTACATTTATAGCTACTTGGTTATGTAGCATCACTCTTCATCTTATCTTAAATATTCTTCATTTTTTCGTATATTATCACATCTATATTTACTCTTAACAAAATGTAGAATAAAGTCAATGCTTTTCAAGAAAATTCTATGGTAAACTTCTTGAATTGCCCCCCCATCAGCATGCACAAGGCCTTTATAGAGCCTGTCTTCACCAATAATGTAAGTTTGTCCATCTGAAGCCTTCAAACTTTGTTGTATATATTTGGTTAGGCATGACTGCAACAGATTTTTATTTTTGGTGTTTGCATCAAATTGCTTGTTTAAAGTTTATTATGTAGTCCATAAACAAAAGTTTGTCCTTTCTCAATTTAAGTTTTCAATTGTACAACCAAGTTCCTTCTTCATACCATCTAAATTAAACTATACAGAGCAAGTGATCTTCTTTTGCACTACATGTATGCTTCTGTTCTTCATCCGTAATCCAGTGGTGTGGTGAACCTACCCACTACAGCACAATGTCATATTCTACAATGTCTTAACTATGAACAATGTCAGATCATTCTACTATTATTTAAACCGTCTCTTTATTTGCCAATCTGAAATGGTATAAATTGACAGCACACAAACCATTGATACTTATGAGTTCTTGATCTGTAATCCAGTGGTGTCGTGAGCTGCCAACTCCTTCACAATGTCATTTCCTGCCATGTCTTGACCTGAACAATACCATATTGTGTTAATGCAATTTTAAACTGTGTCACTTTATTCGTCAGTAAGAAATGTGATGAACTGTCAGCACTGATACTTTTATGTGCAAAACCTATCATCTGTCTGCTTCTTTATCTTTTAGAGTGAGGAAGATATAAGTGTTGAACAAGCGCAGTCTCATCATCTTGCTCAGCTTCTTGCGCTGCAGCTCCCCAGCAGGGCTAACCTTTCTTGAACTCTATTGAAGTGCTGCCAGTTTTGTATATTATTTTGTCGGCGTGTTTATTTGCACTGGTGGCGATCTTTGATGCCCAGTGTATGTAATCTGCTGTCTGCTTGTGCTTTATTATCATAATGGCGAACTTTGATGCCAAGTGGATGTAATATGCCGTAATTTCTTTATTGTATAGTCTAGGTATTTTCTTATTCACGATGCTGCAGTTATTTTACTGTATATATATCCTGTCTTCGCAGTAAACCGGCCAAACTGTAAAATTACGGTACATAATCGGGCCGTCATGCAATCACGATGTAGGTTGGGCCTGAAACGTGCCGAACAGCTCACAGGCCGGTAGTAGCCCGAAATGAACCCCGTCCCATGATTGCGCGAATCAAATCACGGGCTTTTAACAGGCCAAAATTGTCTCGGTCCTTGTTTGGCCCAATCAGATATCGGTTGCGAGCAGGCCAGATGCAAACTGGGCCGTAGTTAGGCCCAACAATATGACGGGCTTTTAACAGGCCGAAATTAATATAGGGCCGAAATGTTAAACGGGCCTTTAACAGGCCAAAACTAATATCAGGCCGAATTACTAAGTGGGCCTTTAGCAAGTGGGCCCAAAAGCATAGTGTCCAGTTGACGGGCCAAATCTGATATGGGCCATAATTGAGCCCAAAGCCTCTTAAAGGGCCGGACCTGATCTGGGCCGTTAATTTTGCCCAGAACGTGGTAGGCTTTTAACAGGCCGGATCTCATATGGGCCACTATTAGGCCCGGAGCGTGGCAGGCCATTAATGGACCGGATCAAATATGGGCCGGCATTTGGCCCAAAACATGGCAGCCAGTTAATGGGCCAGCCTACTAGGGTCCTCAAAATCTTATGGGCCTACAGCTGGGCCGGCCCATTAATGTCGGCGAAATCTCGTGGGCCTTTAGCTGGGCCGGCCCATTATGATCCGCAAGAATCTTGTGGGCCTTTACCTGGGCCGGCCCATTATGGCACACAAAAATCTTGTGGGCCTTTACCTGGGCCGGCCCATTATGGCCCCCAAAATCTTGTGGGCCTTTAGCTGGGCCAGCCCATTATGGTCCGCAAAATCTCGTGGGCCTTTAGCTGGGCCGGCCCATTATGGTCCACAAAATCTTGTGGGCCTTTAGTTGGGTCGGCCCATATAACTTAATGGGCCGGTCCACGTGTCAACATATCATAGGCACGTCTCGCCCATTGGATGAGTGACACCTGTGCCAACGCGGACCTGACACGTGTCTCCTCCAGCCAATGATGATTTTACACGTGGAAAATCCCCATTGGTCGGGGCTGTTAACGGGTTATCGGATCCAAAACCCGACCGATAGCTTAACGGCGTTCCGTTACGGTGGATGCCACGTGTCGGTCACCCTTGACGAAAGCACTTCTGTGACGCACGATTTATCGTCATGGAAGTGGACACTTCCGTGATGATAATTTTGGTAACGTCATGGAACACTTCTACGACAGCACAAGTATGACTATCTTGATTCTGTCATAAATTTGTCATGGATGTACATGCATGACAAAAAACGCGACCTACTGTGACAAACACGTATCATCACGGAAGTGTATTTTTTTGTAGTGACTATAACCGTGCATGGGAGCCGTTAGATTGCTTTGGAGTGTGAAGAAGGTGATGTGGCTTATGCTGAGTCAGTTTGTGCAACAGAAGAGTTGAAGTTTTACAAGGACAATGTTGATCCGGCAGATATGACTTCATTGAAGAAACCAACTACAGAGCATGATCCGACCCTTAATTTTAAATCAGCTGATGAGACTAAGCTTGTTGACTTCGTGCCTGGCGATTCGTCCAAGCAGTTTAGCATCAGCGCTAACTTGGATCCAAAATAGGAAAGCGCGCTCATCGAGTTCATCCGTGAGAATCGGGACATCTTTGCATGGAAGCCTTCTGACATGCCAGGTGTACCGAGAGAACTCGCTGAGCACACTCTCAATGTTGATCCCAAGTATAAACCGGTCAAGCAGTTTCTCCGCCGGTTCAATGAAGAAAGACGCAAAGCTATTGGAGAAGAAGTAGCCAGGCTCTTGGCGGCTGGATTTATCGTTGAAGTATTCCATCCTGAGTGGTTGGCTAATCCGGTGCTGGTCCTTAAAAAGAATGGCACTTGGCGTATGTGTGTGGACTACACAGACCTTAACAAAGCTTGTCCAGCAGATCCTTTTGCCCTCCCTCGTATTGATCAAATTATTGATGCTACGGCGGGTTGCGAGCGTTTGAGCTTTTTGGATGCATATTCTGGTTATCATCAGATCAAAATGGCAGTTAAGGACCAGGAGAAGACAGCCTTCATAACTCCCTTTGTAGCCTTCTGCTATGTGTCCATGCCTTTTGGGCTCAAGAGTGCCCAGGCGACTTATCAACGGTGTGTGCAGAATTGTCTTCATAAATAGATCGGCCGCAATGTTCACACCTATGTGGATGATATTGTGGTGAAATCAAGGAAGAAGGAGACATTGATTGATGACTTGAAGGAAACCTTCGATAACCTGCGGGTTTACAAAATGATGCTTAATCCGGCCAAGTGCGTCTTTGGTGTACCTGCAGGCAAGCTCTTGGGCTTTTTGGTGTCTAACCGGGGTATTGAAGCTAATCCGGAAAAGATCAAGGCAATCACCTCCTTGGCCAAACCGAAGTGTATCAATGATGTTCAACGTCTGGCAGGACGGATTGCCACGTTGAGCCGGTTTATCAGTCGCCTTGGCGAGAAGGCCATCCCTTTGTATCAGATGCTGAAGAAAACAGATAACTTCGTCTGGAGTGACGCTGCTAATGAAGCATTTGAGGACTTAAAGCGGCAGCTGGCTAATCTGCCGGTTCTCGCTGCTCCGTTTGACAAAGAGCCATTGTTGCTATATCTGGCAGCTAACGCCCGGGCTGTTAGTGTGGCTATTGTGGTGGAGCGCAAGGAGGCCGGAAAGGAATATCCGGTTCAACGACCGGTCTACTATATCAGTGAGGTACTTATTGAGTCCAAGCAGAGGTACCCGCATTGGCAAAAATTGGTGTATGGGTTTTTTATGGCAAGCCGGAAGCTTAAGCAGTATTTCCAAGGTCATCCCATCACGGTGGTCAGCTCTGCTCCGTTGGGAGATATAATCCAGAACAGGGAAGCAACTGGCCGGATTGCTAAGTGGGCTATAGAGCTCAGGCCACACAGGTTGAAATACATACCCCGAACGGCGATCAAATCTCAGGCACTTGTGGATTTCATCAATGATTGGACAGAATTACAAGCGCCAGAGGAGAAGCCGGATCATACTTATTGGACTATTCATTTTGATGGGTCTAGGCAATTGGAGGGCTCGGGGGCTGGAGTCGTATTAACTTCCCCATGAGGTGATAAGTTTTGTTATGTTCTCCGTTTAATGTTCCCTTGCACTAACAATGCAGCTGAATATGAGGCTTTACTCCATGGTCTTCGGATGGCTAAGGAGATGAACCTAAGTCAAGTTAAGTGCTTCGGTGACTCGGATCTGGTGGCTCAACAAGTGTCCGGCACTTGGGATTCCAAGGACCCACTAATGGCAGCATATCGTCGTGAGGTAGATATTGTTGCAGGTCACTTTAAAGGTTATCAGGTGGATCATGTGGACCGGCGGAAGAATGAAGCGGCGGACGCTTTAAGCCGCCTGGGTTCCCAACGTAAACCGGTTCCACCTAATGTCTTCCTGGATGTTTTGCATAATCCGTCCGTCAAGCTCCCTGGTGAAGAGGATTTGGTTGTTCCTGATCCGGAGGCTCAGTTGGTGGCGGCTCTTCATGTTATCCCGGATTGGACGGTTCCATATCTGGCGTATATGAACCGGGGCGAGTTACCAGAGGATGAAACTTTGGCCAGGCAGATAATCCGGCGGTCCAAGTCCATGACTATTATCAATGCAGAGTTACATCATTGCAGTGTGGCAAGGGCGTTTCAACGCTGTGTGTCTCCTGAGGAAGGCCGTGAAATTTTGCGTGAGATCCACGAAGGAGATTGTGGTCACCACGCCGGTTCAAAATCTTAGGTGGCCAAGGCTTTTCGTCATGGTTTATATTGGTTAACAACTCATGTTGATGCCGAGGACTTGGTCAAAAGATGTGATGGCTGTCAGAAATTCTCAAGGCGCGCTCATGTACCGGCTCAAGAATTGAGGATGATTCCAATCACCTGGCCGTTTGCAACTTGGGGCCTGGATATGGTTGGGCCTTTCAAGAGATCCAAGGACAAGAAGACCCACCTTTTGGTGGCGGTTGATAAGTTCACGAAGTGGGTGGAGGCAGAGCCAGTTAGTAAGTGTGATGCAGCTACAGCGGTTCAATTCATCAAAAAGGTGATCTTCCAGTTTGGCATTCCACACAACATTATAACAGACAATGGTACCAATCTGTCAAAGGGTGCCATGAAGGAGTTCTGTCAACGTGAGCACATCCGGCTTGACGTGTGTCATCCGTGGCTCACCCCCAGTCCAATGGTCAAGCGGAGAGGGCCAATCAAGAGATCTTGAGAGGCATCAAACCCCGGCTTATGGTTCCTTTGCAATGGATGCCGGGTTGTTGGGTTGAGGAGTTACCTTCTGTGTTATGGTGCATCAATACCACACCCAACAGATCGACAGGATACACACCGTTCTTCATGGTTTATGGAGCGGAAGCGGTTCTTCCTAGTGACATCCGTCATGACTCACCTCGTGTAGCGGCATATGTTGAAGCTGACAACGAGAAGGCACGACAGGAATCTCTTGACCTGTTAGATGGGGAGCGTGACATGGCGGCAGCCCGTTCGGTGATTTATTAGGAAGATATGCGTCGTTATCATAGCCGCCGGGTTAGAACCAGAACCTTTCAAGAAGGCGATTTGGTGCTTCGACTCATCCATGACCAGACGGACATGCACAAGCTACCCCCCCCCTTGGGAAGGACCCTTTGTGGTCAGCAAGAATCTACACAACGGGTCATACTATCTAATCGATGTTCGAGAGCGCAAAGACTCAAGTAAATCGGAGGAGGAGACCAACCGGCCGTGGAATATTGCTCATCTTCGGCCTTATTTTACTTGAGCCATAGGCTCTGCTTATGTACATATTATGACAATGTGTATATTATGATCAATATAATAAACCGGAACCTCAGCTAAAGCGGGGTATCTGTTGATTTTCTTACATCATGTGTGGTTACATGGAGCTTCTGCTTATAAAGTGGCGTCCGGTTTACCCCTTGATTCAGCTTCTTAAAGCTTTATGTTACATCACTTGGGGGCTTGGTCGTATCCGAACCATAGCTACACCTCTTGATCGGCGCAATGCCACAACGTCACTTGGGGGCTTGGTCGTATCCGAACCATAGCTACACCTCTTGATCGGCGCAATGCCACAACATCACTTGGGGGCTTGGTCGTATCCGAACCATAGCTACACCTCTTGATCGGCGCCATGCCACACCATTACTTGGGGGCTTGGTCGTATCCGAACCATAGTCACACCTCTTGATCGGCGCAATGCCACACCATTACTTGGGGGCTTGGTTGTATCCGAACCATAGTCACACCTCTTGATCGGCTCAAAGCCACATCAATCCGGGGCCAAAGAGAGTGTTGTAAAACAACAGCTCAAACATAGGCACCCACTGAGCACAGCTCACAATGTTGCTTGGGGATTATTTGATGTCGAAATGAACTAAGAATCTACACTTGTAACAGGCTATCAAGCCATGGCTTGGAAGCCTGGTGTATACACCTAAAACCCCGGGTTAACCTGCCTATTTAAGTAAGTCACTCCGCCCAGGTAAACCTGGTATGACCCTTCGAACTTTGACAAGTTACTCTAATGAAGACCCTGAACTTGTCAAGTTAAAACGATGATTGGTTAAGGATTGAGGACCATATTAAAAGGCTTTGCAAAAATGTTTTAACTCAGTGGCATGGAAGCCCATGAAAAGCCTCGAATTTGGGGCCTGGCAGCCCGTGAAAAGCCTCGACTACAATGGTTTTATTTGCCTTTTGTTGAATTTTTCTTTCTTTTGATCAGATTTGTGATGTTTTCAAACCGGTGTTTATCAACCCGGTTAGGCTGTCAACTACAAGTTGTCAGTACATGATCAAGTTATAATCCGGAGACTATCAGCCCGGTCTGGTTTTGACTCAAAGTCACCAGTATAGAATAAACCGGTGTTTATCATAACCCGGAACAGTTTTATTGTCAACCAATATCATATAACAGGAGTTACTTATACTCCAGATTAGGGTTATGACCCTCACTACAAAGTTGGTCAGCCAACATTATGCCTAAAGGTCACAGGTATCATATATTTCCATATTTGGTTATCTTTACAACCTTGGTTATAAACCTTGGTCATACATATGTATTTGGGTATCATGACCCGCCCGGTGGTAAACCGCTAGGGCGCTTTAAGCTTCTTATCTGCAGGAACAGCTTGAATAAATGGCTATGGATTATGAACATCATATCATAAGCATGTCGGATTAAGCAAGCATCAGTCGCAGATAAATATGCACGAAGGCATAACAGACCAAGTGTTTTAACTAGCCTATTACAAGGCGTTTCAGTGCCCAAAAGGATAATGGTTTTCTCAAATACGTGTTGCAGCATGTAGAAGACTAAACCTGCCCCCGGATTATGATTGCTTATCAGCTTGACCTGACGGCTACGGATCATCTTGCACCGGTTCATCTTCTTCGTCTCTACCCAGCGGCTAGAAGTCAACAGTTGTCCAGTCGATCCCAGTTAAAGCTTGGAACACAGCTTCGTCGCTTATAAGGGTTGACGGTTCAATATCAGGGGCATAAGTGTGCTGACGGATTGGAGGGATCAGATTTTGTGCTTCAGGAGTTGGTGCAGCAACTCGTTTGTTATTGGTGTCATAGCTCGCCTGGTAAAAAGAAAGATCAGCTTCTTAAACCAGTTGACAAGCCAGTGGACGTACTTCCTGGTTTATGGCGCGGAGATCCTCCTGATCAAATTCTGATCCGTCTTCTTTTAAGCTGGGATAGCCTTTAGCCACTTCCACCGGATCAAGGTCAGGTACCCATGCTTTTGCCCGGGTTAGTGCGGTCAAAGCACCCGCCCTTGCAGCAGATCTCTTTAGCTCTTCTACCCGGGCAGGCAGCATCGACAACCTTGATAAGGTTTCTTTAACTAAAGTGGGGGGAGGCTTGTTGTGTGAAGCGGCACAGATGATCCGTTGTGCACCGGTATATAACTGCTATATCAGCGTGTAGGCCGCTTTCAACTTCTTCTGTACATCAGAGCCCAGATGGCTAATGCGAGTTCCTGCACCATTGTACACATCAGTAAACCGACAACACATGGGAGAGCTATGTTGAAAGTTTTAGGGAAAAGATGTTTTACCGAACACAGCAGCAGTCATGGCATGAATCTGCCGCTTTACGCCGGGCAGTTTAAGAGCGGCTTCTGCTTTTTCAGCCCTTTTTATCAAAGCGGATTTTTCAGTCTCCCAAACCGCCCGCTCTTTGTTGAAGCCCTCTTTCAGTTTCTCCATAGCGCCTAGAGCGCAGGTCAATTCTTCCTTCGCTTTGGAGGTTTCAGCTTGTTGGGACTTGAGGTTCTCTTGCAGATCAGCGGTTTGGCTTTCCTTCTAGCTCAGTTCAGCCTATAAAGAGACAGATTTATAATGAGTTGACAATACATATTTGAAGTACCAAGCACATAACAAGTTATGCCCTTAGTACTTGGGGGCTAATGCATATTTGCTCTTTATCAGAAATTTTTACA
Source organism: Aegilops tauschii subsp. strangulata (assembly GCF_002575655.3). Taxonomy (NCBI): domain Eukaryota; kingdom Viridiplantae; phylum Streptophyta; class Magnoliopsida; order Poales; family Poaceae; genus Aegilops; species Aegilops tauschii. The sequence continues at coordinate 45,678,504 of NC_053035.3, forward strand.
AGTCCCAAGCACAATACAAGTATTAAGCTTGGCACCTGGGGGCTAATGTGTATTTGCTCATAAAATGCTGATATGGGAATTCTTCTACAAAGTCCCGGTTCATCTTTATAAAGTTAAACCGGCCCTTGGGGGCTACATTAGTGAAGTTAAGATGCATTGTAGCAAACAGGAAATTGTTACTAAGTCCTGGCTTAAATTGGTATCTTAAACCGTCACTTGGGGGCTACTGGAGTTGATCAGCTGCAATTAAATATAAGACAGAAACACTTATGAAGTTACCTCATATCGCTCCTTCATCATATTTACCAAACTGGCTTCATAGTTACGGCGGGTGTACACACGGTTCAGGAAGCCAGAGTGAAGGTCTTGAACATTCAGATGGGCATAATTTGACAAATCGATGTTCCATTTGCCTTTGCCAATTGCAGAGAGCTCATCTTTGGCAGTATGCTTTGACAAAGCGACAGGATTGCCCGGAGCAGTATGGCGAGTGCCAGTAATCATAATGTCATCATCTTTGGCATCAGCAGCCGTTACTGGGGTTGGCGGTTTGTCAGTATTTTTAACTGGACTTGCCGGTTTATTGTCAGTTCGGACAGGGCTGGTTGGCTGGTCAGCATGGCTTGTGGTGTCAACTTCTGCCTGCTCAGCAACAAAATCATGATCTTGAGGCGGTGGGTCATTCAGTATGGCATCAATGTTGGTCTCGTCAGGATCTGGAGTTTTCTCCGGTTCAATAGCCACGTCTTCATCAGCCGGTTTATTCAACCGAGCTTTCTTGCTGGGTCTGGGCTTGGCGCTGAGAAAAATAAACATGAGGATCAGTACAGTATATCAAAATAGCAACATCAAGGATAACAACAAGTGTATAGCTCACACAAGAACCGTTTTGAGGGGTGGAAGTTTTGTGGCCGACGATTCGCCAGAAGATGAGTGAGAAGTACCCTGATAATTTGAATCAGACGGGTTAAGAGGCTGGCGGAAACAACCTGTTTTGGGGCATGAAGTATCAATGGGATAAGAGACCTCTGATCGGCGTTTCCGAACCGGACTGTTCGGTAAACCGGCGGAGGTAACTACCTGGCCACTGTGCCAGGTTGTGCGGCGAGCCTCGTGCTGCTGCATCTTCAAAAGAAATTTTGGGTCCAAGTAAGCAAGGGGGTGAGAAAATTTTACTTTCCGGTTTGCTTGACGGATTTTTTATGTTGGCAGAGGATCTGAATCGGAGGAAAGAATGGTTACCTCTACGTCATCAGCATGACTGCCTTCAGCGTCGTCCTGATAATAATCATTGTCAATGAGATGGATGAAAAATGAACCAAGAGAGTCAAGTTCTACCTCTGATTCCGGATTACCCACATCGTCATCAGCTGGTAGCTCGGAGGATGCAGTGGTCCTTTTCTTGGCAGGTTTTTTGATAACCTTGGTCTTTGGACGTACTGGCTTGACCGGTTTGTCTTGTGGTGGTTTCTTGTTCCAGAATGGATCATCACCCTGTCAGAAAAAAATCACACTTTTAGAGAATATTTGGACAAAAGCAACTTCAGATAAAAAGATTATATGATTCTTACAGCTGGTGGTTTGTTGAAAGCGTAGGAAGGGAGTAGTCCGGTTTGGGCACAGACAGCCTCCGGTTCATTCAGCATTTTCTTTACAGCCTCAGTGACTTCTGCATCTGTAAGCCGAATGTCAATGTGCTGCTCAGCATCCTTCAAACTCCCCGTATACTCACACATCAAACCGGAGCGCCGGCTTAAGGGCAGAATACTCTAGCTTATCCAGCAACGAGCAAGATCAACTCCTGTCAAACCGTTCGCCATGAAGGCTCTAAGCTTTGATAATTGGGGAGCATAGTTGGCCCTTTCTTTTGCCGTCAACCTCTGAGGAAAAGGATGTGTGTTGCTAAGAGGTTCAGGGCGGTAACCCGGCAGGGGGTTTTCATCAGGTGGAGATGTATCCATGCAATAAAACCAAGTCTGGTTCCACTCTTTGGGGTGACTGTGGAGTTTGGGATGAGGGAAGGTGACTTCCTTCCTTTTCTGAACCGCCATTCCGCGCAGTTCCGTATTGGGTCCATCCGAGAACTCTGTGCGACGGTTTAAGTGAAAGAAATCCCTAAACAGTTCGACTGTAGGTTTCTCTTGCAGATAAACCTCACAGAAGACTTGGAAGTGGCAGATGTTGGTCACGGAATTGGGACCGATGTCTTGAGGGCGCGGCTGAAAATTGGCTAGTACATCTTGGAAATTGTTTGAACCGGGAGGGCTAAAACCTCGTCCGAGATGATCAGCAAAACGACTACCTCTCCGTCCTTGGGTGTAGGAGGACTTTCCGGGCCAGGGAACCTCCAGTGGATGACATCTTTTTTGGCTAAAGCGCCCGTTTTAACAAGATTCTTTAACTTATCTTCGGTTACTCGAGAGGGAGCCCAATTGCATTCATAGAATTGCTTGGCCATGGCAATGGAAATCTGAAACATGATTATTGCCGGTTTAAGATTTATAGTGGACAACTATACAGCGGTATAAGGATGTAAGCATATTGTTGAACCGGAATTGGTTATTCGCAAACTGGAGTATGACAATGGAAACAGTACAATGATGAATGCATTGGCGGTTCAACAGGGGACTAATGATATCTACTGGGTCATCATTTTGTATATGAAGTTAAACCGCCCAATCTGGTGTTAAAAGTGTATAAATGAAGGAAGAAACAAGTTTCACATCTTGCCATGGTAGTTTCAGATCTACCGCGCATTGGAAAAACAAAATATATCCTGACCTAATTTCAAGCACTCAAAAAGTTCAGTAAGTTCAGATGAGTTGGATATCAAGCAGGTGCCTTAACAAGAAGAAATGATTCTAAACTACAAAGGGCGCTGAAAATAGTCAGATCTAACTGGCCATTGGTGCTACCGAAGGAAGAACAGCTTCAGGCTATGAAGAACATCGAACCCAAATGGCGGATCTAGGGCGAGAAGAAGAGGGGCTTACTGGTGCAGGAGGAAGCAGCGGATGATCACCACTTTTCTCTAATACAATCAGGTTGATGCAGCGGCCTTTGTCGAAGCAGAGACGAAGGACGACGGTGGCGGCAGAGCTCGAGGGTCGGTCGGCGCGTGGAAGACGACGACATGAAGAGGCACGAGGGGGAAAATGGAAAGACACCCTGACCCTATTTATAAGGGTAGAAAGATAAGCGTCGGGCGTGAAAATCGAGGAGCCTAAATTTTGGATATGAGGCGGAGCTGTCGCCTCGATTGTCGGAGGCTCATTAATGAAGGTGGATTATACACAGTTTTAAATAATTGGTGACGTCACGGCGGTTTACCATGATCCTAGAAGATGATGTCACGGCGGTTTACAAGATCATGTGAAGATGTTGAAGAAGAAAATTTCTTAAGTATTGAGGATTGACATTAACCAGTTCAAATCAATCTGGGGCCTAATGTTGGGGATACTACCACTGGGCGTAAACCGGCCAAGAGAGGCCGGGTTAACCCCATAAGTAGTTCATCTGTATCTGAAGTCCATGAAGACAGACGGTGACGCTTTATGGAGGCCCAGGGCCCAAAGCCGGTTTAAGGCCTGTAGACATAAACCGGCATTGATATGTAAACTTGTGTTGTAAGTTAGAAGTAGCAGAGACCGAGCCGGACACGATTATGAGCCGGCCTCGGGATTCTATAAACCGACGGGCGTCAACCCATGTATATAAGGGGACGACCCGACGGCGGTTCAAGGACAACAGACAGCAACTCGAGACTCAGGCAAAGCATATTCGCTCCCTGGTCATCGAAACCCCAGCAATTCCATCACAACTAGACGTAGGCTTTTACCTTCATCGTAAGGGGCCGAACTAGTATAAAACTCTCTTGCGTCCCTTGTCCTCTTTAACCCCTTCAAGTTAACCCGTAGCGATGGCTCCACGACTCAGTCCTTTCTCTAGGACATCTGCCATGACAAAACCACGACAGCCGGGATCGAACCCACAAAAGAGGTATACACTCACGCGACCACTAGTAGTACTCGTTGGAGTACAACGCAACCTAGAAGTTAAGATGCATTGTTGCAAACAGGAAATTGTTACAAAGTCCCGGTTTAAATTGGTATCTTAAACCGTCACTTGGGGGCTACTAGAGTTGATAAGCTGCAATTAAATATAAGAGAGAAACACTTATGAAGTTACCTCATATCGCTCCTTCATCATATTTACCAAACCAGCTTCATAGTCACGGCTGGTGTACACACGGTTCTGGAAGCCAGAGTGAAGGTCTTGAACATTCAGATGGGCATAATTTGACAGATCGACGTTCCATTTGCCTTTGCCGATTGCAGAGAGCTCATCTTTGGCAGTATGCTTTGACAAAGCGACAGGATTGCCCGGAGCAGTATGGCCAGTGCCAATAATCATAAGGTCATCATCTTTGGCATCAGCAGCCGTTACTGGGGTTGGCGGTTTGTCAGTTTTTTTAACTGGACTTGCCGGTTTATTTTCAGTTCGGACATGGCTGGTTGGTTGGTCAGCATGGCTTGTGGTGTCAACTTCTGCCTGCTCAGCAATGAAATCATGATCCTGAGGCGGTGGGTCATTCAATATGGCATCAATGTTGGTCTCGTTAGGATCTGGAGTTTTCTCCGGTTCAACAGCCATGTCTTCATCAGCCGGTTTATTCAACCGAGCTATCTTGCTGGGTCTGGGCTTGGCACAGAGAAAAATAAACATGAGGATCAGTACAGTATATCAAAATAGCAACATCAAGGATAACAACAACTGTATAGCTCACCCAAGAACCGTTTTGAGGGGTGGAAGTTTTGTGGCCAACGATTCGCCAGAAGATGAGTGAGAAGTACCCTGATAATTTGAATCAGATGGGTTAAGAGGCGTGCGGAAACAACCTGTTTTGGGGCATGAAGTATCAATGGGATAAGAGAACTCTGATCGGCGTTTCCGAACCGGACTGTTCGGTAAACCGGCGGAGGTAACTACCTGGCCGCTGTAACAGGTTGTGCGGCGAGCCTCGTGCTGCTGCGTCTTCAAAAGAAAGTTTGGGTCCAAGTAAGCAAGGGGGTGAGAAAATTTTACTTTCCGGTTTGCTTGACGGATTTTTGATGTTGGCAGAGGATCTGAATCGGAGGAAAGAATGGTTACCTCTACGTCATCAGCATGACTGCCTTCAGCGTCGTCCTGATAATAATCATTGTCAATGAGATGCACGAAAAATGAACCAAGAGAGTCAAGTTCTACCTCTGATTCCGGATTACCCACATCGTCATCAGCTGGTAGCTCGGAGGATGCAGTGGTCCTTTTCTTGGCAGGTTTTTGATAACCTTGGTCTTTGGACGAACTGGCTTGACCGGTTTATCTTGTGGCTTGACCGGTTTGTCTTGTGGTGGTTTCTTGTTCCAGAATGGACATCACCCTGTCAGGAAAAAATCACACTTTCAGAGAATATTTGGACAAAAGCAACTTCAGATAAAAAGATTATATGATTCTTACAGCTGGCGGTGTGTTGAAAGCGTAGAAAGGGAGTAGTCCGGTTTGGGCACAGACAGCCTCCAGTTCGTTCAGCATTTTCTTTACAGCCTCAGTGACTTCTGCATCTGTAAGCTGAATGTCAACGTGCCGCTGAGCATCCTTCAAACTCCCCGTATACTCACACATCAAACCGGAGCATCGGCATAAGGGCAGAATACTCCAGCTTATCCAGCAACGAGCAAGATCAACTCCTGTCAAACCGTTCGCCATGAAGGCTCTAAGCTTTGATAATTGGGGAGCATAGTTGGCCCTTTCTTTTGGCATCAACCTCTGAGGAAAAGGATGTGTGTTGCTAAGGCGTTCAGGGCGGTAACCCGGTAGGGGGTTTTCATCAGGTGGAGATGTATCCATGCAATAAAACCAAGTCTGGTTCCACTCTTTGGGGTGACTGTGGAGTTTGGGATGAGGGAAGGTGACTTCCTTCCTTTACTGAACCGCCATTGCGCCCAGTTCCGTATTGGGTACATCCGAGAACTCTGTGCGACGATTTAAGTGAAAGAAATCCCTAAACAGTTCGACTGTAGGTTTCTCTTGTAGATAAACCTCACAGAAGACTTGGAAGTGGCAGATGTTGGTCACGGAATTGGGACCGATGTCTTGAGGGCGCAGCTGAAAATTGGCTAGTACATCTCGGAAATTTTTTGAACCGGGAGGGCTAAAACCTCGTACGAGATGATCAGCAAACACGACTACATCTCCGTCCTTGGGTGTAGGAGGACTTTCCGGGCCAGGGACCCTCCAGTGGATGCATCTTTTTTGGCTAAAGCGCCCGTTTTAACAAGATTCTTTAACTGCTCTTCGGTTACTCGAGAGGGAGCCCAATTGCATTCATAGAATTGCTTGGCCATGGCAATGGAAATCTGAAACATGATTATTGCCGGTTTAAGATTTATAGTGGACAACTATACAGCGGTATAAGGATGTAAGCATATTGTTAAACCGGAATTGGTTATTCGTAAACCGGAGTATGACAATGGAAACATTACAATGATGAATGCATTGGCGGTTCAACAGGGGACTAATGATATCTACTGGGTCATCATTTTGTATATGAAGTTAAACCGCCCAATCTGGTGTTAAAAGTGTATAAATGAAGGAAGAAACAAGTTTCACATCTTGCCATGGTAGTTTTAGATCTACCGCGCATTGGAAAAACAAAATATATCCTGACCTAATTTCAAGCACTCAAAAAGTTCAGTAAGTTCAGATGAGTTGGATATCAAGCAGGTGCCTTAACAAGAAGAAATGATTCTAAACTACAAAGGGCGCTGAAAATAGTCAGATCTAATTGGCCATTGGTGCTACCGAAGGAAGAACAGCTTCAAGCTATGAAGAACATTGAACCCTAACGGCGGATCTAGGGCGAGAAGAAGAGGGGCTTACTGGTGCAGGAGGAAGCAGCGGAGGATCACCGCTTTTCTCTGATATAATCAGGTTGATGCAGCGGCCTTTGTCGAAGCAGAGACGAAGGACGATGGCGGCGGCAGAGCTCGAGGGTCAGTCGGTGCGTGGAAGACGACGACATGAAGAGGCACGAGGGGGAAAATGGAAAGACCCCCTGGCCCTATTTATAAGGGTACAAAGATAAGCGTCAGGCACGAAAATTGAGGAGCCTAAATTTTGGATATGAGGCGGAGCTGTCGCCTCTATTGTCGGAGGCTCATTAATGAAGGTGGATATAACACAGTTTTAAATAATAGGTGACGTCACGGCGGTTTACCATGATCCTAGAAGATGATGTCACGCCGGTTTACAAGATCATGTGAAGATGTTGAAGAAGAAAATATCTTAAGTATTGAGGATTGACATGAACCAGTTCAAATCAATCTGGGGCCTAATGTTGGGGATACTACCACTGGGCGTAAACCGGCCAAGAGAGGCCGGGTTAACCCCATAAGTAGCTCATCTGTATCTGAAGTCCTTGAAGACAGACGGTGACGCTTTATGGAGGCCCAGGGCCCAAAGCCGGTTTAAGGCCTATAGATATAATCGGCATTGATATGTAAACTTGTCTTGTAAGATAAAAGTAGCAGAGACCGAGCCGGACACGATTATGAGCCGGCCTCGGGATTCTATATACCGACGGGCGTCAACCCATGTATATAAGGGGATGACCCAGCGGCGGTTCAAGGACAACAGACAGCAACTCGAGACTCAGGCAAAGCATATTCACTCCCTGGTCATCAAAACCCCAGCGATTCCATCACAACTAGACGTAGGCTTTTACCTTCATCGTAAGGGGCCGAACTAGTATAAAACTCTCTTGCGTCCCTTGTCCGCTTTAAGCCCTTTAAGTTAACCCATAGCGATGGCTCCACGACTAAGTCCTTTCTCTAGGACATCTGCCGTGACAAAACCACGACAGCCGGGATCGAACCCACAAAAGAGGTATACACTCCCGCGACCACTAGTAGTACTCGTTGGAGTACAACGCAACCTAGAATCGCCTTTTGTCGGTAGTAGTACATTGTTCCTTACAAGAAACCCCTAATAATGCAAGAAACCACTAATAATGCCAAGAAACTACTACCACTTGCACACGTGGCAGACTTAAGATAAGACTACCTTATCAACCATTGTACATGCTCTTACCAACCAGCCCTACCAAGAAACGACTACTCTACAAAGTGTAGTTATAGGCACGTTTCAACCCATGGCCCTGTTTGGATACACTTGTTGTCAATCTAACCCTGCCATCCAAACACCACTTTGGTTAGAGTTAGTTCAGGGTTAGAATCTAACCTCTGACCTAGAGTATCCAAAGAGGGCCCATGTCGCCCATTAAGTCAACGCCTTCTATTCGACCGGGCGTTATGACTTGTGGGACCTACATGTCAGTCTGCACAAAAATCCCCGAGTGACCTCCTACCTCCGGCCCGTCCACCTAGTCATCCTCGGCCATGGGACGTAGCTACCGCCGCCGGCAGAAGGCGAGGTCAAAACCGCCGGCGGTGCGGAGCCCATCTTGCGGCAGCCCGGATGCCAGCTCCGTCCGGCGCTCGCGGCCGCTAGCTAGCCAAGATAGCTCCGTCCAGCTGCTTGTCTGCAAGGTTTGCTAGCTAGATTGGCAAGGCGGCACGACGGCTTGCTCGCGCGCGCCGCGCTAAGGCTAGCCATCTGGCTCGAGCGAAGGCCAGTGCGGCGGCTTGCTCACTCGTGAGTCACGCTCGGGCTAGCCTGCCAACCCGTGCGGAGGCCAGCGCGGCGTCCGGCCCGTCCGGCGGAGCGGCGGTCAACTCGCTAATCACCGGTGCCACCGACGAACACGCATCAGTACTGTTTGAAGTAATGTTCAGGAAAAATAATGATTTGAGGGGGAATAACAGGATAGAAGGTCATATGTGGGTCCCTCGTGTCAACGGTCAAACAAAATGTGTTGGTTTAAGCTGCCTCGTCAGGACGGACGTGTGGGCCAACCCTGTCATAAATGGGTTTAAACTAACCTAATCGGTAGGTAGTAGTTTTTGGCGTGGATTAAGAAATTTTGGGTATGTTTTTGCTATTTTTTGTATAATAGATTCTTCCTAGGGCTGGTTGAAAGTGGTAGTTTTTTTTACTCTACATATTGTAAGTAGGAGTGAAAGTTAAGCTTTGGAACCCAATAAGCAAGGCTAGTTAGATAGTGCATATGTGTACATGATTGAAAGTAAATATCAACCATGAGTGACTAATATCTTGATGGAAAACTCGAAACTATGGAATACTAGGGAAAAAATTGCATGGTTGGAAATACTAGCAATGTTCATGTGCGTTGCAACGAATCATAATTGGAATAATACTTATTCACAAACTTGATAGAAAACACTCTAATTTTGATATACATATATCACTAGAGACATATTATGTTTCAATTAGAATATATTCCTTGGGCTGTTTTGGTGAGGTCAGAGAGGGATGTGGTTGGTTTTAAGATACTAATTATGGGTTTTTCTGCAAATTGGTAGACAACTGGGATGTTTGTGAGAAAAGGCAACAACTTACCTCACAGTCGTTAGATGTAGATCTAATGGTCACAAACGACGGATGGCAGACACACCATCATCACCAACTTAGTCTTCTGTAGGAGTACTAGCAAGATTCGTGCATTGCACGGAACATCAAGATGCATTTTTTTTATAAAAACACTCGTTGTGATTGACCAATGCGGGAGTAATCCCATGTGTAAAAACTAATGATATCTCGAGAAATAGGAGATAAGGTGAAGAGGAGTGGGGCGTGGTGGTGATTGGTTGTCTGACTGAGCGAAGGCATGGGGATTGACGACGCCGGCAGCGCCCACCAGGCCAGTTTGTTCCAGAGGCTTCCTTTCTTAATTTCTCAGCAATGAGGTTGTTGGAGATAAGGATGAACGAGGGAAGGCCTTGTCTGCAAATGTGGAGAGGGGTGCGGGTATCTTTTAGTTTAATTTCCATCAGCTAGATATGGATCGGACGGTCTATATTGCAAGATGGCACGCATACCGTCATCACCAACTCGGTTTTTTATAAGAGAAGAAATATAAGTATGGAGATACAAACATATTATCGATACTTGTTTCCGTAAACTAGCATCTACATTCTATTCAACGCCACAGCATGTGAGGCCTTAGCACAATGACTTCTCGACTGTGTAAAACAAAGGTTTTCCCGTCGCCGATAAGGAGGGGGTGACGGCGGCACGCTTTTTGGCTTGCTCTAGTCCTAGTAGTCATACTAGGTGGTCTAAGCACGTGTATATTTATTCTTTTTCACGTCTCGTGTTCGCCGTACTGCCACGACTATTGATGAATAGACGGTAAGTTATTCACGGGGAAACCCTTGTTGAGCGTGTTTGCGAGAGAGAGAGAGACAGTGTGCGTGTGTGATATGTCTAGAGACTGAGGCAATGATAACAGATTCTTTGTGTCTATGTGTGTGGAGGATAGAGAGAGACATGTACATGGGGATTTGTGTTGTGTAACGTGGAGACACATATACATAATTAGAGAGTGAGTGTGCGAGATACACATGCGGACATGGAGAGAGATGAGGATCCAGATTAATGGGTGTTTGTGCGTGTCTGTGTGTGTTTGTGTGCGCGTTTGTGTATGAGAGGGAGTGTGTGTATGTGGAGTAGAGAGACCACTAATGATGTAAACCTAGAATAAGGGAAGGGGGAATGGTGTGACATGTGTAATAGCGGGATACCATGGGTGCGGGCGGGGGGAGCAGACTATTTGGAAGAGACATCGAGTGTGTGTGGGAGAGGGGTGTGAGAGCGAGCGAGAGAGAGAGAGAGAGCTAGCGACGGAGAGAGAGAGAGAGAGGAAGAGAGGGGGCGTTTGTGTCCATAAATGGCGTATAGATAGGGAGACAATGTTGATGTTGTTTGAAATTGGCCTATGTACGGAGACGCAAGGGAAGCGAGTCATCGTGTGTGTGTGATAGGGACTTCATGAGAGATCTAGAATAGATGGTGTAGAGAACAATGTGCGAGATCGAGAACGATGATACATTAGGGAGCTATGGAAAGAGTCACGACATATATGTATACAGGGAGGAGCTGGGGCGGGTCCGCATGTGGGAGAGATAGAAAGAGGAGAGTGGTGCACAAGGAGACCAAGTGTGCTTGTTTTGCAGTGGGGGTGGTGTGTGTGAGGTGAGTGTGCGAGAACCAAATAACTAGGGAGATAGACGTTTGGGGGCGACGTTTTGTGTGTATGGGAAAGATACACTCTACATAGTGCGTGTGCTTGGGAAAGAGAGATGCCGGGAGACCTAGCTAGAGAGTGGGGGAAGAGATGTGCGCATGCCCAAGAGACAAAGTGATAGAGACCTATATTGGGGTCCGGACTTTAGAAGAGAGAGGGGTGTTAATGTGCTTGTGTGTTGGTGTTTGGGGGAGAGAACTTCTGTGTGTGTGTGGGGGGGCGACGAGGGGTGGGGGGGTTGGCTTCAGATAAAGAGTGAGGTGTCTATATTTGAGGGACTTTAGCGTAATTGAGATATACATGGTCAATAGTGTGTGCACTCAAGGTTGATCAATTTGTTTCACAGTTTGGACTATGAGATAACGATACTTTTGAACATGTGTGATATACTTTCATGTACCAGAATTACAAACCTAAGATTGGAATTTTGGAATTCGACTCCATCATTAGCTTTTGTAATTCATTTAAACGGAGGTACATTTTTAAGCCGGGATTTCGTGATTTCAAATTCATATATCAAACCTAGAGATATACACATACGGGCATGTTCAAACTTTATAATCATCCACTTTATTCATACACATACACATTTTTGCTTTTGTCATCATATTTAGGATAAACACATTTGGAATTTCATTTGAATTGGACCATGTGATGGTATTTGCTTGTAGTAGCTCAATGATCCATATTTGAATTGAATGGACAATCTAAGTTTCGAGTTGGAGACATTGATTTTCAAAACTTGCACTTTTTTTACGTGCAAAACAAACAAATTCACGGCCAGGATATCATAGTCGGCCGTACAAGAGCAGAATATAATTTCAGGCACCAAAATCTTTCAAACTTCCTGCTCACATCAAAATATCTCGCGCCCGAAAGTTTAGCCCTGCGATATTCTTGTTTTACCCCTGCCACATGAACGAAAAAGGGCTGCTTTGGTAACTCCATTGTTTTCTCCTCTTTGCCCCCAACATTCTTCCCCAGAGCCCCTCCCCTTCCCCTCCCGACCCCCCAACCACGGCAAGCCGCCGAATCTAGTCCTCCGCGCAGCGGTGGACCTCACACCCCGACGGATCTACCTTCCGCACCTTGGAACCCCCAACTGCCAACTCACCACTTCACCGGAGCCGCTTCAGCGACTGGCTTGTACACCGCTCCAGATCTCCTTGACCGCCATCATGGTCCACCTGCACCGGATCTTCTTAACCGGCGCCCTCATCCACCACAGTGTAGGCCCTTCACTGACTCCCTCGTCCGTCCCTTTGCTGGCCCTTCATACAAGCCCTTGTCGGCCGCAACAGATCCGCCTCACCGAAAGCACTGTACAACGCGCCCGCCGAAGCCTTCGTCCACTGCACCAGACCCGCTCCACGGATGCCATATTCAACTCCACCGGCCCTGCTTTACCGACGCCGCAGCCTCATCAGGTTATTTCGATCTATACTCCTTCGATTTTTCTCTTTATCGTGCAACTGTTCACTTACCACAGATGAGCTTTCTTGTATGTCGACAGGCGCCGCAACCGTAGCACCGGAGCCGCTTCAGCGACGGCGACAGCCGGCCCAAACTCAACCGCAACACGAGCACTATCGACGATCCTTAGCTATCAAGTATGCCAACGATACCCATACGCCGCCGAGAATCAGGTACTATTATCCAACGGCCGGCGCCTACATTCACTTTCTTAGCATAAGCACTGCACCTTTGAATTTCTTCAGGGCATCATTCAGTTTTTCATGAGACGCGTTATTCTGCTTGCACCTGTAGGGCCATACTTCTGGCAGTGAACATGTTACATGTGCTAAATTACATACCAGTGCACATATAGTTAATATGCTTTAGTTTTGTCCTAAGTATTACTATACTTCCTAGATATCACTGCCTACTATTTTACTTCTTGCATGCTATATTTATGATAATGGTGTTGTTCTGATGCCACCTGTTGGTTCCATCAGACTGCTTCATGTTCTCTATGCTTAATTACACATCAGCAAACTAGCATGTGGTTCCGCTGGTTTTTGTTCGTTTTACCCTACATTTTGTGATGCTAGCTATAACATCACTGCTACGAGCCTCTGTTCATTACTTTTTTGTGTGTTCTTGATCTTCCCAAGTTGCATGACTAATTTGATGCTTCTATTAATTATGGAGCTGCCAACCCCATCAAGCAAAATATTTGTTCTTTTGGGGCTGGCACCTCGAACAAGCATAAAAATAGAGGGAAGCAGATATATTGTCGTGTATGCACACACCCTTCTTTCATTAGTTTAGATGAACCATTGATGATCAATTCGAACCAGTGCATGCGATTAAAATTAATTTTACCTAAATAGAAGGTGCAAAATAAACTACAACAAGTAGATTTGCAACCACGGGATGCTGACGATATCTTCAAAGAACATTGCAACAGTAGTGAGGCTTCACAGCAACATATGGTAAGCCCGTGTGTTTTAGTACATGTGAAATGTAATGCGTGTGGGCTGCTTTCTTGGCTTGTGCCCTCAACCTGTAATCCTACAGAATAACAAATAGTTCAGTTGTCTGCTTTGCTGTATTGCTTGATTCGAATGCTTGTTTATTACTTGTTACGCTATACCTGAGTTGGCCAATATGTCAGCAGTGCCTGCTGTACTATCGTAAAGAAATGCATGCCTAGTTCATTTGAGTCCTTAACTTTTCATCTGTACTTCATCACAAGACTGTCTTTGTAGTTTATATGAGGCCACACTGTTAAGTGCTTTCTCAGATTATTTCAACTGCTTAGATGCCTTGGCAACTTAAATATAGCGGTGGTACACTCCCTTTCAACTAGGGATGTCCACTGGGTCCCATTTAATCCCGATTAAACTCCACTAGTGGTATGATAGTTCAAAAGAGTTTTTGTTTTTTGAGGAAAATGAACCAGGGAGCTAGGAAAAACTAACTAGATGGGACTGGCGGATGTCATTTATTTGCCACTTACATCCCTAGTTTCATCTTACCATTTTAATTTCTTTTCGGCTGATGCTGCTTCGAACCATTTAAATATAGCTTGCCATGCTCGGCAATAATTCATATGTCGTTTACCATGTAAGCTTACTGCCTGGATCATGCGATAACTATCTCTTAATTATGTCCAGCGGAAACCTTTCAGGATGCCGTTCACACTAGGACACAATGTACAACCCCAGAATCTATTTGTGGAAGCAGTGTGCCATCCATGTTACCAGATGGTAGCAGTTCAGAGGCAACACCATCGAGAGCAGTCTGAGCACATATATTATAGTTCTTGAGGCTCTACTAGAGGCATAAAGAGATGGTGTGGTTGCCATGAATTAGGTAATCTCGATCTTGAAGCTGGAAATTATGCAATTAGCTGCACGCATTATGCAAGCAACCCAAGAATTAGAGGAAGCAAGAATGTTGCATTTGAAGATGGAGGAGGTCCTACTGCTTCTGCTATCTGAAGCCCAGGGTAATCCCAGTTCTTCTTTAGATCGCAGTTGAAATTTTCATTAGATTATTGTACTTGCATGTTGTGTCATGTCTCTGAATGGATTATGTTGTAAGACCCCCTATGTTGTCCATGTGTTGTATTGATCTGAATTTTTTAGGCGAGGTAATCCTCAGTACTTGTATGATTGACATAAGGTGAACTGTTCTTCATGTGAGCATATTGTATTGGATGAAATAACTGTTTGACTCAAAGTGTATCCAACCTACTGAATTCGAAGATCACGGCATATCTAAATCATAATCATATATAAAGGTGGAATAAATCTTTGTAGTGGTTTTGAAGAAATAAATAACAAAACGTAGAATTATCTGTGGATATTCGTAATCGAATAAAAATTGGATTTGGATTTAGTTGCCAGGGCCCAGGGCAAACGTGAATGCTAATTCTCCCAAGTTTTGAACGAAGCGGCTAAACACCCACTATCATTTGTGGGCTGCCCGAAGCAAGTGTTTGTGAGATGGAAATTACTGTCTACCCCTGACACTTGACATCCTTATCGACCGGATTTACACTGCTGTCGATAGGGGTAGACTAGTAACTTCAATCAGACGTGACATGATGGCCTCTGAGCCCATTCAGACACGGTGGGCACCAAACATGGGCGGCAAAACACATTTGATTCAACCTTGTCTGAAAGACATGTGTCTCTCCCTCCATTTCCCCATTCATCCACGGTGGGTGGCAAAACAAACTCTCCTCTTCCGAAATCGATGTAGGCTAATATTTTAAATAGGACAGATGTGTAACTTCCCTCAGACGTGACACAACCGCCCTACCTATCAGCCCCGTTCATACACCGTGGGCGCCAATCGTGGGCGGCAAAACACCCTCTCCTCGCCTGAAATCGTTACCGGCAAATATTTGGGAGATGCGAGGTTACCGTCCTATCCCCAACCGACGTGATGTCTGAAATTTTAAACGGGGGATAAGTTTGTAACTTTCCCACATTTCAGACAAGCGCGTCCCAAAGTTTGAGATCCCCCCTCCCCCTCCATTTACCCATTCATTCACCGTCGGCGCCACAACAACCTCCCCACCGCGGCCAGCCTCCTCCGTCCGCCACCCCATCCTCCACCTTGCCGGAGCCGCTACCCCTACCCCGTCGTCCATTGCAAGAGATGGACCTCTCTCATCCACGGCGCCGGACCAGGATCCTTTCATCGCGTCGTCTCGCTTCATCGGCGCCGTCGTCCACTTTGCCGTTGCCGCTCCTACGACCGCCTCGTCCACGGCAACAGGATTTATCCCCCGACCCGGCCGTCTACCATCTAAAGTATTCTTCCCTGCCGCCGACAGCCATCGCACCCGCAGCACCCTCGATTTATCAGTAGGGGCCTACACGGCGTCGCAAGAGAGGTGGTACTCTTCCATATGTGCTTAAGTTATTGATCTTACCCGGAAAATATATCTTAAATTGTTTACTATACTTTTCTTGTCCATACCAAATCATAGTGGCTAGTTGAATGCAAACATTGGTTGCGAAGTAGCTTTGTCCGGTTTGCACCTTCAGATCCGCCATGTCATGGTCACTATACTCATAAAGCTGATGGTTTCCCCCCTTTATATTCACTACCATCATCGTAGGTGCTTCACTGCTTCGTGTCGTGCTAGCACTGCTCCTCAAGACCTCAACCCATCAAGCGAAACAACATGCCACTCATAATTCCAAAGATTACGTCTTGAAATACGAATCTGATATGATGCTCATATTACTAAAATAGAGAACGTTTAATTGGTCACCTAATGTTCCTATATTCGTTTCGAAAAGCATGTGCGCCACCCACTGGTCCAGCTAGTTCCACTTTCCCGATTTTACTCTTGATGCTTAGGGTTTTCCCCTTTTATATACTCTACTATGATCTGCGTAGATGCTTTCTGTCATACTAGCATTACTCCACCCTTCAAGCTAAACAACACAACACTCAAGATTCCAAAGCTTAGTTGTTCAAATATGATTGTGATATGATACTGATATTAGTTAACAGACACATTTAATTGGTTAGCTAAAGGTCCCACTTGAGTTTCCAAATGCATGTCGCGACATATAGAGAGACAGCAGAATTGCATTTCTTTGTCAATTGTTGACTGTACTTTCTTGTCCATACCAAATCTTAGTTGTTATTTCAAAGAAAATATCGGTTGCTAACTACCCTTTGCGCGGTTTGCAGCTTCAAATCTGCCATCCCACTGCCACGGTCAATACTATACTCATCATGCTTACGGTTTCCCCATTTTATGATGACCACGATCAGCCTACGTGGTTCGTGTCGTAATAGCACTGCTCCACCCATCGAGCTAAACAAGCTTAGTTGTACAAATTCAAATATGATATTATGCTGATATATATTAGTAAAACTGAGAGATGTTTAATTGATCAGCTAAATGTTCCTACTTTAGTTTTTAAATGCATGTGAGCCACATATGGAGAGACCGGAAGGAATAGTATTTCTCTGTGCACTCTGGTTCATCATGGGTGGCCAACCGACATTGTATAGAAAGACTTGTAATATCTTCAATCTGCTTGCTCTTCTGCTCTTCTTTAAGATGATCCTCTTCTCTTGCGGTCGACTGGTCAGGTCGAGTTATTCTCCCTTAGTATATTTTGAATCTGTCAGGTCAAGTCGACTTGTTCTTCTTTACTATATGTTGAAGCTGTCATCTGCAAAGTATCATCACTTCTGGAGCTCTCATGTTTTGAGTTGTAGGACACATTATATTAATGCACACACCAAATTACAACATGCATGGCACCTCTTAGAAGAATTGTAGAGATAGCACAAAGGGGTTTACAAGGAGGAAGTATTGGATTAGAATCACTTCTGCATTACGAAGATAATCTCACTTGTTTTTATGTTTTCATGCATGCCGGGTATTGAACATTATCAAAATGAATATGAGAATGGGCGCACGAGAGGAATATTGCGGAACAATCCACTGGCTAACAAGCTTGGCATGGTGGAGGATGGCCTA
The DNA here is from genome assembly GCF_002575655.3 of Aegilops tauschii subsp. strangulata. Lineage (NCBI taxonomy): Eukaryota > Viridiplantae > Streptophyta > Magnoliopsida > Poales > Poaceae > Aegilops > Aegilops tauschii. Next base: position 45,696,176 of record NC_053035.3, read on the forward strand.
TCTTATTCATCCATCAACGTGCATGCTCTAACTTGGCAAGGTTGTATTGGTCGCACATATTTTGCATCCAACCTCTTGCATTACTTCTACTTTGTTACACCATCTGCTTAGTTTAAGCATCATATATGAGTATATGCCATACCTATCCATTTTCTGTACCTATTCCATGTGTCGTCATACTATGTTTTTCCAGTCAAATGTTGTTCTTTCGTAATAGATGTCCAAAAGGAAGAGGGTGATTGCAGATACTCAAGGAGTACAAACTAGGTATTTGGAAAAGGTAGTGATACCTTTAAATCAGATAGATCATCAGCCACAGAAAACACAGGCCCAACTGTAACAGACTTTACCCCTACTCCAGTGGCCAAACCCCTATTAGAACTGCTGACAGCCCAGCGTTAGGTACTGTCTATGATATCAATTCAAAATTTGAACTCCTAAATTTCTGCATGTGCCTTACCTTCTCTCTTGTATGAAAACTAATTTCAGATGAATCTCCTTGCTCAAAGGATCATAGGATCTCACGACAATACTAGGCTCTGCATTGCTCTTGTCAGTACCTCTTGCCCCTTTGTCAGCATACTTACACTCATTGTTGTTTGATTATGTAGCATCACTGCAAATGTTCGCTTCTTTATTCTCCCATTGCTTGAAATTATAAGATCTATATTTACTCTTAGATAAATGTAGAATTAACACAATGGTTATGAAGTTTTGGATTGCTCATGTAAGTACCTATTGTCATGTACTCCCTCTGTATCGAATTAATTGTTGATCAATTGGATGTATTTAGAACTTAATAGTGCTAGATACATCCATTTGAGCGACAACTAATAACGGACGGTGGTGGTATTACTGTACATGCATCGCGAGATAGTTGATTGTCTAGCATTACTCTGCATCTTATCTGCCCTACCCTCCACTTTCTCCAAATTATCACATCTACATTTACTCTTACCAAAATGTTGAATAAAGCCAATGCCACTTCACACATTGATGTCTGCATTCCTCTTGTCAGTACCTTTTGCCTGGTAGCGCTGTACTTAATTAATTGCTATTTGATTATGTATCATCAGTCTGCACCTGAGCTTCATTATCATCTATTTCTTCCAATATTATTTGATCTATATTTACTCTTTGCAAAATGTAGAATAATGGCAACGCTTATAAAGAATTTTCTTTGGGGAATTTATTGAATTATCTTTCCATCAACATGGAGAAGGGCTTTGTCTAGCCCGTGTTAACATGTAATGTAAGTTCATCCTTCTGAAGCCTTCAAACTTTGTTCTAGTATAGATTTGGATAGGCATCATTTCCTCAACAGCTGTTTATATCTGATTGGATGTTTGCAACAACTACCAGTTTTAAATTGTAGTTGTAAAAACATGTTCCTTATGCAGAACAGATCCATTTATTTGCTTATATAATTGTGAAACCTGTTACGTGTCTCCTTGTTTCTCTTTTAGAGTCGTATCTCTTATGCCAGGCAGAACATTAGGAAAGATAGTGAGCCAAACCATCTTGAGGACAGCGAGATGACCCCAAGGTCCTGTCTTGATGAAGACAGTGAGTTGAAGCTACTCACCAGCAGGTGTGAGACAACCTCTATGCAGTCGCTGCCTCAATCAGTTCGACTTCTTCAGTCTCAACTGACGGTGTCCTGGACTAGGGGGTACTCACCACGTCGTCTCCCGATCAGTTGGATTGGGCCGATGACCCCCATGGCCGTATACTCATGACACCTCGAATATAGTCTGGCGTTGGAGCTTGGACATAGTCCGGCATTGGAGCTCGGATACAGTCCGGCGTTGGAGCTTGGACATAGTCTGGCGTTGGAGCTTGGACATGGTCCGGCGTTGGAGCTCGGATACACTCCGGCGTTGGAGCTCGGAAGCGGTCCGGCTTTGGTGCTCGGCTGCTGAAGATACCTCGAATGCAGTCCGGTGTTGAAGCTCGGACGCAAGAGGACGTCGCCGCTCGGGAACAACTTCAAACCCGAGGTATGGTATAAAAATAACAAGGCATTGATAAAGGCCGGAAACTTAAAGGGGCTCCTCGGATACCCGACGTGTAAACTCTTCGGAGTCACCTCGGCGATCCTCAAGATTAGAGACGAGAAGATTTGTTGAACCAGTTTTCAAGGCCAACGATCGAAGGTGAAGAACAGTTCAGAAGAATCGAGGAGCGTCCCCAACTTGAAGACCGGTTCAGGGGGCTACTGACGGTGTCCTGGACTAGGGGGTACTCACCACGTCGTCTCCCGATCAGTTGGATTGGGCCGAGGACCCTCATGACCGTATACTCATGGACCAGTTCGGACAACCCCTGCAGCATACAAGGAAGACTCCACAAGACTTGGCGCCCAAGACAAGGACTCTCCTAAACCCTAGGCCTCCGGTGTCTTATATAAATCGGGGTCAGGCTAGTCAATAGACAATCTCATTCATTTCTACAATCTCGTGGTAGATACGTGTACTCTGTACCACACCCACATGAATACAATCAAAAGCAGCATGTAGGGTATTATCTCATCAAGAGAGCCCGAAGCTGGGTAAAACCCCGTGTCCATGTTACCATCGCTCCAAGACGCCTAGCTTAGGACCCCAACTACGAGATACGCCGGATATTGAACTGACATTGGTGCTTTTATTGAGAGCCTGCTAAGGTGTCATCATGGCTCGATGGGATCTTCAACCAACACCCTATCAGGTGCTATTTTTTCAATTAGATTATCTTGCAGTAGTTAATTTCTTTGAAGTTTTTATTGTTGGCCTCGTACTATGAACACAGTATCAGATCAAGATTAAGAAGAGATTTTGCGGCAGCGGCCGTGCCCAGCGATCGAGCTCCGTTGCTTCCGCGTACCACGGAAAGTTCGGCAAACCATGATCTGTCCGTACGAACAGCTAGCAAAAGGCTAGTAGACACGGCAACTAGTGCTACTCGAAGCGGAGAACAATCCGGCTCAAAGCGGCGTGAATCCAGGGAAGATTTCTTGTCTTTTTATTCATAAATCCAGCAGCTAGATGGCCCACGTTTCCTTAATGCTTTTTCTATCTTTCTAAATCATGGAGCAATTAACCAGAGCTGCTAGTTGTGGCACTTCAATCAAGGATGATTAAGAAAAAAAGGGCTTTGTCTTGTCCATGTTATCCTCACGTTAAACATCCAGGTGATATTTTCCTAGTACTAATGTTGTACGAACAATTTTTAGAATTTATTACTTTGGTCGCCTATGTTTTTCCACAGGTTAGTCACTATCGCGTACAACCTGGCCTCGCCGTTACCACCCTAGGTCAGCATCGTCTGCTGGCGGCTTCAAGTTTCGCGACTAACTTGGTCACAATATCATCCACTTGATGCCGCCCCGCGGATGACCGCCCTGCATCGACATCTCTGCTCCGCCACAACCTCGGCGCTCCGTCCATATTCCTTTTATTTTTTACTTCACTTATATTAATTAAGTAGAAGATTTTTTTAGGGCCATTTGCATTTATGTCCCTAACTCGAACCACCTAATCAGATATACCCCTAATTAGAAAGCCTGCTCAAAAATGCCCCTCCGCCGTTAGGTGCCCTTACAGAAATGCCCTTCTGCGCTGTTACCGTCCGGTCAAAGAGCTTTGACCATCCTAAAAAAATAGAAAAAAAATCTAAAATTTTGTGAGATCGAAATTACTCATGTGCGCAAGGTGCGTTCAAATTTTCTTGCTATTTGGACATTCCAGGAGCTCGTGGCGAGGAAAAACAGTTAATCCGTACTCTTGTGAACAATAAATTAGAAATACAATAGCAAGAAAATTCAAAAAACATATAAAATGTTTTTTCATCAAAGAGGCTTGGGTGGACAAGGTGCTTGCAAGTTTTTGTGATCTGACATGCGAGGAGCTCTAGCAAAAAAATAAAATAGTCATTTTTTCCAAAGTTTTTTCCCAAGCCAAATTTTGTTTTTTTCTCCACGAGCTCCTACAGTGTCCAAACACAACAAAAATTTGCACGCACCTTGCAGACCCGAGCCTCTTTGATGCCAAATTTTTTCATATTTTTTTGAATTTTGTTGCAATTTTTTTGAATTTACTGTTCACAAGCATATATATTTACTATTTTTTCTTTGCCACGACCTCCTGGAATTTCCAAACAGCACAAAAATTTGCATGCATCTTGTGAACCTGAGTATCTTTGATCTCACAAAATTTCAGATTTTTTAGATTTTTTTCTATTTTTTCAGGACGGTCAAAGCCCTTTGACCGGACGGTAACGACGCAGAAGGGTATTTCTTTAAGGGCACCTAACGCCGGAGGGGCATTTTTGAGCAGGCTTTTGAATTAGGGGCAAATGTGAGTAGTGGGTTCGAGTTAGGGACACAGATGTAAAAGACCCTTTTTTATATACATTATTATCTGCCATTACTTTTGGTTGGCACTATTTTATCTGTGCAGCCAATCGACTTAGACTGAGCCGCGCTGTCGCCTCCATCGACCAAATTGTGTTGTCACCTTGGCGCACTGCCCTTTGTTGGCAACCCCGCGTCGTCACTTCGTCAACCTAGCTACTCAGCCCGAGACCCCGGTGTCACCCGCCGACCTGCTCCATTACCTCGGCTAGACTGGGGGCTTCACCTCTTCGGAGTGCCGAGCTCTTCGCTCGGCCACATCGGGCTTGGAGGCTTCACCTCTTCGAAGTGCCGAGCTCTTCGCTCGGCCACATCGGGCTTGGGGGGTGAGACCTTGTCCCGCACCAAGCTCGGACCGCGTCATCGATGACAAACACATTAACCAGCTAAGTCACTTTCATGCTCAAAAACTACCAGTTTTAAAATTTTGTCCGATTCGACCAAGTATTATACCTTTTTGGCAAAAGTTGTTTGTGAAAACTTCCTGGTCAAAACCTTGCTTGTGGCACACAAATTCAAATACCCCGTTTAATTGGGGGCTTCCTTTATGAAGCCTTTCCTCTTGCAAATGATTATACTTGTACGGCTTCGTTCCTTGTTCGTGTATTACGCCACAATATGCACCATGTTGACTTAAGCGATTTGCAAGCTGGGTTGCCTCGCTCCTGTGTTTACCCCTACATTCCCGATTGTTTGGCTAGGGAGTAAAGGGAGCACCTCTGCGATTGTCACGATCGGATCATCCGAGCCGGACCTCAGACTGGGTGAAGCCGAAAGCTAGCGCTCTTATTGTTTTCAATTATGGTCGGCACACAACAGAACTCATTAGTACAAAAAATCTATTGCACAAGTCTCATAGTAACAATGAGCAACCAAGAAAGGTATCGGTGGGGGTACTATTTTCTTCAAAGATGCTTCTTACACTTTGTTAGTAATATAGCATAAGTTCCCTAATCGTGCTTTGTCTGTTACAGCCTTATGGCTTGATTGCTTGGTTATCGGAAACACCGTTGATATTCTCGACGGGTGGAGTACATAACACTTTTCGGTCCTTGACCGAAGAGGGAGAAGCCGACAGTCGGTTAAGACGCGTTTAAAGTTCGGGTGAACACAGATATGATACAAGTACTTCGGTACATACGATCATTATACATAAAAATTCTTCTACCCAAGTCACTTGGGGGCTCTTAAATTTATATGAGCCGTTTTATAATAAATGATTTCGTCCTAGTCGTTGCAAAGTCTTTTTCTATCACTCCTTTTTCGACGCGAGTGTGTGGTCAATAGCCGGGGAGCCTAATTTCTCTCTCAAAGCCGCTAGAGTTTAGTTTGCTAAATTGGCCTAACGAGAAGTACCCCACCTTAGTGATAGGAGGTTGAAGCTTGAAGTCTTGAGATAGGATGTGTCATATTAAAACACGACATATGCACTTTTTTCTAAGACCAATTTTCAGATTGGCACCGAACACTTGATCTAGTTCGGACGTCGAGTTTTTCCGGACGTTTTTTGGTTTTCCAATCCTACGGCACTTTTTCAACTATTTGTGTGTTTTCCGCATAAGTCTCGCAGTGCAACGCCAGACACCTTTAGAGATTCGGCAAAAATTCTCGGATATTGCTATATATGCATCAGTTTTGAATTGTGTCTTCGGTCAATAGTTGGGTTGCCCGGCTCCTGTGCTTGCCTCCTATGTTACGCTTCGTTCGGCTAGGTGTGCAAAGGGAGAACCACTGCAATTGTGCTTCCAGCTCGCATGGTTAAGCACCGCAGTGGAGAAAGCCGAAAACTGACTGTCACAATAAGCGTAAATTGGTCAGCGGTCCGATGACTATATTAAATGACGGGCCGTTCATAACATTGGCCGAAGTGTTTACGGCTTGACCTCGCCTGTCGCCGAACACTAACCGGGGGGCTACTTGCTGGCCTCCCAACTTTAAGCTCCTATGACTAAGTGAAAGTTATAAAGCCTGCATATCTGATTGCCTCGCTTCCGCCAACACAACCGCCTTCAGGCACCGAGACGTCGGCTAAGGGTTGTTTTTTTATTTCGGAAACACCCTGTGTAGTATCTACAAGGGGGTAGAAGCCGACGATGGGTTACTTTAAGATTATAAATGGTCGCAACGGAAGTGAAAATTTGGGTTCATTTAGACCATAGAGTTTGGAAGCTTTCCCCGAACTAAATCCTCGGTATTTTCCTCCCACATTGACCGGAGTTGAGGTTTCATGATCATGCTTAGCATGACAACCCAAATATAGGAACCGATAACGGGACTATTTTCTTTGGACGATGTTTCTTATGTTAAACAATAATATAGCATGTCTCTCTGCGTACCTTTGTTTATAAAACCGTATGGCCGGATTGCGTTGTTTGCCGTAAATCTTTGCCCTCATAAAGGCTTTATAAAGTAGGACAAACACTCCTCGGTTGCTGGCCGAGGAGGTTGAAGCCGATGGTCGGTCAACAAAGTTTTGTACAATGCGGATCCGAGCATTAATGATGTAAAGTACTTGGATACATAGAGTCATTACACATAATTTGTGATTTTACTATGGATATCGATCCTTAATTCGGCCTCCCATGCCCGCATTAAGGCTCGGGGGCTACTAGGCTTCGGGCTTATTATTTACAAATATTAAAAGGGCACATCGATCCCCTGATCTGGTGTTGCCACCCGACCAGTGTCTCGGGGGCTACTGCATTGGCAATCCAATGCAGAAAATTTAAAGCGCAATATAGTTTTTGAGGAGATTATTATCCTCAGGTTGGTCGGCCGCACCCAACCTGAGTCTCGAGGACTTTGCACACCGTGTTTCTATTCCTAAATATGCTGCCGAGCTGGAAACTGATCCTCAGGCTAGTTTTATGAATCGACCTAAGTCTCAGGGGCTACTAGGGTCAGCGGTTTTTTTCCTTCAGGTGCATCCCGGATATTAGGCCAACACGCACCTTGAGGGCTATTGGCTATACATCTCGGTAGAGATTACATTGCACAATTCGGATTTAAATTCATAAAAATCAGCTCATGGTCGAGGTGGTGCACCACCTCGGATACAGTCCGGTGTTGGTGCTCGACTACAATAGACACCCCGGAAGCAGTCCGGCATAAAGCTCGGACGCCAGTGGCTGGCTCCGTAGAGGCCATTTCCGACATTAAGCTTGACTAAACTCCTTCAACTTTTTTGAACCAAGGTGATCTATGACACCTCGAATATACTCCGGCGTTGGAGCTTGGACATAGTCCAGCGTTGGAGCTTGGACATAGTCCGGCGTTGGAGCTCGGATACAGTCCGGCGTTGGAGCTTGGACATGGTCCGGCGTTGGAGCTCGGATACATTCCGGCATTGGAGCTCGGAAGCGGTCCGACTTTGGTGCTCGGCTGCTGAAGATACCTCGAATGCAGTCCGGCGTTGGAGCTCGGACGGAAGAGGACGTTGCCGCTCGGGAACAACTTCAAACCCAGGGTATGCCATAAAAATAACAAGGCATTGATAAAGGCCGGAAACTTAAAGGGGCTCCTCGGATACCCGACGTGTAAACTCTTCGAAGTCACCACGGCGATCCTCAAGATCAAAGTCGAGAAGATTTGTTGAACCAGTTTTCAAGACCAACGACCGAAGGTGAAGAACAGTTCGGAAGAATTGAGGAGCGTCCCCAACTTGAAGACCGGTTCAGGGGGCTACTGACGGTGTCCTGGACTAGGGGGTACTCACCACGTCGTCTCCCGATCAGTTGGATTGGGCCGAGGACCCCCATGGCCGTATACTCATGGGCCAGTTCGGACAACCCCTGCCGCATACAAGGAAGACTCCACAAGACTTGGCGCCCAAGACAAGGACTCTCCTAAACCCTAGGCCTCCGGTGTCTTATATAAACCGGGGCCAGGCTAGTCAATAGACAATCTCATTCATTACTACAATCTCGTGGTAGATACGTGTACTCTGTACTACACCCATATGAATACAATCAAAAGGAGCATGTAGGGTATTTTCTCATCAAGAGAGCCCGAAGCTGGGTAAAACCCCGTATCCATGTTACCATCGCTCCAAGACGCCTAGCTTAGGACCCCAACTAAGAGATACGCCGGATATTGAACCGACATCAACTCAAAGCGGAATGGCTTGCTTCAGCTCAGCTCCGACTTCAAGTCAAAGATGTAATGAAGATGTCAGGGGACTGCCTTGCGCACTATGGTGCCATACAGCTAGGGATGAAGCATCTATCGTTGACACAACTGAGGTCTCATCTGCTTGTTTGGCTGCTTGTGGGGCCCGAGCTAGCCAGGTCTAGTGCCTTCTGAAGTGCTCTCAGTTTTGTATATTATTTTTTCAGCATGTTTATATGCACTGGTGGCGACCTTTGATGCCCAGTGTATGTAATCCGCGGTCATGTTGCTCTTTATTATCATCGGTAGCAAACTTTGATTCCCAGTGGATGTAAAATGTCGTAATTTATTTATTGTATAGTCTAGGTTTATTCTTTGGTCAGTATGTTGTAATTTAGGCCGAAAGGTTCAGTGGATCTCAGTGTTGTCGGTCTTGAGGCCGGCCCGTTACTCATATGGGCCAAAACGTGGGCCTATAATCATCTTGGGCCATTAGCAGGTCTAAACCTATAGTAGTTTCCCGCCTTTAATTGGCCATGGCTACATATTTACTGTAGTGACACTGGGCTTCCTACGGGCCATAGAAACAATGGGCCTTCTACGGTCCGTATAAACAATGGGCCTTCTACGGGCCGTAGAAACAATGGGCCTTCTACGGGCCGTATCATCAATGGGCCTTAGACGGGCCGTATGATCGATTGGCCAAACATGGGCCAAAAACAGACCGCATTATGGCCATAAATGGGCTAGAGTTGGAGTCGTCCGTTCATGGGCCGACCATAACGGACCATTGTTAATAGGTCGTATCTGATGACGCTATGAAAACGCCCAACGTATTAACAGGCCACAAACGGGCCGACTGTAACCACGGGCTGAATTTGGCCCACAAGCAGAAAATGGCAGTAACGGGCCATAAGTAACCAAATGCTGGAAATGAGCCCAAGAATAAATGGGCCCTGAGAAGGCTGAAAGATAACATGGGCTGCAAACGGCCCAATGGATTAATAGGCCGTTAAAGAGTATAAAGTGATACACTGTTCATTACGTGCCAGTTTCACCACGGGCCATTAATGGGCCAAGAGTTACAGAGGGCCTCATATGGGCCAAAAGACTTCATGGGCCATACATGGGCCAGAACTTAAAATGAGCTGGAATCATATTGGACGGCCCAGATGACGCTACTAGGCCTAATTCGGATAGGTCGTAACGAGCCCTGGGTTAGCGGGCTGTAAATGGGCTATATGCGAACAGGCCGTTAACAGGCTTTCCGTGGGCCGGCCCGCCACCTTTTGACCAAGTCAAACGGGCTGGCCTTTTCACATGAATGGGCCTCTATTCGGCCGTGCCACATGTCGATGTATCATGGGCGCCTTCGGTCCAATGAGTGGATGACATCTGTCCCAACGGTGAGCAGACACGTGTTTCCTCCAGCCAATGATGATTTTACACGTGGAAAATCCCCATTGGTCGGGGCTGTTAGCGGGTTATCGGATCCAAAACCGAACTCGATAGCTTAACGGCGTTCCGTTACGGTGGATGCCACGTGTTGGTCACCCTTGACGAAACCGCCTCTGTGACGCGCGATTTTATCGTCATGGAAGTGGACACTTCCGTGATGATAATTTTGGTAATGTCATGGAACACTTCTACGACAGCACAGGTATGACTATCTTGATTCTGTCATAAAATTGTCATGTATGTACATGCATGACAAAAAACGCGACCTACTGTGACAAACACGTATCATCACGAAAGTGTATTTTTTTTGTAGTATTACGTGGTCCATCCCCAACCCCTCTGGTTCAACCGCCATCGATCTCTTCGACGGCCCTGCCGCTGATCTCCTCCGCCAAGCGGTCAAGGATTTGCGAGCTTTATACGACATCGAGCCCATTTTGTCACTTCTGAAGGACACGTTCTACGGCGGCGGCTTGGGATCCTCAATTGCCAAGTCAGATCTCATCGACCACGACCACGACCATGAGGAGGGCACCCACGGAGGTTCTTCCATGGTGAAACAGCCCATCTGTGACATCAGGGAGCGCACCATGGGTCTGTGCTCTTCCAACTGAAAGGATCCCGTCCATGAAATGTGAGGCAACATTCTATCAGCAAATCTTACCTTTTCTAGCTTGCCAACCCGTACTTGTAGTAGCATTTGTCGTGCGGTGCTTTAACTGTGCCGTGTTTAATTATTTCAGTTATGCAAAAATGTATTGTTCAATAGGTCTATGTGATGTTTAAGTATGAATTGTCCACATAAGTTTCACGAATGGCTATATTTGGTTGTCTATAGTGAGTAGATGCCTTGTTTATCTGTATTTGGTTGTTAGGTTTGTTGGAGTGAGCATTTTTTCAGTTATCGAGCAGATGCCTTGTTTATCTGTATTTGGTTCTTAGTTTGGTTGCAGTGAGTATTTGTCCAGTTATCAAGAAGATGCCTTGTTTATCTGTATTTGATTGTTAGGTTGCTTTTTTAGCATTTGTCCAGTTATCAAGCAGATGCCTTGTTTATCTGTATTTGGTTGCTAGGTTGCTTTTTTTAGCATTTCTCCAGTTATCAAGCAGATGCCTTGTTTATCTTTATCTGCTTGTTAGGTTGGTTGCAGTGAGACTCTGTCTAGTTTTCAATGGCTATATTTGGTTGTTATACTGGTCATTTATGCCTTGTTTATTCAGTAATTCACAGTGTGTGGTTCATTATGTGCAAGTCAGAACTGTACCGCTTGACTACATCAATACCAGTTTGAACGGCTATATTTGGTTCGAGTTATTCCTGGTGTAGTTAACACATGCCCTTTATTTCAGTTCTACACATTTATCCAGTGTGATGTTTAAGCATTACCTACGTTCTATTCATTTTCAACAATACCAGTTTGAATTGCAATATTTGATGGCTGTTAAGCCTGTCGGTAACATTGCCTTCCATTTTATATCTGCTTTAACAGCATGCTGAAGCCAACACATTCAAGCTACCATTTGGAGATGATGTTGTTTACCTTTGCTATATTTGTTTGATGTTAAGATTGCTGTACTTATCATGCCTTTCCACTACTTATGCAGGACAACAACGGGAGTGGCCACCATTTTCCGCCGAGGTTAGCTTCATCCCTCGGCTTGTACTCCCCCCGTCGTTCCATAATGTAGGGCATATAGATCTAGGCCTGGACACTAGTTAGCTTCTAATATTGACTTGTTTCTTGTAGGTACATATGCATTCCCTTGGCAAGGATCCATGCATCGACCCTTTTTGCGTATGGGGCAATGACATATTGATGAACAAGCATCAAGTGAGGAAACTCATAAGGATTATTAGCAAAAAGATATGAATGGTGGCAAGCAAATTATTTGTTTATGCTCTATCCAACACAACAGTGAGCTGTAGGATGGTAAGTACAAACTCTGCAGCCTTCTCTTTTTACTGCCCATAATGAGTTGTTAGACAACAATGTCTGAATCTTTTTCGTTCCCAGTAGTTCCCGAAGCAGTTCACTCAAGATTGCCTTGCAAAGTACATGACTGGTGGACACACAATGAAGGTTAAAGTATTTCATCCAGACTACAGTGAGCATTGAGAAGTCCTAATGAAGACAGTGAAGGATGGACAGGTGGCCATCACAAGGGGTTGGCCTAGAGTCGTGCGCGCGTTACACATGGAGGAGGGCACAGTATGGGCATTCTGCTTCACCTTCTCCAGCAACTAGAATATCTTTCGCCTCTTTCTTTATAGTCTTTAGTACAACTGTGGTTCATCATTCTTTACTTGGTGCTTCTGTAGTTCTTCAGTATATGTACCTGTGCATTGAATTATGGATTCGTGGTTGAACCTATATTTGTAATAAACATGGTTGGATATGATATAAGTGATTGCCTACTTTCAAATTGAAAACATGTGATTTTTAAATTAGGGATTAATTGGATTAATTATGGATTAATTAGGGATTACAGTGCACACGGTTTGCGAAAGCGAAACGTTTGCGATATACGTGGAGATCAGAAACGTTTCTATGATCCACTACGTGTGCGATTAATCTCCACTGCGCACATGAGTTTCTCTTGAAAACTGTTTGCGTTAGGCCACCTTGCGCAAACGTTTATCACATAAAAAGTGTGTGTGATGGACAACCTTTGCCACACAGTTTCTTCTACGCACCGTGTGTGATGCATTCAATAACGCAAACGATAAAATTATTAATATCGTGTGCAATGGCAACGCTATCACAAATGATTTAACGGGAAAAATTGTGTGTGATGTACCTGTGAACGGAAACGTTTTCCTTGAAGCGACTGTGTGGGATGTACATACGAATGGAAATGTTTAGCGGGTAATGACTGTGTGGGATGTACTTGCGACTGGAAACAATTTCGCTGTATAATTGTATTTTTTAGCTCGATTGTACGTATTTCCATATTTGAGCGCTCGCCGGTCGCACACGACCTCATTTTGCCGAATGTGTGTGCCAGGAGGGCATATCCCCAATGGTTTCTGGGTCGTGTGGGAAGGACCCCCCTATCACCCACACTCACTTGGCGACGGTTCCAAATGCCGTCGTGGAAAGGGGTTAAAAACCGTTTGTTTAGGACCAACGTGCACCAGTGCTAGGCTGCCTTCCCTCCTCCTCCCACCTATATATATATATATATATATATATATATATATATGTGTGGAGGGAGAGGGGAAAGACACACCACGATTCTCTAGCCATGTGCGGCGCCCCTCTCCCTCTAGTTCATCCGCGGTGATATTTTCGTAGTGCTCGGCGAAGCCCTGTAGAGATAGTTGCATCACCACCGTCACCACGCCATCGTGCTGCCGGAACTCATCTACTACTTCGCCGATCTTGCTGGATCAAGAAGGCGAGGACGTCATCGAGCTGAACGTGGAGGTGTCGTACGTTCGGTACTTGATCGGTTGGATCATGAAGGTGTTCGACTACATCAACCGTGTTGATAAATGCCTGCACTTAACGGTCTATGAGGGTATGTAGACACACTCTCCCCTCTCGTAGCTATGCATCTCCATGGATAGATGTTGCGTGTGTGTAGATTTTTTTGTTTTCCATGCAATGTTCCCCAACACTTGTTGGGAGGCAACCCAATTTAATTTTTGCTTTTTTGTTTTGCTTCTGTTTTTAAATAAATATTCAATTATACTTATGTTATGATTGTGTTTTAGTGTTTTAATTGGTGTTGAGCCAAGTAAGACCTTCGGGATGATTTGGGTGATAGTTGATTTGATTTTGCTGAAAACAAAAACTTTTGCATCCAGTAGAAGAATTGTTAAAAATTTCTGGCGCATGACAAATTTTGAAATTTTTACACAAGATTGATATACAAATTTCCTACATTTCATAATTTTAAAGATTTTTTGGAGTTACAAAAGTTTGGATAAAGTCCAGATTACTACAGTCTGTTCTGTTTTTGACAGATTCTATTTTCATTGCGTTGTTCACTTATTTTGATGAATCTATGGGTAGTATCGGGGGGGGGGGGGGTATGAAGAACCATGGTGAAGTTAGAATACAATAGATATAATTCAAATATAAAATTGGAATGAGTTTACAACAGTACCTAAAATTGGTTATTTGCTTTGATTCACTAACGAATCTCATGAGCTTTCTGTTGAGTTTTGTGTTGTGAAGTTTTCATGTTTTGGGTAAAGTTTCGATGGACTATGGAATAAGGAGTGGCAAGAGCCTAAGATCGGGGATGCCCGTGGCACCCCAAGGTAATATTCAAGGACAACCAAGCATCTAAGCTTGGGGATGCCCCGGATGGCATCCCCTCTTTTGTCTACGATCCATCGGTAAATTACTTGAGGCTATATTTTTATTCACTACGTGATATGTGTTTTTCTTGGAGCGTCTTGTATTATATGAGTCTTTGCTTCGTTTGCTTTTTAGTTTGCGACAATCATCCTTGCTCTACACACCTTTTGAGAGGGACACACATCAATCGTCAATTTGTGAGAATATTCTATGTGCTTCACTTATATTTTTTGAGCTAGGTAGTTGCTCTAGTGCTTCACTTATATCTTTTAGAGCATGGTGGTGGTTATATTTTGAAGAAATTGATGAACTCTCATGCTTCACTTATATTATTTTTAGAGTCTTATCAATAGTATGGCAATTTTCTTAGGTCATGAATTTAGTCCTAATATGATGGGTATTCAAGAGGGATATAATAAAAACTTTCATGAAGATCATTGAATATATGAGAAGTTTGATTCCTTGCATTTGTTTTGAGATATAAAGATGGTGATATTAGAGTCATGATAGTAAGTAATTGTGGTTTAGTACGAATATTTGTGTTAAGGTTTGTGATTCCCGAAGCATGCACTTATGGTCTCTCGTTATGCGATGAAATTGGAGCATGATTTATTTTTATTGTCTTCCTTATGAGTGGCAGTCGGGAACGAGCGATGGTCTTTTCCTACCAATCTATAGCCTTAGGAGCATGCGTAGTATTACTTTGATTCGAGGGCTAATAAACTTTTGCAATAATTAAGTACGTGAGTTCTTTATGACTAATTTTGAGTCCATGGATTATACACACCCTCACCCTTCCGCATTTTGCTAGCCTCTCCAGTACCGTGCATTGGCCTTACTCACCTTGAGTTGTGGTGCAAACTTTGCTAGTGCATACAAACCCCATGATATGATACGCTCTTTCACACATAAGACACCTTATATCTTCCTCAAAATAGCCACCATACGACATTTTCATAGCCATTCCAAGATATATTGCCATGCAACTTCCACCGTTCTGTTTTATTATGACACATATCATCATTGACATATTGCTTTGCATGATCATATAGTTGACATAGTATTTGTGGCTTGGCCACTGTTCATATTTTTTTATACATGTCACGCTAAATCATTGCACATCCCGGTACACCGCCGAAGGCATTCATATAGAGTCATATTTTTATTCTAGTATCGAGTTGTAATTCTTGAGTTGTAAGTAAATAAAAGTGTGATGATCATCATTATTAGAGCATTGTCCCATGTGAGGAAAGGACGATGGAGACTATTATTCCCCCACAAGTCAGGATGAGACTTGGGACTTAGAATAAAAAAGAGGCCAAAGATCCAAAAAAAGAAAAGAAAAAAATGATGAGAGAAAAAAAGAGAAGGGACAATGTTACTATCCTTTTCCACACTTGTGCTTCAACGTAGTGATACATCTCCAACGCATCTATATTTTTTTATTCTTCCATGCTGTTATATGATCATTCCTAGATGTTTTACAATCATTTTATAGCAACTTTATATCATTTATTGGGACTAACCTATTGACATAGTGCCCAGTGCCAGTTGCTGTATTTTGCTTGTTTTTTTACTTCGCAGAAAATCAATACCAAACGGAGTCCAAATGCAACGAAACTTTTTGGAGAATTTTTTTGGACAAGAAGACACAAGTTGGGCCAAAGAAGTACCAAAGGGGGGCTCTGAGGGGAGCACAACCCACCTGGGCGCGCTTGGGGGCCCAGGCGCGCCCTGGTGGGTTGTGCCCACCTCGGCCGCCTCCCGCACCGCCTCTTTGCTCTATAAATACCCCGAAAATCCAAAAACTACAGGGGAGTCGACGAAACACAATTCCAGCCGCCGCAAGCTCTAGAAACACCAGATCCAATCTAGACACCATGACGGAGGGGTTCATCATCCTCATTGGTGCTTATCCGGTGATGCATGAGTAGTTCATTCTAGACCTATGGGTCTGTAGTTAGTAGCTAGATTGCTTCCTCTCTCTCTCTTTTGATTCTCAATACAGTCTCCTGGAGATCTATTTGATGTAACTCTTTTTGCGGTGTGTTTGTTGGGATCCGATGAACTTTGAGTTTATGATTAGATCTATTTTATCCACGAAAGTTATTTGAGTTTTGATCTCTTATATGCATGATTGCTTATAGCCTCGTATTTCTTCTTTGAGTCTTTGGTTTAGTTAATTAGGCTGACTAGATCAATTTTTCTTGCCATGGGAAGAGGTGCTTTGTGATGGGTTCGATCTTACGGTGCTCAATCCCAGTGACAGAAGGGGACATGACACGTATGTATCGTTCCTATTAAGGATAACAAGATGGGGTCTATTTCTACATGAGTAGATCTTGTCTACATCATGTCATTGTTCTTATTGCACTACTCCGTTTTTCCATGAACTTAATACACTAGATGCATGCCGGATAGTGGTCGATGTGTGGAGTAATAGTAGTAGATGCAGGCAGGAGTCGGTCTACTAATCTTGGACGTGATGACTATATAATAATCATTGCCTGGATATCGTCATAATTATTTGAAGTTATATCAATTGCCCAACAGTAATTAGTTCACCCGTCGTATGCTAGTTTTCTCGAGAGAAGCCACTAGTGAAATCTACGGCCCCCGGTGTCGGTGTCAAAACTGGCCGATCTCGGGTAGGGGGTCCCGAACTGTGCGTCTGAGGATCAAAGGTTACAAGGGACAAAGGGGACACGATGTTTACCTAGGTTCGGGCCCTCTTAATGGAGGTAAAACCCTACGTCTTGCTTGATTGTCTTTGATGAGTATAGGGGTTACAAGAGTTGATCTACCTCGAGATCGTAATGGCTAAACCCTAGCTGTCTAGCCTATGTGAATCTGATAGCCTCTACGGACTAAACCCTCCAGTTTATATACACACCGGAGGGGCCTAGGGTTGTACAGAGTCGATTCGTGGAAGAAGGAAATTACATATCCGGACACCAATCTTGTTGTCCACGCATAGAAGAGTCCTAGCTGGACAAGGGGGGGACCCTCTGCTTTGTATCTTCATGCTCCATTAGTCCATCCCACATCCAGTAGCCCGGACACTCGAGGACCCCCTAATCCAGGACTCCCTTAGTAGCCCCCGGACTGACCTTGAAACGATGATGCAGTATCCGACTTACGTCTTCGGCTTTTGCAAGGTTGGTTCTTCACTGTATACTGGGAGTGCCGTGGTTTTGTCACAGCTGATGTCCTAGAGAAAGGACTTAGTCGTGGAGCCATCGCTACGGGTTAGCTTAAAGGGGATAAAGCGGACAAGGGACGCAAAAGAGTTTTATACTAGTTCGGCCCCTTACGATGAAGGTAAAAGCCTACGTCTAGTTGTGATGGAATTGATGGGGTTTCGATGACCAAGGACCGAATACGCTTTGCCTGAGTCTCGAGTTGTTGTTTTCTGTTTTTCTTGAACCGCCGCCGGGTCGTCCCCTTATATACATTGGTTGACACCGGACGGTTTATAGAATCCCGAGGCCGGCTCATAATCGTGTCCAGCTCGGTCTTTGCTACTTCTATCTTACAACACAAGTTTACATAGCAACGCCGGTTTATGTCTACAGGCCTAAAACCGGCTTTGGGCCCTGGGCTTTCATAAAGCGTCACCGTCTGTCTTCATGGACTTCAGATATAAATGAACTACATGTGGGGTTAACCCGGCCTCTCCTGGCCGGTTTACGCCCAGTGGTAATATCCCCAACATTAGGCCCCAGATTGATTTGAACTGGTTCATGTCAATCCTCAATTCTTAAGAAAACTTCTTCTTCAACATCTTCACATAATCTTGTAAACCGCCGTGACATCATCTTCTAGGACCATGATAAACCGCCGTGACGTCACCTGTTTCTTTTAAAACTGTGTATAATCCACCTTCATTAATGAGCCTCCGACAATCGAGGCGACAGCTCCGCCTCATATCGAAAAATTCGGCTCCTCGACTTTCGCGCCTGACGTTTATCTTTCTGCCATGATAAATAGGGCCAGGGGGTCTTTCCATTTTCCCCCTCGTGCCTCTTCGCTTCATCGTCATCCTCGCGACGCCCGAACCTTCGACCTCGGCCGCCGCCGTCAACCTTCGACTGCTGCACCAACCTTGGCCGCTGCATCGACCTGAACGTACCAGAGCTCGTCCGCGCGCCGCCGCTGCTCAACAGCCATAGTAAGTCTCCCCTTTCTCTTACCATAGATCTGCACTTCGGGTTTCTGTCGTTCATCAGTGTTCATCGCCGCCCTTCTTTATCCTTATTTATATCCATGGATTAGATCCAAAAACCACATAGATCTCGCGCGGTAGTAGTTTTAGCACCTGTTTGATATCCAACTCATCTCAACTTGGTGAACTTTTAGTACGCTGGAAATTAGGTCAGAATATATATTGTTTTTCCAACGCGCGGTAGATCTGAAATTACCATAGCAAGATGTGAAACTTGTTTCTCCCTTCACTTACACACTTTGAATACCAGATTGGGCGGTTTAACTTCACAGAAAAAAATGATGACCCGGTAGATACCATTAGTCCCCTGTTGAACCGTCAATGCATTACACCGTTTCCATTGTCAGACTCCGGTTTACGGATAACCAAATCCGGTTTATCAATGTGCTTGTATCCTTATACCGCTGTATAGTTGTCCACTGTAAATCTTAAACCGGTAATAATCATGTTTCAAATCCTTTATTGCCATGACCAAGCAAGTCTATGAATGCAATTGGGCTCCTTCTCGAGTAACCGAAGAACAGTTAAACAATCTTGTTAAAACGGGCTCTTTAGCCAAGAAAGATGTCATCCACTAGAGGGTCCCTGGCCTAGAAAATCCGCCTACACCCAAGGATGGAGAGGTAGTCGTGTTTGCTGATCATCTCGGACGAGGTTTTAGCCCTCCCGGTTCAAAAAAATTCCGAGATGTACTAGCCAATTTTCAGCTGCACCCTCAAGACATCGGTCCCAATTCTGTGACCAACATCTGCCACTTCCAAGTCTTCTGTGAGGTTTATCTGCAAGAGGAACCTACTGTCGAACTGTTTAGGGATTTCTTTCACTTAAACCGTTGCACAGAGTTCTCGGATGGACCCAACACGGAACTGGGCGGAATGGCGGTTCAGAAAAGGAAAGAAGTCACCTTCCCTCATCCCAAACTCCACACTCACCCCAAAGAGTGGAACCGGACTTGGTTTTATTGCATGGATACATCTCCACCTGATGAAAACCCCCTGCCGGGTTACCGCCCTGAACGCCTGAGCAACACACATCCTTTTCGTCAGAGGTTGACTGCAAGAGAAAGGGCCAACTATGCTCCTCAATTATCAAAGCTTAGAGCTTTCATGGCAAACGGTTTCACATGAGTTGATCTTGCTCGTTGTTGGATAAGCTGGAGTATTCTTCCCTTAAGCTGGTGCTCCCGTTTGATGTGTGAGTATACAGGGAGTTTGAAGGATGCTCAGCGGCACATTGACATTCAGCTTATACATGCAGAAGTCACTGAGGCTGTAAAAAAGATACTGAACGAACTGGAGGCTGTTTGTGCCCAAACCGGACTACTCCCTTTCTGCACCTTCAACAAACCACCAGCTATAAGATTCATATAATATTTTTATATGAAGTTGCTTCTGTCCAAATATTTTCTGAAAGTGTGATTATTTTTGACAGGGTGATGATCCGTTCTGGAACAAGAAACCATCACAAGACAAACCGGCGAAGCCGCAAGACAAACCGGTCAAACCAGTTCGTCCAAAGACCAAGATTGTTAAAAAACCTGCCAAGAGAAGGACCACTGCATCCTCCGATCCACCAGCTGATGACGATGTGGGTAATCCGGAACCAGAGGTAGAACTTGACTCTCTTGGTTCATTTTTCGTACATCTCATTGACAATGATTATTATCAGGACAACGCTGAAGGCAGTCATGCTGAGGACGTAGAGGTAACCATTCTTTCCTCCGATTCAGATCCTCTGCCAACATCAAAAAATCCGTCAAGCAAACCGGAAAGTAAAATTTTCTCACCCTCTTGCTTACTTGGACCCAAACTTTCTTTTGAAGATGCAGCAGCACGAGGCTCGCCGTACAACCCGACACAGTGGCCAAGTAGTTACCTCCGCCGGTTTACCGAACAGTCCGGTTCGGAAATGCTGATCAGAGGTCTCTTATCCCATTGATACTTCATGCCCAAAAGCAGGTTGTTTCCGCCAGCCTCTTAACCCATCTGATTCAAATTATCAGGGTACTTCTCACTCATCCTCTGGCGAGTCATCGGCAACACAACTTTGACCCCTCAAAATAGTTCCTCGGTGAGCTATACACGTGTCTTTATTCTTGATGTGTTATCTTTACATACTGTACTGATCCTTATGTCTATATTTTCTCAGCGCCAAGCCAAGACCTAGCAAGAAGGCTCGGTTAAGCAAACCGGCTGATGATAATGTAGCTTCTGAACCAGAAACAACTCCAGATCCGGAAGAAACCGACGCTGACGCCATGCTTAACGATCCGCCGCCTCAAGACCATGACTTCCTTGCCGAACAAGTGCAAGTTGACACTACAAGCCATGCAGACCGGCCAACCAGCCCTGTCTGAACTGATGATAAACCGGCCAGTCCAGTTAGGGATACTGACAAACCGCCAACTCCAGTGAAGGCTGCTGATGACTAAGATGATGACATTATGATTACTGGCACTGGCCACACCACTCCTGGCAATCCTGTCGCTTTGTCAAAACATACTTCCAAGGATGAGCTCTCTGCTATCGGCAAAGGCAAATGGAATGCCGATTTATCAAGCTACGCCCATCTCAATGCTCAAGACATTCACCCTGGCTTCTTGAACCATCTGTATACCAGCCGTGACTATGAAGCTAGTTTGGTAAACTTGATGAAGGAGCGATATGAGGTAACTACTATTTTTCTCTTTTGTCTAACTGCAATTTATCAACTCCTAGTAGCCCCAAGTAACGGTTTATGATATCAATCTAAACCGGGACTTTTGTCATAACTTAACTTTGCATATTTAGCCTCCAGGGACTGGATTACCTTTTTAAGATGATCCGGTTCCTTCAAATTTTCCATAATGCTCTTTCACCGGTATAGCCCCCAAGGGCCGGTTTAACTTTGTAAAGATGAACCGGGACTGTAGAAGAATTCCCATACCAACAGTTTTTTGAGCAAACACACATTAGCCCCCAAGTGCTAAGATTAATACTTGTATTGTGCTTGGGACTTGTAGAAATTTCTGATAAGGAGAAAATACGCATTAGCCCCCAAGTATCAAGGGCATAACTTGTTATGTGCTTGGTACTTCAAATATGTCCTGTTACCTCATTATGTATCTGTCTCTTTATAGGCTGAACTGAGCAAGAAGGAAAGTCAAACCACTGATCTGCAAGAGAACATCAAGTCCCAACAGGCCGAAACTTCAAAGCAAAAGATGAGCTGACGAGCGCCTTAGCCGCTATGGAAAAACTAAAGGAGAGCTTCGCCAAGGAGCGGGCGGATTGGAACACAGAGAAATCCGCTTTGCGGAACAGAGCTGAAGACGCAGAAGCAGCCCTCAAACCAGTGGTAGACGAGCTGACTGGTGTAAAGCGGCAAGTACATGCTATGACCGCTGCTGTGTTTGGTAAGCATCCTGGCTTTATACTTTCAACATATCTTCCCATGTGTGGCTGGTTTACTGACGTTTATAATGATGCAGGAACTCGCATTAGCCATCTGGGCTCTGATGTACAGAAGAAGTTGAAAGCGGCCTATACTCTGATAGAGCAGCTGTATACCGGCGCGCAGCGGATCATCTGTATCGCTTCACACAATAAATCTCCTCCAACATTGATCAAGGACATCTTAGAAAGGCTATCCATGCTGCCCGCCTAGGTTGAAGAACTAAAGAAAGCTGCGGCAAGGGCTGGAGCTCTGACCGCTCTAACTCGGGCAAAGGCGTGGGTGCCTGATCTTGATCCGGTGGACGTGGCTAAAGGCTTCCCAAGCTTAAAAGAAGACGGATCGGAATTTGCCTAGGAGGATCTCCGCGCCATAAACCGGGAAGTAACTCCACTGGCTTGTCAATTGGCTGAAGAAGTTGATCTCTCATACTATCAGGCAAGTTATGATGATAAGAACAGACGGGTTGCGGCGCCAATTCCAGAAGCGCAAAATCTGATCCCTCCAATCCGTAAGCAAACTTATGCCCCTGGTATTGAACCGTCAACCCTTATAAACGACGAAGCTGTGTTCCAAGCTTTAACTGGGATCGACTGGACAACTGTTGCTTCCAGCCGCTGGGTAGAGACGAAGAAGATGAACAGGTGCAAGATGATTCGCAGCCGTCAGGTCAAGCTGATAAGCAATCATAATCCGGGGCCAGTTTAGTCTTCCACTTGCTGCAATGCTTATTGAGAAACAATTATCCCTTTGGGCACTAAAACGCCTTGTAATAGGCTAGTTAAAACACTTGGTCTGTTATGCCTTCGTGCATATTTATCTGCGACTGATGCGTGTTAATCCGCCATGCTTAAGATACAATGTTTATAATCCATAGCTATTTATTCAAGTTGTTCCTGCAGATAAGAAGCTTAAAGCACCCTGGTGGTTTACCACCGGGCGGGTCATGATACCCAAATATATACATGACCAAGGTTTATAACCAAGGTTGTAAAAGATAACCATATATGGAAATATATGATACCTGTGACCTTTAGGCATAGTGTTGGCTGACCAACTTTGTAATGAGGGTAATAACCCTAATCCGGAGTAAAAGTAACTCCTGTTATATGATGCCGGTTTACAATAAAACCGCTCCGGGTTGTGATAAACACCGGTTTATTCCATACTGGTGACTTTGAGTCAAAACCAGACCGGGCTGATTGTGTCCGGATTATAACTTGATCATGTACTGACAACTTGTAGTTGACAGCCTAATCGGGTTGATAAACACCGGTTTGAAAACATCACCAATCTTATCGAAAGAAAGAGAAACTTAGCAAAAGGCAAATAAAACCGTTGTAGTCGAGGCTTTTCACGGGCTGCCAGGCCCTAAATTCGACAGCAAAAAATCTCCAAATAACATTGTGAGCTGTGCTCGGTGGGTGCCTATGTTTGAGCTGTTGTTTACAACACTCTCTTTGGCCCCGGATTGATGTGGCTTTGAGCCGATCAAGAGGTGTGACTGTGGTTCGGATACGACCAAGCCCCCAAGTGATGCTGTGGCATTGCGTCGATCAAGAGGTGTAGCTATGGTTCGGGTACGACCAAGCCCCCAAGTGATGTTGTGGCATTGCGCCAATCAAGAGGTGTAGCTATGGTTCGGATACGA
The DNA here is from genome assembly GCF_002575655.3 of Aegilops tauschii subsp. strangulata. Classification (NCBI taxonomy): domain Eukaryota; kingdom Viridiplantae; phylum Streptophyta; class Magnoliopsida; order Poales; family Poaceae; genus Aegilops; species Aegilops tauschii. The sequence continues at coordinate 45,719,752 of NC_053035.3, forward strand.
CCATGCCCCCAAGTGATGCTGTGGCATTGCGCCGATCAAGAGGTGTAGCTATGGTTCGGATACGACCAAGCCCCCAAGTGATGCTGTGGCATTGCGGCGATCAAGAGGTGTAGCTATGGTTCGGATACGACCAAGCCCCCAAGTGATGTAATATGAAGCTTTGAGAAGCTAAATCAAGGGGTAAACCGGAGGCCGCTTTCTAAGCTCCATGTAACCACACATGATGTAAGAAAAACAACAGATACCCCGCTTTAGCTGAGGTTCCAGTTTATTATATTGATCATAATATATACAATGTCATAATATGTACATAAGCAGAGCCTATAGCTCAAGTATAGTAAGGCCAAAGAAGAGCAACATTCCACGGCCGGTTGGTCTGCTCCTCCGATTTACGTGAGTCTTTGCGCTCTCGAACATCGATTAGGTAGTACAACCCGTTGTGTAGATTCTTGCTGACCACAAAGGGTCCTTCCCAAGGGGGGGATAGCTTGTGCATATCCGTCTGATCCTGGATGAGCCGAAGCACCAAATCTCCTTCTTGAAAAGTTCTGGTTCTAACTCGGCAACTATGATAACGACGCAGATCTTGCTGATAAATCGCCGAACGGGCTGCCGCCATGTCACGTTCCTCATCTAACAGGTCAAGAGCTTCCTGCCATGCCTTCTCGTTGTCAGCTTCAACATATGCCGCTACACGAGGCGAGTCATGGTGGATGTCACTAGGAAGAACTGCTTCCGCTCCATAAACCATGAAGAATGGTGTGTACCCTGTGGTATTGATGCTCCACAACACAGAAGGTAACTCCTCAACCCAACAACCCGGCATCCGTTGCAAAGGAACCATAAGCCGGGGTTTGATACCTCTCAAGATCTCTTGATTGGCCCTCTCCGCTTGACCATTGGACTGGGAGTGAGCCACTGATGACACGTCAAGCCAGATGTGCTCAAGTTGACAGAACTCCTTCATGGCACCCTTTGACAGATTGGTACCATTGTGTGTTATAATGCTGTGTGGAAAGCCAAACCGGAAGATCACCTTTTTGATGAATTGAACCCCTGTGGCTGCGTCACACTTACTAACTGGCTCTGCCTCCACCCACTTCGTAAACTTATCAACCGCCACCAAAAGATGGGTCTTCTTGTGCTTGGACCTCTTGAAAGGCCCAATCATATCCAGCCCCCAAGTTGCAAACGGCCAGGTGATTGGAATCATCCTCAATTGTTGAGCTGGACATGAGCGCGCCTTGAGTATTTCTGATAGCCATGACATCATTTGACCAAGTCCTCGGCATCAGCATGAGCTGTCAACTAATAGAAACCGTGACGAAACGCCTTGGCCACCAAAGATTTTGAACCGGCATGGTGACCACAATCTCCTTCGTGGATCTCACGCAAAATTTCACGGCCTTCCTCAGGAGACACACAGCGATGAAACGACCCTGTCACACTGCAATGATGTAACTCTCCATTGACAATAGTCATGAACTTGGACCGCCGGGTTATCTGCCTAGCCAAAGTTTCATCCTCTGGTAACTCGCCCCGGTTTATATACGCCAGATATGGAACCGTCCAATCCGGGATAACATGAAGAGCCGCCACCAACCGAGCCTCCGGATCAGGAACAACCAAATCCTCTTCACTAGGGAGCTTGACGAATGGATTATGCAAAACATCCAGGAAGACATTAGGTGGAACCGGTTTACGTTGGGAACCCAGGCGGCTTAAAGCGTCCGCCGCTTCATTCTTCTGCCGGTCCACATGATCCACCTGATAACATTTAAAGTGACCTGCAACGATATCCACCTCACGACGATATGCTGCCATTAGTGGGTCCTTGGAATCACAAGTGCCGGAGACTTGTTGAGCCACCAGATCCGAGTCACCGAAGCACTTAACTCGGATTAGGTTCATCTCCTTAGCCATCCGAAGACCATGGAGTAAAGCCTCATATTCAGCTGCATTGTTAGTGCAAGGGAACATTAAACGGAGAACATAACAAAACTTATCACCTAGTGGGGAAGTTAATACGACTCCAGCCCCCGAGCCCTCCAATTGCCTGGACCCATCAAAATGAATAGTCTAATAAGTGTGATCCGGCTTCTCCTCTGGCGCTTGTAATTCTGTCCAATCATTGCTGAAATCCACAAGTGCATGAGATTTGATCGCCGTTCGGGGTAAGTATTTCAACCCGTGAGGCCCGAGCTCGATAGCCCACTTAGCAATTCGACCAGTTGCTTCCCTGTTCTGGATTATATCCCCCAAAGGAGCAGAGCTGACCACCGTGATGGGATGACCTTGGAAATACTACTTAAGCTTCCGACTTGCCATGAAAACCCCAGACACCAATTTTTGCCAATGCGGGTACCTCTGCTTGGACTCAATAAGTACATCACTGATATAGTAAACCGACCGCTGAACCGGATATTCCTTTCCTGCCTCCTTACGCTCCACCACAATAGCCACACTAACAGCCCGAGCATTAGCTACCACATATAGCAACAATGGTTCTTTGTCCACTGGAGCAGTGAGAATCAGCGGATTAGCCAGCCGCCGCTTTAAGTCCTCAAATGCTTCATTAGCGGCGACTCCAAACGAAGTTATCCGTTTTCTTCAGCATCTGATATAAAGGGATGGCGTTCTCACCAAGGCGACTGACAAACCGGCTCAATGCGGCAATCCGTCCTGCCAGGCGTTGAACATCATTGATACACTTCGGTTTAGCCAAGGAGGTGATGGCTTTGATCTTTTCCGGATTAGCTTCGATGCCCCTGTTAGACACCAAAAAGCCCAAGAGCTTGCCTGCAGGTACACCAAAGACACACTTGGCCGGATTAAGCATCATTTTATAAACCTGCAAGTTATCAAAGGTTTCCTTCAAGTCATCAATCAATGTCTCTTTCTTCCTTGATTTTACCACAATATCATCCACATAGGCGTGAACGTTGCTGCTGATCTGTTTATACAGACAATTCTGCACACACTGTTGATAAGTCGCCTGGGCACTCTTGAGCCCAAAGGGCATGGACACATAGCAGAAGGCTTCAAAGGGAGTTATGAAGGCTGTCTTCTCCTGGTCCTTAACTGCCATTTTGTTCCGATGATAACCAGAATATGCATCCAAAAAGCTTAAACGCTCGCAACCCGCCATAGCATCAATAATTTGATCAATACGGGGAAGGGCAAAAGGATCTGCTGGACAAGCTTTATTGAGGTCTGTGTAATCCACACACATACGCCAAGTGCCATTCTTCTTGAGGACCAGCACCGGATTAGCCAACCACTCAGGATGGAATACATCAATGATAAATCCAGCCGCCAAGAGCCTGGCTACTTCTCCAATAGCTTTGCGCCTTTCTTCATTAAACCGGCGGAGAAACTGCTTGACCGGTTTATACTTGGGATCAACATTGAGAGTGTGCTCAGCGAGTTCTCTCGGTACACCTGGCATGTCAGAAGGCTTCCATGCAAAGATGTCCCGATTCTCACGGATGAACTCGATGAGCGCGCTTTCCTATTTCGGATCCAAGTTAGCGCTGATGCTAAACTGCTTGGACGAATCGCCAGGCACGAAGTCAACAAGCTTAGTCTCATCAGCCTATTTAAACTTCAGGGCCGGATCATGCTCTGTAGTTGGTTTCTTCAACGAAGTCATATCTGCCGGATCCACATTGTCCTTGTAAAACTTCAACTCTTCTGTTGCACAAACCGACTCAGCATAAGCCGCATCACCTTCTTCACACTCCAGAGCAATCTTGCGGCTCCCATGCACGGTTATAGTTCCCTTGTGACCCGGCATCTTGAGCTGCGGATAGACATAACAAGGCCATGCCATAAACTTAGCATAAGCTGGCCGTCCAAATAGGGCATGATATGGGCTGCTGATTTTCACCACTTCAAAGGTCAAGGTTTCTGATCTCGACTCATGCTCATCTCCAAAAGCCACCTCCAGAGCTATCTTACCAACAGGATATGCCGACTTACTAGGCACCACACCATGGAACACCGTATTGGACGGTTTAAGATTTTTATATGTTAACCCCATGCGACGGAATGTTTCATAATAAAGGATATTGATGCTACTCCCTCCATCCGTGAGTACCTTCATGAACTTATAACCTCCCACCTGAGGTGCCACCACCAGAGCCAGATGACCCGGATTATCAACCCAGGGTGGATGATCTTCTCTACTCCATAGAATCGGCTGCTCGGACCAACGCAAATAACGGGGCATCGCTGGTTCAACGGCATTCATCGCCCTCTTATGAAGCTTCTGATCGCGCTTGTCCAAGCTAGTGGTGAAGACATGATACTGTCCGCTATTCAACAGCTTCGGGTTGCTCTGGTAACCCGACTGCTGCTGCTCCTGATTGCCCTGATGATTATAGCCACGTTGGTTACCCTGATTACTTTGATTGTTATGTCCACCCTGATTACCGTGGAAGCCTGAACCGGAATTTCCTCCGCCAAAGCCCGGCCCATGAGAGCCGGGGCCCGAACCGCCTCCTGGTCCATGATCATACCGGAAAGAATCAGAATTTTTGAACTCTTGCATGATGTAACAATCTTTCCAGAGGTGCGTGGACGGGTCCTCCTTCGTCCCATGCTTTGGACAGGGCTGGTTCAACAGATAAGACAAACGGTCCGGATTAGGACTTGGCCTTCCACCGCGCTGGGGTGGTTTACCCTTAGGCCGCTGGCCCTTGTCATGTGTATTAGTGTTAGCCACAAAGTCTAAACCGTGGTCCGCCTTATGCTTGCCGCCGTTTCCATGACCCGTCGGGTTGTGGTGCTGCCCCTTGGCGTTGCCGCTCTTCTTTCCCTTCCCTGTCTTATCATCGTTAGCTCGGGATCCTTGGTACTATCAGAGTTGGCATATTTCACCAGCGCAGCCATGAGGGTTCCCATGTCATTACAATGACGTTTGAGCCGTCCCAACTTCAACTTCAGGGGTTCAAACCGGAAATTGCCTTCCAATGTTAAAACTGCGGTGTCAGCGTTGACGCGGTCTGATGAATGCAAAATCTCCGAAACCCGGCGCACCATATGGGTTGTTGACCCTCCTTCCTCCTGGACACAGGCAGCTAAGTCCACAATTGACATGGGCTGCTTGCATGAATCCATGAAATTCTGAATAAACCGGGCTCTCAACTCGGCCCATGACCTGATAGAATTAGCCGGTAATCTCTTTAACCAAGTGCGGGCTGTCCCTTCTAGCATCATGGTGAAGTATTTCGCACATGCCGCATCATCCACATCCAGCATCTCCATGGCCATCTCATAGCTTTTGACCCATCTTTCGGGGGATAAATCGGTGGTGTAATTCGGTACCTTGCGCGGGCCCTTGAAATCCTTGGGCAGGCGCACATTACGCAACGCTGGGACAAGACATGGCACTCCCAAAGAACTAGAGGTAACTCCTGGTTCCACCGATGTGGTTGGACGAACCGGAGTAAGCTGACGGGCTTCATGCTGCGCCGCTAACTCGGCCTCTCTGCGTGCCCGAGCCCGGTCCACTACCTCCTGAGCATCACCAGCACCACCCGCTCGGTTATTGCCATAGGGCGGATCACGGTTCCGCGCATTGCTTAAAACTGCCGGTTCATCCATACGCTTGCTGTAACTCCGGCTTGGACGGGGAGTGGAATTGTAACGCCCCGGATCCGATGCGCCAGGTGTCTGCCAGTTATTCGCTGTCGTTGCCATGTCATTTGCTTGCGTGTTGCATTTTGCCATGTCATCATCTGCATTTCATATCATGTCATCATGTGCATTGCATTTGCATACGTGTTCATCTCTTGCATCCGAGCATTTTCCCCGTTGTCCGTTTTGCAATCCGGCGCTCCTATCTCCTCCGGTGCACCCCTCTTGTTTTCTTTCGTGTGCGTGTGTCAAACTTTCTCGGAATGGGCCGAGGCTTGTCAAGTGGCCTTGGTATACTACCGGTAGACCACCGGTCAAGTTTCGTTCCATTTGGAGGTCGTTTGGTACTCCAACGGTTAACCGGGCATCCGCGAAGTCCGTTTTGGCATTGCAGTAAAACCCCCCTTCTAACAGCCCCAAAACCCCTCTAAGTCTCCGCCATGCTCTCGGCCGTTCGATCACGATCGCGTGGGCGAAAACCGCACCTCGTTTGGACTCTCCTAGCTCCCTCTACCTATAAATAGGTGCCCCTTCCCGAAATTCGCGGATGAAACCCTAGTCATCTTCATCCTCGCGCCCCCGGACATGTCCGCCCGCGCCGGACGCGTCCACCCGCCACCTCACTCCAACCAATTGTGGATCGCCACGTCGCCTCTGCCGCCTCCCTCCACCACTCAGAGTGCGCCACCTCAGCCTCCCGCGCCGTCCCCGCCGCCGCGGCCCGCCGGGCCCAGGTGCGGCCCGCCCAGGCCCGCGCGGCCGCCCGAGCCCCGCCGCCCGTCCGCCGCTCGCCGGCCACCTCGGCTCCGCCGCCCGGGTCGCCTTCCTCTGCCCCGCCGGCGCCCGTCCGCCTCGCCGGCGCCCCTCGCTGTCAGGACCCCGATTCTAAGTCACAGCGATCTAGCCTGTAACACCTCATATCACTTTGCGGCCTCACGCACGGTATTCCCACGGGTGTCGCCTTACCATGGCCCGGGACCATTTGCGCCTTTTGGCTCACGTATATGATAATGTTGCTAGCATCCATATGACAGAGAACCCGGGCCGACATGACTAGTCGTGAACCCAAAGTGGCACTAACTTACGGGGACAGGTATACCTGAATCAACATCGAGCATGTCGGTCAGCAGCGTGCGAATCCGGGCTGTAGCACTGGGCTAACAGGACTCCGGGAACCCGGGCTGTAGCAGGCTAGGCAGGACTCCGGATGTCACCGCGTGACATTTCCCCGAAGGGACAGACACAGGAACGAAGTGAAACACATGCCGGCCAGTCAAGTGTTCCGGAGCAGTAGTGCTGGGCTAGCAGGACTCCGGTGAACCGGGCTGTAGCGGACTACTATGGCTCATGGAAGCACAGGACTACATTTCCCCATAAGAGAGGCTACCAAGGATAAACAACTAGGTTGTCGAATCCCACACATACCAAGCATTTCAATCATACACACAATATGCTCGATATGTGCAAATACAACATGGCATCACAACAAGACTCTACGACTCAGAGTATTTATTCATTAGGCTCCGAAGAGCCAGATATTACAAACATGGGTCTCTCGACCCAACATTCAGAGCATACAAGTCAAACACATGCGGAAGCTTAACATGTCTGAGTACAGACATCTACAAATGAAAAAGGCTGAGAAGCCTGACTATTTACTAGATCCTGCCGAGGGCACAAGATCGTAGCTGAGGTATCAAGCTAAACGTCGAAGTCCACACGGAACTACTAGCGAGACTGACGTCTCTCTGCAAAACATACAATAAGCAAACGTGAGTACAAATGTACCCAGCAAGACTTACATCAGAACTATCTACATATGCATCGGTATCAACAAGAGGGGTGGTGGAGTTTAACTGCAGCAAGCCAGCTTTGACTCAGTGGCTAACCTGAACTACGACTGCAAGCAACTCTTTGAGGTGGCGCACACGAGTCCACATATTCACCATATCAATACTCCACTATGGATCCGCTCCCGTCTCCCTACGAGAACGCCATCCATAGCACTCACGCTTATCTTGCGCATTTTAGAGTATCCACTTTCACTTGTCTATGAACTGTTATAGGCAACCCAGAAGTCCATTTCCGCGGACACGGCTATTCGAATAGATCATGTTAACCCTGCAGGGGTGTACTTCGTCACACACGCTCTCGCCACTTACCACCATGTACACGTCGTGTACCTCGGCAACCTTCAGGCGGAAGCCTGGCGAGGGAGTCGGCCACAGCCTACCTAAACACTCAAGTCTCTAGTCCAGGTTTATCGCCTATTCAGGTTCCATCCGCAGGGAGTCCGGACGAGGTTTCCACATACGGCCCCGAATGATGTGTGCAGGGTTCCCGAGACACCAAACGGGCGCCCGGTACACCGTGCCACGTGCCTACCGCATCACAGCCCACCCCTCGGTCAGCGCTGTCCACGGCCTCCAGCATACTACAAACACCAGAAACTACTTGCAACTCCTGGACAGAGGACAAGGGTGATTAAGAAGCCGAGAGGGTCCATTGGTTTCGGGCCCAATGCGTGGTAGTAACTGTATCATGGATCACAAACACAGAACTCAGTTCCTGAGGACGGCTTCAATGAGACAACCCACCATGTACTCCTACATAGCCTCTCACCGCTACCTTTACCAAATCGTGTTCACACACTTAGCTCACACACAGTAGGACATGTTCATCACCACTCCAATTCATCCCCGATGAATCAGACCCGACTCAACTCTAAGCAGTAGCAGGCATGACAAACAAGCATGAATGAGTAGGCACATCAGGGCTCAAACAACTCCTACTCATGCTAGTGGGTTTCATCTATTTACTATGGCAATGACAGGTCATGCAGAGGATAAGGGGTTCCACTACCGCAGCATGTAACAGTTGAATCGTTGTTGTCCTAATGCAGTAAAAGAGAGCAGGAGCGAGAGAGTGGGATTGTATCGGAATGAACAAGGGGTTTTGCTTGCCTGGCACTTCTGAAGATAGCATTGAGTATTCATTAGTGTCAACAATCACAACGTCGGAACATCGTCTACCGAGGGGGACAAACACCGACAACAGAGGGGAAAATCAATCAATGCAATGCAACAGTATGATGCATGAATGTGACATGGCAATATGCTGTGAATTGAGCTAATGCAGCTAGCAACAAGTGCAAGGGAGTCCATTTGAACCAAAGGTTCAAATGCAAACTCTAGTTTGAGCATTTAAAATGCCATTTGAATGTTTTCACTTATACAGCAGGTATAAGTTGGTTTTTCATGCATGAAAGTAGCATAAACGGATAGATTGGATTTTTCTGATAATTTTTCATATATAAATTATTTGATTTGGAGCTACGGTTGAATTTCTATGAATTTTAGAAGTTTGCACTATTTTCTGGAATTTCCTGTATAAGAATAATTCCGGTAATTAGAGTACTACGTCAGCACTACGTCAGGATGACGTCAGCTGGTCAGCGGGGTCGTCCAGGTCAAACCTGACGTGTGGGGACCACACGTCAGTGACACGGGGACTAATCCCGGTCAAAACCAGCGCTGATTGGGTTTGACCCTGTGGTGGGGCCCACTGTCAGTGGCTGTGAGGTGGCTAGTTAAGGGATTAGCCTCTAATGACGGAGCCACGTCATCGGTCGCCGGAGTTTCGCCGGCGACAACCAAAACTGCGGTGGCAACTCACCGGACTTGAGCTACAGACGGCGGTTGGACGCGCGGGAACCACCAGGAGGTAGCCCACGCTCTTCCGCATCCAGGGGAGGTGTCAGAAGGTCGCGGGGTGGCCTGGTTCGCCGGCGGCGAGCACTTGGGCGGCCGCCGGAGCTCGGGCAACGGTGGAGATGGCGCTATAGGGCACGGCAGGGCGAACCCGTGGGTGCTTCAGGTTCACAGGAGCGCGGCGAGCACGCTGGTGATGCTCGGGCGAGCGGCCGAGCTCAGGAGCACGGAGCTCGTTGGCAATGGCGGCGGCGAGCTTCGGTGCTCGTGGGGAATGGTGCTACGGCAACCAAACGGGGACAGGGTTAGGGGGAAATGACCGGGGGCTCACCGCGGTCACGAAGAGGTTCTCGGCGAGCTCGGGGAGGCACGGACGGCGTCGGAATTTGACGGCGGCGATGCACGGCCGTGCGCGGAGACGGCGGGTCGATGGCGAGGCGACAGGGCGTCCGGCGATGCTCGCGTTGAGGGGGAGCTTCAAGGCGTCGAGGCAGAGCTCGTGGACTCATCGGCGGGGCGAGGGGTGGCCGGTGGCCATGGCTACGGCGAGTGGTGTCGACGAGCTCCGCTCGGGTGTGCTCGGGAAAGGGAGCAGAGGGCGAGGGAGAGAGCAGAGAGTGAGGGAGAGGAGACAGGGGCTTCGGGGCGTCGTCGTGGCGTCACCAGGAGGGGCCGGGGAAGCAGGAGGTGGCGCGGGCGCGTGCTCGGCGGCGGTGCGCTATCCCCCTCCTCTGCCTACTGGCAAAGGTAGGTGGTGACTGGCATGGGCCAGGTGGGCTGGCCTAGCCACTTGGGCTGCAGGTAAGGCCCAGGTAAGGTTCTCTCTCTCTTCTGTTTTCTAATTTGTTTTTGTTTTCTAATTATTTGCCTCTGTTTTGAGCTTAGGAAAAATACCAAGGCTTTTCCTAAAATCCTGAAAATATTCATGGACACTTGCTGAATTATTTCAGTGGCCCAAAAATAGTTCCAACATTATTTGAACATTTAAATTATTTATAGCATTTAAATGCCCAAAAGTCAAATACAATAAGATTTAATTCAAAAATCCAGGATGGCCTAGAAATAGGTGCATCATTTTTGGCAGAGGTTTTCACCTTTAACAAAAATCATGAACTTTTCTAAAGGGCATTTGGGTTCATTGAAAATTTTGTTTACTTGAACCTAGTTGAATGCATTTGGTGCTAGGGTTTCAACATCCCCATTTCAAGTTTCTTTGAAAATTAAACATGATGACATGAGGAACAAGCAAAGTCAGACAAGGGCTGATCTGGGGCTGTGACACTCGTGCCTCCACCTGCCGCCATGGCCGCCGCCCCTCGGCTCCCGCTCGCCCGCCGGCGTGCCCGCGCCTCCACCCGCCGCCATGGCCGCCGCCCGGTCCTCTTCCTCGCCGCCGGCCGCCCCCAGCGCCAACCCCGCCGCCTCGGGCCTCAACGCCCCGACCTCCGCCGCCTCCGGCCACCGGAGCACCCCTGCCTCTACCCCCGAGCTCGAGCCGGTGACCCCGAGCCCGATCTGCACTGCCGAACCGGCGTTGACTTCGTCCCCCCCCCCCCTCGAGGTCGAAATATCTCAAGTCCCTGAATTTTGTTAATATATATGCATGTTCAACTGTGTGTAACTTCTTGCATGTACCTCCGATTCGCGCGTGTAATATGTCAAATTGTTCGTCTCGTGATGCTCTTCATTTTGTTCAGTTGCACCTTGTTCATTTGAGTCCATCTTGATGCCCAAATCTCTGTTGGAAGAGGGCTAGTTGCTGTTAATCTCTGGTTCTTATGAGAACTTGGAGATTTGTCATTTTTGTATCATTTAATCTGTGCATCTTTTGAGCATGAGCTCTACATGTGTTTTGAAGTATGCCATGCCATCTTTCCAGTGGTGTAGTCCATGTATTCTGGTGATCTCTGTGGTGACTAGCACAAGCATGCAAAGTAGGTCCCGTAATATTTCTGATTTCAGGGACTTGGATCACTAAGTCCTTGTCTGCTGTAATTTTGTTGCCATGTAAACTTGATGCTACAGAGAGATCCATGCATATTTTGGAGATGTTCAGTAAGGATGTTTTGTAGCTATTGTCGTAATTGATCCATTCCTGCCATTGTTTGCAATTATAGAGTGCCATAGCATGTCTAAATCTTGCTCTACTTTTGCTATAAAATATTTCTGGCAGATTCTTAACTGATATGCAATTTTGCCAAGCTTGTTATAGTTGATCCATACATGCTATGCTACTGTTCTTGCCATGGATAGCTTCATATACATTCCATCTTTCTGTAGGTGTACTTGTTTTGTCATGCGTTGCTCTGTAGTGAGTGCATCAAGCTCACAAAGAGGCATACGTATTAATATTTCTGCCATGCTCTGTTTTCTGCTGAGTCTGAGAACCTGATAGCGAAACTTGCTATGTTTACATGCTTGCCATCATATCTTCTGCTCCTTTTTGGCTTATGGTCAGTAAGAGACTTTTGTTATGTGCTTTGATTAGATTCATTCCATGCCTTGTTTTGCTATGTTAAGTTCCTGTAGCATGTTGATTTTGTGCTCTGAACATTGCTACCTGATGTTATTTCTGCCATGTCCAGTAATTTCACCAAGTCTGTGAACCTGTTATTATTTTGCAATCTTGCCATGTCCTTTTGAGCATGTTCAAGTGATTTCTGGAGATAGCTCATTGTTCATGTTTTGTTATGCTTTACCTGTACATCATGTCCATGCCTTCTTTTTCTCATGTTGAGGTGCTATAGCATACTGTTTTGATGCTTGCATTATGCCTCGTTGCTGTTTTGGACAGATTGTTGCTATGAATTGTTTGGAGTGTATGTGTTGCACCGTTGCTCCGTTTTGAGCATGCTCTATATGAAACTTGCTTAGAATTGTATGTAGTTCCATATTATCTTGTTGCATCCTTATTTTGAGGTGTTTGCTTGATGTTTGTATACATTTTGCATCAATGCCATGGTTATCTTGTCTTGCTCATATCTTCTAGGCCGTAGCTCCGAATCTAATAAACTTTATATGTAACTTGACTAGATTTTCGTGTAGATCATCATGGTGCTCTTTAACTTGCTGTTTAACAACTTGAACATAAGGTTTATTCAGTTCTGGACCAATTTCGAAATTTGCATATGAGGACTTACTGGAATTGTTATATGTTGATTCCGGCCTCATTTAAACTTGCTTTGATGTGTTGTTCTTGTATGCATCATCTCTTGTCATGAGTAGCCTCATATAGCCTTGTCATGCATCATACTTGGTTGAGCAGCATGCCTTGTTCATGTGTGGTGTGTTTACCTTGTTGTGTGCTTCTTCTCGATAGTTCCCGTGTCGTTGCGATCGTGAGGATTCGTTCGTCTTCGTGGTTTCATCTTCTTCATGGACTCGTTCTTCTTCCTAGCGGGATTTCAGGCAAGATGACCGTCACCTTGGATCTCATTACTATCATTGCTATGCTAGTTGCTTCGTTCTATCGCTTTGCTGCGCTACCTATTCTCTTGCTCTTCAAGCCTCCCAAATTGCCATGAACCTCTAACCTTTGTCAACCTTCCTAGCAAACCGTTGTTTGGCTATGTTACCGCTTTGCGCAGCCCCTCTTATAGCGTTGCTAGCTGCAGGTGAAGATGAAGATTGCTCCATGTTGGATTATGTTTATGTTGGGATATCACAATATCTCTTATATTATTAATGCATCTATATTCTTGGTAAAGGGTGGAAGGCTCGGCCTTATGCCTGGTGTTTTGTTCCACTCTTGCCGCCCTAGATTCCGTCATACCGGTGTTATGTTCCCGGAGTTTGCGTTCCTTACGCGGTTGGGTGATTTATGGGACCTCCTTGACAGTTCGCCTTGAATAAAACTCTTCCAGCAAGGCCCAACCTTGGTTTTACCATTTGCTCAGCCTATTTCTTTTCCCTAGGGAGTCGCTCTCTCGAGGGTCATCTTATTTTACCCCCCCGGGCCAGTGCTCCTCGGAGTGTTGGACCAAACTAGAGCCACTTGCAGCGCCTCCTCGGGGAAACTTGAGGTCTGGTTTTAGTTGTACGTAGTGTTCATCCGGTGTTGCCCTGAGAACGAGATATGTGCAGCTCCCATCAGGATGTCGGCGCATCGGGTGGCTTTGCTGGTTTTGTTTTACCATTGTCGAAATGTCTTGTAACCGGGATTCCGAGACTGATCGGGTCTTCCCGGGAGAAGGAATATCCTTCGTTGACCGTGAGAGCTTATCATGGGCTAAGTTGGGACACCCCTGCAGGGTATTATCTTTTGGAAGCCGTGCCCGCGGTTATGTGGCAGATGGGAATTTGTTAATATCCGGTTATAGAGAACTTGACACTTGACCTTAATTAAAACGCATCAAACGCGTGTGTAGCCGTGATGGTCTCTTCTCGGCGGAGTCCGGGAAGTGAACACGGTTTCTGGGTTATGTTTGCCGTAAGTAGGAGTTCAGGATCACTTCTTGATCATTGCTAGTTTAACGACCGTTCCGTTGCTTCTCTTCTCGCTCTTCTTTGTGTAAGTTAGCCACCATACATGCTTAGTCGCTGCTGCAACCTCACCACTTTACCCTTCCTTTCCCTTTAAGCTTTGCTAGTCTTGATACCCTTGGTAATGGGATTGCTGAGTCCTCGTGGCTCACAGATTACTACACCACCAGTTGCAGGTACAGGTTTTGTGATGATCATGATGCGAGAGCGATGTTTACTTGTTTGGAGTTCTTCTTCTGCTTCTTCTTCGTTCAGGGGATAGGTTCCAGGTCGGTAGCCTGGGCTAGCAGGGTGGATGTCGTTTGAGTTTCTGTTTATGTTTCATCCGTAGTCGGATGTTGATCTTATGTGTGATGTATTGATGTATTCTTGCGGCATTTGTATGCCTTGTATGTATCCCCAAATATTATGTAATGTTGATGTAATGATATCCACCTTGCAAAAGCGTCTTCAAGATGCGCTTCTATCCTTTGGTGGGACCGTCGAGTTCCTTTAGGATAGGGTCGCATCTTGGGCGTGACAGGAATGAATCCGATCGCGACTATATGAATAAGCCTCCTGTTGAACCAAGGTTGTCTGAAGAAGCTCCTTAACCCGACGCGTCTCGACCGCCGCTGGAGAATCGCCTTCGATCGGGATGGCCGCCAGCCGTTAAGCAGCAGCGACAATGTTGTCCATCGGGTTAGAGTAATGACCCGGTGGCGTGGGGACATGCAGTGTTACAATGTTGTTATGACGAGGCGGATCCGCCAAACGTGGCTGAACCGGCGCCCTTGCTCCAGGTGCCTCCGCTCGGTTTACCACCGGCGGATTACTGGTCCCTGCTCCTGGGGTGTTAAAGAGATTTCAAGCGTCATAAACCGGCAGCAGGCGAGATCGGTGCCTCCCCTTTAGGACTTCGTTCGACGCACTCTGATCCACCATAATCTGGTAAGGTTGTGCATCCAAAGCGGCCCGCTCCGTGGCTATCCTGGTATCCTCAGCTCCTATGTCGACTTTGGCCAGGGTGATCTGATCTTTCACTTTTGTGATTTCCGCATTGTGTGCATCCTGATCCGCCGGGTTAACCTCCGCCATCAGTGTTGCCAACGCGTCAAGCAAATCAGATAGAACCTGAGCTGGCGGTCGCACAGGGCCTCCTGCCCCAGCCGCTGCCGCCGCTGCCGATCCGGAAATTATCGCCGCTGCGGTCGAAGAGTGGAGCGCCGGTTGCGTGCCGGCCATGAAAATCGCAACCCGGTTTGGCAGATCAAAGGGGTCCGGAATACTGTCGCCATCGGAACAGCCCCCAACCCGGCCATCTTGTAACTGATATAACGACTCGGTTTCTCCAGTCGATGACTCGTCGCCGGAATAAACGACGGTCTCACCACCAGATTCCGATCTATCCTCAGATTCCCCTCCATGGATAACTCCCACGAAGGCACGCTTCATGACAGGCTTGACCCGGGGAGATCTCGCACGCTGAGCCGTTTCGACGAGGTCGGTGCAAATGTCCGGCTCAGGGCCCGGTTCGGCGATCTTGCCAATGAAAATGTGTATGCCACAAAAGGGGACCCGGTAACCGTACTCGATTGAGCCGGCCTCGGGGCCTCAGCCTGCATCGTCGATGTAGAGCTTGCCGCGACGACTCTTGGTCATCCGGCCCACAGCGTAACCCTTGAGTCCTTCGAAGTTGCCCTTCAAGAACTTGAAACCATCGTGCGATGGCCCCACGGTGGGCGCCAACTGTCGTGGTTTTGTCGGCAGATGTCCTAGAGAAAGGACTTAGTCGTGGAGCCATCGCTACGGGTTAGCTTAAATGGGTTAAAGCAGACAAGGGACGCAAGAGAGTTTTATACTAGTTCGGCCCCTTACGATGAAGGTAAAAGCCTACGTCTAGTTGTGATGGAATTGATGGGGTTTCGATGACCATGGAGCGAATACGCTTTGCCTGAGTCTCGAGTTGTTGTTTTCTGTTTTTCTTGAACCACCGCTGGGTCGTCCCCTTATATACATGGGTTGACGCCCGTCGGTTTACAGAATCCCGAGGCCGGCTCATAATCGTGTCCGGCTCGGTCTCTGCTACTTCTATCTTACAACACAAGTTTACATATCAACGCCGGTTTATGTCTACAAGCCTTAAACCGGCTTTGGGCCCTGGGCTTTCATAAAGCATCACCGTCTGTCTTCATGGACTTTAGATCCAGATGAACTACTTATGGGGTTAACCCGGCCTCTCCTGGCCGGTTTACGCCCAGTGGTAATATCCCCAACAGGGAGGATAATAGTTCGGCCCTGGCTCCCTTGTTCCACCTTTATGACTCCTTCCCTGTCGCCTCGATTTCCACACGCTGGGCGAATGCGAACGGTCCAAATTTTTTTATTAAAAAGAAAATACCCGGTCACACAGGGACAGCGCCTATATAAACAGGTCATATCCTCCAAGTGCCATCCACACCGCACAGAAAAAACACCAAGATTAGCCACGAAAAAGATTCCAAACATGGCCAGCGCCCAAGCTCTTCTTCACGCCCCATGGCCCTCAAGAGGGAGATTGGCAGAGCTGCTCAGTGCCTCATCTTCAGCTGAGTCAACTCTAGACGCAGGGACATCTACCCTCGCATATCTAGTCTCCGTTCAAGCGGGATTGGCCTCAATCGGCAATGATGTGATGGCTGAAAGTTTCCCCAACCCCAATAAGGAGGATAGGGTGTGCTTCATTCCATTCCTTTTGCGGGGCTTAGGATTTCCAATCCATCCCTTTCTCACGGGTCTATTGGAATTTTACGGCATCCAGCTGCACAACCTCACCCCAGGTTCGATTCTGCACATCTCAGGTTTCGTTGCTCTCTGCGAACTGTTCTTGGGCATCGAGGCCCATGTCGAACTATGGAAAAAGTTCTTTTGCCTAGTCCCCCGCCATCGAGGAGGTTCTATATTTGAAGTGGGCGGTGCTGAAGTATGGCGCATAGCCGGATCCGGATACCCCGTTGGAACTACCAAAGAGGTATATCCATAGTGGTCTTCGGAGTGGTTTTATATAGATGACGTCCCACTGCTGGACCCAGTTCGGCGCAGCCTTCCTAAATTTTCCAGCGCTCCCCTAAAGAAACACCTCGACTGGCGTCCCCAAAATCCTAAAGAGGAGGACAGTGCAGAAATAAAAAGATTGGTCAGCAAGGTCAGAATACTAGCCCATATCGAGCTATCGATAATCGAGGTCATGGCCATTGCAATAAAAAGATGTGTCTAGCCTCTCCAATCTAGAGTAACTCCCTTATGGTGTCACAACGGAGAAGACGACGCATCCCGCTACAGACGCAAGGGTCTGGATACCCCAGCCAAACAGGCCGTGATCTTGGCCGATCTGTATAAGGGCGAAAAGGAAGACTTCCTCCGCTTAAACTGTCGGGAAGTTTACTCCATGTACAATCCCATTGGATGGGTGAGATTTCGATTACATGTGCTGCCTTATTGCTGTCACGGTACACTAATCCAGTTGTTCTTTGTTGTTACAAAACAGTCATGGAAGGAGATGATCGAGGACGTTCACTGTCCTGCCCCACAGCCAGAGGATCACAATCACGACGAAGACCCTGGCTTCCGAGAGGATCCTGATATATACATAGGGTTTGATGATGGGGTATTTTATCAAACGAGCCTTGATGGCTTGGAAGTGGCTATTACAGCCGACTACCCGCGCCCCTATCCCTTCTCCATCGTAAGTATTCAAAGAGCTTTTCTCGAAAACGAAGTCCCTACCTGCACCTTTATTCCTCATATTAAGCCGTACTTTATAGGATCGGCGCTCGGCAGGCCGCACCCCCTCGAGGGCGGCCCCTACGCAGGGTAATCGTTCAAAGCGAAAGGATACCGGGAGCGCCGTAGAAACCTCACAGTATTTGAAGAGGTACGTCCGTTTAATACGTGCCTAGGCATGAGTTCAGTTCATTTAAAGTTCCATTCTGTCTTTGGTTTAGGAGGAGCACATGGCAGCCAGTGGGAAAACGGCCTGCTAGCCGGGTGTCAGCCAATCCGGCTGATGCAACGCCAATTCCACCGCCTCATGAGAATTCAGATGATGTATCTGTCATGAATTCCGAGGTGGAGAGCGTAATGAATCACCATCGACTCAAAGAGGCCATGTGCGCTCCAACTTTTTCTGAACAGGAATTTGCCGCACTCAGCCACTACAAAAAAAGACACTTCCATGATGATACGTATTTGTCACAGTAGGTCACGTTTTCTTTCATGCATGTACATCCATGACAAATTTATGACAGAATCAAGATAGTCATACCTGTGCTGTCAAAGAAGTGTTCCATGACATTACAAAAATTATTATCACGGAAGTGTCCACTTCCATGACGATAAATCGCGCGTCGTAGAAGTGCTTTCGTCAAGGGTGACCAACATGTGGCATCCACCGTAATGGGACGCCGTTAAGCTATCGGGTCCGGTTTTGGATCCGATAACCCGTTAACAGCCCGGACCAATGGGAATTTTCCACGTGTAAAATTCTCATTCGCCGGAGGAAACACGTCAGCTCAACGTTCGGACAGATGTCATCCACTCATTGGACAGGAGGAGCCTATGATACGTCGACACATGGCACGGCCCAACAGAGGCCCATTCCAGTGAAAAAGGCCGGGCCTGTCAAAATAAGCGGGCCGGCCCATTAGCGGCCTACTTGAGTCAGGCCCATTTACAAGTACGGCCCATACAAGTTACACATAATCGGCCCATCAAAGGCCCATTCTAGATTCGACAATTTCCAGCCCATCGTCAGTTTAAGCCCGTTAACGGCCCACTATGTTTTGGGCCCAATTGCGGCCCGAGCTTCTTTCGGCCTGTTAGCAGCCCATCGTCAGTTCCAGCCCGTTAACGGCCCGGAACGTCTTTCGGCCTTTTCTCGGCCGATTTTGCAGTTGGGCCAATTCTAGCCCGCTGTGACTTTAGGCCTGTCCTCGGCCCATTCAATAAAGGGGCCAACTCATAGCCCATTTTGTCTCTCAGCCTGTTAAGGGCCCGCACAACAGTTGGGCTTTTGACTTTAGGTCCATTAGGGGCCCATGTTCCGCAGGGCATCATTTCAGCCCAACGCGACTTTTGGCCTGTTAAAAGCCTAGTTCGCAAATTGGGCCTCCTCTGGCCCATAATACTTTTGGCCTCTTACTGGCCCGTAAAGTAAAAGGGCCGAGACAAAATTGACATTTATTTCGGCCCGCTAAAGGTCCGTAGGCCATTTCCATTTATACGGCCCTATCAAGCTTTAGGCCTGTTGACAGCCTACTAAGAGCCGTTGTTACGGCGGGCCCATTTCGGATCCACTTAATATTATTTTGACCAGCCCAATTAAGGCCCGCTTTGACTGCACAGTTCGTTTGTATGGCGTCCAGGAAATGTTTGGGCGGGTTGGCCCCCGTTTCAATGATATAGCATATCCAACAAATATCCTACTCTATACTATCGCCTCCAAAAAACATACACTATGCAATAAAAATCATAGAAACGTAGAATAATCCTACACTATACAATAAAAAAATTACAGCCGAATATACCCACTGGGCATTATAGTTCGGCACCAGTGATTATAAAGCATACACAAACAGCAAATTACATACACTGGACAAATAAAGCTCATACATCATGGATACGCATCAACAGAACTTACCATTTGAACTATAATCTCTTCAGAGAAAAGGATTGGCCGGATTCAGATAGCACAAATTTCAGTCTGCAAAATCTCCAATTCCTTCGTGGTTACCTCAGTGTCTTGTTTCATTTTTTCGACTCCTGCATCTAATACCTGCATGTCCAGTCTCAACTTGTTGATTGTACGTTGAGAATCATGTACACGTTGTCTTGCCACCTCTACTTGATGCTCGAGAACATCAGCACATTCCAATTCCAATCCATAATCATTCGGTAACGGCCATGTCGCATTGCTCGCAGATCTTTGTGTTGATGTCACTTCATCCTGAAATGTTTCTTTAAGTACACATGACTAGGGCAAAAATATAGTTACAACAGTGAAGCGAGCAAGACAGATTATTTTGTACATGGCAAAACAGGACTAACAATAATGGTACACATCATAAAGCATAAGCAGGTGATATTTTAAAAATTATAAAAAAGGTTGTCTGTGCAGCCTGCATACAGAAATCTCTCTTAGCTCACCAGAGGAGCATGATGTTGGGGCCCAATCCAAAACACGGACAAGTTACAAATTTGGACAGCATGTTGCGTATAAGTAAGCAAGTAGTTGGCCATTCTGTAGCTCAATTAAAGTCTTAGGGAGCATAATGAACAACAGAGGGATTCATACAAACCTACTAGAGCAAGCAAAACTATGCAATCATTAGCCTAGTATAAACTAGATTGTAAGCCTCATGCAATAATAGTTGGTTAATACTAGGCTAATGAACAGTAGAGGGATTTGTGGAATTGAACTGTTGAGTTGGATACAGTGACTTACCTTAACTGGTTGAACAGGCTCAGCGCAGCGCCTACTTCTCTTGCAAGGCTCCTTCCTAACATCTTGTACTTGGAAATCCTCAATCTTATCTTCATTGCACGCCCTCTACAAGGTCACACAAACTAGTTACTCGTCTCCTTCGAAGATAAATATGCATACTTTCCAGTCTGTGAACAACACAAAAGGATGAGATGATAACAAAACAATACCACATAATGAAACATGCCACATCTCTTGCACTTGCACACAATGAACTAAGTGTTGGGAAACGTAGCAATAATTCAAAATTTTCCTATGTGTCACCAAGATCAATCTAGGAGATGCTAGAAACGAGAGAGAGGGAGTGCATCTTCATACCCTTGAAGATTGCTAAGCGGAAGCGTTACAAGAACGCGGTTGATGGAGTCGTACTCGCGGCGATTCAAATCGTGGAAGATCCGATCTAGCGTCGAACAGACGGCGCCTCCGCATTCAACACACCTACAGCCCGGGGACGTCTCCTCCTTCTTGATCCAGCAAGGGGAGAGGAGAAGTTGAGGGAGAACTCCAGCAGCACGACAGCATGGTGGCAATGAAGCTCGTGGTTCTCCGGCAGGGCTTCGCCAAGCACTTCGGAGGAGGAGGAGATGTATGAGGAGGAAGGGGGCTGCGCCAAGGGAAGGGTGTGGCTGCCCTCCCACCCCCTCACTATATATAGGGGAAGGGGAGAGGGGGCCGACCCCTCTAGATGGATCTAGAGGAGGAGGCGGCGGCCAGGGGAAACCCTAGATGGGTTTGGGCGCCCCCACCCCCTAGGAAACTTGCCCCCCAAGCCGGGATGGGCGGCTGCCCTAGGGGTGGCGCCCCCACCTCTCCTGGTTAAGTGAGAGGGGTTGGGAGGGGCGCACAGCCCCTTAGTGGGCTGGTTTGCACCTTGCCCTTGGCCCATAAGCCCCCCCAACGCTTGCCGGGGCCTCCGAAACCCCTTTCGGACATGCTGGCCATAGCCTGGTACCCCCGGAACGATTCCGATCTCCAATACCCTTCATCCAATATACCGATCTTCACCTCCGAACCATTCCGAAGCTCCTCGTCATGTCTGGGATCTCATCCGGGACTCCGAACAACCTTCGGTAACACCATACTATTTCCCATAACAACTCTAGCGTCACCGAACCTTAAGTGTGTAGACCCTACGGGTTCGGGAACCATGCAGACATGACCGAGACACCTCTCCGACCAATAACCAATAGCGGGATCTGGATACCCATATTGGCTCCCACATGTTCCACGATGATCTCATCGGATGAACCACGATGTCGGGGATTCAATCAATCCCATATACAATTCCCTTTGTCTATCGGTATGTTAGTTGCCCGAGATTCGATCGTCGGTATCCCTATACCTTGTTCAATCTCGTTACCGGCAAGTCTCTTTACTCGTTCCGTAACGCATGATCCCGTGGCTAACTCATTAGTCACATTGAGCTCATTATGATGATGCATTACCGAGTGGGCCCAGAGATACCACTCCGTCATACGGAGTGACAAATCCCAGTCTCGATTCGTGCCAACCCAACAGACACTTTCAGAGATACCTGTAGCGCACCTTTATAGCCACCCAGTTATGTTGTGACGTTTGGTACACCCAAAGCATTCCTACGGTATCCGGGAGTTGCACAATCTCATGGTCTAAGGAAATGATACTTGACATTAGAAAAGCTTCTAGCAAACGAACTACACGATCTTGTGCTATGCTTAGGATTGGGTCTTGTCCATCACATCATTCTCCTAATGATGTGATCCCGTTATCAATGACATCTAATGTCCATGGTCAGGAAACCATAACCATCTATTGATCAACGAGCTAGTCAACTAGAGCCTCACTAGGGACATGTTGTGGTCTATGTATTCACACATGTATTACGGTTTCCAGTTAATACAATTATATCATGAACAATAGACAATTATCATGAACAAGGAAATACAATAATAACCATTTTTTATTGCCTCTAGGGCATATTTCCAACAATGAGCATTTACTATGTCTGCACTATGTAAAAACTTGGCATACCTTCGAATTGGATCTCCAGGTACTCTTGGAGAGCCTACTTTAGTGTACAGCAAACCTTTATGTCACCTATGAGTTAGACAACGCCCCACTACAGCAGCCCTTAGTGTTTAAATCGTTGACAAGCTCTGTTAGAGTGTTAGGTCAAGAACAGCAAGTAATCAAAGCAAACAGTCCTAGTATGGTTGGCTGATGCAAACAACAATTGAATAGATGTGTGAGCAAATCTTACATATCAAAAAAATAATTAAAGAAGGAGGCTTAAAGACCATCACTTGACTGACCAGATATAAGGGGCATTTAAACATCATGTGCAACGTATGAACTAAAATAAACATTGCATATTCCAGATTCTCCAATGGAATGCACATGTATTAGGTTATGCCATGTATGATGATGCCTAAATGTACACTATAGCAGGCAGGAGTGATTCATCATTGCACGGACAATTGAATTGAAGGTTCAGGGACAGTTTGATTCCGCCTTTTCAGGGCTTATTGTCAGAATAAGCCAAAAGATGTAAAGAAGTCATTTTTGAGTTATGGGCTTGGGCTTAACTTATTTCGCTTTGGAGGGGGGTGTTTCGGGTAGAAGCTCACTAAAAAATGAAGGGAAGGGGAATACTGAAATGACTCTATTGTCTTCCTGTATTACACTCAAAATGCAACTGATCACGCCTGCGTCACACCTGACCGCCAAGTAAAAACAAACACGCAAGCGTTCATTGCCCTGCCCGCTTGCATCTCCTCTCCCCTTCCCCTCTACCTTGATCCCCTACCACCAGCCCTAGGGTTCCTCCAGCGAGCCGTCGCCTCTGGTCCCATCTGGCCTGGTCCTCGACGATGCTCTGTCCAGCTAGGCTACATGGCCGGCAGGTAGGGGCAAATCTCCCTGGCTACTCCTCCCTCTGGCGCCGCCCCTCCCTCTCATGGTCTCCGGCAGCTACTCCACTGTGGTCCGTCCAACGCACTACTCCGGCGGGCGCCGCACAACTACGGCTGATGCCACGCTGCAGCAGAAGGCACCTTATTCCCCCTCCCCTCCTCCCAGGCCATGCCCTTGAGGTGCTGTTGAAGGATGAGCTCATCCAACAAGGTGAGGATCTCCTCTGATTTTTTGCCAAATTTTCATTCTGATCCACTATACGATGAATTGCTATGAGCTGCTCCTGCTGCTGCTATATGATGCATTGCTATGAGCTGCTCCTGCTCCTGCTATATGATGAATTGCTATGAGTTGCTTCTGCTATATGATAAATTGCTATGAGTTGCTGCTGCTGCTATATGATGAGTTGCTATAAGCTGCTCCTGCTGCTGCTGTATGATGAATTGCTATGAGCTGCTCCTGCTGCTGCTATATGATTAATTGCTATGAGCTGCTCCTTCTGCTGCTATATGATGAATAGCTATGAGATGCTACTGGTATATGATGAATTGCACACTGCTGCTGCTGTTGTATGATGAGTTGCTATGAGCTGCTACTGGTGCTATATGATGCTTTCGGGTGCTGCTGCTATATGATAATAACCAGCCAGTTGGACCATCGAGTTTCAATAAATAATTGTTATTTATTTAAATGTGGGTCATGCATTCTTCGTTTAAATTAGGCAATGAGATCTCTATGGAAGACATTGACCAAAGTAGATTGTGCCAAGTAGATGGTATCTTTGTATTTGCATTTTGAACAAATAGTGATGGCATGTTTTCCTATCATATTAATTACTGCACTGGGTTCAATTTGTGATGTTTGCAAGTCAAATTATTTTTCATATGGGCAGCAAAATGAAAAAATATAATGCAATCTAGAATTTTCACTGATCATACCAAAGATAAGCTGAAAAGGAAGGCAATGAAAAGAACTGGTTGGCTTATTACCTGGAGCTTATATTCACAGGTGCTTATTTTCTTAAGGTAACTCGTAATAACTGTTCCTACGAAACTTGGCCAATAGAACTGACATACAAATAACATGTCACGATGATTGCAATGGAGGAGTGACCTACCATAGCACACTGTATAGGCTCACCGCTGCCTCTCCTTTTTTTGCGATGTTCCATGAAATTGCCACATACATCTTGTACTTTTTCATTGTGTAACCCTATCTACAAGTTGACACGGATAATTTCAGACATCTCTACATGATAATACATTGCATATCCCTTGCGCATATTTAAACCACCTATTAATGATTGTGTGCGTAGCATAAACTAGCCATGACTCTGTGTGCTGGACTAGCAGGCACTCTAAGGGAGCCTAATGTAGTGCACTAGAATTCTTACATGCCACCTACGATTTTGTCTAATGTACTGCCTCTGTTCCTAAATATATGTCTTTGTAGAGATTCTAGTATGGAACACATCCAGATGTATATAGATGCATTTTCGAGTTCAGATTCACTCATTTTGCTCCGTATGTAGCCTATAGTGGAATCTCTAGAAAGACTTATATTTAGGAACGGAGGTACGAGGTAGTATCATGTATGACATCTACATATCTAATTTAGCAGCCAGTAGTAGAAATCATTGTCTTCACAAAGGGATTACTGGTCGAAAATTCTAGCAAAGCACGCTGGCAGGCACACAACAATACAAGAGAGAGAGACACACACTTACAAGATCATAGCAATGCCTCAGTCCAGGATCTTGGTTGGCCAAGATGTTAGATCCAGAAGGAACATCGTCCTTGTAGTTTTTGGTAGCTGCATAAAGGTAACATTTACCTGTTAGTATATTTGAAGTACATCGGGCAGGTGATGCTGGATGAGTTTAAAGGTGACAAGTACCTAGGCCATGGCGCGTTGTTGGCATCTTGCCAGACGGTGGGAATCAGGTTAGAAACGTCAAGGGTGATGACGCTGCGCTGGCTGTCGGGGTCCGGTAAGGAGATCTAGAACCGTCGAGTAGGTGTTTGTGGAGCGGCTCCGGTAGGGTGGACTACAGTGTGGGCGAAGCAGATCTGTGTCCATGGACGAGGGCATCGGTGAAGCTGCTCCGGTGGTTGGGTTAAGGATGGTGTCGACGATGCGGATCTGCGGCCATAGACGGGGCGTCAGAAGCTGCTCCGGTAGCTTGGATGAGGGTGCGACGAAGCGGATCCGTGGCCGTGGACTTGTGAGTTGGCAAAGCGGCCCCGTAGGGTTGAGAATGTGTAGGTGAAGCTACTCTGTTAGGGTTGACGATGGTGTCGGCGAAGCGGCTCCGGTAGGGTTGAGGAAGGTGTCGGCGAAGAGGATCGGAGGCCGTCGGTGGGGCGGCTCCGGGGGGTGTGGACGAAGCGTCTCCGGTGGGGAGTACGAATAAGCCGCTCCAGAAGCGCTGCGATTGACGAGAGTACCGGCAAAGCAGATCCGGCACCGTGGACAAGGCCGGCACTGAATGGGCTGTGGTACAGTGGTGGATGAGCAGCCTACTTGTTTCTAGTGGAGGTGGGAGGGGTAGATGCGGCCGAAGAAGCAGATCCGGTGAGGTGGACGCCACTGGCAGTGAATGGGCTCTGCTACGCCGGTGGATGAGCAGTCTAGCGTTTTGAGATGGGAGGGGTAGAAAGGCCGATGAAGTACGGACGGGGTGATGTAAGATGCTCTGGTGTTGTGGAGTTAGTCGTTTTTGCGGGAGGGGGAGAGGAAATGGGGGTGCCGTGTGGTAGGGGGAACCGGAAGTTACCAAAGCAGCCCCGACCTATTATGTAGATGAGGGCGGTGTTGTTACTGTTGTTCTCCGTGCACCAAGGACAAAAGGGGAATTTCGCATGCTAAAGACTAGGTGGCGGAAATTTTAGAAGGAGGCGGGAGATTTTGCCGTCCGCGGCATTGTTCGTATCCAGTTTCAAATAATTTTGGACCGTGCTAGCGGGAAGGTCATGCGAGACTGTGTACACGGGGCACGCGTCAACAGTTAATAACTGGTGTGAAGTCCACCCTAGAAAAAAGACAATAACTCGGGATGATGCGCCGATAAGTTGGACGTTCACACGGGCGCGACCAATCGTACAGGTTTAGAGGCACGTTCACAAAAAAGGGATCAAACGCTCAGCCTATGTATTTGTCGTGTAAATAGATAATTTAGTGCCATTGATTATTTACTTTAAACATAATGCATTGACATGTTAGTGTAGAGGCGCACAAAAAGAAATGGATATTGTAGTCCCACAAAAGAAATGGATATTGTAGTCCGCTACTTAAAAGTGTTACCTCATATGATTACATAGCCTCCATTTCATAAATTGCGTACCCGTTGAATTCAAATATGAATATTACATATATAACTTCATAATAGAAACTTAAATCATCCAAGACTAATGAATTTGAATGCAAGAGTAACAATGGTGCAAGTATGATACGTCTCCGTCGTATATACTTTTCCAAACACTTTTGCCCTTGTTTTGGACTCTAACTTGCATGATTTGAATGGAACTAACCCGGACTGACGCTGTTTTTAGCAGACTTTCCATGGTGTTATTTATGTGTAGAAACAAAAGTTCTCAACCTAAAACTCCACGGAACATCTATTTGGAAAATAAGAAAAATACTGGAAGAAAAATCCACGTCAGGGGGCCCACACCCTGTCCACGAGGGTGGGGGCGTGCCTGCCCCCCCTAGGGCGCGCCCCCTACCTCATGGGCCCCCTGACGCTCCACCGACCTCAACTCCAACTCCATATATTCACTTTCGGGGAGAAAAAAATCAGAGAGAAGGATTCATCGCATTTTACGATAAGGAGCCGTCGCCAAGCCCTAAAATCTCTCGGGAGGGCTGATCTGGAGTCCGTTCGGGGCTCCGGAGAGGGGGATTCGTCGCCATCATCATCATCAACCATCCTCCATCACCAATTTCATGATGCTCACCGCCGTGCGTGAGTAATTCCATCGTAGGCTTGCTGGACGGTGATGGGTTGGATGAGATCTGTCATGTAATCGAGTTAGTTTTGTGAGGGTTTGATCCCTAGTATCCACTATGTTTTGAGATTGATGTCGCTATGACTTTGCTATGCTTAATGCTTGTCACTAGGGCCTGAGTGCCATGATTTCAGATCTGAACCTATTATGTTTTCATGAATATATGTGAGTTCTTGATCCTATCTTGCAAGTCTATAGTCACCTACTATGTGTTATGATCCGGCAACCCCGAAGTGACAATAATCGGGACCACTCCCGGTGATGACCATAGTTTGAGGAGTTAATGTATTCACTATATGTGTTAATGCTTTGGTCCGATACTCCATTAAAAGGAGGCCTTAATATCCCTTAGTTTCCGCTAGGACCCCGCTGCCACGGGAGCGTAGGACAAAAGATGTCATGCAAGTTCTTTTCCATAAGCACGTATGACTATATTCGGAATACATGCCTACATTACATTGATGAATTGGAGCTAGTTCTGTGTCACCCTATGTTATGACTGTTACATGATGAACCGCATCCGGCATATTTTCCATCACCGATCCAATGCCTACGAGCTTTTCACATATTGTTCTTCGCTTATTTACTTTTCCGTTGCTACTGTTACAATCACTACAAAATACCAAAAATAGTACTTTGCTACTGTTACCTTTGTTACCGTTACCACTACTATCATATTACTTTGCTACTAAACACTTTGCTGCAGATATTAAGTTATCCAGGTGTGGTTGAATTGACAACTCAACTGCTAGTACTTGAGAATATTCTTTGGCTCCCCTTGTGTCGAATCAATAAATTTGGGTTGGATACTCTACCCTCGAAAACTGTTGCGACCCCCTATACTTGTGGGTTATCAAGACTATTTTCTGGCGCTGTTGCCGGGGAGCATAGCTCTATTCTTTGAGTCACTTGGGATTTATATCTGCTGCTCACTATGAAGAACTTGAAAGACGCTAAGACAACAATTTATCCCTCAACTACGAGGGGAGGTAAGGAACTGCCATCTAGCTCTGCACTTGATTTACCTTTTGTTTTGAGTAAGCTTGCGACACCTAAACCTGCTTCTGCTATTCGTTCTGATATGTCGCATGTTATTGATGATGCCACTTCTGCTATGCATGATACTTATGATCAAACTACTTCTATGCTTGATACTACTGTGCCACTTGGTGAATTTCTTGATGAACAACTTGCTAGGGTTAGAGAGAATGAAATTATTGATAATATTGATGAAAGTGATGATGAAGACTCTCCCCCTAATAATGAATCGCCTGTTATTCCTGAGGGTTATGTTTTTGAAAAAGAAGCTGCTTTAGCTATTTTAGCTTGCAAAGATAGATACGAGCTCAAGAGGTTATTAGCTAAATGGAAGCAGCAATCTCTTAATGCTAGAATGAAACCTGACCCTGCTTTTGCTACTTCACCTATCCGTGTTACTGATAAGGATTATGAATTCTCTATTGATCCTGATATAATTACGTTGGTTGAATCTGATCCTTTTCATGGCTATGAATCTGAAACTATTGTGGCACATCTTACTAAATTAAATGATATAGCCACCCTGTTCACTAATGATGAGAAATCTCGCTACCTATATATCCTTAAAATATTTCCGTTCTCATTAAAGGGTGATGCTAAGATATGGTTTAATTCTCTTGATCCTGGTTGTATGCGTAGTCCCCAGGATATGATTTATTACTTCTCTGCTAAATATTTCCCTACTCATAAGAGACAAGCTACTTTAAGGGAAATATATAATTTTGTGCAAATTGAAAAAGAGAGTCTCCCACAAGCTTGCGGGAGTCTTCTCTAGTTACTTAATGCTTTGCCTGATCATCCTCTTAAGAAAAATGAAATACTTGATATCTTTTATAATGGACTAACCGATGCTTCCAGAGATTACCTGGATAGTTGTGCTAGTTCTATTTTCAGGGAAAGAACACCGGATGAAGCTGAAATTCTATTGAATAATATGTTGACAAATGAAAATAATTGGACACTTCCGGAGCCAGTTCCTGAGCCTATTCCTAAACCAACTCCGAAGAAAAGAGGTGTTCTGTTTCTCAGTCCTGAAGATTTGCAAGAGGCAAAGAAATCTATGAAAGAAAAGGGTATTAAAGCTGAAGATGTTAAGAATTTACCTCCTATTGAAGAAATACATGGTCTTAATTTACCGCCCGTTGAAGAAATATATGATCTTAATCCTCCACCTATTGAAGAAACTCATGGTCTTGATAACCCGACATAGGTAGTAAAGGTAAATTCTCTCTATAGATTTGACGAAGGTGATATTCCTCACTATAAGTCTGCTAGACAATGCTTAGAAGAGTTTGATAATTTTATTGTCAGACAAGAAACTTCAGTGCTTATTTTGGTAGACAATTGAAATACAATTCCGATACGCTTGAACACTTGGGTGATTATATGTCCAGAGTTAAAGGTGAACTTAAACTCATTACTAAACATGCTTCTATGGTTATCGCTCAAGTAGAACAAGTACTTAAAGCTCAAAATGATTTGCTCAATGAATTGAATAGTAAGAATAATGACTATGCTGTTAGAGTGGCTACTAGAACTGATACAATGACTCAGGAACCCTTGTATCCTAAAGGCCATCCTAAGAGAATTGAGCAAGATTCTCAGAGAAATAATATTGATGCACCTAGTTCTTCTAAAAAGGAGAAAAAGAAAAAAGATAGGACTTTGCATGCTTCTAGTGAACCTATTGCTGAAACACCTAAGAATCCAAATGATATTTCTATTTCTGATGCTGAAACACAATCTGGTAATGAACATGAATCTAGTGAAAATGTTAATGATGATGTTCATGATGATGCTCAACCTAGTAATGACAATGATGTAGAAATTGAACCTGTTGTTGATCTTGATAACCCACAATCAAAGAATCAACGTTATGATAAGAGAGACTTTGTTGCTAGGAAAAATGGTAAAGAAAGGGAACCTTGGGTTCAGAAACCTATGCCCTTTCCTCCCAAACCATCCAAGAAAAAGGATGATGAGGATTTTGAGCGCTTTGTTGAAATGATTAGACCTATCTTTTTGCGTATGCGATTAACTGATATGCTCAAAATGAATCCTTATGCTAAGTATATGAAAGATATTGTTACCAATAAGAGAAAGATATCAGAAGCTGAAATTTCCACCATGCTTGCTAATTATACTTTTAAGGGTGGAATACCAAAGAAACTAGGAGATCCAGGAGTACCAACTATACCATGCTCCATTAAAAGAAACTATGTTAAAACTGGTTTATGTGATCTTGGAGCCGGTGTTAGTGTTATGTCTCTCTCTTTATATCGTAGGCTTGATTCGAATAAGTTGACACCTACTGAAATATCTTTGCAAATGGCTGATAAATCAACTGCTATACCTGTCGGTATTTGTGAGGATGTGCCTATTGTGGTTGCAAACGTTACTATTTCAACGGACTTTGTTATTCTTGATATTCCCGAGGACGATAGTATGTCTATTATTCTTGGAAGACCCTTTTTGAATACTGCAGGGGCTGTTATTGATTGCAACAGAGGAAATGTCACTTTTCATGTTAATGGTAATGAGCATACGGTACACTTTCCGAGGAAACAACCTCAAGTCCACAGTATCAATTCTATTGGAAAAATTCCATCGATTATTTTTGCAGGTTTTGAATTTCCTCTTCCTACTGTCAAGAAGAAATACGATATTCTTATTATTGGGGATGTGCATATCCCCGTTGAGGTAACATAGTGTTATTCGAAATTTCTCCGGTTCCATGTTATTCGGAATGAGTTTATTAACAAGACTTGATCAACCTTGTTAGTGGATCCCTTTTGATGAGCATGAGATGGATAAAACTAGAAGAACAACCTTCTGTACCCTCTCTTTACTTTCTATTATTTAGTAGAAATAAAGTAAAATAGTATTTTTCTGTCTGTTTCCTGAATTATCCGTGCAATAAAAAATACCCCAAAAAATAAAAGTTCTCCGAATGCCCTGAAAATGAAATATGATTTTTTCTGGAATATTTGAGAATATTTGGCACTGAGAACATAGCAGGAGGGGCAAGCACCGGGCCACGAGGGTGGAGGGCGCGCCCTACCCCCTGGGCGCGCCCCCTGCCTCGTGGGCCCATGGTGGCCCCCTCCAATTATGCCTGCACCCACACACTTCTTCTTCCTCCCAAAAAAATCACTATCCAGCTCAAGCACGAGTTCTAGCTCATTTTGCTGCAATTTTTGATCTCCTTGCTCAAAGCACCTCTCACAAAACTGCTTGGGGAGATTGTTCCTTGGTATGTGACTCCTCCATTGGTCCAATTAGTTTTTGCTCTAGTGCTTTATTCATTGCAAATTTGTGCTGCCTAGGTGACCTTGTTCTTGAGCTTGCATGTCTTATATGGTTCCAAGTAGTTCTAATGCATCATATAGGCTCTAGGCACTTGTAGGAGTAGTTGCTATCAAATTTTGTTGAGTTTGGTTCACTTTTATTTGAAGTTACTAAAAATTTCAGAAATTTTTCAGAGGAAGAAATATGATTAGGAAAATGTTCCAAGGTGGTTCTTCAAGGAAGCAAGGACCCATGCTTGCAATGCGTGATGCTGACAATGAGCCACCAAGGGACGCTCCAGTGCGGCCTTGTGAATGGCCTTCAGAAAACTTTATGGATCGAGCGGGAATCAAGGAAGAATTTAACGCATATTTGCGTAACGCTGATCTTGTGAGCTTCGAGGCAGAGAAGTGCCGCCAATACCACTATCTCACTAGTTCATTTGTGAGGAGGTTTGAATTTTCATCTTCACGTAATTCTCCAACTGTCCTGTTTGATCTTTATGAAAATTCTTATACGATGGACTTAGAGGATTTTACCACTGCTTGTGAACTTCCACAATGGGGTAGTGCTAGTGAACCTCGCAAATCTGAATTTAAAAATTTTCTTGCTAGTATAACTGTGGGGGAATCTAGAGATATAGCACAAGCTACCATTGGGAGCATCCATTTTCCTGCTATACATTATTTTGCTCTCTTCATAGGTAGATGCATAAATGGTAAAGATGAAGCAAGTCATATGTGTGTCCTGTCACGACCGGTTTTCCAATAAAACATTTATTGAGAAACCGATCCCTTTAACGGACCAGTAGAGAAGAATCCTTCTTACTGGTAGACAAATTCTTGATTACAGAAATATCCAGGAGTACTAAATATAATACAAGGTTGAGCGGAGGCTGCTCAACAATTTATTACAAGCACGCCGATATTATACATAAAGGCGGATATGACACAAGGGGTATGGTGGCATAACTACTGACTCGCAATAAAAGTGGTGGTGGATATGTCACAGTGAAGTGGGTGACATGACTCCTAAATCTTACAGCTCATCGAGCATCGGAGTGAGGCTCGAGGACTTTTATTGGGTTGCGGAAGCGTATATAATACATGTGACCAAATCCAGGATCGCACGGGACTGACTGGGACTCCTCTAGGCGTCGGACTCTCTATCAAACTCATCATCCATGAGATCGCCTTCGTCAACATCTGGCCAAATCAACAAGCCAGGTGAGTACTATGAAAGTACTCGCAAGACAGTTTGGACATAAGATATAACAAATGCAAACATGATGCACATGAGCAGATTAATAATGCACACTCCGATAATAAACTTGCACTGCATGGGAAATAAAAAGGAAGTCGGGCGGTAGTCCTCCCGAAATCCCAATGTAATATTGAAGGCCAATCGAGTGTCTGAAATGACTCCTCGAAAGGGTACAAATAAATTAACAATGCCGCAGTCGGGCGTCAAGGCGACACCACATAAAGGGCTCATAATGGAATATAAACGACAGTGCGTGCCACAGTCGGACGTCTGAGCAACATCACGTAAAGGGCTTATATCAAAAGTAAATAACAAGAGTGCCATAGTCAGACGTCTGAGCGACATCACATAAAGGGCTTATATCAAAAGTAAATAACAAGAGTGCCAGAGTCGGACGTCTGAGCGACATCACATAAAGGGCTTATATCAAAAGTAAATAACAAGAGTGCCACAGTCGGACGTCTGACCGACATCACATAAAGGGCTTATATTTCATAACTCGATATTCCAGTAGCTCATGAAGTTAAATCATCTCAAGGAAATACTCAGGTACGAAATAATAAAATGGTTAGTCCATCCACAGGAATAACATTCAACCGGGTTTACCACTCAAGCTTGTTCACCGGGGATTTCCACGGAGACTGACACAAGGACTGACACTGAGACTGATATGGATACTATTTGGATACACTGACCCAGGTCCTTGACCATGGACACGATGACTCGGAAGGTTTTGACTCTGCAGAGTTTGTACTCTTAACCACAGCCAACGGATTTCAGTAGTCACAAGGGACTAGTTCCGTTTACGGTATTTTAGGAGAAACACATCTAACCAGTACACACCCATTCCACATTCCGTTGCCAGGAATCACCCAAAGCAACGTTCAAGAAAAACCTTGAGACGGGGAGGCTACAACCTCGCGTAGCATGGGATCAAATTTATATCGCGCGCTCTAAGGGGTGCCCCCCTCTCGGTCCCAACCGGAAACACCCATCCCCCCTGACCGAATGACTGGCTTTAATCCAGGGCCATGGAACCCTCATCCCGGCCCCTCTATTTGGTGTCAACAAGGAAAGAGGTTTGCAACTTACTAAACCGTATTCTTTGCAGAAAACATGTGGCAGCACGGAAAGGGACGAACGGTAACGTGGCTCGGCCCACGTTAACGTCGGAGTTTAATGGTTGACATAAGACTGGCATGCTACAACAATACCATCTTATTACCTCTCATGTCACCACATGATCAGGTCATCTCCCATCAAAAGATCACATCAAACTTCAAAGCATACTGGTAGTTGCCTTGCATGCAACGTAGCACTCACTGATGCCCATATGCCATGCACAAACTATTCAAGCAAACATGCAAAACACTCATCATATCAAAGGTTCAAACATGCTTGCCTGGTTCGGAGAAGTCAGAGTCTAGCTCGGCGAAGTTCGCGGCTTCGTCACCTCCTCCGGAATCTACGGTATAAAGAAACCGTATACTAACGTGAATACCATTGCTTGTATAAAAATTATTCCAAATTTTTTCCAAATAAATACTATAAAAACTATACGAAAATATAAGACTGACAAAAAAAGAATCAATCAAAAAGCACCTTTTGTTTAAAAGATATAAGGGTTTTAGTCCAAGGAATAATCTGTGATGAAACAGAAAAGATCCAGGGGCTTGTTTGAAAAAGCAGAAAACGCATCGGTACGAAATACGCCAGCCCAGAAGGAAAACACATTTTGCCCGAAGGCGCCTTCAGAAAACGGTTCGAAGGAGAAGAAAGAGGGGCTGACGGGGGGGGGGGGTCCCACCCGTCAGGTTCAAACTCCGAACAGGTCTCGCCGGCACCCGAAGGCTGCGGTGGCCGGCGGCGTTGATCCACGGCGGGGTAGGGGGATCGGAGGGTACCTACGGGTTCAGGGTGTCCTTCCGCGTCGGTGGGTGGTGGACTTGACCGTCGGCGAGCACCACGGCGACGGCGGCCTTATCTCCGGCGGACGGTGGTTCGGGCGAGGATGAAACTCTCCTTCAAATCACCTCCTTCAAATCAAATAATTTTTTTGATAAAACCAAATAAATTTTTTTGGGTTTCACAACACCTACCCCCTTAGGAAAAATCTCGTCCCCGAGATTTCAGCTGATCCTCAAATAGATGTGGGTATTCTACCTGAAGAACATCCTCTCTTTCCCATGTTGCTTCATCCTCGGTGTGATTGCTCCACTGAACCTTGAAAAAATTAATTGTTTTCTGACGGGTCCTCCTTTCAGACTCTTCCAATATTTTTACTAGCCGCTCTCTGTAGGTGAGGTCTGGTTGCATGTCAATGCTCTCATGAGATACATGCTTTTCTGGGTTGCTCACACATTTCCTCAACTATGAGACGTGGAACACGTCATGGACGTCTGACAGCTCTTTGGGTAGGTCTAGCTGGTAGGCTACTATGCCTCTTCGTGCAACCACACAGAAAGGTCCAATAAATCTTGGGGCTAGCTTTCCTTTAATTTTGAACCGTTGCAGGCCCCTCATAGGAGACACTCGTAGGTACACATATTCACCGGGTTCAAAGCTGACCTTACGATGTTTTCGATCGTAATAGCTCTTTTGTCGGCTTTGAGCCGTCTTGAGTCGGTCCCTGATTTGTTTAACTTTCTCCTCGGCTTCCTTGAGCATGCCTGGGCCGAAGATACGACTATCACCTGTTTCTGACCAATTTAATGGGGTACGACATCTCCGTCCGTACAATGCTTCAAAAGGTACCATTTGTAGGCTGGCTTGGTAACTGTTGTTGTATGCGAACTCGGCATATGGCAAGCTTTCCTCCCAACTGGTTCCATAGGTGAGAACAGAGGCTCTCAGCATGTCTTCTAGGATTTGGTTCACGCGTTCAGTTTGTCCATCAGTCTGGGGGTGGTACGCTGTACTGAATGCTAGTTGCGTCCCCAGAGCTTGTTGTAGATGATCCCAAAATTTAGAGACAAATTGAGTGCCCCGGTCGGATATTATGGTCTTTGGGACTCCATGCAGACAAACTATACGGGAGAGATAAAGCTTAGCAAGCTTCTGAGTGGAGTAGGTCATCTTCACGGGAATGAAATGTGCTACCTTGGTTAGCCTATCTGTGATGACCCATATGGCATCATTTCCGCGTTGTGATCGAGGTAGTCCGACGATAAAATCCATTCCAATTTTGTCCCATTTCCACTCAGGTATCCTGTTTGGCTATAGCAGCCCTGCTGGTTTTTGGTGCTCGGCTTTAATGCGCTGACACGAATTACAACATGCAATGAATGTGGCTATATCCCTCTTCATACCGTGCCACCAAAATCTTTCCTGAATGTCTTTGTACATTTTGGTTCCTCCAGGGTGGATTGAATATGGGGCGGTGTGGCCTTCGGTTAGGATTTGCAGTTTGAGGTCCTCAATGTTTGGTACGCAAAGTCTGTCCCCGTACCATAATACTCCCTCTTTGTCTACGACGAACTCTGAAGCCTTGCCAAGGCTCACTTTTCTCTTTATACCTTCGATGCTGGGATGTCCATGCTGAGCCTTCTTAATCTGTTCTATTAGGGTGGGCTGTATCTCCAGATTTGATACGTTGCCCTCAGTGACTATCACCATGTTGAGTTTGGCGAACTCCTGCTGAAATTCAGGCCTCAAATTCTGTAGACTGTCGTTGCCCGAGCTGGGGTTTCGACTAAGAGCGTCTGCCACTACATTCGCTTTTCCTGGATGGTAGTGAATGACGACATCATAATCCTTGACTAATTCCAACCAGCGTCGTTGTCATAAATTAAGCTCTGGTTGTGTGAAAATATATTTAAGGCTTTTATGATCCGTATATATTTCACAACGATTCCCCAGCAAAAAGTGCCTCCACTCTTTGAGTGCATGGATGACTGCTGCTAGCTCCAAATCATGAGTAGGATAATTTTCTTCATGCTTCCGTAGTTGCCTGGAAGCATATGCGACAACTTTGCCGTCCTGCATCAATACGCACCCGAGGCCCTTCTGGGATGCGTCGCAATACACTTCAAAACTTTTGTGTATATCCGGCACAACCAAAACTGGTGCTGTTGTTAATTTCCTTTTGAGTTCTTGGAAGCTTTTCTCGCACGCTTCAGTCCATGCAAATTTCTTATCCTTCTTGAGTAACTGTGTCATTGGTTTTGCCACGGTGGAGAATCCCTCAATAAACCTTCGGTAATATCCAGCCATTCCTAGGAAACTTCGTACATCTGTTACGTTGGCTGGCGGTTTCCAGCCAAGAACAGCCTTGACTTTTTTCTGGGTCTACGGCAACGCCTTCTTGGGTCAATACATGGCCTAGAAAACCAACCTGCCTCAGCCAAAATTCACATTTGCTAAATTTGGCGTACAATTGATGTTTCCTTAATTCTCCCAATACAATTCTGAGATGTTCAGCATGTTCTTCCGCTGTCTTTGAGTATACCAGAATATCATCAATGAACACCACAACAAATTTGTCCATAAATTTCATAAACACTTTGTTCATGAGGTGGACGAAATATGCCGGGGCATTCGTCAGTCCAAACGGCATTACTGTGAACTCATATAATCCGTATTTGGAGGTGAATGCTGTCTTAGGGATATCTTCTGTCCGTACCTTTAATTGATGATACCCCAATCTTAAATCAATTTTTTAGAACACCTTGGCTTGTGCGAGCTGGTCAAATAAATCATTTATCCGTGGCATCGGATATTTGTTTTTGATGGTGACCATGTTGAGTGCTCGATAGTCTATACACAATCTCAGTGTCCCATCCTTTTTCTTGGCAAATAATACTGGTGAACCCCAAGGTGAGGAGCTGGCTCGTATAAATCCTTTATCCAGTAATTCTTTTATTTGCTTTTTTAATTCTACCAACTCGGAGGGTGCCATTCTATAAGGTTTCTTGTAAATGGGGGTGGTGCCAGGTGCTAGTTCAATGCTGAACTCTATTTCCCGGTCTGGTGGCATGCCTGGCAGTTCTTCGGGAAATACGTTGGGAAACTCACACACCACTGGAAGTTTTCTTAATTCTGAAATGTCCACCTTGTTCAACTTTGGTTGCTGTGACTTTGGTCTTTCTTGAGTTGCAACTTTTATTGTTTTGCCGTGATGGTGAGTGAGGATTACAGTCTGATTGAAGCAGTCGATAAATCCCTTGTTGGTGGTTAACCAGTCCATTCCTAGGATAACATCCAGTCCTTTATTTTCCAACATGATGAGATTCGCCTGAAACTTTAGTCTTTCAAACTCAATAATCACACCTTGGCAGTAACTCTGAGTGATCTGCTTATTCCCGGGGGACTTGATGATCATGGACTTTTCCAAAGGAAGTATCGGAAAACCATGTTGCAAAACAAAACTCTTCGAAATGAACGAGTGAGAAGCTCCAGAATCAAACAAAACCGTGGCAGGTATTGTGTTGACAGGGAACGTACCGAGCACGATATCTGGGGCATTCTGTGCTTCCTCCTTGGTCTCATGGTTCAAGTGACCCTTCTTGTGATTGTTGTTGGGGTTGAAGTTATTACGCCTGGGGGCTGGATTATTTCCACCATTGTTCGGCTTGGGGGCCGAGTTCCTTGGTTTTGGGCACTGTTTGGCATAGTGCCCTTCCTCTCCACAAGCATAGCAAGTGACACCTGGGCGGTACGTAAAGTCCTTGTCCCTTGAATGGAAATGTTTGGTTGGCCTTAGAGCAGTGGTCATGGATTTTCTCGCTTCATTCCTCTGAATATCAGTCTTGCTCCGGTTGTTGCAAGCATGAGTCGTCTTGTCCCTTTTTCGCTTGCGAATATCCTCCAGGCTGCGGCGCTCATTCTCCAATGTAATAGCCTTGTCAACCAGTGTTTTGAAATCTGGAAAGGTGTGTACGACCAGTTGGCATTTAAGTGCTGGCGCCAGGCGTTTCAAATTTTTTTTCCATCTTTTTATTCTCAGTCATATGCTCATCGTAGGCATAACGAGATAATTGAGCAAATTGACTATTGTACTCAGTCACTGTCATGCCTCTCTGCTTGAGGTCATCAAACTCCCTTTTCTTGATCTTTATAATGCTCCTGGGGATGTGCGCCCCACGAAAACCTTCCTTAAACTCTTCCTAGGTGATGTTATGTTCATTGGGGTGCATGTGTAGAAAATTTTCCCACCATGCTGCAGCTGCTCCAGTGAGGTAGTGGGGTGCATAAAGCACCTTCTCACGATCTGAACATTGTGCAATAATCAACTTCCTTTCGATGTCTCGAAGCCAATCATCGGCCTCAAGCAGCCTATCAGTGTGAGCGAACGTTGGAGGACGTGTCTTCTGTAGTTCAGACAACTTGGAATGCAGTTGGTATGGTTCACGGTGATTTCCCATATTGATAACGTGATTCATCATTTCTTGATGTTGCTGCTTGCTTTGTTCGAAAAGGCGGCATACTTGAGAAAATGCTGCTTCATTTCCCTGCTAACTAGACTGCCCCTGGGTGAAGTTGTTGCTTCTCTAGGTTCCATAAACTTCTTCCGGTGGATTTGGCATGGAACGAGTCCAGGGACGAGGCATATTCCACTCTGGGGTATTTTTTTGCAAAACTCATGAGAAGAACTGTGTGGCACAAGGAATAAATTTGCAAAGGCGAAAAGTTAAAAGACCCCAAGATTTTTCAAGAAAAATACTTGATTTCGCATGGAGAAGGACTGCTCAGTACATATCTTACACGCGATTCGTAATTATACAATACATCACTCAGGATGTGCGTACACATTCCTGACATGTTATTTAGGCTAGTGCACTTCTCCGAGTTCCTACATGATGCGCACACAAACTACTTCTCACCAAACGTATGTACATATAAACATATCATACAAGCGGGTACATCACACGGCTGCTAGGCGCACTCAGTCGGAGATGGCGAAAACTTCCCTCGGCCTGCCGAGGGTAAGACCCAGAGGTGCAGGAGACTCAACCTCCTCCTCCTCCCTAATAGGCTCCAGCGCGTAGCACTGCGTTGAGGAGTTGGTGCGGGTGCGACAGGCGGTGCAACTCTACTTGGAGTAGGAGCAATGACTTGGTCAAACTCCTCAGTGGTAGGCAGACGGCGAGCGGTGGCTAAAATGGCAGGTGCATAGGATGCTGAGGACGAGACGAAAGTTAGTGGCGGTGCCATGTGGAGAAGCTCCCTCCTGTTGGCAGAACAGCCCTGAACCGAGTCCATACGGGCAGCCACAAGGTCGTCCACGAGGTTGTCGAAAGCTGCCTCAAGAGATTTGAGATACTCAACAAGCATCTCGATAGCCTCATCTCTTTCTCCCCTATGGCAAGCGAATGCATAGTGACAAGTATATGGCACATGGCACGGGAGGTAGCGGTAGCGACGAGGCTTCATCGTAGGAAGAACATCCCGAGGACGAGCTATCGCCTCACGGGCGGCCATCTGCATGGCATGCCTCTCCGTAGGCATGGCCCTTCCCACAAAACGGAAGTGGCGAGACGCAGAACACCCTCCCTTTAATTGCACCACGGCCTGGTGCATAGACACGTCGTCGCTGAGCTTGTGCTGGTAAAGTGTGAACTCTGGACGAGTCGATGGCCCGACCGTGAGCTTGGTGATGGAGACGAGAAGCTTGACAAACCCCTCAGGCACATTGGCGAACACCCGTGACTCGCAGTCGTTGCCAGCCATCTGCAAAAGTAGGGAAAAATTCTGAATAGTCAAATCATAAATTTATGATGACCAACAGAAAGTAGCTACATTTGCAAAATGCTGAAAAAGCACTAAAAACGCTAATAACCGATTAGCGATCGCACCTAGTGGCTTCCTACAGTCAGCCTGGCTCTGATACCAAGTTTGTCACGACCGGTTTTCCAATAAAACATTTATTGAGAAACCGATCCCCTTAACGGACCAGTAGAGAAGAATCCTTCTTACTGGTAGACAAATTCTTGATTACAGAAATATCCAGGAGTACTAAATATAATACAAGGTTGAGCGGAGGCTACTCAACAATTTATTACAAGCACGCCGACATTATACATACAGGCGGATATGACACAAGGGGTATGGTGGCATAACTACTGACTCGCAATAAAAGTGGTGGTGGATATGTTACAGTGAAGTGGGTGACATGACTCCTAAATCTTACAGCTCGTCGAGCATCGGAGTGAGGCTCGAGGACTTTTATTTGGGTGGCGGAAGCGTATATAATACAAGTGACCAAATCCAGGATCGCACGGGACTGACTGGGACTCCTCTAGGCGTCGGACTCGCTATCAAACTCATCATCCATGAGATCGCCTTCGTCAACATGTGGCCAAATCAACAAGCCAGGTGAGTACTATGAAAGTACTCGCACAACAGTTTGGACATAAGATATAACAAATGCAAACATGATGCACACGAGCAGATTAATAATGCACACTCCGATAATAAACTTGCACTGCATGGGAAATAAAAAGGAAGTCGGGCGGTAGTCCTCCCGAAATCCCAATGTAATACTGAAGACCAATCGAGTGTCTGAAATGACTCCTCGAAAGGGTACAAATAAATTAACAATGCTGCAGTCGGGGGTCAGGGCGACACCACATAAAGGGCTCATAATGGAATATAAACGACAGTGCGTGCCACAGTCGGACGCCTGAGCAACATCACGTAAAGGGCTTATATCAAAAGTAAATAACAAGAGTGCCACAGTCGGACGTCTGAGCGACATCACATAAAGGGCTTATATTTCATAACTCGATATTCCAGTAGCTCATGAAGTTAAATCATCTCAAGGAAATACTCAGGTACGAAATAATAAAATGGTTAGTCCATCCACAGGAATAACATTCAACCGGGTTTACCACTCAAGCTTGTTCACCGGGGATTTCCACGGAGACTGACACAGGGACTGACACTAAGACTGATATGGATACTGTTTGGATACACTGACCCAGGTCCTTGACCATGGACACGATGACTCGGAAGGTTTTGACTCTGCAGAGTTTGTACTCTTAACCACAGCCAACGGATTTCAGTAGTCACAAGGGACTAGTTCCGTTTACGGTATTTTAGGAGAAACACATCTAACCAGTACACACCCATTCCACATTCCGTTGCCAGGAATCACCCCAAGCAACGTTCAAGAAAAACCTTGAGACGGGGAGGCTACAACCTCGCGTAGCATGGGATCAAATTTATATCACGCACTCTAAGGGGTGCCCCCCTCTCGGTCCCAAACGGAAACACCCATGCCCCCTGACCGAATGACTGGCTTTAATCCAGGGCCATGAAACCCTCATCCCGGCCCCTCTATTTGGTGTGTACAAGGAAAGAGGTTTGCAACTTACTAAACCGTATTCTTTGCAGAAAACATGTGGCAGCACGGAAAGGGACGAACGGTAACGTGGCTCGGCCCACGTCAACGTCGGAGTTTAATGGTTGACATAAGACTGGCATGCTACAACAATACCATCTTATTACCTCTCATGTCACCACATGATCAGGTCATCTCCCATCAAAAGATCACATCAAACTTCGAAGCACACTGGTAGTTGCCTTGCATGCAACGTAGAACTCACTGATGCCCATATGCCATGCACAAACTATTCAAGCAAACATGCAAAACACTCATCATATCAAAGGTTCAAACATGCTTGCTTGGTTCGGAGAAGTCGGAGTCTAGCTCGGCGAAGTTCGCGGCTTCGTCACCTCCTCCGGAATCTACGGTATAAAGAAACCGTATACTAACGTGAATACCGTTGCGTGTATAAAAATTATTCCAAAATTTTTCCAAAGAAATACTATAAAAAACTAGACAAAAATATAAGACTGACAAAAAAAGAATCAATCAAAAAGCACCTTTTGTTTAAAAGATATAAGGGTTTTAGTCCAAGGACTAATCTATGATGAAACAGAAAAGATCCAGGGGCTTGTTTGAAAAAGCAGAAAATGCTTCGGTACGAAATACGCCAGCCCAGAAGTAAAACACACTTTGCCCGAAGGCGCCTTCAGAAAACGGTTCGAAGGAAAAGAAAGAGGGGCTGACGGGGGGGGGGGGTCCCACCCGTCAGGTTCAAACTCCGAACAGGGCTCGCCGGCGCCCGAAGGTTGCGGTGGTCGCCGGCGTTGATCCATGGCGAGGTAGGGGGATTGGAGGGTACCTATGGGTTCAGGGTGTCCTTCCCCGTCGGTGGCTGGTGGACTTGACCGTCGGCGAGCACCACGGTGACGGCGGCCTTATCTCCGGCGGACGGTGGTTCGGGCGAGGATGAAACTCTCCGGTGGGTGCTGCAATCTCCAAATTTGGGCGAGGTTTAGAGAGGTGGATGCACTAGGAGGCTACTGGCATGAGTTGAGAGG
Organism: Aegilops tauschii subsp. strangulata; assembly: GCF_002575655.3. Lineage (NCBI taxonomy): Eukaryota > Viridiplantae > Streptophyta > Magnoliopsida > Poales > Poaceae > Aegilops > Aegilops tauschii. Next base: position 45,762,900 of record NC_053035.3, read on the forward strand.
CGGGGGTGCACGCACTGGAGCGAATCTTGCCGGATCCCGAAGCGGGTCGAGGTGGCCGGAGTTGGGGAAGAAGACCTCCTCGAGGCCTTCCTAGTGGCTTGGCGTGGTTCTTGTGGGGTGGAGTGATGGTGCGTGTTCGAGTTCGAGCTCGGGACCTCCTTTTATAGGCAATCCGAGGAGGTGGCCGTGAACGGGATAACGCCGGCGAGCAATTATGGTGAGGCAGAGGTTGGGCAGGAGGTTTAGGTGATTTGGCATCACCGTGGTGGTCCACTGGCACCGTTTCTCCGCTAAAACCTCGGTCGGACTTGGGTAATGCTCCGGTCCTCGACGGAACGGCCGTACGGGCACGACAGCAGCAGGGAGCGCGCTCCATGCCTCCCAGTTCACGACGACGGCTCTGCAGCGTGCACTGAGGGGACGGCCACGCGGTGGCCTCTGGTGGCTTGGGCAGTGCTGGACGGCGCCGTCCCACGCTGCGCCTCTCTGGCAGCCGCAGCGGGTGCTGCTGCCACCACGCATGGGGCGATGCACCTCGGCCAGCTCGCCGCCGACGCCCGCAAGCGTCCAGGCGACTGTGCGGCGCGGTGGATAAGAAGGAGGAACAGGGCGCAAGGTGCCACTGCAGTTACTGGCGAGATCGAAGAGAGTCTCTGAAGAAAACGACATCTGCTACTGAAACTATTCTCTGAACTGTGAACTTTGGCAGTAACAGTGCCCTCCAGGTCTTCGACGATAGGTTTTGGGCACGAGGAAAATTTTTCTGGAGCTGTGACTTGGTGAGGTGACCTCTTGATGCACCTAGAGGCTTCCTGAATTTTCTCAGATTTTTAGGAGGAGAAAACAAATGAATTTCACCAAATTTTGCAAATATGGCCCAAACTTGCAGCAAGCACATTTTGAAAATTTTGAACTGGAGTCCAGTGGATCTTGATGGATCTTGGTTGAGGGTTCTAAGGACTAGCCAGGGAAACTTGTTTGGAGGCAAAACTCAACGGAAAACTAGTGGTTCTTTGTAAATCTCCAAGGGCCAAAATAGGAGACAGAAAAGATTTTGATTAAAAATAAATGGAGATAAAAATCATGGGGAAGTTTAACTTGCTGGATTGGAAGTTTGACTTGACACAAAGTGGGGAGATGGCCTTTGGGAGGAGTTTTCAACTTAGGTTATGGCAAGAGATAGGTTTTGAAAGGGAAAGGATCACCCCATAAGCCATAGGGCTATTTATAAAGAAAAGATTTTCAAAAACTTTCCCAAGGAAGAACACTTGTGTTGAGTCAATCACAAGATGAAAAACCTCCAAGACCAAAGATCAAGTCTTGGATGAACCCAAACAAAATACTTGTCATAAAAGAAATTTTTTGAGAAGGAGAGTCCTTTTTAACAAAAAATTTAAATAACCTCCTTCAAATCAAATAAAGATTTTGATAAAACCAAATAATTTTTTTTGGGTGTCACATGTCCCTGACCTCAGTATTCTTAGGAGTGTTGTGTTAGGAGACAAATCTTACAATTTGGGAGCCGTTGTTGCACGTAGGTTGCATCATAGTAGATTTCTTTGGAGGAATTTATGCAACCCGCTTAGCTAATTTTCTTGGTGTGGACATACGTGAGGATGATATTGAATTGCCACCTTCTTATTTAGACTTTAATGCTATGGTTCACCACCAGTTTGTTGAGAGGAATGAATCACCTCTCCGGTATCGCTTAATCTTTGACAGACGTCGTGTTATCTGTATTACTCTCCCTGCTCCTGCCTTCTTTGATTATCAGGCAAAAGGAAGATATGTTATTACAAGAGAGGAGGCAGATGAGTACGAGAGGAGGGCGGAGGCAGCTCGCCACCATGCTGCAGCTCAGTAGGCGATAGCCGCTGCATCTCAGTACGACCCCGGCTACAACTATGGATATCCGACAGGCCATCCGTGGCAATAAACCAACTTAGGCCAAAAGCCTAAGCTTGGGGGAGTACGTATTTCTCACCGGCATTACATTCATGTTCACACACACTCATTGCTAGATGTCGGTGCTCATACTCTTTCACTGTAATATCCATGCTAGTTTATTTTCTTTTTCTTGCTTTCTTCTTGTTAAACCTTAAGAAAACTAAAAAAAATTAGTGTAGCTTTTAGCTAGTTTACTTTCTTGCTGTAGTAGCAATAATTAAAAAGAAAACCCAAAAAGATTTCCCGTTCTTCTTTTGCTTGTTGGGAGCTTTCCCGTGTAAATAGTTTTATTTCTTTTCTTTTCTTTGGGGGTCGATAGGAGAAGTCCATGATTAAATTGTTGAAGTGGCTCTGATATGCATTATTGTTGATTTAACCAAGAGCCCATACTGCCTTGTCTTCTCCTGTTTATTGAATGCTCGCAGATTCCAGCTTAGTCCAATGCACGTGCACTCTTATTATTAGTCACTTCGTTCAGTTGTGCAAGTGAAAGGCAATTATGACGATATATGATGGACTGACTGAGATGAGAGAAGCTGGTATGAACTCGTCCTCTCTTGTTTTTGTAAATATGATGAGTTCATCGTTCCTGATTCAGCCTATTATGAATAAACATGTTTGCAATGACAATTAGAGATCATAGTTGCTCGTGCCATGCTTGATTAGCTATGAGTTATAATGGTTTACCATGCGTGCCAACATGCTATTAAAATGGTTGTGATGTTGTATAGTGGGGTGGTATCCTCCTTTGAATGATTTAAGTGACTCGACTTGGCACATGTTCACACATGTAGTTGAAACAAATCAACATAGCCTTCACGATATTTTTTTCATGGTGGATTATATCCTACTCATGCTCGTACTCAATGTCTATTAATTTTAATGCATGTTCATGACTGTTGTGGCTCTCTAGTTGGTCACTTCCCAGTCTTTTGCTAGCCTTCAGTTGTACTATAAGCGGGAATACTGCTTGTGCATCCAATCCCTTAAACCCCAAAGTTATTCCATACGAGTCCACTATACCTTCCTATATGCGGTATCTACCTGCCGTTCCAAGTAAATTTGTATGTGCCAAACTCTAAACCGTCAAATGAAATTCTGTTTTGTATGCTCGAATAGCTCATGTATCAACTAGGGATGTCCGTATCTTCCATGCTAGGCGGGTTATTCTCAAGAGGAGTGGACTCCGCTCCTCACTCACGAGAAAATGGCTGGTCACCGGGATGCCCAGTCCCATGCTTTATGCAAACTAAATCAAAATAATTGCAAACAAAACTCCCCCTGGGACTGTTGCTAGTTGGAGGCACTCGTTGTTTCGAGCAAGCCATGGATTGATGCTTGTTGGTGGAGGGGGAGTATAAACTTTACCATTCTATTAGGGAACCACCTATAATGTGTGTAGCATGGAAGATATCGCCATCTCTTGGTTGCTATGTTGACAATGAAAGTATGCCGCTCAAAATATTATTTATCTCCGCTTTAAAACCGAGCTCTGGCACCTCTACGAATCCCTGCTTCCCTCTGCGAAGGGCCTATCTATTTACTTTCATGTTGAGTCATCACCCTCTTATTAAAGAGCACTAGCTGGAGAGCGCAGCTGTCATTTGCATCCATTACTATTAATTTATATTGGGTATGACTATGACTGGATCTCTTTTACCATGAATTACAATGTCTAGTCAGTCCTTGATCTTTAAAGGTGCTCTGCATTTATGTTTTGCGGTCTCAGAAAGGGCTAGCGAGATACCATCTTATTATATCATACCATGATTGTTTTAAGAAAGTGTTGTCATCCGAGATTTATTATTATTGCTCGCTAGTTGATTATGCCATTGATATGAGTAAACATGAGACTTAAGAGTTATTGTGAATGTGGTTACTCATAATCTTTGCTGATAACTTGAATGTTGGCTTTACATATTTACAACAACAAGAGCAAACAGAGTTTGTAAAAGTTTTTCTTTATCACTTTTAGTTTATCAACTGAATTGCTTGAGGACAAGCAAAGGTTTAAGCTTAGGGGAGTTGATATGTCTCCATCATATCTACTTTTCCAAACAATTTTGCCCTTGTTTTGGACTCTAACTTGCATGATTTGAATGGAACTAACCCGGACTGACGCTGTTTTCAGCAGACTTTCCATGGTGTTATTTATGTGCAGAAACAAAAGTTCTCGGAATGACCTGAAACTCCACGGAACATCTATTTGGAAAATAAGAAAAATACTGGAAGAAAAATCCATGTCAGGGGCCCCACACCCTGTCCACGAGGGTGGGGGCGCGCCCCTACCTCGTGGGCCCCCCTGACGCTCCACCGACCTCAACTCCAACTCCATGTATTCACTTTCGGGGAGAAAAAAATCAGAGAGAAGGATTCGTCGCGTTTTACGATACGGAGCCGCCGCCAAGCCCTAAAGCGTCTCGGGAGGGCTGATCTGGAGTCCGTTCGGGGCTCCGGAGAGGGGGATTCATCGCCGTCGTCATCATCAACCATCCTCCATCACCAATTTCATGATGCTCACCGCCGTGCATGAGTAATTCCATCGTAGGATTGCTGGACGGTGATGGGTTGGATGAGATCTATCATGTAATCGAGTTAGTTTTGTTAGGGTTTGATCCCTAGTATCCATTATGTTCTGAGATTGATGTTGCTATGACTTTGCTATGCTTAATGCTTGTCACTAGGGCCCGAGTGCCATGATTTCAGATCTGAACCTATTATGTTTTCATGAATATATGTGAGTTCTTGATCCTATCTTGCAAGTCTATAGTCACCTACTATGTGTTATGATCCGGCAACCCCGTAGTGACAATAATCGGGACCACTCCCGGTGATGACCATAGTTTGAGGAGTTCATGTATTCACTATGTGTTAATGCTTTGGTCCGGTACTCTATTAAAAGGAGGCCTTAATATCCCTTAGTTTCCGCTAGGACCCCACTGCCACGGGAGGGTAGGACAAAAGATGTCATGCAAGTTCTTTTCCATCAGCACGTATGACTATATTCGGAATACATGCCTACATTACATTGATGAATTGGAGCTAGTTCTGTGTCAGCCTATGTTATGACTGTTACATGATGAACCGCATCCGGCATAATTTTCCATCACCGATCCAATGCCTACGAGCTTTTCACATATTGTTCTTCGCTTATTTACTTTTTCGTTGCTACTGTTACAATCACTACAAAATACCAAAAATATTACTTTTGCTACTGTTACCTTTGTTACCGTTACCACTACTATCATATTACTTTGCAACTAAACACTTTGCTGCAGATATTAAGTTATCCAGGTGTGGTTGAATTGACAACTCAACTGCTAATACTTGAGAATATTCTTTGGCTCCCCTTATGTCGAATCAATAAATTTGGGTTGAATACTCTACCCTCGAAAACTGTTGCGATCCCCTATACTTGTGGGTTATCAATGTACATGATAGCTACATTGGTTGTTTGAAGAAACATCACTGTAACTTTGGCATGCACAATTGAAAAGGTTTATTTAGATAGAAAAAAAATGTGATATGTGAGTGTCCAATCTTTATAGCGTTGAATTGATATTGTACCTTTGGCCACGATACAAAGTTGATATTTTTTTATGTTCAAGCGATGCACGTCCACGATCGCTAGATAGTGATACGTGAATGAATTGTGCAATCTCTCTCACATGCATACATATCTCATTTCCCCGTGGGCATCGGAATCACACACGCGCACTTCGTGTATTTATCTCACTCCGTCAAGTTTAGAATTCGTCTTTCTACCCTATCCTACAAGTCTCTCATACAGAAACACACACGCTCTCTCTGTCGAACATGCCCACCCCTTTAATTCCGCCCACCCACAGCCACTAATGTCTCAAAGGATAATTATGTCTCTCACACATATACCTAAGGTTAACTCGAGTTCCGGAACCATATGAATACATACAATGGGATTCCAGCAGAGCACCTTTTGTTTTGAGATCTCGCTCTCTCTCTCTCTCTCTCTATCACACACACACACGCGCGCGCGCGCATAGACATTGTTTATCGCTTCATTTTTTCTGGCACTTGCATGCACACCGTTTGTTTATCTCCGTGGTGCTTTAAGTATGCCTCGCACACATCCTATCTACCTATCCCTTAATATAGATATGGGTCACACAAACTCCTTCTCCCTACTAGGAAGATGCCCATGCGTTGCACGGAACATCAAGATGCATTTGTATGATTAGTTTATCTTGTGGGAGAAAAAGATGAACGAGGGAATGCCTTATTTGCAAATGTGGATAGGGATGTGGGTATCCTTTTGCAAAATTGCCATAGTTTCCTTCCTATTCGTCAGATACAAATCGGATGGCCTATATTGCAGGATGGCAGGAACACCATCATCACCAACTCTGTTTTTTATAAGACAAGAGATATGTAAGTGTCACTGCCCCCTCCCCGACCCACCCACAGACACTTCCCGACACCGGAGGAGTAGGGTGACAAATCAATCTTGACACTAATCTATCGACTGGCTTCTCTCTCAAACACACACACACACACACTACCCGACACCGAAGGAGTAGGGTGACACCTCGATCTTGATAGTAATCTATCTACTCCTCTTTCAAACACACACACACACACACACACTCGCTAGTTGTGCCTCTGTGCCTACCGCGCACACTCTCGATACGTCTTTCTCTCCCTCCCCTTCCCCCACCCCCCAACCCCAACAATGAGAGCAGAAGGGTGACAACCCGATCTGATCTTAATCTGTCAATCGATTTCTCTCTCAAACATTGTGTCTCTGTGCCTCGCTCAAACACACGAGATACGTCTTTTTCTCCGTAGCCCCCTTGATATGTAGACTTCTCGCGCGCGCACAGCTGTAGTGATGATGACGCTGAACCCAATGTGCCTTATTTTCACCGGCCTCATGTGATAGTTTTCACCCTGTTTTCTGTTAATTAACAAGACAACCTTTTCTTTGTTACTACTAGTGAATCTGAAATCATTCGGAGCAGACATATAATATATCACTTGAACCCAATTATCGCAGTAACTATTTTAAAAGAAACTAGCTAGATGCCCGTGCGTTGCATGGAACATCAAGATGCATTTGTATGACTAGTTTCTGTTGTGAGAGACTAGAAACATGCCCATGCGTTGCACGGAACATCAAGATGCATTTATATGAGTATTTTATCTTGTGAGAGAAAAGGATGAACGAGGGAATGCCTTATTTGCAAATGTGGAGAGGGGTGTGGGTATCTTTTTGCAAAATTGCCATAGTTTCCTTCCTATCCGTCAGATATAAATCAGACGGCCTATATTGCAGGATGGCAGGCACACCATCATCACCAACTCTGTTTTTTATCTCTAACTCCTATAAAAGACTCAGTTGGTGATGATGGTGTGTCTGCCATCCTTCATTTCTGACCATCAGATCTGCATCTAACGACTATGATGTAAGTCATGGCATTTCTGCAACAAGACCCCACTTCTCTGCTCCATTTGTAGAAGCCCCTTAGTATCTTGAAACCAACCACATCCCTCCCCACCTCATCAAAACAGCCACAAGGAATATATTTTGAGTGAAACCTAATACGAGTATATTTTTAGTGATATATACACCAAACTAGAGTGTTTTTCTTTCAAGTTTGTGAACATGTATTATTCTATTTTGGATCCGTTGCAACGCACGGGCACATTGCTAGTAAGAGTAGAGAAAAGGATCAACGAGGGAAGGCCTTATTTGCAAACGTGGAGACGGGTGTGGGTATATTTTTGAAAAATTGCGGTCGATTCCTTCCTATCCGTTAGATATAAATCCGACGGCCTATATTGCACGATGGCACGCACACCATCATCACAAACTCTGTTTTCTACTCCCTCCGTTCCTAAATATTTGTCTTTTTAGAGATTTCAACAAGTGACTACATACGGTGCAAAATGAGTGAATCTACACTCTAAAATATGTCTACATACACATCCGTATGTGGTACTCTATTTGAAATCTGAAAAAGACAAATATTTAGGAACGGATGGAGTATAAGAGTAGACATGGAGATATATCTCCAGCATGGTCTACAACAAAAATGTGCTGGACTGGTTAGCGCCGGATGCTCGCAACGCGATGACCTGAGTTCGAATTCTGTCTTTAACTTTAGATTTTTATATTATATATTACTTATTTGATAATTACTTCTTTCGCTACTGTACTGACAGTGGAACCCACAGAGTACTTAGAATACAAGATTAAGGATGGACTTGTTTCTTTTTAACTTTCTGTATGAAGCTGTAGCCACCCTGCAAGTCACGTGTACACTGTACATGCAATTAACTTTTTATAGAGGGAGAATCATACACGCAATTAACTCAAATGTATTGGATGTGACTCTATTATTTCCAGCATAAGAGCATCTCCAACGGCAGCCGGCAAATTTCCTCCCGCTTCCTTCCGCGGAGGATGACATCAAACGCCAGCGGCATACATTTTCATAACTCTAACCAACTAGATGAAATTTGTGCAAACACGGACTGTTTTCATATAAGCATGCAGGTGTCATATAAAAAAGCCGGATCTTCATATAAACATGATGGATTTCATTACATTTACATGAACTAAGAGGTGCTAATCCGGCTCTCTTTGTATAATTAATACTCCCTCCGTCCGGAAATACTTGTCCTAGAAATGGATGTATCTAGACTTATTTTAGTTATAGACACATCCAATTTATGCATTCTTAGAACAAATATTTCCCGCCAGCAGGAGAGGGAGTACCTAATCTAAATGGCCGCCCGCGGATCCCATTGTCTTCCTCATGTCCGACAGACACTTGCGGTGTCGACGAAGGTCATCGGAAGAGATGAAGCAGCAAAGAAACCACCTGAATGCGCAGTCGTCACCTTGGCGGTGGCCTTCATGGGACCCAATTGGCGGTGGCCTCCTGTGTTCTACTTCTCCTTGATGATGCCGGCGGACACGGAGAAGCTGGCCACCGACTCGTCGCTCTCCACACACCCGGCTTCTGTGTCTGCCTGCATCGCATTGCCGCAGGCACAGGAGGCGCGCCCGCAGACATGGGAGGCGCAGCCACTGGTGGCGCGGCACGACACGGCAGTGACGACGCTCGTGCCGGCGTGGAGCAACTCGCCACTCCTCATCGAGCTGAACAAGAGCGGCGAGTTGATGAACCACGCGGCGGATTGGTGCGGCAACTGGCTCCGTCAGGCCAAGCGAGGTTGATGAAGCATCGAGCGGCCTCGCCCGTATCCGAAGGGCTCAGCGGGCCACCCATCCGGGTAGTATGCCAGAGAATGGCTCCTGGGAAGCCATTGGAAGAGTGGAGAAAATGGTGGAGGAGGAGATGGGGGAGCGGCGGAGGGGTGCGATTCTTGCCCGCTGTCTGTCTGGCCTCGTTTAAATAGAGGGAGGACGGTAGGAGCTTGGCAGGCGTCTGGCCTAGTTTAAACTGAGGGCGTTTGAGAGGAGCTCTGTCGGTGTTGCGTTTAATTCCGGACCGCACATGAACGGGCGTGTGGCCGGAGTAGGTTTCTCGGTTTGCATGCGGGTTTAATGGAGGTGTTTGATGGAGGCGAGGAGGCGTGTTCAGCCGGGCGTGCAGCGGGCAGCGCAGTACTATTCGATTTGACAGCGGGCGGCGCAGTTCCCGATACGGCTTTAATGCAAACAAGGGAGTGGTAGCGGTTCCCAAAATGTTGAACGGCCAATGATGCATCCTCCTTCAGTTAGCATCGTGCATGCATGAGGGAAGTAATGGGAGGAGGACCGGGAAAAGAGGCTGCACGATGTGAATGTAACGCAGTTTGCACTCATATAAAAGCGCCCCTCCATTCCAATGCATCTACCACATTGTACGCACCTAAGCATTTTCCTAAGCACCTACACTAAGTGCAAAAGTGCTCACTTCAGACCCATGGCGGCGATGCGCGCGAGCGGCAAGCGGCTGTGCCAGATGGTCCACGACGCCGGCCTGCGGCATGGCGCCGAGGATCATCTCCAGATAGTGTTCGCGAATGGCTAGTGGATGGCCGCCGTCGACGCCAACTACGACTCTCAGTTGGACCGGATGATCGTTGCCACCGCCAAAAAGTTCACCGTCCTCAAGAAGCTCGGGGACAACATCGTCGTACTCCTCCAGCCCGCACGCCCGGGCTCCTCATTGCCTGCTACCCTAATCGGCCTCCATGGTCGGAACCTCTTTCAAGCACTGGTGCCCCTGCGACTGCCCGCCAACGCCACGAAGAATGTCCACCTAGAGGTCGTGCTCGCCGCAAGGCGCCTCTCCCTGCAAGAATTCGTCGACCTACACATTCACATGTATGAGCAAATCGTGTACATAGGTATCTACAAGACCATTGAGGATGCTACGACGTTGGCCTTCCTCAACCGGTTGGAAGCCTTGGATGCCTTTGCTGAGAAGCACCTTGACCTTGCCACAAAAGCCGCCGCTCCTAAGCCGCCGGTCGATGGCCCGGTGGCCTAAGTTGAGGAGGAGGAGGTCGTACGTTGATGGATGCATCTTTCTTCTTGCCTCCTGTAACCACCACTGCGATTGCATCATCGTGGATTTAATTCTTATTGTGCTATTGCATTCTCGTTCCAGTCAATACCGACATGTGCGATCCCTTTGCTTAATTATATCCATCACTGTAACTAGTACTCCATCCATCAATTTATAAGTTGTGCTTACCTTTTCCATCAACTTCGTGCAACGCACGGGCATCTTGCTAGAAACACTAGAACATGTCGGACCGCATGTGACCAAACTGACGATGCGCCAACCTAGCTACTACGTACCCTGCTTATCTGGCGGAAATAGCCCCACCTAGCGTTTCCAATCGTTATTTCTATCTATCGATCGTGCCAAGGAGCAGAACCAAATGTTACAATGTATACATTTTTCTCTACTCCTACTCCTATAAAAGACTCAGTTGGTGATGGTGGTGTGTCTGCCATCCGTCGTTTCTGACCATTAGATCTGCATCTAACGACTATGAGGTAAGTTGTGGCATTTTTGCAACAATAGCCCACTTCTCTGCTCCAATTTACAGAAAACCCCTTATTATCTTGAAAGCAACCACACCCCTCCCTCACCTCATCAAAACAGCCTGAGAAATATATTTTGAGTAAAAAGTAATACATTAGGAGTATATGAAAACAAGAGTGATTTCTTTCAAGTTTGTGAACAAGTACTACTATTCTACTACTTTGGATCCTTCGGAACGCACGGGCACGTTACCAGTAAAAGGAAAAGGCCTGCCGTGTTCGTGTCGCACCCCCACACGCCCGGGAATCGGGAGTACTCCACGACCCGTCCGGCACGCCACATAGCTAGGGAAGGCATGTTGCCTAGAATTTTCACTTTCATGTGGGACTGCCGTTGGGCAAACCGACCATTGGCAAACTGCACCCCGCCCGCCGCCGGGTTGGAAAACATAAACGAGGGGAAGATCTAGCTGTAGCACGGAAGCCAAGAAATTTGGTGTCTGATGGGGCTCGTTGATAGTGTTATTTATTCATAACTAGCAAGATGCCCATGCGTTGCACGGAAAATCAAGATGCATTTGTATGAGTAGTTTATGTTGTGGGAGAAAAGGATGAACAAGAGAAGGCCTTATTTGCAAATGTGGAGAGGAGTGTGGGCATCTTTTTGCAAAATTGCCATAGTTTCCTTCCTATCCGTCAGATATAAATCGGACGGCCTATATTGCAGGATTGCAGGCACACCATCATCACCAACTCTGTTTTTATAAGAGTATATAGATATAGATATAGATATAGATATAGATAGATATAGATATAGGATATAGATATAGATATAGAGAGTAGAGATTTGGTTACCAAATCTCATGTGTGCAATGCACGTGTAGCTTACTAGTTGGTTACCAAATCTCATCTGCGGGAGCACCACAAGGCCTTCCTATCCGTCACAACGCACGGGCACATTTCCCTCTCCGGGCCCAGGGGACCGAGCTTCAGTGGCTTAGTGCACTGGCCTATGAGTCAATGACATGCGGAACTTAAATACGGCTGGCCCACATGTCATTCTTATGGTGGTGGCGTGGTTCGCGACTCACTCGTTCGAGATGAACCGGCCGGTGGTGGCGTGGCCGTGGCGAGGGTGCCACAGCTGGCCGTCGAGGCGTTATGAGGCGTAGATGGCCACACCGGCGGGTACTACCTATAGTACAGAAGTACTCCAGCTGAGGATTGATGCTCGGGACGAAATGTGTCACAGCCGCTGGATGAAAATTCGATGGTGCGGGAGTATGGATCGGAGCAGGCAAACCGCGTCCAATTGGGTGTGGCTGTGGTAGAAAGTTGATGGTTGATGTCTACTACGCAACCTTCTTCTTGTAGACGTTGTTGGGCCTCCGAGTGCAGAGGTTTGTAGGACTGTAGCAAGTTTCCCTCAAGTGGATGACCTAAGGTTTATCAATCCGTGGGAGGCGTAGGATGAAGATGGTCTCTCTCAAACAACCCTGCAACCAAATAACAAAGAGTCTCTTGTGTCCCCAACACACCCAATACAATGGTAAATTGCATAGGTGCACTAGTTCGGCGAACAGATGGTGATACATGTGCAATATGGATGGTAGATATAGGTATTTGTAATCTGAATTTATAAAAACAGCAAGGTAACAAGCGATAAAAGTGAGCGTAAACGGTATTGCAATGCTAGGAAACAAGGCCTAGGGTTCATACTTTCACTAGTGCAAGTTCTCTCAACAATAATAACATAATTGGATCATATAACTATCCCTCAACAAGCAACAAAGAGTCACTCCAAAGTCACTAATAGCGGAGAACAAACGAAGAGATTATTGTAGCTTACGAAACCACCTCAAAGTTATTCTTTCGTATCGATCTATTCAAGAGTTCGTAGTAAAATAACATGAAGCTATTCTTTCCATTCGATCTATCCTAGAGTTCGTACTAGAATAACACCTTAAGACACATATCAACCAAAACCCTAATGTCACCTAGATACTCCAATGTCACCTCAAGTATCCGTGGGTATGATTATACGATATGCATCACACAATCTCAGATTCATCTATTCAAACCAACACAAAGTACTTCAAAGAGTGCCCCAAAGTTTCTACCGGAGAGTCAAGACGAAAACGTGTGCCAACCCATATGCATAAGTTCACAATGTTACGGAACCCACAAGTTGATCACCAAAACATACATCAAGTGGATCATGTGAATATCCCATTGTCACCACAGATAGGAACATGCAAGACATACATCAAGTGTTCTCAAATCCTTAAAGACTCAATCTGATAAGACAACTTCAAAGGGAAAACTCAATCCATTACAAGAGAGTAGAGGGGGAAGAAACATCATAAGATCCAACCATAATAGCAATGCTCGCGATACATCAAGATCGTGCCGAATCAAGAACACGAGAGAGAGAGAGAGAGAGAGAGAGAGAGATCAAACACATAGCTACTGGTACATACCCTCAGCCCCGAGGGTGAACTACTCCCTCCTCGTCATGGAGAGCGCCGGCATGATGAAGATTGCCACCGGTGAGGGTTCCCCCCTCCGGCAGGGTGCCGGAACAGGGTCCCGATTGGTTTTTGGTGTCTACAGAGGCTTGCGGCGGCGGAACTCCCGATCTATATATTCTGTTCCCCGATGTTTTTAGGGTATATGGATATATATATATAGGCGAAAGAAGTCGGTCAGGGGAGCCACGAGGGTGTGGGGCGCACCCAGGGGGTAGGGCGCGCCTTCCTGCCTTCTGGCTTCCTCGAAGCCTCCCTGACGTCTACTCCAAGTCTCCCGGATTGCTTCCGTTCCAAAAATAACTCTCCCGAAGGTTTCATTCCGTTTGGACTCCGTTTGATATTCCTTTTCTTCGAAACACTGAAATAGGCAAGAAAACAGCAATTTGGGCTGGGCCTCCGGTTAATAGGTTAGTCCCAAAAATAATATAAAAGTGTTTAGTAAGGCCCATAAACATAAAAAACAGATGATATAATAGCATGAATACTTCATAAATTATAGATACGTTGGAGACGTATCAATGGTGGCCGCAGTTCAGCTGGCCCGCATGTCATGCACACAAAGGCAGAGGAGCGGTGGGGCCGAGAGGGATGAGGCGCACGTCGGGGGACACCATGCCGTGGTTTGGAGCGGCGTCGTGGGAATCGCGTGTGGGTGTGGCAGTGGTAGAAACAAGAAATGTGATGGTCGCCGTGGTTCAATTTCCATGGACAAGCTGTCATGTCTGCTGAAACATGCATTGCATACCGCTCACTGCAAGGAGCAGTAGTAGAGAAAACTTCTTCCAAATATACCATTTTTCTGATAAAATTCTCGAGATATCATTAGTTTCTACACATGGGATTACTCCTGCACGGGTCAATGACAACAGGTGTTTTGTAAAAAATGCATCTTGATGTTCCCTGCAATGCACGGGCATCTTGCTAGTTATAGAAGAAAGCCACACGGGCATCTTGCCGCAGGGTGTGCCACCGACCCAAACTTCAATTTTCTTTTCAGATGATTAGGTGCATCGGATGCCGTGCCACGCTACAAAATGTTTAAAAAATAGCTCCAATTTTTTTAAACCCTGTTACCTTCAAAACATCAAAATAGCCCGAGGAATATATTTTGCGTGAAGCATGACTTACTTTTACTGATATATGTATATCAAAACTAGAGTTTTCATATTTCAAGCCCATGAACAAGTATTATTCTACTACTTTGGATCCATTGCAACACACGGGCCAGCACATTGGTAGTAGTAGTCCCTATCTCTACTCTACTCTTATTCTTATAAAAAACAGAGTTGTTGATGATGGTGTGCCTGCCATCCTACAGTATAGGCCGTCTGATTTATATCTGACGGATAGGAAACTATGGCACTTTTTAAAAAAAATACCCACACCCCTCTTATCACTACAAAAAAATACACTTCCGTGCTGATACGTGTTTGTCACAGTAGGTCACGTTTTCTGTCATGCATGTACATCCATGACAAATTTATGACAGAATCAAGATAGTCATACCTGTGCTGTCGTAGAAGTGTTCCATGACATTGCCAAAATTATCATCACGGAAGTGTCCACTTCCATGACGATAAATCGCGCGTCACAGAAGTGCTTTCGTCAAGGGTGACCGACACGTGGAATCCACCGTAACGGAACGGCGTTAAGCTATCGGGTCGGATTTTGGATCCGATAACTCGTTAACAGCCATGACCAATGCCGATTTTCCACGTGTAAAATTCTCATTGGCTGACGGATCCACGCGTCAGCTCCGCGTTGGCACAGGGTGTCACTCATCCAACGGTCGAGATGAGCCTATGATATGTTGACACGTGGACCGGCCCAAAAGTGGCCCACAAAGTTTAAATGGGCCGGCCCAACCGAAGGCCCATAAGATTTAGCGGACCATAATGGGCCGGCCCAGCTAAAGGCCCACAAAATTTAGAGGACCATAATGGGCCAGCCCAGCTAAAGGCCCACACGATTTTGCAGACCATAATGGGCCGGCCCAGCTAAAGGCCCGCAAGATTTTGCGGACCACAATGGGCCGGCCCAGCTAAAGGCCCGCAAGATTCGGCAGACCATAATGGGCCGGCCCAGCTAAAGGCCCAATATTCTCTGGCAAATCGGCCCGTCACCGGCCTGTCCTAAACTTGTCATCAACGCGGCCCATGGTCACTTCTGGCCCGTTAACAGTCCGCTAAGTAATTGGGCCGTATTACGGCCCGGTGTATTTCCGGCCTGTTAAAGGTCCGGCTTCATTCGGGCCCATTTACAGGCCATCAAAACTTTCGGCCCACAAACGACCGTGAAGGATTTGGGTCATATTCGGCCATGTCTGACATTCGGCCTATTAGAGGCCCACAAAACTTTGGGCCACTTTCGGCCTGTTGTCATTTTCGGCCTGTTAACGTCGGACGTAAACCATGGGCCATATGTGGCCCAACGTCATATCGGGCGCATTAACGGCCCATATAAAAATGACGATAATCTAGCCCGACCGAAGTTCCGGCCTGTTAAAGGCCCGTGTATTAGGTCGGCAAATTTACGGCCCGTCCGAATTTCGGCCCGTCAAAGATCCGCATCGTAAATGGGCCACCATGTCGGCCTGCTAAGTCCAGTGGGTTATGTGGCACAATCAGGGGCCAATCTCACTTTCGGTCTATTAAAGGCCCATGTTTTTTATGGGCTCGAGATATTTACACATGTAAACGGCCTATTTTTACTGAGGGCCCAAATTATGTTTAGTCCTGTTAAAGGCCCACTATGGGCACAGGCCTACCAGAAAAATATGAAAGCTTATGCTGATTTAGGCCCAGATATTTTTAGTGGGCTACATGCCAATTTCGGCCCGTAACCGTTTTTAGCCCAATTGGAATGGGACCGACGAAGCTTTCGGCCAAATACATTACTAAGATAAACCTACACTATACAAAAATAGCGTCGTAATTACTGCAGCCTGAGGCAGCATCATAAATGTTGTATCACAACAAAATAAATGCCAACCATACAACAAAAGGCCTGTTGGCATAAAGTTTACAGTCCTTCCAGATAAAAGCACCATCAGTTGTATAGAAGCACAGATCATTTGACCTGAGTGCTAATGTTTCAGGCTGTAGAATCTGATGGACCAGCACGATCTCCACCTTTTTTCCGCCATTGCTCTTGAACAACGAAGCGAATGTCTGATAGTCTGGTTTCAAAACCATTCATATCTTGACGACATTTCTCAACCACTATTCTTGTTTCCTAAACAACGTCCATTAGGGATTGGACTTGTGTCTGGAGCACTGATATATCACTCTATCTAGCAGGAAGATTTTGTTCAGTAGGCGATTTGTACGAGGTTACCTTGACAACCAACCCAGAATTACGCAGGAAGGTGCTTTTTGCACTGTTAGTGGAGAGATACTGACGCACTGCAGCAAGAGGTGACATTGTGCCTGTAGTAGCCTCGTCACCTACAGGTGGTTGTGGCTGTTCAATCATTTGTTCCATAGCTTCCTGAAAGTTTGAACTTGTAGATTAGTGTACCAGATAAGTTACTAATGAGACAAAAACAAACAAAGTAGGTTAAACGTTTATACATAACTTATTTTGGTGAACTACTGTAATACATTAGCATGTATTGTAGTGCCAACTACATAATAAAATCACTTTCGGAACATATGTCCATGTAGCATGCCTACTGTATTGTCTATTTCCTCACATTCGTTGACATCTAAGGATAAAGAGACATGGTTTAAAGTAGGATGAACATAGTATGACATCATTCATATCATGGGCAAACAGATATAAAACAAACAGGCTATTTTATCATTGTGTGCGCACGTGAACATAACAACTAGATTACAGATCAAGACCAAAAGAATATCCGTCATCTCTTTTAAATCATGTAAGGTGAAATGATACGATAAGACAATTGTGAATAAAAGTGAACAGAGTAACTGACATTGGCTGCAAACCAAGTAGTTAAATGAACACATCACAGTACCAATCAGTTCAAAGCAGGAGGAGTAAGGACTTACAACAGCGGCTTGAACTGGTGTGCTCATGCCCTTCATCTTGCTGGTGTGGCAATCCTTGAAGATTTGCACTGCATTCGGTTCAGGTTCTTTTTGGTCTACACGGGCTTTCCTCTGTATTTGGAACAAGTCAATATAGATACGATAATATGGCACAAAAAAAGGAAGTAGCAGCTATTTACAAGAGCCTCGCAGTGTGCAATATAGCTACGAGATCCTGTTGTCTGTTGGAATTTCACTTTAGAACGGTTGGTTTTGTTCTTCAAACAGTTAGCCTAGAAGAAGATACACTTGTAAGGCACATACATAAAATACAAGTTCAATATGTGGTCTGATCAAATACATATAGCCTACCTGATACTTTGGATCAGACCAGTGTTTAACGAGGGCTGTCCAGTCTTCATCTGTAATATATTCCACTTGAGATGTTTGGGCGATTTCATTGTTAGCCTTGCCTTCAAAGTGAGATTTTCTAAGGTGGTACCGATACTGTCGCAGAGCAGACTGAAAAACATGAGTGCATGCTTGTTTAGTTGCATCATCTTTCGGATCCAACTTGAACCTCATCTATTGAAAAAAGAATGTGAGTCTTATTAGGAGGAAGCTAGAAAGTATGGGACAGAGCAAGAAAATATTACTAATTGCGATGAATAACATTACTTACGGATAAATGGTCAAGGAAGGTGTTAAACTGGGTATTGTCTTTCTCATTCCGGTACTGGATCCACGTTGGGAGGATACGTGCATGACACCTAACGGCAACGGCTGCCTCTGATACTAACTTGGTTGACTCTATAGCATCACGTGGCCTTTTTAAACCTGCCTCAAAATGGATCTCCATTCTTCCTCCTTTAGATTTTGTTAATCTGTCAAGCATTATCCCTGATGTCTGTTTCCGCTTGCGCCGTGGTGCTAGTTCAACAACGAATATGGAAAGTGTTAGTGTACATCAAACTGTGAGAGTACATATAAAGGATCATGCAACTGCAACTTGACTCGGTCAGGTACCGTCTTGGTGTTGATGCTCATGAGGTTCATCTGATCTTGCAAAGTCCTGTTGTGTCAGCAGTGCTTCGGAAGTAGTGTTAGGTGTGAAGGCAGCTTGGGAACTGGCCAGTTCCGGAGCAAACAAACGAGTAACTGGTTGAGATGCTGGTACAGTTGAAGCGGATGCTGCAGCTAGTGGAGCAGGTGATACTGTGTTTGTAGATTTAGCCGGTGGACTTGGACCTTCTACTGCACTATAAGTACCAGCAGAATCTCGACGGCAGAACCTTTTCCGTTTCACCCGATGAGTAACAGCACTCCCTACTATATTATTTTCCTTGCTCTTTTTTGACTTTGTCATGTCAAGCTGTACCCACAACACAAAAGAATAAAATCACTCTTCAGAACTCATTGATGCATGATACAGACAAGCTATACTTTGATGTAAGACAACCGTATGAGGATGGAATATGTAAGAAAAACAGGACGGCATGACATATTCACAGCTACGATGTGCAAATTAAGCAGAAGGATTTTCAAGAAAATAGAAGTAATGCAAGCTAGACACCATATGAAAGATGCAACCAATATTACTCTGCCAAGTTAAAAGTGTCTTGTCATAAGTGGCAATTCGAAAAATTAGAAGCAGTACAACGTAGAAATCAATGCAAGATGCAACCACTATCAAACTGCCATGTTAAAAGCGTCCAATCATGAGTGACTGATGCGGGATACACAACAGCAGTACTTTGATGTAAGAACATGGTATGATAGATAGATGCAGTGTATTCTAGACACAGAGAGCCATGTCATATGCACATGTATAACGTATGAAGTCAGCACGTGCAACTTAATCAAAATAGAAGAAATACAGGCTAGACAACATATGCAACATGACACCAATTATCACACTGTCAACTTAGAGCAAGCACCTGCGATGGTGGAGTATGGGAGATGAACTCATCATGTAGACTTGGGACTTCAACTTCATTAGCAGTAGCAGTGGCAAATCTAGAGAATCTCTGTTTGCGTCGGTCCGGAGGACCACCAACATCCCCTAACTTACTCTTTTCCTTCCTATTTTCTGATATTGCCTTATGAAGTCAAAACCACAAGAAGATGAATAAAATTAGCTCTGCATAACTGGTTGATGCATGATACAGACGAACACTACTTTGATGTAAGGCAAGCGTAGGATAGGAGGATGGAATATATACAAAAAAAGACAATGTTTCATATTCACACGTACGATAGGACGATGGAATATGTATGAAAAAACAGTAAGCGGAAGGCCATTTCAACAAAATTAGAAGAAATGAATGCTAGGCACCATATGAACATGCAACCAATATCACTCTATCAAGTAAAAAATGTCTCGTCGTAAGTGCCATTTCAAGAAATTAGAAGCAGTACAAGCTAGAAGACAATGCAAGATGCAACCTACATCACAGTCCCAAGTTAAATGTGTCTTATGGGTAAGTGATCGTTGCAGGTATAAGTTGTAAGCTACGCAGATGCAATTCAACATAATCAGAAGCAATACAAACTAGACATCATACGGAAAACGCAACCACGTATAACAGTTCCAAGTAAGAGCAAGCACCTGTGATGGTGGAGTAGGGGAGATGTGCTCATCATGTACACGTATGTTCTAGAAACATGAACACGTGTCATATTCACAGGCATTATGTGTAAAGTAAGTAGATGCAATTCAAGTTAGAAGCAATACAAGCTAGACATCATACGCAACATGCAACCACAGATAATAGTGTCAAGTTAGAGCAAGCACCCGTGATGGTGGAGTAGGGGAGATGTGCTCATCATCTACACAGCTACGTTGACTGTCCAGCCTTGTGTTGTCTTGCGAATCTTGTTGGGAGGATGGCGGAGTAGAATCTGTAGAGACCCCCTGTTTGAGTTGCTCCGAAGGACCACCATCATCCACTGCCGGACTAATTTCCTTCGGCTGTAATGATTTTGCATTGTGAAGTCAAACCGATAAGAAAAAGGAATAAAATTCGCTCTTCAGAACTCATTCATGCATGATACTGACGAACACTACTCGGATGAAAGGCAAACATATGATGCGAGGATGGAATATGTATGAAAAACAGGATGGTGTGACATATTCACACCTATGATGTGGTAACTAAGCAGAAGGCATTTCAACAAATTAGAAGCACTGCAAGCTATACACCATATGAAAGATGCAACCAATATCACTCTGCCAAGTTCAAACTGTATGGCGTTTCAACAAATTAGAAGCAGTACATGCTAGAAATCATATGCAAGACACAACCAATATCGCAGTGGTGACTTAAAGGTGCCTTATCATATGTGACTGATGCGGGATATGCAAGAATAGTAGTCTGATGTAGAAACAGGAACACATGTCATATTCACAGACGTTATGTGTAAAGTAGGCAGATGCAATTCAACAAAGTTAGAAGCAATACAAGCTAGACATCATACGCAACATGCAACCACATATAATATTGCCAAGTTAGAGCAAGCACCTGTGATGGTGGAGTAGGGGAGATGTGCTCATCATCTACACAGCTACGTTGACTGTCTAGCCTTGCGTTGTCTTGCGAATCTTGTTGGGAGGATGACGGAGTAGAATCTGTAGAGAACCTCCATTTCAGTTGCTCGGAAGGACCACCATCATCCAATGTCTTGCCAATTTCCTTCAGCTTTATTGATTTTGCATTGTGAGGTCATACCGACAAGAAAAAGGAATATCATTCGCTCTTCAGAACTCATTCATGCATGATACTGACGAACACTACTCTGATGAAAGGCAAAGTCATGATACGAGGATGGAATATGTACGAAAAAATGGACAACTTGACATATTCACACCTATGATGTGGTAACTGAGCAGAAGGCACTTCAACAAATTAGAAACACTGCAAGACACCATATGGAAGGTGCAATCAATATCACTCTGCCAAGTTAAAACTGTCTTGTCATAGGTGGCGTTCATCAAACTAGAAGCAATACATGCTAGAAATCATATTCAAGACGCAAACCAATATCACACTGCCAACTTAAAGGTGTCCCATCATAAGTGACTGATGCAGGATACACAAGAAGAGTAGTTTCATGTAAGAAGATGGTGTGATAGACAGATATAGTATGTACCAAAAACAGGAAAGCATGTCATATTCACATGTATCATGTGTAAGCTAAGCAGATGCAGTTTACACTAATTAGGAGCAATACGAGCTAGACACCATATGCAACATGCAACCAGATATCACACTGACAAGGTAGAGCAAGCACCTTGGATGGTGGAGTAGGGGAGCGGAGACTTGGACCTTGTAATGCACTATCAGTACAAGGAGAATCGGTATAGATGCTCCGTTTGCGTTGGTGCAGAGGACCACCATCATCGCCTTCCTTACTCTTTTCCTTCCTCTTTCTTGATTTTGCCTTGTCAAGTCAAACCCACAAGAAAAAGGAATAAAATTTGCTCTTCAGAACTCATTGATGCATGATACTGACGAACACTACTTTCATGTAAGGCAGCCGAATGATAGGAGGATGGAGTATGTATGAAAAACAGGACGGCGTGACATATTGACATGTATGATGTATAAAGTGTAAACTAAGCACAAGGTGCTTGAACTTGTTAGAATCGATGCAAGCTAGAAACCATATGAAAGATGAAACCAATATCACTCTGCCAAATTAAAAGGGTGCCCTAACAAATGTATTTGACCAAATTAGAAGCAATACATGGCAACAGGCTAGAAATAATATGCAATATGCAACGAATAAAGGTGACTCATCGTAAGTGATTGATGCAGGATACAGAAGAGAGGTAGTTTCATGTAAGAACTGTTGGAAATATGCCCTAGAGGAAATAATAAAATGGTTATTATTATATTTCCTTGTTCATGATAATTGTCTATTGTTCATGCTATAATTGTGTTATCCGGAAATCGTAATACATGTGTGAACACATAGACCACAACGTGTCCCTAGTAAGCCTCTAGTTGACAAGCCCATTGATCAACAGATAGTCGTGGTTTCCTGACTATGGACATTGGATGTCATTGATAACGGGATCACATCATTAGGAGAATGATGTGATGGACAAGACCCAATCCTAAGCATAGCACAAAGATCATGTAGTTCGTTTGCTAGAGCTTTTCCAATGTCAAGTATCATTTCCTTAGACCATGAGATCGTGCAACTCCCCGATACTGTAGGAGTGCTTTGGGTGTACCAAACGTCACAAGTAACTGGGTGACTATAAAGGTGCACTACGGGTATCTCCGAAAGTGTCTGTTGGGTTGGCACGGATCGAGACTGGGATTTGTCACTCTGTATGACGGAGAGGTATCTCTGGGCCCACTCGGTAATGCATCATCATAATGAGCTCAATATGACTAAGGAGTTAGCCACGGGATCATGCATTACGGTACGAGTAAAGAGACTTGCCGATAACGAGATTGAACAAGGTATTGGGATACCGACGATCGAATCTCGGGCAAGTAACATACCGATTGACAAAGGGAATTGTATACGGGATTGATTGAATCCTCGACACTGTGGTTCATCCAATGAGATCATCGTGGAACATGTGGGAGCCAACATGGGTATCCAGATCCCGCTGTTGGTTATTGACCGGAGAGGCGTCTCGGTCATGTCTGCATGTCTCGCGAACCCGTAGGGTCTACACACTTAAGGTTCGGTGACGCTAGGGTTGTAGAGATATGAGTATGCGGAAACCCGAAAGTTGTTCGGAGTCCCGAATGAGATCCCGGACGTCACGAGGAGTTTCGGAATGGTTCGGAGGTGAAGGATTATATATAGGATGTCCAGTTTCGGTCACCGGGAAAGTTTCGGGGGTTATCGGTATTGTACTGGGACCACCGGAAGGGTCCCGGGGGTCCACCGGGTGGGGCCAGCTATCCCGGAGGGCCCCATGGGCTGAAGTGGGAAGGGAACCAGCCCTTAGTGGGCTGGGGCACCTCCCTTGGGCCTCCCCCCGCGCCTAGGGTTGGAAACCCTGGGGTGGGGGCGCCCCACTTGGCTTGGGGGGGAAGCCACCCCCCTTTCCCCCTTGGCCGCCGCCCCCCTTGGAGATCCCATCTCCCAAGGCCGGCGCCCCCCCAGGGGTCCCTATATATAGTGGGGGGGGAGGGAGGGCAGCAGCACCACAGCCCCTGGCGCCTCCCTCTCCCCCTGCAACACCTCTCCCTCTCGCAGAAGCTTGGCGAAGCCCTGCCGAGACCCCGCTACTTCCACCACCACGCCATCGTGCTGCTGGATCTCCATCAACCTCTCCTTCCCCCTTGCTGTATCAAGAAGGAGGAGACGTCGCTGCTCCGTACGTGTGTTGAACGCGGAGGTGCCGTCCGTTCGGCACTCGTTCATCGGTGATTTGGATCACGGCGAGTATGACTCCATCAACCCCGTTCATTGGAACGCTTCCGCTCGCGATCTAAAAGGGTATGTAGATGCACTCCTTTCCCCTCGTTGCTAGTATACTCCATGGATGGATCTTGGTGATGCGTAGAAAATTTTAAAATTCTGCTACGTTCCCCAACAGTGGCATCATGAGCCAGGCCTATCAGTAGTGACTATGCACGAGTAGAACACAAAGCAGTTGTGGGCGTAGATGTTGCCAATTCTTCTTGCCGTTAATAGTCTTATCTTGTTTCGGCGGTATTGTGGGATGAAGCGGCCCGGACCGACCTTACACGTACGCTTACGTAAGACAGGTTCCACCGACTGACATGCACTAGTTGCATAAGGTGGCTAGCGGGTGTCTGTCTCTCACACTTTAGTCGGAACGGATTCGATGAAAAGGGTCCTTATGAAGGGTAAATAGAAATTGGCATATCACGTTGTGGTTTTACATAGGTAAGAAAAGTTCTTGCTAGAAACCTATACAAGCCACGTAAAAACTTGCAACAACAATTAGAGGACGTCTAACTTGTTTTTTCAGCATGTGCTATGTGATGTGATATGGACAGAAGATGTGATGAATGATATATGTGATGTATGAGATTGATCATATTCTTGTAATAGGAATCACGACTTGCATGTCGATGAGTATGACAACCGGCTGGAGCCATAGGAGTTGTCTTTATTATTTTGTATGACCTGCGTGTCATTGAATAACGCCATGTAAATTACTTTACTTTATTGCTAAACGCGTTAGCCATAGAAGTAGAAGTAATCGTAGGCATGACAACTTCATGAAGACACAATGATGGAGATCATGATGATGGAGATCATGGTGTCATGCCGGTGACGAAGATGATCATGGTGCCCCGAAGATGAAGATCAAAGGAGCAAAATGATATTGGCCATATCATGTCACTATTTGATTGCATGTGATGTTTATCATGTTTTGTATCTTATTTGCTTAGAACGACGGTCGTAAGTAAGATGATCCCTTATAATAATTTCAAGAAAGTGTTCCCCCTAACTGTGCACCGTTGCGAAGGTTCGTTGTTTCGAAGCACCACGTGATGATCGGGTGTGATAGATTCTAACGTTCGCATACAACGGGTGTTGACGAGCCTAGCATGTACAGACATGGCCTCGGAACACACGCAATACACTTAGGTTGACTTGACGAGCCTAGCATGTACAGACATGGCCTCGGAACACGGAGGACCGAAAGGTCGAGCATCAGTCGTATAGAAGATACGATCAACATGGAGATGTTCACCGATCTTGACTAGTCCGTCTCACGTGATGATCGGACACGGCCTAGTTAACTCGAATCATGTTTCACTTAGATGACTAGAGGGATGTCTATCTGAGTGGGAGTTCATTGTATAATTTGATTAGATGAACTTAATTATCATGAACTTAGTCTAAAATCTTTACAATATGTCTTGTAGATCAAATGGCCCACGTTGTCCTCAACTTCAACGCGTTCCCAGAGAAAACCAAGCTGAAAGATGATGGCAGCAACTATACGGACTGGGTCCGGAACCTGAGGATCATCCTCATAGCTGCCAAGAAATATTATGTCCTAGAAGCACCGCTAGGTGATGCACCCATCCCAGAGAACCAAGATGTTATGAACGCTTGGCAATCACGTGCTGATGATTACTCCCTCGTTCAGTGCGGCATGCTTTACAGCTTAGAACCGGGGCTCCAAAAGCGTTTTGAGAAACATGGAGCATACAAAATGTTCGAAGAGCTGAAAATGGTTTTCCAAGCTCATGCCCGGGTCGAGAGATATGAAGTCTCCGACAAGTTCTTCAGCTGGAAAATGGAGGAAAATAGTTCTGTTAGTGAGCACATACTCAGAATGTCTGGGTTACACAACCGCCTGTCTCAGCTGGGAGTTAATCTCCCGGATGACGCGGTCATTGACAGAATCCTTCAGTCGCTTCCACCAAGCTACAAGAGCTTTGTGATGAACTTCAATATGCAGGGGATGGAAAAGACCATTCCCGAGGTATATCCAATGCTGAAATCAGCGGAGGTGGAGATCAGAAAAGAACATCAAGTGTTGATGGTGAATAAAACCACTAAGTTCAAGAAAGGCAAGGGTAAGAAGAACTTCAAGAAATACGGCAAGGGAGTTGCCGCGCCCGGTAAGCCAGTTGCCGGGAAGAAGTCAAAGAATGGACCCAAGCCTGAGACTGAATGCTTTTATTGCAAGGGAAGTGGTCACTGGAAGCAGAACTGCCCCAAATACTTAGCGGACAAGAAGGCCGGCAACACCAAAGGTATATGTGATATACATGTAATTGATGTGTACCTTACCAGTACTCGTAGTAGCTCCTGGGTATTTGATACCGGTGCGGTTGCTCATATTTGTAACTCAATACAGGAACTGCGGAATAAACGGAGACTGGCAAAGGACGAGGTGACGATGCGCGTCGGGAATGGTTCCAAGGTCGATGTGATCGCCGTCGGCACGCTACCTCTGCATCTACCTACGGGATTAGTTTTAAACCTCAATAATTGTTATTTAGTGCCAGCTTTGAGCATGAACATTGTATCTGGATCTCGTTTAATTCGAGATGGCTACTCATTTAAATCCGAGAATAATGGTTTTTCTATTTATATGAGAGATATGTTTTATGGTCATGCCCCGCTGGTCAATGGTTTATTCTTGATGAATCTCGAACATGATGTTACACATATTCATAGTGTGAATACCAAAAGATGTAAAGTTGATAACGATAGTCCCACATACTTGTGGCACTACCGCCTTGGTCACATTGGTGTCAAGCGCATGAAGAAGCTCCATGCAGATGGACTTTTGGAGTCTCTTGATTACGAATCATTTGACACGTGCGAACCATGCCTCATGGGTAAGATGACCAAGACTCCGTTCTCCGGAACAATGGAGCGAGCAACCAACTTATTGGAAATCATACATACCGATGTGTGCGGTCCAATGAGTGTTGAGGCTCGCGGAGGATATCGTTATGTTCTCACTCTCACTGATGACTTAAGTAGATATGGGTATGTCTACCTAATGAAACACAAGTCTGAAACCTTTGAAAAGTTCAAGGAATTTCAGAGTGAGGTTGAGAATCAACGTGACAGGAAAATAAAGTTCTTACGATCAGATCGTGGTGGAGAATATTTAAGTCAGGAATTTCGTACGCACTTAAGGAAATGTGGAATCGTTTCACAACTCACGCCGCCTGGAACACCTCAGCGAAACGGTGTGTCCGAACGTCGTAATCGCACTCTATTGGATATGGTGCGATCTATGACGTCTCTTACCGATTTACCGCTCTCATTTTGGGGCTATGCTTTAGAGACTGCCGCATTCACTTTAAATAGGGCTCCGTCGAAATCCGTTGAGACGACACCGTATGAATTATGGTTTGGGAAGAAACCTAAGCTGTCGTTTCTAAAAGTTTGGGGATGCGATGCTTTTGTCAAGAAACTTCAACCTGAAAAGCTCGAACCCAAGTCGGAAAAATGCGTCTTCATAGGATACCCTAAGGAAACCATTGGGTATACCTTCTACCTCAGATCCGAAGGCAAGATCTTTGTTGCCAAGAACGGGTCCTTTCTGGAGAAAGAGTTTCTCTCGAAAGAATTGAGTGGGAGGAAAGTGGAACTTGATGAGGTGATAGTCACCCCTTCCGAACCGGAAAGTAGCGCAGCGCGGGAAGATGTTCCTGTGGTGCCTGCACCGACTAGGGAGGAAGTTAATGATGATGATCATGAAGCTTCGGATCAAGTTACTACTGAACTTCGTAGGTCCACAAGGACATGTTCCGCACCAGAGTGGTACGGCAACCCTGTCCTGGAAATCATGTTGTTAGACAACGGTGAACCTTCAAACTATGAAGAAGCGATGGCGGGCCCGGATTCCGACAAATGGCTTGAAGCCATGAAATCCGAGATAGGATCCATGTATGAAAACGAAGTATGGACTTTGACTGACTTGCCCGATGATCGGCGAGCCATAGAAAATAAATGGATCTTTAAGAAGAAGACAGACGCGGATGGTAATGTGACCATCTATAAGGCTCGACTTGTCGCTAAGGATTATCGATAAGTTCAAGGGGTTGACTACGATGAGACTTTCTCACCCGTAGCGAAGCTGAAGTCCGTCCGAATCATGTTAGCAATTTCCGCATACTATGATTATGAGATATGGCAGATGGACGTCAAAACGGCATTCCTTAACGGCTTCCTTAAGGAAGAATTGTATATGATGCAGCCGGAAGGTTTTGTCGATCCTAAGAATGCTAACAAAGTGTGCAAGCTCCAGCGCTCAATCTATGGGCTGGTGCAAGCATCTCGGAGTTGGAACATTCGCTTTGATGAGATGATCAAAGCGTTTGGGTTTACACAGACTTATGGAGAAGCCTGTGTTTACAAGAAAGTGAGTGGGAGCTCTGTAGCATTTCTCATATTATATGTGGATGACATACTATTGATGGGAAATGATATAGAATTCTTGGAAAGTATAAAGGCCTATTTGAATAAGTGTTTTTCAATGAAGGACCTTGGAGAAGCTGCTTATATATTAGGCATCAAGATCTATAGAGATAGATCAAGACGCCTCATTGGTCTTTCACAGAGTACGTACCTTGACAAGATATTGTAGAAGTTCAATATGGATCAGTCCAAGAAGGGGTTCTTGCCTGTATTGCAAGGTGTGCAATTGAGCACGGCTCAATGCCCGACCACGGCAGAAGATAGAGAAAAGATGAGTGTCATCCCCTATGCCTCGGCCATAGGGTCTATTATGTATGCCATGCTGTGTACCAGACCTGATGTAAACCTTGCCGTAAGTTTGGTAGGACCAAAGTAATCCCGGCATGGAACACTGGACAGCGGTCAAGAATATCCTGAAGTACCTGAAAAGGACCAAGGATATGTTTCTTGTTTACGGAGGTGACGAAGATCTCGTCGTAAAGGGTTACGTCGATGCTAGCTTCGACACAGATCTGGATGACTCGAAGTCACAAACCGGATACGTGTATATTTTGAATAGAGGAGCAGTAAGTTGGTGCAGTTGCAAGCAAAGCGTCGTGGCGGGATCTACATGTGAAGTGGAGTACATGGCAGCCTCAGAGGCAGCACATGAAGCAGTCTGGATTAAGGAGTTCATCACCGACCTAGGGGTGATTCCCAATGCGTCGGGCCCGATGACTCTCTTCTATGACAACACTGGAGCTATTACCCTTGCCAAGGAGCCCAGGTTTCACAGGAAGACCAGGCATATCAAGCGTCGCTTCAACTCCATTCGTGAAAGTGTTCAAAATGGAGACATAGATATTTGTAAAGTACATACGGACGTGAATGTAGCAGATCGGTTGACTAAACCTCTCCCTAGAGCAAAACATGATCAACACCAAAACTCTATGGGTGTTCGATTCATCACAATGTAACTAGATTATTGACTCTAGTGCAAGTGGGAGACTGTTGGAAATGTGCCCTAGAGGCAATAATAAAATGGTTATTATTATATTTCCTTGTTCATGATAATTGTCTATTGTTCATGCTATAATTGTGTTATCCGGAAATCGTAATACATGTGTGAACACATAGACCACAGCGTGTCCCTAGTAAGCCTCTAGTTGACTAGCTCGTTGATCAACAGATAGTCGTGTTTTCCTGACTATGGACATTGGATGTCATTGATAACGGGATCACATCATTAGGAGAATGATGTGATGGACAAGACCCAATCCTAAGCATAGCACAAAGATCGTGTAGTTCGTTTGCTAGAGCTTTTCCAATGTCCAGTATCATTTCCTTAGACCATGAGATCATGCAACTCCCGGATACTGTAGGAGTGCTTTGGGTGTACCAAACGTCACAACGTAACTGGGTGACTATAAAGGTGCACTACGGGTATCTCCGAAAGTGTCTGTTGGGTTGGCACGGATCGAGACTGGGATTTGTCACTCCGTATGACCGAGAGGTATCTCTGGGCCCACTCGGTAATGCATCATCATAATGTGCTCAATGTGACTAAGGAGTTAGCCATGGGATCATGCATTACGGTACGAGTAAATAGACTTGCCGGTAACGAGATTGAACAAGGTATTGGGATACCGACGATCGAATCTCGGGAAAGTAACATACCGATTGACAAAGGGAATTGTATACGGGATTGATTGAATCCTCGACACTGTGGTTCATCCGATAAGATCATCATGGAACATGTGGGAGCCAACATGGGTATCCAGATCCCGCTGTTGGTTATTGACCGGAGAGGCGTCTCGGTCATGTCTGCATGTCTCGCGAACCCGTAGGGTCTACACACTTAAGGTTCGGTGACGCTAGGGTTGTAGAGATATGAGTATGCGGAAACCCGAAAGTTGTTCGGAGTCCCGGATGAGATCTCGGACGTCACGAGGAGTTCCGAAATGGTTCGGAGGTGAAGGATTATATATAGGAAGTCCAGTTTCGGTCACCGGGAAAGTTTCGGGGGTTATCGGTATTGTACCCGGACCACCGGAAGGGTCCCGGGGGTCCACCGGGTGGGGCCACCTATCCCGGAGGGCCCCATGGGCTGAAGTGGGAAGGGAACCAGCCCTTAGTGGGCTGGGGCGCCCCCCTTGGGCCTCCCCCTGCGCCTAGGGTTGGAAACCCTGGGGGTGGGGGGCGCCCCACTTGGCTTGGGGGGGAAGCCACCCCCCTTTCCCTCTTGGCCGCCGCTCCCCTTGGAGATCCCATCTCCCAGGGCCGGCGCCCCCCCCCAGGGGTCCCTATATATAGTGGGGGAGGGAGGGCAGCAGCACCACAGCCCCTGGCGCCTCCCTCTCCCCCTGCAACACCTCTCCCTCTCGCAGAAGCTTGGCGAAGCCCTGCCGAGACCCCGCTACTTCCACCACCACGCCGTCGTGCTGCTGGATCTCCATCAACCTCTCCTTCCCCCTTGCTGGATCAAGGAGGAGACGTCGCTGCTCCCTACGTGTGTTGAACATGGAGGTGCCGTCCGTTCGGCACTCGGTCATCGGTGATTTGGATCACGGCGAGTACGACTCCATCAACCCCGTTCATTGGAACGCTTCCGCTCGCGATCTACAAGGGTATGTAGATGCACTCCTTTCCCCTTGTTGCTAGTATACTCCATGGATGGATCTTGGTGATGCGTAGAAAATTTTAAAATTCTGCTATGTTCCCCAACAAGAACAAGGTTAACACATAGATGTAGTGTGTACCAAAAATAGGAAGGCATGTCATATTCACAGGTATAGTGTGTAAACTAAGCAGATGCAATTTACCCTAATTAGAAGCATTACAAGCTAGACAACGTATGCAACATGCAACCACATATCACACTTTGAAGGTAGAGCAAGCACCTGTGATGGTGGTGTAGGGGAAGTGCGGTCTTCAAGTACAGAGCTACGTTCAATATCTTCATTTAGGCTTGCTGTTTCTTGAGAATCATGTGGACAGGATGAAATTGCATTCTTTATAAGAGTATTGCGTCTCATATTAACCCACGCGCGTGACTGTCTCATCATAAGCGATAGACGCATGATACACAAGAACAGTAGTTTGATGTAAGAACATGGTGTGATAGGCAGATGTAGTATGTACCAAAAACAGGAAGGCGTGTCATATTCACATGTATAATGTGTAAGCTAAGGAGATGCAATTTAACAAATTAGGAGCATTGATGAGGGATACACAAGAAAAGTAGTTTGATGTAAGAATATGGTTAATACAAAGACGTAGTATGTACCAAAAACAGGAAGGCATGTCATATTCACAGGTATAATGTGTTAACTAAGCAGATGCAATTTACCCTAATTAGAAGCATTACAAGGTAGACACCATATGCAACATGCAACCACATATCACACTGCCAAGTACGAGCAAGCAACTGCGATGGTGGTGTGGGGGAATTGCGGTGATCAACTAGAGAGCTACATTGACTATCTTCATTTAGCCTCGCTGTTTCTTGAGAATCATGTGGGGAGGATGACACTGCACTCTTTAAACGAGTAGGGCGTCTCACAGTAACCCACTAGGGTGACTGTCTCATCATAAGTGATTGACGAGGGATACAAAAGAGCATTAGTTTGATGTACGAACATGGTTAATAGACATACGTAGTATGTATCAAAAACAGGAAGGCATGTCATTATCAAAGGTATAATGTGTAAAGTAAGCAGATGCAATTTAACCAAATTGGAAGCAATACAAGCTAGACACCATATGCAACATGCAACCACATTTTACAGCGCGAAGTTAAAGCAAGCACCTGGGATGGTTGTGTGTGGCAATTGAGATCATCAACTGCAGAGCTACGTTTACTGTCTCCAACTGCTGACACTGCACCCATTAGAGCGCTGAAACGCTTAGTGCTTATCTTCGAATTACACTGGAGCAACTTCTGTCTTTTCTTTTCTGCATTCATCAACACTGCGTCAGAGTCTGAAATACCCATGCATAAAAAAACAATAGTGTGAGTACGGGTGAAGTGTGTGCACAATTAGTGTAGCGACCAGACCTCAAATGGCCTGTGCTGCTGTGCACCAGTGTCATCCCTGGATCAGTAATGCTGACACGCACAGTACAAATGGAGGATTTATAACAGAGTTGCAATCACACACTTATTACATCGAATATCTCCAAAGAGATTGAGTATGATAAACATGGCTTAAGGCCATCTAACAACGATAACAGCAGAAGACTTGGAAGATAAGTGAGTCCATCAACTCCAGCGGCATCACTGAGTATAAGACCACGACCTAAGGCACCTTACTCGTCGTCTGAAAAGTCTGCAACATGAAACGTTGCAGCCCGAAAACGGGTCAGCACATAGAATATGCTGGCAAAGTAACACATAGAGAGTAATGAACAATGATAATGCTATACTATATGCATATATGGCTGGTGGAAAGCTCTATGGTTACATTTTTGCGAAGAGCCAATTTTATCCTACTGCAAAGGAATAAATTTTATTTAACTATCATGGTGGTTGAAACATTGAGAAGGTACCTCCAACTCAATCCCAATTAAGTGTCATCATTAACCCAACAAAATTAATTATAAGTATCACGGTGATGAGATTCAAATGATAATCCAGGTACTAGATACTCAAGTTGTCCATAACCGGGGACACGGCTAATCATGATCAGTTTGTACACTCTGCAGAGGTTAGTGCACTTTTCCCCACAAGACTCGATCACCTCCGCTTGATTCTCGCACTGCATGATGTTTGAGAAACGGATGACCGAGACACAGTCTTTCAGAAACATTCACTCTCTACTCTGGATGGACCGGTACACCTACTTTCCCCTACATCTGCTAGTCCACCTCTTCAAGAGATCCTGTAACCTACTCAGCTATGCTAGAGCCCATAATAGCTTGCGGCTACACACGGAAGTTTCTAGCATGAATAATCTTATGATCCCTTTGAGCCTGGGTGGCGGACCTTATACATACAGGCAACACTGGGTTCTCCAGGTGCCTCAATCCACCCAGATGTGAGTTTTAGTTGCCACCTTAAGTTGAACCATTATTAACAATCTCACATCTGTCATGAATATCACTCAAACCCAATCCACGTCTACGAGCATAGCATGGCAATATAATAGCAACGTAGAAGTAACTCCCAAGGGTTTGAAAATAAACAGGTAATAGGTACTACCTCAACTACTTCCCAATACCCACAGTTTAATTAGATCCTAATCATGCAAGTGTTTGAGGAAAACAGATCTAATGCAGTAAAACTGGGTATGGAAGAGTATGATCAAAGTGTTACTTGCCTTGCTGATGATCCGCAAAACCTAGCGAGTCGAAGTAACAAGCGGCACACTCCGGGTACTCTATCGCAAACAAACAAGCATACAATCAGAACTCATCTAATGCACAGGTAAAACTCGAATGAAAGATCCAACCAGATGTTCAACTTAAGAACTCCGGTTTACAAAAAGAATCAACTCGAAAGAAGCAACGAAAGTCAAACGGCGAAAGAAAGAAACTTCGTTTGCTAATCTGGATCTAGGTCAAATTTTACTGTTGCAAAAACTTGTTTGAGTAGGTTAAACGGAAAGAGAATTTCGAGACGAAACTCTAGGCGCTTGAATTGCCTGATTCCGATAAACGAGCGAGAAGTTAAACAGAATCGAAGATTCGATCAGAAATCGAATCTGAGAAAATAACTAGAAAGTCCGACGAAAATAAAAATAGACGAACGGTTAAATAACGAACGTTCGTTAACAGAGAAAAACCGACGAACGCGTTCGTTAGAACGAACGGTTCGGTGAACGCTCGCAAAATAATAAAACCAAAAAAACCGATCTAGGGTTTTTTTTTACAGAAAACCGGTCAACAACGAAGATGGCCGGCAGCAGTACCTTGACGGGCGGGCTCCGGCGAGGGGCTCCGGCGGCGGGGCTCGGGCGCGAGGGGTGCGGGGCTCGGGGGGGTGGGGGGACTCCGGCGGCGAGGGGCGGCGGCTCCGGCGCTCCAGGCGGCGGCGGCGACGGCGGGCGAGATGCGGGCGGGCGGCGGCGGCGATGTCGGCGGCGGTGGTGAGGAAAGAGAGGGGGGGCTATTTATGGAAGGGGGGTCCGAGGTGCTTGGGGAAGGGGGCACCCGAGGCGGCGGCGGCTCCCGTGCCCGGGACGGACTCCGGCAGCGGCGTCGTGGGTAGAGAGGAGAGGTGCGACGGGGTGGGCCGCGGTCTGGGCTCGGCCTAGCGGGCGCGCGTCTGTTTTTTTTAAATAAGATCCGCGGAAAATATTGCGTAGAAAAATAAATAAAAATCAGAAAAATATGAAATATATTTTCCCCGTCTAGTTAGAAAATCTAGAATAGGGTGAACATTTTTGTAAATAAATATAAATACTTCGAAAACATGCAATTTTTTTAATGCAATAAAAATTGCAAATAAATCCAAATAAATTCCAAATAATGTTTTTAACATTTTTCCTCCAGTATTTCAATTGTTTTGGAGAAGTCATATTGTCTCCTCTCGTTTGTTTAAATGAAATATTTTTCCGGAGAGAAAAATAATTAAAACCAAAATCCTCGTTTGAAAAATCAAATTTGAAAATTCGAGAAAATCCCCAACTCTCTCCGAGGGTCCTTGAGTTGCTTAGGATTTATCGAGGATTTGTCAAAATGCAATAAAACATGATATGCAATGATGATCTATGTATAACATACCAAATTGAAAATTTGGGATGTTACAATTAGTACATTGTAAAGGTAGCAAATAGCAGGTCGGTGAGAAATAAATGATGGGAGACATATGATAGCTCTACAACATGCATGGCACACTAAATTACTACAGGATTCTATGAAAATAACAGTTGACTGAAAGCAAATAGGTCAGTCCATTTTTTCTGCACCGTCCGATGTACAAAGAACGGGCAGATCCCCTTCATCTACCTCCAGCCAGTCAGTGTTGACGATCTTCCTCGAAACGCCAGCGACCACCAGCCCCGTATTCCTCCCCTGCCTGCGCCCTCCCCTCGACCTCACCGCACCCCCGTGCTTGGCACCGCCCCCCCGGCCATCCATTCAAGCCCCGCCGACCTCTAGATCGGGCGCAAGAAGCTCCTGTGCCCCACACCCCTATGATAGACACCGATGCGCCGCTTCCCCGGGGAACAGGCGGACTAGGTGCTCCGCACGCCTAAGCGGGTGCTGCTTCTTTTAATTGCGGTTCGACTGACCCTGAATTGAAATCCAGGCTGGCTACTGACCTCTAGCAAAGGTGAAATAGTAAAAGGGAGGAAACCTTGTGCATTTAGTATCATGAAGAAGATGCAGTAAGAAGCGCTCAACTAGTTTCTTTTGTGGGATGAATACGGTGTGAGCGGAGACGTAATATTTGCATGAATAAGGGAAGAGGAGTACCTCTTTCTGCTGGCAGTGTTGTGTCCTCCTTCTGTTTTTCCGACGATCTTCTTGTTGTTCGCCGGAAACCAGAAGTTGTGGAGGACGGTGCAGCCTTGGACGAACCCATGGCCAAGTTGTTGAGTGTGGTGCGGTGGCCGTCTGTCGGCGGCGGGGAAGCAGATCCGAGGCGGCGAACGACGGCGTAGCGGGAACAGCTCCGGTGCGGTGGACGGTTGCGACAGTGGAGCCGCAGCAGTGAGGCGCAGGACGGCATGGTCGGAGTGGTTCTGGTACAGCGCACGTCGGCGTCGGCGTCGTGGAGGCAGCTCTGCCTCGGCTTCAGCTGCTAAGTCCTTGAGGGCGTTGCGGTTGCGGTTGCGTTGGACGACGACGTCGGGGTACCGGCTCCGGCGTGATGGAGGAGGGCGGCGGTGGATTGGCCGCTATGGGGTGGAGGACAGAGGAGGCTGGGGTTTCACGGCTGGTGGAGAGGGCGTTTTCGTGCCCACGGAGTATGAATGGGGAAACGGAGGGAGGCGGGGAACCAAGGTGGAACAATGTGTCGGTTTGAGACGTGCTTGTTTGAAATTTGGGGAAAGTTACAAACTTTGCCCCCATCTAAAATTTCGGACATATTGCGGGTTGGGGGTAGAACAGTCATGTGAGGTGTCCCAAATGTGGGCGGGATAGATTTCGGTCGAGCGCATGGGTAGGCGCCCACGGTGTACGAATGCTTCTCGGAGGCGGTTGAGACTGGCGTCTTGGTGAAGTTACAACCTACCCCGGTTTAGACCTTTGGACATCAGGCCGATAGGCTACACGGGCCAGAGTCAGGACAGTAATTTCCTACCACCAAAACATTAGTCTCGCGCGGTTTCGGGTGACCAGAGGCCTATTTGGCGCTTCATTCAATATTTGGGAGCAGAAGCATTAACATTTTCGGTTCTCTTGAATTGAACTTTCAGGATTTGTCAAACTTCACAAATCTTTACTCTTGAAAATCCTAAAGCTACGATTATTTTGGAATGGAGGGGGTACATTTGAATATACATTATACACGAGTATATATTAAAAAATATGCAACTTACCTCAGTTCATGCATGGTTCCAGATATAATCTCCTTGGGTGCAAAAAAAGTTAGATATGCGTATGAATATATAGCATGTTCAAACTCACAACAAAGATTGATGCCCCCTTTTACATCTGATTTACAAATGCCATTATCTCGCGTTCAAATAGATGAATGCACTTCCTATGAATTCGAATCTTCGAAACCTCCTTTATGTTGAATTTGACATGTATTCTATTTCGTAGCTAGCAATTTGGAATGTATCCATGCAAGTGACAAATGTATAAAGTGCTTCACACTAACAACATGGAGTGCACTAATTAATGTTTATATATGAATTGAAAAAGCATCCATTGCCTGTATTTCAAACCGGTCTCACTCTATGGATCGATAATATGAAATAAACACATGCACATGCTAGAATTCAATAGAGTATGGGTGTCTGATAGACCGATTTTCGTCCATACGCAATTTGCAAAATTCATGATCTCATCCAAAAATAATA
The DNA here is from genome assembly GCF_002575655.3 of Aegilops tauschii subsp. strangulata. Lineage (NCBI taxonomy): Eukaryota > Viridiplantae > Streptophyta > Magnoliopsida > Poales > Poaceae > Aegilops > Aegilops tauschii. The sequence continues at coordinate 45,800,209 of NC_053035.3, forward strand.
ATGCCATTTATATTTTAATTTAATGCGTAGAACCGCCTTTTACACGTAGATGCACTATGCCTCGCCCCGTTCTCACAAACGCGTTATATATCTCTCTATCTAGCGCATAAATGCACACACTTTATATGCATCGGCATTTCTCTTTCACACATGCTCACAATCTCTCTCAGGGTGTCGGGGTGTCTCACGCACATGCTCTCTCTGTTTCTCTCTCTCTCTCTTTCTGACTACTAGGTACCACTCTTTTCACTAATCTCAGTTGGAAAACACTATTTCTCTCACATGCATATATACATATGCACAGTCTCTACTAGCCCTCTATACGCACATATATGTGTGTACGTGTCTCCCGCACGCACATTATCTTTAGGCCTCTCTCGCACACATTGCCCCCCCGACACACCTCTCTCTTAGTAGTTGGCAGATATGATTTCATCATATCATTCGGTAGGATACCCCTGGCTGTTAGGCTGGATGGTAATACAAGGCAAAGTTTTACCCTAGTTCGGATCGGACCCTTGCAGTTGAAGAAAGAGCCTACTCCTGGTACTGTATATTAGTGATAGGGGTGTGTACAAAGTACACGTGAATACCAGGCATTGTGCATGTGTGTATACTATTGACGAACTAGCCCCCAAGCTTGTATAACATACTAAGGGCCTAGGGTTACAAATCATATATAGTCGGCTTATCACCAGTGGGGATAGAGTTCTCCGCGACTCTGTAGCTTCGTGTTGTACGCGAGTCCTCCACATGGGTCTTCGTATAACACGTTTCGGTCCAACCTATATGTGGCGCAGGATGGAACCGACCCATGAGTCTTCATGTCGACCCACCACAACTAGAAATGATGTGCCCACCACACCACACACGCAATCGGGAACTAAGAAAATAAGCATATACATAGTACAACGGTATATAGCTCATGATACGTCTCCATATTTTGTTGATGACACTGACGGACTTTGCATTTGATGCGTGCTCCGTATTTTGTTGACGACACTTACGGTCATTGTATTTGAAGCGAAAGCACGAGATGGTCACTGGACTTTAGAATAAGCTCATAACGGTCACCACATACATTTTATTGTGCTAACCAACATGTGGTTGGATGGTTAGAGGACAGTGGTTTCTCGAGCCCACCAAGGTTAAAGTCCCGGTGCTCGCATTTATCTTGTGTTAATTTCAGTATTTTTCCGGCGATGTACGTTAAGTGGGAGGAGACGTTCCACTCGACTACGAGGCACCTATGGTGACTTCGTAAAATCTCAAGATCATATATGCTGGCCCACTCTCTCGAAGGTGCTCATAGGGATAGGGTTCGCGTGTGTGCGCTTATAGCGGTGAGTGCTTGCGCGTATATATGAGCCCTTGCGTCTGTACCGTGTTAAACAAATACATATCATCATTATACGGTCACTGGCTCACCCGTACAACTCCATATTTTGTTGATGACACAATCAATTGACCAGTCAAACGTTCCACGTGGCGCAACTAGTGTTGCACCATCGGGGTGCGTAACCATGGGGCCCACCTGTCAGCCCGTATATGAAAGAAAGAAGTGGTAATTTGAGTCTGTACTGTGTTAATAAAATAGAAGTACATTTTAGGGTGATCATACGGTCACTGGCTCACCATACAGCTCCGTAATTTGTTGATAACACGATCAATTGACCATTCAAACGGTCCACATTCAGCAGCGCACATTACCATCGGGCCCACCCGTCAGCGCGTATATGAAGGACAAAAATGGTAATAAATTAGTGGTCGGTGGGTATTCGAAGTCGTTAGACCTCTGGTTGGCAGTCACCGGCGGTTGGGGGGCGTTCATTGGGCGGTGGGGTGGGGATCCCCGGAGAAAAAGCTCGGCGGGAGGGGGGGCTAGAGGGATGGCCGGTGCGGCGGCGGACTGGCGGTGGGGAGTGGTTTCGGGGAGGGCGGGCCGGCCGCAGGCGGCGGGGGCGGGCGGTTCGGCCGGTGGTGGCTGGCGGCTCAGGGGGGGTGGAGTTTGATGATAAACTGGAGGCCCTTGATTTCGCATCCAACGGCTGGAAAATCTAATGACCAGAGATGAAAAAGTCTGTCGACTGACGTGTAGCCTCACCCGGCACGTACACATGCACGCACGCAAGACACGCACGCATGTAGGCGTGCAACACTGAGACGTACACACGCACGCATGCTGGCGTGCAACACTGACACGTACACATGCACTCACGAACACACGCACATACGCACCCATGTATGCAACACTGAAACGTACCCTTGCACGCACGCAACACTCGCACGCCTGCATGCACACAGCGCACGACGCAAGACACACGCTCAACCTATACGTGCATGCACCCTTTGTTAAGGACATGGATTGTTACGGGTATTAATCAATCTTATCTGTGATAAGCAGAACATTGATGTTTGCAGCGGTCTTTATGAATCACAACGTATCAAACGGGCTATCAACATAGTAGGCTTATCTACATGAAAAAGATGACGCCACACTCAATGAACAATCATCGGTTTATGAAATGCCCGCTTCTGACCGCCCTGGCCCACCAAAGGTTCCTCTGCTGTGCGTTGTCTGCGTTGGATCACTGACATGTAGGCCATGCACCCAAAGAGCCCACACGTAAGTGGAAGAACGGCGCGGTGTCCTAGCTTAGAGTTGAGGGCGCCACTCGCGGCACGCTCGGCTGAACACGCCTCCGTGCCACATTCAAACACCTCCATGAAACCCGCCCGTGTGGAAGCCGAAAAACCCACTCTGGACACACGTCCCTTCATGACCAAGCCGGCGTTAAAACGCAACGCCGGCCGAGCTCCTCCCGTCCGCCGTCTATTGAATCTCCTATTTAAACGAGGCCAAACACCGGCCAAGAATCGCACACCTCCGCCGCTCCGCTATCTCCTCCACCATTTTGTCCACTCTTACAATGGCTTACGAAGAGTAGTTATTCCACATCCAAGCCGGCTGGGTAGCCCGCCGGATACGAGCTATGCAGCTCGCTGATCCACCTCCCTCCCCTCGCCTGACAGAGCCAGTTGCCGCCCCAAGCCGGCGCGCGGTTCAGCAACTCGCCGCTCCAGGCCAGCTCGACGAGGAGCGGCGCACGGGCGTCGTTGCTGCCGTCCACGTCGTCGCCTCGTACCGCGTCTCCCGTTTCTATGGCCGAGACTCCCATGCCGGCGGCCGCGCCATACAAGCAGCGACAGAAGCCGGGTGCGCGGAGAGCGACGAGTCGGTGGCCAGCGCCTCCGCGTCCGCCGCCATCATCGAGGAGAAGTAGAACACGGGAGGCCGCCGCCGCTTGGGTCCCATGAAGGCCACTGCGGAGGCGACGCTGGCGTACACAGCAGGTGTCTAGCCAGATCCTTTTGTTGCGAGGACCTTCGCCGACCCCGCATGGACTCCACGGAAGAGGGGAATGTTAGGATGAACTTGAGCCGGTGCCGGCCATGACGAAGTAGTGGCCGGTGATGAACTCGAACCGGTGCCGGCCACCATCATCTTCGGCACCAGCCAATGATATCAGTTGGGCAGTGGGGAAGCGAGCCGTCCTTTGCGCTGGAGCATATACCTCCGAGGCTCCCGGCAGTCCGGTGATCGTGCTGCCGGACATGAGGAACACAAATCGATCAGCGGGCGACCATTTAGGCCAGGTATTATATACATGTGCTGTCCAGAACTAGAACCGCGTAGTTCATTTGAATGTAATGAAATCCATCATGTTTGTATGAGAATCAAGTATTTTATATGATTTCCGTCGTTGTTTATCTGAAATATCGGTTTGTCTACATGTTTGCGTGAATTTCGTCCGGTTGGTTGAGTTGCTGTCATAATGTGTGCGGCTACGGTTGGATGGCGTAATTTGCGGGTCGCCGGTCGGTCTGCGGGCGGCTGGGGCGGCATTATGGGACAAAAAAACACAGCTCGTGCGAGCTCGTCTCCAACGTACGCGCTGGAGGATGCATGACACCTTGAGCACCCGAGCCATTCCTCGTTCATCGGTGGCAAAGGCACCGGTGGAGAAAATGGTCGCCAATATTTTGGCTACCCCGGGCAAGATCCAAACAGCCCCTCCCAACAGATTCAAATCCCTCGTTCGCCGTGGAATTTTTCCATGTGTTGTTTTCATGGACTAGCAAGATGCCCGTGCATTGCATGGAACATCAAGATGCATTTTTTTACAAACTCCCGCATGCACGCAAGGGATAAGTAATGTCCTCCTTTGCTAGTACCACGAGGGAAACACCATTAATATTGCATCGATTAGTGTTAGTGGCCTTGTATATCTGCAAATTGTAATTTTGATAGTGGTCCCTTGTATATAAAAATGGAGGGAGAAAGATGAGAGATAAGGTGAGGAGGAGTGGGGCGTGGTGGTGACTGGTGGTCGGACTGGGCGGAGGCATGGGGATGGACGGTGCATTATGTCTAGGTTTGTATCTCTCTCACACACACCCACGTAGGTGGGGGACGTGCACGAAGAGAAGAGGTGCACGCACGGCGCACGTACTCCCGTCTCTTTCCCAACCACACCCGCGCGGGTACAGAGTGGAGCTCATTTCTGTACGAAAAAGGCAGCCCATGTGGTAATTTGGCACGTGTACTGGTTGTCCACTTGGTGGAGGGAGGATCGTCTACCACGGGTGAACAAACAAATTGTGACTTGACGCGTTATGTTAAATTTAAAAAAGAGGCAAACCATGTGGGGCCTACCTTAGAGGCAAGGCTCTATACACTGGAGTACTTTTGATGTGTCCCGTCAACTCGCAGAACGAGGAGAAGCTTGCTTAGTACGCCGTCTCCCCCGCCCACGGGCACGGTGGCTCGCAAGATGAGGTGAAGCTTGCTTACGAGTAGTATTAGTACTACTACTACTGTACGCCTCTACGCCCGCTCCCTCGCCCACGCGCGCAGTGGCTCGCAGCACGAGGAGAAAATTTTACTACTCCCTCCATTTACTCCTCGTCCCTACTACGTACTTTGGTTAGTACTCCCTCCATTTACTTATACAAGGCCACTATAAAAAAATACATTTTGCATCTATACAAGGCCACAAATAGTAATCGAGACAAAAGTTACTACTCCCTCCTTTCCAGTTTATGGCTCAATTTCAAAATCTCTCCAACCAAGGTAGACGGTGAGTGGTCGAATTAATTTCGTAGTTTGCACAAGTAATTAGTACGCTCGTTTTTCTCAAGAAGTTATGTTTATCGAGTCATTAATTAGAACGAATGCATGAATGACCACTAAATTTCCATGAACTTGTACATGCATTGGTTAGTTTCCTCTTGACACTGCTTGCGTCGGGTGATCTAACGCACCTCGAAATCCAACATGTAATGGTACTACTACTAGTATAGTAGAATTGAGACTTATCAAATGGAAAAACGAATGTTTTTTAGATGAGCCCTATAAACCCTAGTGCGTACGTACTCCGTAAAAACAGATTTTTCCAAAACTAAGTCGCTCCCTTTCATGAATTCTGTAGTATACTCCTCCGTCGACGCTCCCTTTCATGAATTCTGTACTTCCTGTCGCTGACATGTGGGACATATAGCAACCGGGTCGACGTGTCAAGCACCAAATAACAGTGCAGAACAGCAGGGGGGACGCACCCCACTCGTACCGGCCCAGTAGTAGTAATGAGCAATGAGACGTCAAATCACAATGCCGCACCTTCCCAGACGGACGAAGCAACCATTATTTCACACTTCGGTTCGCCATCATCTCAAACCACGTAGTATTGCTTCTGCCTCAAGAGGGACACGCGCATCGCCTTGGTACATCATGACACGTGGGACCGCATGACAGGCCATGCTCCCCCGCCAATCGCTCGGTAAAATCACCTCATTTTTACTATACTTCCTCCGTATCGGTTTACTACATGCCATGCACGTCGTTCTAGGTTGAGAATTTAACTGGCTATATATGTGATGAATAGTACTCTAGCCTTTTAAAAAATGTATACTTTTGTACAGTAGTACTATCGATGGATTGCGCCATGGAGCAAAAATTGAAATTAAAAAAAGGTGGTACATATAGAGAGCGCTCGTCGCCAAATTATGCATATAGTACTATTAAAAAAGCTAGTACATGCTTAATTGGGGTGCTAAATTCTATTAAAGAAATACTAGTAGTATGTACATATTGAAGAGTTAAAGTAACGAGAAGAAACATAACATAGTTCTGCTGGGGGCTCAGCACAACACACCCCTCAAATTAAACTAAGCACACCTGAAATTAAACTATGCAACTAATCCGGTAGACACTGCATTAGAAGTTTAGAACCACCATGAGCAACGACACTGCCACCTTACTCGGTGTCCTCGTCCACGTCCTCGACTTCCTTGTCCCTCTTCCTCTTGGCCGATACTTCTTTGCTTGAACCGCACACTTGGCTATTGCTCTTCATCCAACCCTTGTAGATATTGAAACAAAGGTAGCCATCCATTGCAGCGTAGTGGATGTGGTCTATATCTAGTACATTTCACTGCCATGCATGACGATGAAACGTGTAATGAGGTTTCTCCAGTTTACGGTACGAAGGATGAACCATGGCTCCTGCCAGGGTCAGCATTGAAGGCTGACGAGAGGGCCCCGCCGATTCTTCTGGAGGTCGAAGGGGTTGCCTACAACGAGGCCTATCTGACCAAGGACTTCTTTGTCGTTCTTAAAGTCTACAGTAACGAATTTCACTGTTTTGTCCTTGAGGAAGTTCTTAAAATCCTGGCACTCAACGTCGGCATGGCATATGTGGTAGACCAAGCAAACGTTATGTATGCAAACCTGGATCACGGCGGGATTCTTCCTCTCTTCGTCCTTTAGATCCTTCTCTCGTCCCAGGACGGTGGTGTACTCAACATCTAGCCCAGCGACCCACTCATCATCTGAGTTTTCGAACATGCGTCGGAAGCGAGAAAGGCATCCTTTCACCGTCGCGGAACAACGGGTGTAGATGATGTCGAACTCATCACCGGTGATGGTTCTAACCTTGTACTCACCGCCGACCATGGAGATTTGGGACGCCATGGATTTGGGAGGAGGGTTAGGATTACTGGAACTGCCGTAATGTGAAGGACGTGCGGGGACGAGTAGGAGCGAACTGCCAGCGTGCGAACGGCAGGGTAGTGGCTTTCCATTCTCCCATGATACGGGCTTCCGAGAGCCCTTGGATTTGAGATCGAACAGTTGCATGGCGTGATTCTAGACCTATGAGGGTTATTCTGCAAATTTTCAGCAACTTAGCATGTGACCGTTTGATCTCAGATCCAAGGGCTGCCAGCAGCCCGTATCATGGTCGCGCCTACCACGACCGTCGCGTCGCTCGCGCGGTCGTGCCCTTGGAGATTTAACACGGTGCGTTAGGCTATCTGAGGTTGGCATGTCATACATAGTCATCACTTAGTCACTCATACTACAACAAGGTTGGCTATAAGGTTGGCTATAAGTGTTTTTTTACTCCTCTCTATCTCTTTCTTCGTACTCCCTCCGTCCCATAATATAAGAACGTTTTTGACACTAGTGTAGTGCCAAAAACGTTCTTATATTATGGGACACAGGGAGTACTAGTATTTATTACATTTGCCAAGGAGTGACCTCTTCCAATGAAATGGTGTTGCTAAGTTTGCTTCATTTAATTAGCTATAGACTCAAAAATGTCTTTTCATCTAGGTACACGCGCTTAGCACCGTTTCTTCCTTGGTTCACCAAACTAGTCTCTCTCTTCTTGATTAACTTGCCATATCAGACTTTATGCCTATGTGGCAAGCTTAAGCACCTGTAGGAGCAAGTAAAAGTAAGTACAATAGTGCGCTTTACATGGCATTTTTGCATATGTGGAGGAAAGAGAGGCAAGGAAAAAGTGGAGAAGTGGGCTCTCATGCAAGAGCCAGCCTCTACTACATGGTGGAGCATTGGGAGAGGCACCTGTATGGAGGTGGTTAGGAATCGGGAGACTCACGCCGGTCGTAGCGCCGCAGTTAAAATGATAATGGCAAGTCAAATCACGGGGCCCCACCTGTCCAGCAGTAACTCGCTGTCAAATCACACAGCCCTACCTTTGTAGCAGCCTACTCCCTCGTCTTCTCGCGTCTCTGTCGAACCAACTTGGCGGAATTGCCCCGCCTACCGCGCAGGAAAAGCCCCGCCCTCGACTTTTAAATACAACTACATCCGCTTAAGAATCCAATGATATACTTTTTGTGACATAGTAACTCATATTTAGTTAGTCAAATGGATGACCTGGAACTACGTGCAGGCCCTATAAACCGAGACGCCTAAAAATAAAAAACCGAGACGGAGAGGGTAGTTCAGCACGTATCTTTTTAGATCAATATAGTCGGGATTCACAAAGGAGCAAAACCAAGTGGTAGGCTGCTCCTGTCGTGTTGGCGTAGCAACTCAAGCAGGGTCAGTCCGCACACAAAATGTCGATACACTTAACAGGACCCCTTTGGCCGACATGTGGCTCATCCACTATCTTGTTCCACGTGCGATGCACCAAATTACAATTCGGAGCAGCGGTTGGAATTGGAGGCACCCCGGTCGTAGCGCCGCAGTAGTAGAAAATGAGCGATGAGGGGTCAAATCACAAAGCCCCACCTTTCCCGCATTAAGCTAGACGGACGAAGCAACCATCATTTCACTCTAGGGCGCAAGAGCATAAAGAAAAGAGAAAACCATGATGCGTGCGGCAGCTACCTAGGGTACCCTAGGGTAGGGGTCTCCACTACAGATCCTTTTTTTTAAAGCGCCTCCACTACAAATCGGCTTCTCCCTCGTCCTCCTGAAGAAAACCGATGATGAGTGCGGCGGTAGGGTTTGTAGGAGTACTACGGCGTGTGGGGCCACGTTGTAGTAAACGGGTTCGAGTCGACGCCTTAAATATGTGTGGGCCGCTTGGTTTGACGCGAACGAGGCAGCATTTTGGGTTCGGGGACCAGTGGAGATATAGTACGTACAAAAAATTGTGGACATAGGTCCGACCGAAAGGCAATGATGCATGGGCCCTGCATTTTTCTATACCCGGGGCCGCGTGAAATTTGCTACTCTACTCAAAACTAGTAAGGTACACATGTATTGAACGCATGAGATTTCGAAACCAAACTACGAATAAATACACACTATAGCATGTAAAGCTTTGAGTCATATATGCATGATGTAGATGTTCGTTTAGTTCTTATAGTTCATCTCATTCAAAATCAATTAGTTTTATAAAAATGTTAAGATTCATCAGGTTGTGCATTGTAAATCATAAAGTAAAAAACAAATAATGGCAATTCATTTAGAAAAAAATAATCAATTATGATACAGAAGATTCTAGAACAAAGGAGAAGTGCTTGTGTTTTGAGGTTTGTGCATTATGCTTAAGTTCAACCATGGAGTCCTCTAAGTTGTACATGTGGCAGATCTGGTGGAATGTTGATGATATCCAACGACCAGTAGTGCTCGGATTTTCCTATCTCTGCACTGTCGGGTTAGCTTCATCCAGCGACCATCTTTCAAAGTTATTGGCACACTATATAGTTCTTGTGCCATAGTTGCATGTTTTGGAAAAAAGCTACTAGTGGGTTGTACTATCTATTTAGGAATAGAAGATGTATACATGGAAGTTGTAGGGAAAGAGATGACATGGAGCCCCTCAATTCCTATGAGTAGGGATTGGAAAAGAGATGGCATTTGGTTCACATCATAGGAACTTTTCTATTGAATCTAGAGATGACATGTATCTCAATTCCTATGAGGAGGGATTAGAAAAGAGATGTAATTTGGTTCATATCATAGGAACTTTTCTATTGAATATACGTTAATGTTTATTTTCCTTTGAAATTAAGGGAGTATAGGAATCCATTCATATGAACCCAGTAGGTCTAAAGCTATAGAAATGATATCATGTTTATTTCGTTTGAAATGTGGAGTATATGAATCTATTCCTATGAACCAATTGGCTCTAAAGGAAAAAACCCTATAAAAAATCATATCATATAGAGTTCCTATGATATTCCTCGACACTAAAGGATGCTTGAAATTGCTGCGGGTGATACGATGGTCTTTCTTTGTAGACTCCTCACCCATCTTTATAGTTACCTCTCGAAGATGAATGAAATGATATATACATGGTATTCTACATGTGCAATTTGGTACACGAAAACTCGGTAAAAGTTTGCGAGGTTCGAATTTTCTATAAAGCTATATGCACTACATTTCGGAACGGAGGGAGTATACAGCAGTTGCTAACACTCACGTGGAAGATTTGTGTGTAGGAGGAGTGGCTATTTTGTTAAATGACATGGCAAAACTGACACTGTCGGACGCCGATCTAACGGTTCTTACGGCGTTCGTCAGGAAAAGGCTTGTGGCCAACGTTTGTCGGATAATGATTTACGTACACATGCATTGCATTGATACGTGCCCCCTCTCTCTCACGCACACGCACCCTCACGAGTCACGACTCTCCCGAGTCCTCTCCCAGACTCGCACGTCGCACCCACCGTCTATCTGCAGGTAGACGTCACGCACATATGTGCTCTTCACACCCTACCCTCAGAACTTCTAAAAAACAAAAGACGGCGCGCACATTTTATTTTAGCTCACACATCACACACTTATACTATTACTCTTGCGGCGAACGTTATTTGGGCATAGTATATTGTACTCTCACGAAGAGAAGCGGTGCACGCACGCACTAGTTCTCTCGCACCCACTCGCGGGTACACGTAGGAGCACATTTTTTGAAGCTGGTACAACAAAATCACTCCACTATATATAAAAGCAGGAGCCTTAGCGCTTGCTTTACTAGGGTTCCTCTCGTTCACTCTCTCATGCTCTCTAGATCTAAGCAACACATAGGCGGCCACACTCTCTCTCAGCTCACGGCTGGTCACAAATCCGGCAGGACAACCTCGACCGGGGCAGGGGTATAGGTGCATCATTCACGCTGTCGTCAGCGGCGAGGGAGGAGACCAACTGCTGCCCGCGCGTCCTGATCGGCGGCCGTGCCGTTCTCTCCGAGAGATCGCTGGCTCGGGAGGGCCTCCGACCCCTTCTTCCTCCCTGCGGTATTGTGGCCAAGATGCGTCCTCCCGACGCCGTCTTTGCCACATGCCGACGACCCTCAGGTATATATTCCTTTGGAACCTGCCTTGCTCTACTGCCCCAGCTCCCTTTGTGTGGATCCTTTTCTACTTCCGTTCGTTGTTCCAAAGCCACCTAGACTTCTACTATTATTAGAAGTAAAGCTAGTTCATACAGTCGACTCAAAGCGTTGGTTCAAACAGGGAAGAAAGTGGGAAAGCTGTAGCATGAATCTAGGACTTGATTCTAAGAGGAAACGGGGGAAAGTAGTAATATCTGTCACTGTTTAAATAACTGTATTTCGTATTTGCGCAAACAGGGATGTCTGTCTCCGTATCGTTTCTATCCGCGCAATCAAAAGCACACACCTCAGTTTTAGTACAACTGCGCAAAATGAGATAGCTATCCCTCGTTGCCGTCGTCTAACCTCCCGTCTTTAAGGTATCCCTACATTGGTACTAGTAACTAAGGTAGAATGACCAACGCAATCTAAAAGAAGCTAATCCGTACATTTTACTTCCTGATTGCAGTGTAGGGACGAGCGAAAACAACTGCATCCTAGTTCGGAATGCACTTTCTACCAGTTCATCCATGGACCGTGGACTAGCTGGCACGGCTGCACGGTGGTTTTTTGGATAGGTGCGCGGACAAGAGGCATTGTGGTCTGCTTCTTTCTGCAAATAGCGGTGCTTAAATTTAGTGGAATGCACAAGCATTTCAGCTGGTCAGTACACTGCATGGTTCAGTTCAGCATTCCAGCTGACTCCACAATTATAATTGGTTATTCCGGAATGAGAGAACCTAACCCTGAATGGTGGCAACAAGAAAAAACCAGAGTGAACTCTAGGAAATTTAAGCCTGTCGGGAGGCCCTTTGCTCAGAGAAGCCTTGCTTGTTTTTTCCTGATTTGTAAACCTTCTCACAACTTTGTCTTTTGCTGTGAACTAGTATATGTTTGTTATGTTCCATGAATCATTGAGATGTATAAAATTGCTTAACTTATGCTTTTCAATTTTTTTATGAAGACGAGTTTAATGTGAGTGTTCCACATGAGCGCTGGACTAGCGTGTGAACGTTTGGAATTTATTACATTGTGGCCTCAATTAACTGCATGAACCACTGTAACAAGATACATAGTTGATTATATGTCAGACAACAGATTGTTGATTGTTAGCTAGTCGATAGCCTAGTGTTGAAGCGAGCTGAGCCAATGTGTCGTGTTTTGCACAACTGCTTACAAGTGGGGTAGCACCAACAGTGTTTAGAAGTACTTATGTATACGTCGGCGCACGGTTCTCGAACGAGTGCTCTATTTCATCAAAACACACACTGCTCGTATGATAAACCGTGACAACTTATGTCTTACCATGCCATATTCATGACAAAACTAGTGAGGACGCATCTGTTTCGGCAACAATTACGATGGTTCTCACATGATTCACGGGCACACAAAAGTAGCAGCAGTTTCCATAGACGGATTCAAACAGTGTACTAGCCCAGAGGGGTCGATAACAGGCAAGGTTCGGATAATTAGACACAATCCAAACTACTATTAAACACTAGCTGGGGCAACTATTTCATGCCTCGATCTAATTTGGGCTGGACACAAGACGAACCTTGCCATGAACATCATCGAGGACATCCCGCAGCAGCTCAATCCTGTGAACCTTCATGAAGACAACCTTGTGGCCTTGCCACTGATAAACTTGTTTGTGGAGGCATGCCACGTCATCTTCCTGCATAAGCTTGAGAAGAACAGTATGCCTCACAAACGAAGGAGTAGCTTTGAACTTCTTGTGCTTCAGTACACCCTGGACAACACGCCTGACAACAGTGAGGCTGGAATACAACTCTTCATTGGTATAACCGCAAATGGCTTCCAGGATCCAACAGCCTAAGAACTCTATTTTCCCAGTGCGTATATTCAGGTCGTCCGCCTCATAGCGAGTGACATGTACAACCACACAATCCTTGTCTGCATCAGGGCTCTAATTGAAACAGAAACAAATTCTGAATTACTTTTCAGTATAAGAAACACAAGTTATTTAAACCACTATGTATAGCATGGCATCGAAGCTAATAAAATTTTGCATTATTAATCACCACATACTTCCTTTTCTAAAAAAAATCTCCACATACTTAGATGAAAAACCACAATCGAGATCGGCAAAGAAGGAAATCACCTTGGGCAGCTCAGCGGGGGGGGGGGGGGGGAGGGGGTGGGCACATCCTCGAAGGGGGGAAACTGCTCCTGAAGTGCCACGGGGGCTGTAACCTCAAACGGGGCGTTGACCATCTCAGTAGTGGCCATGAGCGTATCTGGGGTCAGCTCGGTGGTTGCCTCCATCTTCTTGGAGCTCTCTGTCTCGTGGGGATCAGCTCCCGCGTCTGCTGCAATATCAGCAGATCTTTGTCTGGTTCTCCTTGGTCCATCATGAAACTGACGAATACTATGAGACCACTGAAAGGAAAACACAATCGCAATGATAATGAAACAAAAAAGAGAGTGAGGATCGGTTACTGGTTTGCAAAAGTTCTTTTTTTTTATGAACGAAAATATACCAACATCACGGATCCGCTTACCTTCCCTCCGTTCGGAGAGAAGAACAGTGGCAGATGCGAGTGTTGCCTTTCTTGAAGACAGTGAGGGAGAAGGATAGTCCGAGGGAGAAGGGGATTCAGCGAAGAGTGAAATGATGGTTGCTTCGTCCGTCAAACTTAGACTGCGGGGAGGTGGGGTTTTGTGATACGACGGCTCGTTACTGCCGCGCTATGACCGGGGTGACTCTCCGCCTGCATACTGCCTTCTAATTTGGTGGATGGCATTTGGGCCCGCGTGCTGCATGGCCCGCATGTCGGTGAACAAAAGTATAACGGCATTCAGTAGAGGGAGACGTTTCAATGACCTAGGAGGAGCCAGAAGCGGTAGAGTGTCTCCACTGTACTAGTAGTAATTGTTTTTCTGGGTAGCTATAGAGTGTCTCCACTGTACTAGTAGTAATTGTTTCTCTGGGCCCAAGACAAAACAGCCCATCCACACTAGTAAATAGTAAAATCAATTCAAAAGCCCATCCACACTGGGTGCTCTTCTTCCTCCTCGCTCCCACCCACCTCACGCCAGCTCGCTCCACTCGTACCCCCAAATTCCTCACCTCACTTCGACAGAAAACCCCAGATCCCCTTCTTCCTCACTCCTACAGAAAACCCCCAGCTCCCCTTCTTCTTCACTCGCACTACAACTAGGCTCGTCATTCGTTACTCTGCTCAAATCCGTGAGCGCGACGCGACGCCCTCGAGGAAAATGGAGTCGGCTAACCCCAGCTCCAAGAAGATGAGGCTCCCGCCAGCGGCGACGCCTGTTGTAGATCCTGCACCCGGCAGTGCGGGGAGAAGCAGCGACCCCACCCCCACCGGATCCCAGGAACCCGTAGAATCTCGGGTGGACCGCATCAGCGATCTCCCGGACGCCGTCCTTGGGGAGATCATCTCGCTTCTCCCCACCAAGGATTGCTGCCGCACCCAAGTCCTCTCAATTCGGTGGTGCCCTCTATGGCGCGCCGTGCCCCTTAATCTCGACTGTCGTCAGCTATCTCTCTTCAATGATATTGAAATCCCTAGAGCCATCATCTCCTCCCACTAGGGCTCCATTCAAAGCCTCTGCATCCCCTTCATGCTACCTGAGCAAGCATAGCATGCCCTACACGGTGGACGCCTGGCTGAAATCCCCTGAATTCACAGAACTACAGCTGCTTGAGTTTTACTATTCCCGTGGAAATCACATACCACATACCGAACGCCATGAACTTGTGCCCTCAGCACCGATGTCCATCTCGCAGTTTTCGTCCTCTCTCCACACCGCCACCTTTGCGCTGTGCTACCTACCAGACAATCTGGTACTAAGCCTTCGACTCCCATTTCTCAAGAAACTTTCACTTGTGCGGGTTCGTATATCGGAGGCCTCATTGCACAGCATCATCCACTCCAGTTGCCCTGCGCTAGATTTCTTGGTGCTTGTTTTCACAGTTAGAATCGGTTGTCTCCAAATAAAGTCGCCTAACCTTGTAAGAATTGGAATTTCTTTTGACAGAAGGCAGCTCATCATCCAAGATGCCCCTTCACTTCAAAGGTTGATCCTTGATTCTAGTTATTCACCGTTGCAAATAACCGTCCTCTCTGCGCCTAAACTGGAGACCTTGGGTGTAATACATGATCCCTGTGCTCATTTCAATATGGTGTTTGGCTCCGCAGTTCTTCAGGTACTTTATATTATCATCTACACTTGTAACCATAAGCTGCATTTTAAATTTCTGCGCATAATTTATATATCATCTTAGAGTACACATTTTGTACTAATATTATGTTCTATGCTCAATGAAGAGTTTCTCCATGGATGGCCTATCAATGGTGCTGGATTCTGTCAAGATCTTATATATCCAAATGCATAGTTTTGATCTGAACAAGATTATTGGCTTGCTGCAATGCTTTCCATGTCTGGAGAAGTTGTATATAAAGGTGATAATTTCACGCACATTGGAAGCCCGCATATAGTGTACTAGAATTAACCGTTCAGCTGTTGCTCTTTCGACACTCTTCTTTTAGACCTTAACTGTTTTCAATCTTCATGTCTATTTAGGCAACAGGACGGGGTAAGAAAGTTATAACCAATCGGTGGATTCGTAAGCATCGGTATTTTCTCACTTCTCATGAGATTCGATTGAAGACAATAACGCTAGAATGATATGTAGCCAACCGTGCAAACACAAGATTTGTCACATTATTCCTGCTGAATGCGAGGTTACTATTGTCCATCAGGCTTAATAGATGTTGTTGCCCTTTTCAATCTGGTTTTTTTTGTAAACCTGATGAACAATTAACCCTCGTGCTTTTGTACAGTTTGTAAGCCGGAGTTAGATGTTCCTGCCCTTTTCAACTCGGCTGTGACTGTCATATTTTCTTTGAAACAAGGCAAATGACTTGCCGTTCATTTAATTTAGAGTGAAATATTGTAACAAATCCCAACCAAGGGAAATAACATCACTCTCGCCGGCTGCTTGAGCTCACTGTGCATTACAGAAGCCAAGTGATTAGCCCCCACCAGCACCCACAAACTTATTTTGAACTAGCACATCAAATCGGCTGTAAATTTTCATAGGAAAGGCTGCATGACCGTGACAGATTTGGATTCTGACATTTGGGACCCGTGAGGAAATAGCCTATCCAAGGTGGTGTCGACTTACTAGCCAGTCAACAAACGATTCTGCCTACCAGCCGTTGGATTGACATCCAACATCTGTCGTGTATCTTCTATCTCTTGTCTTCTTCTTCTTCCTCCAGACGCCCAAACCAAACCACCACGTCGGCTCCGCCTGCTCCCGCCTCCCATGGCTGGCTGCGCCTCCGCCGCCCTACCATACGTACCCTCCAACGTTGGCCAGTCCCTCCCTCTATTCCCCCACACGTCCTGTTATTCTCCGGCGATGTCAGCCCCAACACGCACCCGCCCCCGAACCAGTCAACCCTCGTACTCCCCTCCGCCTGCGACTGGACCGGCGCATCTTCAACGGCTCCTGTTCGTTCCGTCCGCGGCCTCGCCGTTGTCCTCCGCCTTGCGGCCTTGGTTCGCTCACCGTGCGCGGTGCGCCGCCCTCTTGCGTTGTCAACGTCGTCAACAACCGACAGGAACAAGGAGATGACTGTACGTGGAGAGGATGACAGTAGGGACCCACCAGTGTCATGGCAGTACGCAAGCAAGTGCCTCTATAGTACAAGCCCAAAAATATGGTTCCTCCTAATGGTTGGACATCTGGGGCTCACGCCATTGTCAACGTAGTCAATAAATCAGAGAATTACACTACGAGCGGCTGACACCAGGGACCCAGCAAGTCGCACAGTTTTTTTTGAGGAACAAGCAGTTGTTATTTATACTAGTTTTAGCGACGGATCAGGGTAACAACGGGGCTGTGCGGGGGCTATGGCCCGTCTAGCCAGGGTTTTATTTATGTTTACCACATCATGAGCCCAGTTGTGTTTTTTTCTTGCTGAAAATGGCTAGCCCCGTTCTATTTTTTTTAAGAAATACCCAAACAAGGCCTACTTGCTTTATCGGCCCTGCTGGGCTGCAAATCTTTCAAGACGAGGAGAGTTTCATTCGGTTTCCCAGAAATGGGTTGTACATTTTTAAAACACATCAAACCGGGAATTAGCTTCAAGTTTTATTCATTACAAGATATTAAATTCCATTGATTTTTATGCGTGGACAGTTATTTGGATTTTATATTTATATAAATTATTTTTCAAAATAGTTTGAATGTGAATCGATATTTCTGGATTAAAAACAGTTGACCGCACCGAAATATGCAAAATTTTGTATACTTTTTAACCGTGGCCACAATATGGGGTGTAATGCTAACAAAAAGAAGATGGGCTCCAAAAAAATCTTAAGAATTAGCAAATGGGCTGTACATTATTAGAAATAATGGCAGATGGGTTGTATGATGTTTTCCACAGATTTGAGGCTGACTTGTGCACCTACTACAGGTTGACGCGTATGCTTTCATAAAAAAAAGGTTGACGCACACGCAACGCCCTGTCAACTTAGTCAACACACGAGAGCAGTGACTGTTGGATGTCCATCCAACGGCTGTCGTGCATCTTCAATCTCTGCTCTTCATGCTCCAGCCGCTCAAACAAGCGCCGGCGGGACTGCCTGCTCCCTCCTCCCGCGGCCAGCTATGCTGCCGCACAGGCCTCACGGCCCCACCGTACTCCCATCGCTGGCCTAGCCATCCCTCTACTCACCCACACATGCTGTTATTCTCCGGCGACGGCAGACGAACCAGTAAACCCTTGTACTCCGCCGCGTGGGAAACAACTGCCGAGTATTCCCTGGCTCCGTGTCGTTCCCTTCCTAGGCCTCACCGTCATCCACCGCCCTGGTGCTCTCGGCGCGGCCTGGTCAACGTGGTCAATGAACGACATCCATCGGAAGTGGACTGTACGTGGAGAGGCTGACAGCTAGGTCCATGGCCGCACACAAGGAAATGCCTCCTTATTACGCGCAAAATAATGATTCCTCCACCTCACAGCTAGGCTCCACAGGAAGGGCCTCTGTATTTCGCGAAAAAAACGTCCCCCCCCCTGACAGGTCGGACCCACCAGCTATATCTTCGCACGCAAGGAAGTGCCTCCTTATTACGCCCAAAAAATGAATACCCCCCTGCTAGCTGGGACCCACCATATTGTTGGGCTGACTTGTGGGCCTACTAAGTTGACGGGGACAGAGGGCTTTGTCAACTTAGTCAATACTCCAGTGACTTTATGATGTCCATCCAACGGCTATAGTGCTTCTTCAACCTCTGGTCTTCTTGCTCCAGCCGCCCAAAGCAACGCCGGTCGTGCCGCCTGCTCCTGCCTCCCGTGGCCGGCTGTGCTACCGCGGAGGCCTCACCGCCCCCATACTACTCCCACCACTGGCCAGGCCATCCCTCCACTCACCCACACCCCCTGTTATTCTGCGGCGACGGCAGCCTCACACCGCAGCCGAACCAGTGAACGCTCGTACTCCTCTCCGCGTGGGCATCCACTGCCGCATCTTGCCCGGCTCCGCGTCGTCCCCTTCCTAGGCCTCGCCGTCGTCCACCGCCTGGTGCTCTCGGCGCGGCGTGGTCAATGTGGTTAACGACCGAATTCCATCGAAACAGTACTGTACGTGGAGAGGCTGACAGCTGGGTCCACGGCAGCCGCAAGGAAGTGCCTCCTTATTATGCGGAAAATAATTATTCCTCCACCTGACAGTGGGGACCCACCGGACGGGCCACCAGTATTTTGCGAAAAAAATCATTTCCCCCTGACTGCTGGGACCAACCGAACGGGCCACCATATTTCACGAAAAAACATTCCCCCCGCTGTCAGCTCGGACCCACCGGAAGTGCCTCCTTATTACGCACAAAAAATGAATACTCCCCCGGCTAGCTGGGACCCACCTTGGTGGGAGGCTGACTTGTGGGCCTACTAAGTTGACGGGGATGAAAGGCTTTGTCAACTTAGTCAATATGAACGATTCTAGCTCCAGTGACCGTACGATGTCCATCCAACGGCCGTAGTGCTTCTTCAACCTCTGGTCTTCTTGCTCCAGCCGCCCAAAGAAGCGCCGGTCGTGCCGCATGCTCCTGCCTCCCGTGGCGGACTGTGCTGCCACAGAGGCCTCACCGCCCCTACTATTCCCACCGCTGGCCAGGCCCTGCGGCGACGGCAGCCTCACACCGCAGCCGAACCAGTGAACCCTCGTACTCCTCTCCGCGCGGGCTTCCACTGCCGCGTCTTACCCGGCTCCGCGTAGTCCCCTTCCTAGGCCTCGCCGTCGTCCACCGCCGTGGTGCTCTCCGCGCGGCGTGGTCAACGTGGTCAAGGAACCACTTCCATCAGAAGAGTACTGTACGTGGAGAGGCTGACAACTGGGTCCACAGCCACAGCCCAGTTTTTTTGTGATTTGCCAAGTAAGTGGCTTTGTCAGGCCTGTTGGGCTGCAAATTTTTCAAGACGAGGAGAGCTTTCATTCGGCTGTCCGAGAAAATGGCCCATCAGTAATGAGAAATGGGCCGTACATTTTTAAAACACATCAAACCGGCAATTAGTTTCAAATATCTTTTTTTTCATTTCAAGATTTTAAATTACATTAATTTTTATTCGTGGAGAATTTGTTGGATTTTATATTGATATACATTTATTTTGAAAATCAGTTTGAATGTGAGTCGAAATTTTGGGATTAAAAATAGTTCGGACCGCATCGAAATATGCAAAATTTCGTATCATGTTTTAACCGTGGCCACAATATGGGTTGTAATGCTAACAAAAAGAATATGGGCTCCAAAAAAAACCTTAAGAATTAGCAAATGGGCTGTAAATTATTAGAAATAATGGCAGATGGGCTGTATGCTGTTTTCCATAGATTTGAGGCTTTCCTAAAAAAAAGGTTGACGCACAAGCACTGACTGTTGGATGTCCATCCAACGGCCGTCGTGCTTCTTCAATCTCTGTTCTTCCTGCTCCAGCCGCTCAAACAAGTGCCGGTGGGACTGGCTGCTCCCTCCTCCCCGCGGCCGGCTGTGCTGCCGCGCAGGCCTCACCGCCCCACCGTACTCCCATCGCTAGCCTAGCCATCCCTCTACTCACCCACACCTGCTGTTATTCTCCGGCGATGGCAGACGAACCAGTAAACCCTCGTACAGTCATACTCCCCTCCGCGTTGGAAACAACTGCCGTGTCTTCCCTGCCTCCGTGTCGTCCCTTCCTAGGCCTCGCCGTCATCCACCGCTGTGGTGCTCTCGTGGTCAACGACCGACTTCCATCGGAAGAGTACTGTGCGTGGAGACGCTGACAGCTGGGTCCACGGCCGCAGCAAGGAAGTGCCTCCTTATTACGCGCAAAATAATTATTCCTCCACCTGACAGCGGGGAACCACCGGATCGGCCACCGTATTTCGCGAAAAAAATGTTTCCCCCCTGAGTGCTGGGACCCACCAACTACACCTTCGCACGCAAGGAACTGCGTTCGGGTAAAAAAACAAAACGATTCGCCCCCTGAGAGCTGGGACCCACCAGCTACATCTTCGCACGCAAGGAAGTGCCTGACTGTCAGGACCCACCTGTTCGAAGCGTACGTAGCGTTGTCATTCTGGTCGTGAACGTGTATGTACATATATACTGGTGGATGTAGAGGCGCGCACGTGTCGTAGTAGAGGCGCGCACGTAGCATGTACACGTACGTACAGTGGCCAGGGTGCAAGAAAGAAAATACGGCCACGTATGTGTACATACGGGCGGGGTTTCGAACGCCTACTCGCGCATACGTACGGCGAGGGCTCGTTGACATGGCTGGGTCGGAACCGAGAAACAACGTCGTCATCGTGTTCATGGGGAGGCAACTGAATGCGTCGTGTTCATGGGGAGGCAACGGAATGCGTCGTGTTCATCGGGAGGCAATGGAATGCGTGGGAGCCAACCGGCTGGGTCGGAACAGAATGCGTGGTCGTGTTCGTCGGGAGGGCTTGGACGGAACAGGCGATGGAAACGAGGCCTGGCGTACCGCAGAATGGAGGAAACGGCCTTGTGTTCGTCCGGCCACGTTCGAAACGGGATCCTTGTCATCGGGATGGGTCTGGCGTACCGCAAAACAGACGAAACGGACCTCCTACGGTCGAAACGGGGGTCCTGTTGATCGGGAGGGGTGTGCCGTACCGAAAAACGGACGAAACGGACCTCCTACGGTCGAAACGGGGGTCCTGTTCATCGGGAGGGGTGTGGCATACCGCAAAACGGGACTCCACGGGATACTGTTCATCTCCACCGTCGACCTCCTCCGGCCTCCACAGGCTACCGTCGACCTCCTCCAGCCTCCACGGGCTCCTGTTCATCCAGCCTCCACCGCGCGCTACTCCACCGGCTACTGTTCAACCACCCCTCCACGGGCACCCCTCCACCGTCTACTGTTCATCCAGCCATCCACACCACGGGGTCCTGTTCAACCATGTAACACCCCGCATGTAACTTGCCATATTTGTAACTCCGACTCTTGCCATTTTCGGCTATGTGATATGTTTTTCCCTCCATTGTTGGGTTTTGTCTTTTGTTTTGTATTTGTCATGTCATGCATTTTTATATCATGTCATCATGTGCATTGCATTCGCATACGTGTTCGTCTCATGCATCCGAGCATTTTCCCCGTTGTCCGTTTTCCAATCCGGCGCTCCTATCTCCTCCGGTGCACCCCTCTTGTTTTCTTTCGTGTGCGTGTGTCAAACTTTCTCGGAATGGACCGAGGCTTGTCAAGTGGTCTTAATATACCACCCGGAGACTACCGGTCAAGTTTCGTTCCATTCGGAGGTCGTTTGGTACTCCAACGGTTAACCGGGCATCCGCAAAGTCCATTTGAGTGTCCAGCAAAAACCCCCTCTAAAACCATCCCAAAACCCACCAAACTCTCTTCCATGCTCTAGGTCGTTCGATCACAATCGTGTGGGCGAAAACCGCACCTCATTTGGAGCCTCCTAGCTCCCTCTACCTATAAATATGTGGGCATCCCGAAATACAACTACAGACGAACCCTAACCCTCTCCCTCCGCGCCGCGCCGGACGCGTCCGCCCGCGCCGGACACGTCCGCCGCCGCGCCCCGGCCAATCCCGTGGCGACACGTCGCCGTCGTCCTCGTCCCCGCCGTCGGCCCGCAGGGCCCATCGCCGGCCCCCGCGGCCCACCGCCTCCCCGCGGGCCCGCGCGCCGCCCCGCGCCCGCCGCCGTGCCCGCGCGCCGCCGGGTCCCGTCGCCGCTCGCCGGTGCGCCGCGCCCCACCGCCGCCCGCCGGCGCCGCCCTCCACCGCCTCCGGCTGGCGCCCTTCCTCCCCACGGCCGCCGCCTCGCCGCCTCCTCTTCCCCCGCGAGCGAGCGCCATCGTCGGGCTCGAGCTCGAGGAACGGCTCGATCCAGATCCAATCGTGAGCCCGTTGACTTTTTCCACGAGTCCCGTTTTTTCTTCTAAGTCATAATATTTTATCAGCATGTGCTTCTGTTCCCGATGCGATAACTCTGTGCATGTAGCTTCGATTCGCGCGTGTAATATGTCAAATTGTTCGTACTGTGATGCTATTCATTTTGTTCAATTGCACCATGTTCATTAAAGGTCATCTTGATGCCCAAATCTTCGTTGGAAGAGGGCTAGTTGCTGTTATTCTCTGGTTCATGACAGAACTTGGAGATTTGTCTTTTTTGTATCATTTAATCTGTGCATCTTTTGAGCATAAGCTCTACATGTGTTTTGAAGAATGACATGCCATCTTTCCAGTGGTATAGTCCATGTATTTTTGTGATCTCTGTGGTGACTAGCACAAGCATGCAAAGTAGGTCCCGTAATATTTCTGATTTCAGGGACGGTGATTTCTCCAAGTCCTTGTCTGCTGTAATTTTGTTGCCATGTAAACTTGATGCTACAGAGAGATCCATGCATATTTTGGAGATGTGCAGTAAGCATGTTTTGTAGATATAGTTGTAATTGCTCCATTCTTGCAATATTTTGCAATTATGGAGTTCCATAGCATGACTCAATCTTGCTCTACTTTTGCTATAAAATATTTCTGGAAGATTCTTAACATGATTTGCAATTTTGCCAAGCTTATTGTAGTTGATCCATACATGCTATGCAATTATTCTTGCCATGGATAGCTTCACAAACATGCTATCTTGCTGTAGGTATGCTTGGTTTGTCATCCATTGCTCTGTAGTGAGTGCATCAAGCTCACAAAGAGGCCTACATATTAATATTTCTGCCATGCTTTGTTTTCTGCTAAGTCTGAAACCTGATAACGAAACTTGCTATGTTTACATGCTTGCCATCATATCTTCTGGTCCTTTTTGGCTTATGGTCAGTAAGGGACTTTTGTCATGTGCATTTAGTAGAACACTACCATGCCTTGCTTTTCTATGTTAATTTCTTGTAGCATGTTGATTTTGTGCTCTGAACATTGCTACCTGATGCTGATTTCTGCCATGTCCAGTTTTTCAGTCTGTGAATCTGTAATCTTTTGCACTTTTGCCATGCTTGTTTGAGCTTGATATGTTGTGAACTAGCCGTAGCTCAGTGTTCATCTTTTGTCAAGAATCGCCTGTAGTTTACTGCCATGTGCTTTGTTGCTATGTTGGGGTGCTGTAGTTTTGTTAGTTGTTGTATTTGAAGTGCTATCTTGCTGTTTATCGCAGATTAGTGTCATTCTTGTTTTGCTCGCCATTTGCAAACCGTGCATCCGATTCCGGTGATCTTTATATCGATTTCGACCGAAGTCATCTCATCTTTCCAGTGGCATGCTTGGTTTGCCAAGTTACTGCCATGTTCATCATTTACCTTCCGGAGCACGCATATGCATCGCATATCATATCTTGCATATCATACATGTTTTGCATCATGTTGCTTGCGCTTTTCTCGTTGTTGATTGTGGTTCCGTTTGTTTGTGTTCTTGTCTTGGGTAGAGCCGGGAGACGAGTTCATGAACGAGGAACCTGTCGAGTACGCTTACGAGGATCAAGCTTTCGACAACTCTGAGAACCTTGCAGGCAAGATGACCACCCCTCGAAATCACTTATATCTTTGCTTTGCTAGTTGTTCGCTCTATTGCCTTGCTCCGCTACCTATCACTTGCTATATCATGTCTCCCATTTTAGCCATGTCAGCCCCTAACCATCCTTTCCTAGCAAACCGTTGTTTGGCTAAGTTACTGCTTTTGCTCAGCCCCTCTTATAGCGTTGCTAGTTGCAGGTGAAGTTGAAGTTTGTTCCATGTCGGAACATGGATATGTTGGGATATCACAATATCTCTTATTTAATTAATGCATCTATATATTTTGGTAAAGGGTGGAAGGCTCGGCCTTATTCCTGGTGTTTTGTTCCACTCTTGCTGTCACATCCTAGCTAGTTCATGCATTAGAGTGTTGCATCATGTCTACATTTCACAGAAACCTGAAATGGGGATGTCAGAAACCCCCAGCACCCCCCCTGGAACAACTAGGGTTTACTAAAATTCTTTTCAATGAACCTGAAATGCCCTCCATAAATGTTCACCACCTTTGGTCTTGGCTAAAACCTCTGCCAAAAATGGTTTCATATTTTTGGAGGCCATCTTGGTTTTTTGCACAGGCCATAAGTATTTGCATTTGGGCATTTTAAATGCTATAAATATTTTCAAATGCCCAAATAATCTTGACGGTATTTTTAGGCTGTTGGGAATAATCTCAAAGGTGCCTCAGAATATTTTCAGGATTTTTCCAAATGAAATAGTATTTTTACTATTTCAAAACACAGAACAGAAATAAATAAAAAGAGAAAAGGAAACAGAAGGCAGAGAACTCACCTGGCAGCCCACCTGGCGGCCCAGCACTGTGCTGGCCCGCGCCAGTCAGCTGCCTGCTCTCGCCAGAGCGGGCAGAGAGGTGACGCCGGCGAGCGCAAGCTCGCCACCGCGCCACCTGCTTGCCGCCCTCGCCGCGGATGAGCTGGCCGACCTCCCTCGACGCGCCCCGATCCCCTGGACATCGCCATTCTCCCCCCATCGCCTCTCCCTCGCCTTCTCCCCACCATGGCCGACGCCGCCGCAGCCACCTCACCGGAGTAGCCACGCCCACCGTCGACCTCGCGCCACTCCACCGTGTCCTACAGCACCGCCGTCACCCACTCCTTCGAGCAAGCCGAGCCCCGAGCGCTCGTTTGCCCCGAAGCTCCGCCACCGACCTCGCCTTCACCGCTCACCGTCGGAGATCCCCTCCGCCGTCGCCACTGCTACAACTCGTCTCCGACCTCGCCGCCTGCTCCGTCGCAACTGCCGTGAGCATGGCCACCTTCCCATCATCTCCTCTCTCTCTCTCGAGCTCTGTAGCCACCGCACGAAGCTCTCCCTTACGCGCCGCCGCACGAGCTCGTCGTCGACGAGGCTCCGGCCATTCAACGGCCACACCATCGTAGCCATTAGCTTCACCGCAACGCCAGGAACCCGTAGCACCCTCGCACGTTCCTCGCCGTGCCCTCTAGCTACGGTTCCAACCACGCCCGTACCCCGGCAGCCGCACGGCTCGTCGCCGGCGTCGATTCCGGCGACCCCGAGCTCCACTACCACCACCAGTCGACGCGGTTCGCCCGCAGCTACGCGTAGGTACTCTCCGCCATCCTTTTGGTCGCCGGAGGGGCAATCCCGCACACCACCGCCGCGTCTGGACGTCGCCGGCGGCTAAACGCCGGCGAGTTAGCATGGTTTGACCACGGGTTGACCCCCCCAGGGTCACTGACAAGTGGGGCCCGCCTGCTAAATAAATCTGGGATAGAGTTAAAACTAATCCTAATTAACTAATTATCTAACAGTGACACTGACACAGGGGACCCACACGTCAGGTTTGACCTGGACGACCCCGTTGACTTGCTGACGTCACACTGACGTCAGGCTGACGCAGTAAAGCATTTACTGGAATTATTCTTATATTGGAAATTCTTGAAATTATCACAAACTTCAAAAAATCATAGAAAATAATCTATAGCTCAGAATGAAAAGATTTATATATGAAAAATGATCAGAAAAATCCATTCTATCCATCTGTACTGGTTTCATGCATGATTAAGCAAGTTAACCTACTGTTTTATACAGAACAAGATAAAGCACTAAATGGGCCATTTATGAACTTGGAATTTGAATCTTTGATTCAAATTAGTCCAAACCCTTCTGGCCTTAGTTGCATTAGCCCAATACATCCATTTTGCCATGTCTCATGCATGCATCATATTGTTGCACTTGCTTGGTGTTGATTGTGCTTCGATGTGTTCATTGTGGTAGGTCCTGCCTCCGAGGATATTCACGAGTATCCAACTGAAGGGCAGTATCCCACCACCACTCTGTCAGGCAAGCAACCCATTGATCATTTCGATACAAACCCATCTTCTCGCTTCTGCTCTCGTTTACTGCATTAAGACAACGCGATTCAAACTGCTGTGTGTTGCGGTAGTTGAACCCACTTTCCTTTGCATGACCTGTCATTGCCACAGTAACTAGATGAAACCCACTAGCATGTGTAGGAGTTGATTGAGCCATGTTGTGTTCCTACAATGCTATGCTTGCTATTCTTAGAGTCGTGTCAGGTCTGGCTCATCAGGGTGATGAACTAGAGTGAAAGTGTGTGTGTCGGTAAAGAGAGTAAAGTGTTGAATACGATTTGGTAAAGGTATCGATGGGAGGCCATGTAGGAGTACATGGTGGGTTGTTTCATTGAGACCGTCCCTAAGAACTGAGATCTGTATGCGTGATTTAAGATTCAGCTACTACCACACATTGGGCCCGAAACCAATGGACCCCCTCGGCTTCTTAATCACCCTTGTCCTCTGTCCAGGAGTTGCACGTAGTTTCTGGTGTTTGTAGTAAGCTGGAGGCCGTGGACAGCGCTGACCAAGGGGTGGGCTGTGATGCGGTAGGCTCGTGGCCCGGTGTACCAAGTCGCCCGTTTGGTGACCGGGAACCCTGCACACATCGTTCGGGGCCGTATGTGGAAACCTCGGCCGGACTCCCTGCGGATGGAACCTGAATAGGCGATAAACCTGGACTAGAGACTCGAGTGTTTAGGTAGGCTGTGGCCGACACCCACGTTGGGCTTCCGCTTGAAGGTTGCTGAGTACACGTCGTGTAGCGACGATAAGTGGTGAGAGCGTGTGTGACGAAGTACACCCCTGCAGGGTATGAAACTATTCGAATAGCCGCGTCCGCGGTAAAGGACTACTTGGTCGCTTATGCAGTTCATAGACAAGTAAATGGATACTACTAAAAGCCTCAAGATAAGTGTGAGTACCGCGGATGGCCCTCTCGTTGGATGACGAGGGAGGATCCACGGTGGAGTATTGAGATGGTGATTAGTGGACTCGTGTGCGAAAAACTATTTCACAAGTGGTGTATCGTAGGATAGCTTAGCCAAGAGTCAAAGCTGGCTTGCTGCAATAACCCCACTACCTTCTTGAGAATGAACATGTATAGTAGGATCTGTTGTAAGTCTTGCTGAGTACCTTTGTACTCATGTTGCTTTAATTACTGTTTTCAGACGACAACACCGCCCCTTCTGATGGGTTCTACGTAGAACTCGACGACGACGAGTGACGCGCCACCCAGGTGGTGATCTAGGCTTGTGAAGGGCCTATGTAGATAGACAGGCTTCGTCAAGCCTTCTTTCTTTCTAGTGTCTGTACCCAGACAGTTTGCTTCCGCATGTGCTTGTATGATTGTATGACTTGAGTGTCGGGTCATGTGACCCCTATCTGTATGAACAAGTTATGTAAGGCTCTCCGGAGCCCTTTAAATAAAGTACTTGGAGTTGTAGAGTTTTGTTGTGATGCCCTGTTGTATTTGCACATATCGAGCATATTGTGTGTATGTTTGAAATGCTTGGTATGTGTGGGACCCGACAATCTAGTTGTTTATCTTTAGCAGCCTCTCTTATGGGGAAATGTAGTCTGGTGCCTCCTTGAGCGATAGTAGTCCGCTACAGCCCGGTTCACCGGAGTCCTGCTAGCCCAGCACTACTGCTCTGGACACTCGACTGGCCGGCATGTGAGTCATATCGTTCCTGTGTCTGTCCCTTCGGGGAAATGTCACGCGGTGACATCCGGAGTCCTGCCTAGCCTGCTACAGCCCGGGTTCCCGGAGTCCTGTTAGCCCAGTGCTACAGCCCGGATTCACACGCTGCTGACCGACACGTTCGATGTTGATTCATGTATGCCTGTCCCCATACGTTAGTGCCGCTTTGGGTTCACGACTAGCCATGTCGGCCCGGGTTCTCTGTCATATGGATACTAGCGACATTATCATATACGTGAGCCAAAAGGCGCAAACGGTCCCGGGCCATGGTAAGGCGACACCCGTGGGAGTACCGTGCGTGAGGCCGCAATGTTATATGAGGTGTTGCAGGCTAGATCGGTGTGACTTGGAATCGGGGTCCTGACAGCGTTGGCATCAGAGCCGGACTGCCTGTAGGTGCGATAAGCCAAACTGGTCGATGTCGAGTCTAGAAATGCTTTAGTTATATGTAGGGGAATTGATTGTGGGAGGGAACGTAAGGTGCTTTTACTCCTGTACCTCATGCCCTCTGATCTGAGTCATACTCTTCTCATTCTACGCGGGTTAAGGACTAGGCTCTCTCCTCTCTATCAGGTTCACGTGTTACTAATCCGTAGTAACTTATAGGATTGTTGGTTCCATGCTTCGGTTCAGTTTCTATTACCCTAGTATGTTGTCGGTTGAACCAGAACCTTGACATGATGTTGTTGAGTGGTATTGCAAATTGTTGCGAATGTCTCAAATCCTTTTTTTCGAGCATTTACAGCCGTTATGCTGTCCAAATTCTCCTAGAAATACTAATGCCTTGCATTATTTCGTGCTTTCAGATGGCCACCCGTTCCCAGAACCAAGTGGTTCGTCTGACCCGGTGCATCGGCGTACCTGGTCACACGGCCATGTTGGTCCGAGTGATGGTTGAGACAGGCTATCGTTGGTATCCCGAGTATACCGTCGAGGAGCAGTTCCGAGACTTTAATCAAAGTCAATATCTTTGCACCGTCAGGATTTACCCATCCTACCCTGGAGCCATTGAACCCCTCCATTGCTATTATGGACTTGGGGTTACTGTCGAGATGTCCGTGCAGGACGCAGCTTACTCAATGATGACTATCATGCGAGCCAGAACTGCCTTGCTTCAGAACACCGACTTCTGCTATATGCCAGCAGCACTCCCTGGGGCACAGGGGTACTATCAGGCCACTTACTGTGATTCTACCCATGAGGGCTCACTACTCCGTACCACCACCGAGATGCTTGAGGACAAGGACCGTGAGAATCGTGCCTTGCGGATGGAGCTCTTTAATGCTCGTGCTGATCACTGGGCCACACTGACACGGTTTGCACCTGCCGTGCAAGCTGGGTTCATGGACATGAGGGACATATACCCCGTGCGATCTGGTCTGCCAGAATGTATGGAATGGCGTGATGTAGGAGGCATCACCCCTCGCCGTGGACCCCGTCTGCCACCGTTTGTTGGACCAAGGCCACACCCGAGTCCCTATGGACCGCAAGCTCCACAGGACCGACTGTTTCCAGATGATCATGTTCAGCTTCCAGGACATGGTGGTGACTTCTATGAGGATTACTACGGGGACGTCTGAGTTGGTAGTAGTTCCACTAGTAATGTAACAGTTGTAGTCTCCACAGTCCTGCGTGTCTTGTGGGATACGACTTGGTGTGTATCACGTTCCGGAGGTGTAGAAAAATAATGTATAGGAGCTTGGAATGCCTCTGATGAGATGTATCGTCTTTCATCGTAGTTGTACCTTAGCCTGGGCTTGTACTAAACTATGTATGGCGTGTATGACCGTTGGTGTATGTATGTAGCTATGTTACCATGTCATACTGATGGTCATCTCTGCATTCCGTGTTATCCATTACATTCCGCTTTTCCCTATCAAGATTTAGCCATCCTCGTCTAAATCGCTGCTTTGTTTCTCCTAGGATGGTTAACACCCGCAACAACCCTGTTGTCCAGGCGCAGGGTGAAGCCAATGCAGCCAGGGCGGAGGATCTGCCCCAACCGCCTTCACTGGCCGAAGTTATGCTGGAGGCAGAAAGAAACAAGCGTGAGACTAACCGCTTGCTAGAGCGAATTGAGCAGAATACTGCACGTCACCAGAGGAACGACCTGGTGTCCATCAATGACTTTATCAAGCTGTACCCACCGAAGTTCAACCACTCCGTCGAGCCCCTTGATGCGGATGATTGGCTTCGCAGCATCACCCATAAGCTACGTTCTGCCAACGTAGCCGAAGCTGATAAGGTTACCTACGCTGCCTATCACCTCGAAGGCCCTGCTAGCCTTTGGTGGGAAAACTTGGAGGCTATGCGCCCAGCTGGCCAAATCACTACTTGGGCTGAATTCAGTGAGGCTTTCCGTGAGCATCACATTCCGGAGGGTCTCATAGATCGTAAGCGGGAGGAATTCTGTAATTTCACCCAAGGCAGACTGACCGTGGATGCTTACAGCCGTGAGTTTGGAAATCTAGCACGCTATGCTCCTGAAGAGGTATCCACCGATGCCAAGAAGCAGGCAAGGTTCCGCAAGGGACTTAGCCCCGAGCTTCGCCGTGATCTCCGTCTGCATGAGTGCACCTCTTTCCAGAAGTTGGTCAATAAGGCCATCAGTGCCGAGACAGGACAAACTGACTATGACGCTACACGCAAGCACTCTCGTGACTTTGGTTCCTCATCTGGCTCCGGATCCCAGAAGCGCCGGGTCTGGATTCCAAATACTGCTCTGCCACCCAGGTTCACTCCGAGGCCATCCTTCGAGGCGCCTCGCCCCAACCAGCAGCATGCACTGCCCAAGGTTTATGGTGGCCCCGCTGCTAATGCTGCTCCACGCCCCAATATTGTGACATGCTTCAAGTGTGGAGAAACGGGTCACTATTTGCGCGAGTGCCCCCGAAACAACCTCAATCAACCTGGACAGTCCGTTGGCCGTGGTAAGCCAGCAGGAAAGACTTACTACGCCAAGCCGGCCACCATTGCACGTGGCCATGTCAACTATGTCTCAGCTGAAGAAACTCATGAGGATCCCAACGTCGTCCTTGGTACGCTCCTTGTTAATTGCCATCCGGCAACTGTTCTTTTCGATACTGGAGCATCTCATTCATTTATCTCTGAGAGCTATGCTCGATTACACAACACCACATTCTGTGACATGCCCACTTCCATGGTAATCCAAACCCCTGGTTCTAAGTGGCAAACCTCTAAGATAAGCCATGGCAATGAAATTCTTGTTGACAGATTGGTCTTCCTTGCATCACTAATAGCTCTCAAGTCCTCGGACATAAACATCATCTTGGGTATGGACTGGATGTCAGCCCATTATGCTAAAATTGATTGCTCTACTAGAACTGTTCAACTCACCCATCCGTCGGGCAAGACAGTCAATGTTTTGACCCGAGTGTCTAAGCGTCAGCTCTACTCACTAAATGCCAACCCTCTTCCAGACCTCGAAGATGTGCCGGTAGTCCGTGACTTCCCGGATGTCTTCCCTGAAGAAATGCCAGGTATTCCACCTGACAGGGATGTTGAGTTCGTGATAGACCTTGTTCCAGGAACCGTCCCAATCTCTAGAAGACCCTATAAGATGGCACCCTTAGAGCTAGCCGAGCTTAAGAAACAACTCGATGAGTCCTTGAAAAAGGGTTTCATCCATCCTAGTTCTTCTCCGTGGGCTTGCCCCGTCCTCTTCGTCAAGAAGAAGGATGGTACGGATCGGATGGTTGTAGATTACCGACCCGTCAACCTAGTCACAATCAAGAACAAGTATCCGCTTCCCAGGATCAACGACCTGTATGATCAGCTCGCTGGATCCTCAGTCTTCTCTAAAATGGATTTGAGGTTGGGCTACCATCAAATCAAAATCAAGAACGGGGACATTCCTAAAACGGCCTTTGTTACTCGTTATGGCCAATACGAGTATACAGTCATGTCCTTCGGGTTAACCAATGCTCCAGCCACCTTCTCTCGGTTAATGAACTCAATCTTCATGGAGTATTTGGATAAATTCGTCGTAGTATACATCGATGATATACTCATCTACTCCAAGAACGAGGCAGAACATGCCGAGCATTAAGGCTAGTACTAACGAAACTTCGAGAGCATCGCCTTTATGCTAAATTCTCCAAGTGTGAATTCTGGTTGCCAGAGGTGACCTATCTAGGCCATGTAATCTCTGGTAAAGGTATTGCTGTCAATCCCGAGCGAGTTCAAGCCATGCTTGACTGGACTCCCCCTGAAACGGTCAAGCAAGTTCGGAGTTTCCTTGGCTTAGCGAGCTACTGCCACCGCTTCGTCGAGAATTTCTCCAAGGTTGCTAAACCTCTAACCGAACTCCTCAAGAAAGATAAAAGGTTCGAGTGGACCCCACAGTGCGAGTTCAGCTTTCAGGAACTGAAAATACGCCTGACATTTGCCCCCGTACTCGTACCACCAGATTTTTCTAAGGACTTTGTTATCTATTGCGACGCCTCGCGACAAGGACTAGGTTGCATATTCATGCAAGACCGTCATGTGATTGCCTACGCTTCCCGGCAGTTGCGTCCACATGAGGATAATTATCCCACACATGATCTAGAGCTTGCAGCCATAGTCCATGCACTCAAAACATGGCGACATTACCTTCTCGGTAACCGTTGCGAGATTTTCACCGACCACCAGAGTCTGAAATACATCTTCACCCAACCGGATCTGAATCTCAGGCAAAGACGTTGGGTCGAGTTGATCTCAGACTACGACTTAGGAATAACTTACACCCCGGGCAAAGCCAACGTCATGGCTGATGCGCTAAGCCGTAAATCCTATTGTAACAACTTGATGTTACAACAAAGCCAACCACTTCTCCACGAGGAATTCTGTAAGCTTAACCTTCACATTGTTCCTCAAGGATTTCTATCCACCCTGGTGGCGAAACCTACCCTTACGGATCAGATCATCAAAGCTCAGAAGGTAGATCCGGGAATCTCCCGTATTAAGAGAAACATCAAGAAAGGAGTTGCGGATTGTTTCTCCGTTGATGACCAAGGTGTCGTGTTCTTTGGAGACCGCCTAGTGGTTCCCAAGGTACGCAACCTGAGGCGATTGATCCTTAAGGAAGCTCATGAATCTCCTCTCACCATTCATCCCGGTAGTACTAAAATGTATCAAGACCTACGCCAGAGGTTTTGGTGGACTAGGATGAAGAGAGAAATTGCTCAATACATTGCTAATTGCGACGTCTGCCGACGTGTTAAAGCAGAGCATCAATGACCTGCTGGCACCCTTCAGCCTCTAGCTATTCCTGAATGGAAATGGGATAAAATCGGTATGGATTTCATTACCGGGTTTCCCAGGACCAAGAGAGGGAATAATGCTATCTTCGTTGTTGTCGATCGTCTGTCCAAAGTAGCCCACTTCCTACCTGTTCGTGAGAGTATAACCGCTAGCCAGCTAGCAGACTTGTACATCTCTCGAATAGTGTCTCTTCATGGTGTTCCATTAGAAATTAACTCAGACCGTGGAAGTCTCTTCACCTCTCGATTTTGGGAAAGTTTCCAAAATGCCATGGGAACTCGTCTCTCTTTTAGCACCGCTTTTCACCCTCAATCAAGTGGTCAGGTAGAACGAGTTAATCAAATTCTGGAGGATATGCTCCGAGCTTCTATCATCTCTTTCGGCATGGATTGGGAGAAATGCCTTCCATTTGCCGAGTTCGCTTATAACAATAGTTATCAAGCTAGCTTGGGCAAAGCCCCTTTCGAGGTTCTCTATGGACGAAAATGTCAAACACCTCTAAACTGGTCAGAAACCGGGGAAAGACAACTCTTTGGCCCGGATATGATCCAGGAAGCAGAAGAGCAGGTTCACATTATTCGTGAGAAATTGAAAACAGCCCAATCTCGCCAAAAGAGCCATTATGATCTCAAACATAAGGCTATGACTTTTGAGGTTGACGAGAAGGCTTACCTTCGGGTGACTCCTTTAAAGGGAACCCATCGATTCGGTATCAATGGCAAATTGGCCCCTCGCTACATTGGACCCTTTCGCATTCTTGCCAAGCGAGGAGAAGTTGCCTACCAATTGGAACTACCTCCGCATCTTTCCAAGGTTCATGAGGTCTTCCACGTTTCCCAACTCAGCCGTTGCTTCTCGGATCCTATCCGTGGAGTGGACCACGAAACGCTTGATCTCCAAGATAATCTCACATATCGGGAATATCCCGTTCGCATCCTTGATCAAGCCGAGCATACCACTCGACGCCAAAACATCAAGTTTCTCAAGGTTCAATGGTCACACCATTCCGAGAAAGAAGCTACTTGGGAAAGGGAGGATCGTCTTCGACTTGAGTACCCCACCTTCTTCCCAACAGATCCTAAATCTCGGGATGAGATTCTTTTGAGTGGGGGTGAGTTGTCACATCCTAGCTAGTTCATGCATTAGAGTGTTGCATCATGTCTACATTTCACAGAAACCTGAAATGGGGATGTCAGAAACCCCCAGCACCCCTCCTGGAACAACTAGGGTTTACTAAAATTCTTTTCAATGAACCTGAAATGCCCTCCATAAATGTTCACCACCTTTGGTCTTGGCTAAAACCTCTGCCCAAAATGGTTTCATATTTTTGGAGGCCATCTTGGATTTTTGCACAGGCCACAAGTATTTGCATTTGGGCATTTTAAATGCTATAAATATTTTCAAATGCCCAAATAATCTTGAAGGTATTTTTAGGCTGTTGGGAATAATCTCAAAGGTGCCTCGGAATATTTTCAGGATTTTTCCAAATGAAATAGTATTTTTACTATTTCAAAACACAGAACAGAAATAAATAAAAAGAGAAAAGGAAACAGAAGGCAGAGAACTCACCTGGCAGCCCGCCTGGCGGCCCAGCACTGTGCTGGCCCGCGCCAGTCAGCTGCCTGCTCTCGCCAGAGCAGGCAGAGAGGTGACGCCGGCGAGCGCGAGCTCGCCACCGCGCCACCTGCTTGCCGCCCTCGCCGCGGATGAGCTGGCCGACCTCCCTCGACGCGCCCCGATCCCCTGGACATCGCCATTCTCCCCCCATCGCCTCTCCCTCACCTTCTCCCCACCATGGCCGACGCCGCCGCAGCCACCTCACCGGAGTAGCCGCGCCCACCGTCGACCTCGCGCCACTCCACCGTGTCCTACAGCACCGCCGTCGCCCACTCCTTCGAGCAAGCCGAGCCCCGAGCGCTCGTTTGCCCCGAAGCTCCGCCACCGACCTCGCCTTCGCCGCTCACCGTCGGAGATCCCCTCCGCCGTCGCCACTGCTACAGCTCGTCTCCGACCTCGCCGCCTGCTCCGTCGCAACCGCCGTGAGCATGGCCACCTTCCCATCCTCTCCTCTCTCTCTCGAGCTCTGTAGCCACCGCACGAAGCTCACCCTTACGCGCCGCCACACAAGCTCATCGTCGACGAGGCTCCGGCCATCCAACGGCCACACCATCGTAGCCATTAGCTTCACCGCAACGCCAGGAACCCGTAGCACCCTCGCACGTTCCTCGCCGTGCCCTCTAGCTACGGTTCCAACCACGCCCGTACCCCGGCAGCCGCACGGCTCGTCGCCGACGTCGATTCCGGCGACCCCGAGCTCCACTACCACCACCAGTCGACGCGGTTCGCCCGCAGCTACGCGTCGGTACTCTCCGCCATCCTTTTGGTCGACGGGGGGGCAATCCCGCACACCACCGCCGCGTCTGGACGTCGCCGGCGGCTAAACGCCGGCGAGTCAGCGTGGTTTGACCACGGGTTGACCCCCCCAGGGTCACTGACAAGTGGGGCCCGCTTGCTAAATAAATCTGGGTTAGAGTTAAAACTAATCCTAATTAACTAATTATCTAACAGTGACACTGACACAGGGGACCCACACGTCAGGTTTGACCTGGACGACCCCGTTGACTTGCTGACGTCACACTGACGTCAGGCTGACGCAGTAAAGCATTTACTGGAATTATTCTTATATTGGGAATTCTTGAAATTATCACAAACTTCAAAAAATCATAGAAAATAATCTATAGCTCAGAATGAAAAGATTTATATATGAAAAATGATCAGAAAAATCCATTCTATCCATCTGTACTGGTTTCATGCATGATTAAGCAAGTTAACCTACTGTTTTATACAGAACAAGATAAAGCACTAATATGGGCCATTTATGAACTTGGAATTTGAATCTTTGATTCAAATTAGTCCAAACCCTTCTGGCCTTAGTTGCATTAGCCCAATACATCCATTTTGCCATGTCTCATGCATGCATCATATTGTTGCACTTGCTTGGTGTTGATTGTGCTTCGATGTGTTCATTGTGGTAGGTCCTGCCTCCGAGGATATTCACGAGTATCCAACTGAAGGGCAGTATCCGACCACCACTCTGTCAGGCAAGCAACCCATTGATCATTTCGATACAAACCCATCTTCTCGCTTCTGCTCTCGTTTACTGCATTAAGACAACGCGATTCAAACTGCCGTGTGTTGCGGTAGTTGAACCCACTTTCATTTGCATGACCTGTCATTGCCACATTAACTAGATGAAACCCACTAGCATGTGTAGGAGTTGATTGAGCCATGTTGTGTTCCTACAATGCTATGCTTGCTATGCTTAGAGTCGTGTCAGGTCTGGCTCATCAGGGTGATGAACTAGAGTGAAAGTGTGTGTGTCGGTAAAGAGAGTAAAGTGTTGAATACGATTTGGTAAAGGTATCGATGGGAGGCCATGTAGGAGTACATGGTGGGTTGTTTCATTGAGACCGTCCCTAAGAACTGAGATCTGTATGCGTGATTTAAGATTCAGCTACTACCACACATTGGGCCCGAAACGAATGGACCCCCTCGGCTTCTTAATCACCCTTGTCCTCTGTCCAGGAGTTGCACGTAGTTTCTGGTGTTTGTAGTAAGCTGGAGGCCGTGGACAGCGCTGACCAAGGGGTGGGCTGTGATGCGGTAGGCTCGTGGCCCGGTGTACCGAGTCGCCCGTTTGGTGACCGGGAACCCTGCACACATCGTTCGGGGCCGTATGTGGAAACCTCGGCCGGACTCCCTGCGGATGGAACCTGAATAGGCGATAAACCTGGACTAGAGACTCGAGTGTTTAGGTAGGCTGTGGCCGACACCCACGTTGGGCTTCC
Source organism: Aegilops tauschii subsp. strangulata (assembly GCF_002575655.3). Classification (NCBI taxonomy): domain Eukaryota; kingdom Viridiplantae; phylum Streptophyta; class Magnoliopsida; order Poales; family Poaceae; genus Aegilops; species Aegilops tauschii. The sequence goes on from NC_053035.3 coordinate 45,837,539, forward strand.
GCTTGAAGGTTGCCGAGTACACGTCGTGTAGCGACGATAAGTGGTGAGAGCGTGTGTGACGAAGTACACCCCTGCAGGGTATGAAACTATTCGAATAGCCGCGTCCGCGGTAAAGGACTACTTGGTCGCTTATGCAGTTCATAGACAAGTAAATGGATACTACTAAAAGCCTCAAGATAAGTGTGAGTACCGCGGATGGCCCTCTCGTTGGATGACGAGGGAGGATCCACGGTGGAGTATTGAGATGGTGATTAGTGGACTCGTGTGCGAAAAACTATTTCACAAGTGGTGTATCGTAGGATAGCTTAGCCAAGAGTCAAAGCTGGCTTGCTGCAATAACCCCACTACCTTCTTGAGAATGAACATGTATAGTAGGATCTGTTGTAAGTCTTGCTGAGTACCTTTGTACTCATGTTGCTTTAATTACTGTTTTCAGACGACAACACCGCCCCTTCTGATGGGTTCTACGTAGAACTCGACGACGACGAGTGACGCGCCACCCAGGTGGTGATCTAGGCTTGTGAAGGGCCTATGTAGATAGACAGGCTTCGTCAAGCCTTCTTTCTTTCTAGTGTCTGTACCCAGACAGTTTGCTTCCGCATGTGCTTGTATGATTGTATGACTTGAGTGTCGGGTCATGTGACCCCTATCTGTATGAACAAGTTATGTAAGGCTCTCCGGAGCCCTTTAAATAAAGTACTTGGAGTTGTAGAGTTTTGTTGTGATGCCCTGTTGTATTTGCACATATCGAGCATATTGTGTGTATGTTTGAAATGCTTGGTATGTGTGGGATCCGACAATCTAGTTGTTTATCTTTAGCAGCCTCTCTTATGGGGAAATGTAGTCTGGTGCCTCCTTGAGCGATAGTAGTCCGCTACAGCCCGGTTCACCGGAGTCCTGCTAGCCCAGCACTACTGCTCTGGACACTCGACTGGCCGGCATGTGAGTCATATCGTTCCTGTGTCTGTCCCTTCGGGGAAATGTCACGCGGTGACATCCGGAGTCCTGCCTAGCCTGCTACAGCCCGGGTTCCCGGAGTCCTGTTAGCCCAGTGCTACAGCCCGGATTCACACGCTGCTGACCGACACGTTCGATGTTGATTCATGTATGCCTGTCCCCATACGTTAGTGCCGCTTTGGGTTCACGACTAGCCATGTCGGCCCGGGTTCTCTGTCATATGGATACTAGCGACATTATCATATACGTGAGCCAAAAGGCGCAAACGGTCCCGGGCCATGGTAAGGCGACACCCGTGGGAGTACCGTGCGTGAGGCCGCAATGTTATATGAGGTGTTACAGGCTAGATCGGTGTGACTTGGAATCGGGGTCCTGACAGCGTTGGCATCAGAGCCGGACTGCCTGTAGGTGCGATAAGCCAAACTGGTCGATGTCGAGTCTAGAAATGCTTTAGTTATATGTAGGGGAATTGATTGTGGGAGGGAACGTAAGGTGCTTTTACTCCTGTACCTCATGCCCTCTGATCTGAGTCATACTCTTCTCATTCTACGCGGGTTAAGGACTAGGCTCTCTCCTCTCTATCAGGTTCACGTGTTACTAATCCGTAGTAACTTATAGGATTGTTGGTTCCATGCTTCGGTTCAGTTTCTATTACCCTAGTATGTTGTCGGTTGAACCAGAACCTTGACATGATGTTGTTGAGTGGTATTGCAAATTGTTGCGAATGTCTCAAATCCTTTTTTTCGAGCATTTACAGCCGTTATGCTGTCCAAATTCTCCTAGAAATACTAATGCCTTGCATTATTTCGTGCTTTCAGATGGCCACCCGTTCCCAGAACCAAGTGGTTCGTCTGACCCGGTGCATCGGCGTACCTGGTCACACGGCCATGTTGGTCCGAGTGATGGTTGAGACAGGCTATCGTTGGTATCCCGAGTATACCGTCGAGGAGCAGTTCCGAGACTTTAATCAAAGTCAATATCTTTGCACCGTCAGGATTTACCCATCCTACCCTGGAGCCATTGAACCCCTCCATTGCTATTATGGACTTGGGGTTACTGTCGAGATGTCCGTGCAGGACGCAGCTTACTCAATGATGACTATCATGCGAGCCAGAACTGCCTTGCTTCAGAACACCGACTTCTGCTATATGCCAGCAGCACTCCCTGGGGCACAGGGGTACTATCAGGCCACTTACTGTGATTCTACCCATGAGGGCTCACTACTCCGTACCACCACCGAGATGCTTGAGGACAAGGACCGTGAGAATCGTGCCTTGCGGATGGAGCTCTTTAATGCTCGTGCTGATCACTGGGCCACACTGACACGGTTTGCACCTGCCGTGCAAGCTGGGTTCATGGACATGAGGGACATATACCCCGTGCGATCTGGTCTGCCAGAATGTATGGAATGGCGTGATGTAGGAGGCATCACCCCTCGCCGTGGACCCCGTCTGCCACCGTTTGTTGGACCAAGGCCACACCCGAGTCCCTATGGACCGCAAGCTCCACAGGACCGACTGTTTCCAGATGATCATGTTCAGCTTCCAGGACATGGTGGTGACTTCTATGAGGATTACTACGGGGACGTCTGAGTTGGTAGTAGTTCCACTAGTAATGTAACAGTTGTAGTCTCCACAGTCCTGCGTGTCTTGTGGGATACGACTTGGTGTGTATCACGTTCCGGAGGTGTAGAAAAATAATGTATAGGAGCTTGGAATGCCTCTGATGAGATGTATCGTCTTTCATCGTAGTTGTACCTTAGCCTGGGCTTGTACTAAACTATGTATGGCGTGTATGACCGTTGGTGTATGTATGTAGCTATGTTACCATGTCATACTGATGGTCATCTCTGCATTCCGTGTTATCCATTACATTCCGCTTTTCCCTATCAAGATTTAGCCATCCTCGTCTAAATCGCTGCTTTGTTTCTCCTAGGATGGTTAACACCCGCAACAACCCTGTTGTCCAGGCGCAGGGTGAAGCCAATGCAGCCAGGGCGGAGGATCTGCCCCAACCGCCTTCACTGGCCGAAGTTATGCTGGAGGCAGAAAGAAACAAGCGTGAGACTAACCGCTTGCTAGAGCGAATTGAGCAGAATACTGCACGTCACCAGAGGAACGACCTGGTGTCCATCAATGACTTTATCAAGCTGTACCCACCGAAGTTCAACCACTCCGTCGAGCCCCTTGATGCGGATGATTGGCTTCGCAGCATCACCCATAAGCTACGTTCTGCCAACGTAGCCGAAGCTGATAAGGTTACCTACGCTGCCTATCACCTCGAAGGCCCTGCTAGCCTTTGGTGGGAAAACTTGGAGGCTATGCGCCCAGCTGGCCAAATCACTACTTGGGCTGAATTCAGTGAGGCTTTCCGTGAGCATCACATTCCGGAGGGTCTCATAGATCGTAAGCGGGAGGAATTCTGTAATTTCACCCAAGGCAGACTGACCGTGGATGCTTACAGCCGTGAGTTTGGAAATCTAGCACGCTATGCTCCTGAAGAGGTATCCACCGATGCCAAGAAGCAGGCAAGGTTCCGCAAGGGACTTAGCCCCGAGCTTCGCCGTGATCTCCGTCTGCATGAGTGCACCTCTTTCCAGAAGTTGGTCAATAAGGCCATCAGTGCCGAGACAGGACAAACTGACTATGACGCTACACGCAAGCACTCTCGTGACTTTGGTTCCTCATCTGGCTCCGGATCCCAGAAGCGCCGGGTCTGGATTCCAAATACTGCTCTGCCACCCAGGTTCACTCCGAGGCCATCCTTCGAGGCGCCTCGCCCCAACCAGCAGCATGCACTGCCCAAGGTTTATGGTGGCCCCGCTGCTAATGCTGCTCCACGCCCCAATATTGTGACATGCATCAAGTGTGGAGAAACGGGTCACTATTTGCGCGAGTGCCCCCGAAACAACCTCAATCAACCTGGACAGTCCGTTGGCCGTGGTAAGCCAGCCGGAAAGACTTACTACGCCAAGCCGGCCACCATTGCACATGGCCATGTCAACTATGTCTCAGCTGAAGAAACTCATGAGGATCCCAACGTCGTCCTTGGTACGCTCCTTGTTAATTGCCATCCGGCAACTGTTCTTTTCGATACTGGAGCATCTCATTCATTTATCTCTGAGAGCTATGCTCGATTACACAACACCACATTCTGTGACATGCCCACTTCCATGGTAATCCAAACCCCTGGTTCTAAGTGGCAAACCTCTAAGATAAGCCATGGCAATGAAATTCTTGTTGACAGATTGGTCTTCCTTGCATCACTAATAGCTCTCAAGTCCTCGGACATAAACATCATCTTGGGTATGGACTGGATGTCAGCCCATTATGCTAAAATTGATTGCTCTACTAGAACTGTTCAACTCACCCATCCGTCGGGCAAGACAGTCAATGTTTTGACCCGAGTGTCTAAGCGTCAGCTCTACTCACTAAATGCCAACCCTCTTCCAGACCTCGAAGATGTGCCGGTAGTCCGTGACTTCCCGGATGTCTTCCCTGAAGAAATGCCAGGTATTCCACCTGACAGGGATGTTGAGTTCGTGATAGACCTTGTTCCAGGAACCGTCCCAATCTCTAGAAGACCCTATAAGATGGCACCCTTAGAGCTAGCCGAGCTTAAGAAACAACTCGATGAGTCCTTGAAAAAGTGTTTCATCCATCCTAGTTCTTCTCCGTGGGCTTGCCCCGTCCTCTTCGTCAAGAAGAAGGATGGTACGGATCGGATGGTTGTAGATTACCGACCCGTCAACCTAGTCACAATCAAGAACAAGTATCCGCTTCCCAGGATCAACGACCTGTATGATCAGCTCGCTGGATCCTCAGTCTTCTCTAAAATGGATTTGAGGTTGGGCTACCATCAAATCAAAATCAAGAACGGGGACATTCCTAAAACGGCCTTTGTTACTCGTTATGGCCAATACGAGTATACAGTCATGTCCTTCGGGTTAACCAATGCTCCAGCCACCTTCTCTCGGTTAATGAACTCAATCTTCATGGAGTATTTGGATAAATTCGTCGTAGTATACATCGATGATATACTCATCTACTCCAAGAACGAGGCAGAACATGCCGAGCATTAAGGCTAGTACTAACGAAACTTCGAGAGCATCGCCTTTATGCTAAATTCTCCAAGTGTGAATTCTGGTTGCCAGAGGTGACCTATCTAGGCCATGTAATCTCTGGTAAAGGTATTGCTGTCAATCCCGAGCGAGTTCAAGCCATGCTTGACTGGACTCCCCCTGAAACGGTCAAGCAAGTTCGGAGTTTCCTTGGCTTAGCGAGCTACTGCCACCGCTTCGTCGAGAATTTCTCCAAGGTTGCTAAACCTCTAACCGAACTCCTCAAGAAAGATAAAAGGTTCGAGTGGACCCCACAGTGCGAGTTCAGCTTTCAGGAACTGAAAATACGCCTGACATTTGCCCCCGTACTCGTACCACCAGATTTTTCTAAGGACTTTGTTATCTATTGCGACACCTCGCGACAAGGACTAGGTTGCATATTCATGCAAGACCGTCATGTGATTGCCTACGCTTCCCGGCAGTTGCGTCCACATGAGGATAATTATCCCACACATGATCTAGAGCTTGCAGCCATAGTCCATGCACTCAAAACATGGCGACATTACCTTCTCGGTAACCGTTGCGAGATTTTCACCGACCACCAGAGTCTGAAATACATCTTCACCCAACCGGATCTGAATCTCAGGCAAAGACGTTGGGTCGAGTTAATCTCAGACTACGACTTAGGAATAACTTACACCCCGGGCAAAGCTAACGTCATGGCTGATGCGCTAAGCCGTAAATCCTATTGTAACAACTTGATGTTACAACAAAGCCAACCACTTCTCCACGAGGAATTCTGTAAGCTTAACCTTCACATTGTTCCTCAAGGATTTCTATCCACCCTGGTGGCGAAACCTACCCTTACGGATCAGATCATCAAAGCTCAGAAGGTAGATCCGGGAATCTCCCGTATTAAGAGAAACATCAAGAAAGGAGTTGCGGATTGTTTCTCCGTTGATGACCAAGGTGTCGTGTTCTTTGGAGACCGCCTAGTGGTTCCCAAGGTACGCAACCTGAGGCGATTGATCCTTAAGGAAGCTCATGAATCTCCTCTCACCATTCATCCCGGTAGTACTAAAATGTATCAAGACCTACGCCAGAGGTTTTGGTGGACTAGGATGAAGAGAGAAATTGCTCAATACATTGCTAATTGCAACGTCTGCCGACGTGTTAAAGCAGAGCATCAATGACCTGCTGGCACCCTTCAGCCTCTAGCTATTCCTGAATGGAAATGGGATAAAATCGGTATGGATTTCATTACCGGGTTTCCCAGGACCAAGAGAGGGAATAATGCTATCTTCGTTGTTGTCGATCATCTGTCCAAAGTAGCCCACTTCCTACCTGTTCGTGAGAGTATAACCGCTAGCCAGCTAGCAGACTTGTACATCTCTCGAATAGTGTCTCTTCATGGTGTTCCATTAGAAATTAACTCAGACCGTGGAAGTCTCTTCACCTCTCGATTTTGGGAAAGTTTCCAAAATGCCATGGGAACTCGTCTCTCTTTTAGCACCGCTTTTCACCCTCAATCAAGTGGTCAGGTAGAACGAGTTAATCAAATTCTGGAGGATATGCTCCGAGCTTCTATCATCTCTTTCGGCATGGATTGGGAGAAATGCCTTCCATTTGCCGAGTTCGCTTATAACAATAGTTATCAAGCTAGCTTGGGCAAAGCCCCTTTCGAGGTTCTCTATGGACGAAAATGTCGAACACCTCTAAACTGGTCAGAAACCGGGGAAAGACAACTCTTTGGCCCGGATATGATCCAGGAAGCAGAAGAGCAGGTTCACATTATTCGTGAGAAATTGAAAACAGCCCAATCTCGCCAAAAGAGCCATTATGATCTCAAACATAAGGCTATGACTTTTGAGGTTGACGAGAAGGCTTACCTTCGGGTGACTCCTTTAAAGGGAACCCATCGATTCGGTATCAATGGCAAATTGGCCCCTCGCTACATTGGACCCTTTCGCATTCTTGCCAAGCGAGGAGAAGTTGCCTACCAATTGGAACTACCTCCGCATCTTTCCAAGGTTCATGAGGTCTTCCACGTTTCCCAACTCAGCCGTTGCTTCTCGGATCCTATCCGTGGAGTGGACCACGAAACGCTTGATCTCCAAGATAATCTCACATATCGGGAATATCCCGTTCGCATCCTTGATCAAGCCGAGCATACCACTCGACGCCAAAACATCAAGTTTCTCAAGGTTCAATGGTCACACCATTCCGAGAAAGAAGCTACTTGGGAAAGGGAGGATCGTCTTCGACTTGAGTACCCCACCTTCTTCCCAACAGATCCTAAATCTCGGGATGAGATTCTTTTGAGTGGGGGTGAGTTGTCACATCCTAGCTAGTTCATGCATTAGAGTGTTGCATCATGTCTACATTTCACAGAAACCTGAAATGGGGATGTCAGAAACCCCCAGCACCCCTCCTGGAACAACTAGGGTTTACTAAAATTCTTTTCAATGAACCTGAAATGCCCTCCATAAATGTTCACCACCTTTGGTCTTGGCTAAAACCTCTGCCCAAAATGGTTTCATATTTTTGGAGGCCATCTTGGATTTTTGCACAGGCCACAAGTATTTGCATTTGGGCATTTTAAATGCTATAAATATTTTCAAATGCCCAAATAATCTTGAAGGTATTTTTAGGCTGTTGGGAATAATCTCAAAGGTGCCTCGGAATATTTTCAGGATTTTTCCAAATGAAATAGTATTTTTACTATTTCAAAACACAGAACAGAAATAAATAAAAAGAGAAACGGAAACAGAAGGCAGAGAACTCACCTGGCAGCCCGCCTGGCGGCCCAGCACTGTGCTGGCCCGCGCCAGTCAGCTGCCTGCTCTCGCCAGAGCAGGCAGAGAGGTGACGCCGGCGAGCGCGAGCTCGCCACCGCGCCACCTGCTTGCCGCCCTCGCCGCGGATGAGCTGGCCGACCTCCCTCGACGCGCCCCGATCCCCTGGACATCGCCATTCTCCCCCCATCGCCTCTCCCTCACCTTCTCCCCACCATGGCCGACGCCGCCGCAGCCACCTCACCGGAGTAGCCGCGCCCACCGTTGACCTCGCGCCACTCCACCGTGTCCTACAGCACCGCCGTCGCCCACTCCTTCGAGCAAGCCGAGCCCCGAGCGCTCGTTTGCCCCGAAGCTCCGCCACCGACCTCGCCTTCGCCGCTCACCGTCGGAGATCCCCTCCGCCGTCGCCACTGCTACAGCTCGTCTCCGACCTCGCCGCCTGCTCCGTCGCAACTGCCGTGAGCATGGCCACCTTCCCATCCTCTCCTCTCTCTCTCTCGAGCTCTGTAGCCACCGCACGAAGCTCACCCTTACGCGCCGCCACACAATCTCATCGTCGACGAGGCTCCGGCCATCCAACGGCCACACCATCGTAGCCATTAGCTTCACCGCAACGCCAGGAACCCGTAGCACCCTTGCACGTTCCTCGCCGTGCCCTCTAGCTACGGTTCCAACCACGCCCGTACCCCGGCAGCCGCACGGCTCGTCGCCGACGTCGATTCCGGCGACCCCGAGCTCCACTACCACCACCAGTCGACGCGGTTCGCCCGCAGCTACGCGTCGGTACTCTCCGCCATCCTTTTGGTCGACGGAGGGGCAATCCCGCACACCACCGCCGCGTCTGGACGTCGCCGGCGGCTAAACGCCGGCGAGTCAGCGTGGTTTGACCACGGGTTGACCCCCCCAGGGTCACTGACAAGTGGGGCCCGCTTGCTAAATAAATCTGGGTTAGAGTTAAAACTAATCCTAATTAACTAATTATCTAACAGTGACACTGACACAGGGGACCCACACGTCAGGTTTGACCTGGACGACCCCGTTGACTTGCTGACGTCACACTGACGTCAGGCTGACGCAGTAAAGCATTTACTGGAATTATTCTTATATTGGGAATTCTTGAAATTATCACAAACTTCAAAAAATCATAGAAAATAATCTATAGCTCAGAATGAAAAGATTTATATATGAAAAATGATCAGAAAAATCCATTCTATCCATCTGTACTGGTTTCATGCATGATTAAGCAAGTTAACCTACTGTTTTATACAGAACAAGATAAAGCACTAATATGGGCCATTTATGAACTTGGAATTTGAATCTTTGATTCAAATTAGTCCAAACCCTTCTGGCCTTAGTTGCATTAGCCCAATACATCCATTTTGCCATGTCTCATGCATGCATCATATTGTTGCACTTGCTTGGTGTTGATTGTGCTTCGATGTGTTCATTGTGGTAGGTCCTGCCTCCGAGGATATTCACGAGTATCCAACTGAAGGGCAGTATCCGACCACCACTCTGTCAGGCAAGCAACCCATTGATCATTTCGATACAAACCCATCTTCTCGCTTCTGCTCTCGTTTACTGCATTAAGACAACGCGATTCAAACTGCCGTGTGTTGCGGTAGTTGAACCCACTTTCATTTGCATGACCTGTCATTGCCACAGTAACTAGATGAAACCCACTAGCATGTGTAGGAGTTGATTGAGCCATGTTGTGTTCCTACAATGCTATGCTTGCTATGCTTAGAGTCGTGTCAGGTCTGGCTCATCAGGGTGATGAACTAGAGTGAAAGTGTGTGTGTCGGTAAAGAGAGTAAAGTGTTGAATACGATTTGGTAAAGGTATCGATGGGAGGCCATGTAGGAGTACATGGTGGGTTGTTTCATTGAGACCGTCCCTAAGAACTGAGATCTGTATGCGTGATTTAAGATTCAGCTACTACCACACATTGGGCCCGAAACCAATGGACCCCCTCGGCTTCTTAATCACCCTTGTCCTCTGTCCAGGAGTTGCACGTAGTTTCTGGTGTTTGTAGTAAGCTGGAGGCCGTGGACAGCGCTGACCAAGGGGTGGGCTGTGATGCGGTAGGCTCGTGGCCCGGTGTACCGAGTCGCCCGTTTGGTGACCGGGAACCCTGCACACATCGTTCGGGGCCGTATGTGGAAACCTCGGCCGGACTCCCTGCGGATGGAACCTGAATAGGCGATAAACCTGGACTAGAGACTCGAGTGTTTAGGTAGGCTGTGGCCGACACCCACGTTGGGCTTCCGCTTGAAGGTTGCCGAGTACACGTCGTGTAGCGACGATAAGTGGTGAGAGCGTGTGTGACGAAGTACACCCCTGCAGGGTATGAAACTATTCGAATAGCCGCGTCCGCGGTAAAGGACTACTTGGTCGCTTATGCAGTTCATAGACAAGTAAATGGATACTACTAAAAGCCTCAAGATAAGTGTGAGTACCGCGGATGGCCCTCTCGTTGGATGACGAGGGAGGATCCACGGTGGAGTATTGAGATGGTGATTAGTGGACTCGTGTGCGAAAAACTATTTCACAAGTGGTGTATCGTAGGATAGCTTAGCCAAGAGTCAAAGCTGGCTTGCTGCAATAACCCCACTACCTTCTTGAGAATGAACATGTATAGTAGGATCTGTTGTAAGTCTTGCTGAGTACCTTTGTACTCATGTTGCTTTAATTACTGTTTTCAGACGACAACACCGCCCCTTCTGATGGGTTCTACGTAGAACTCAACGACGACGAGTGACGCGCCACCCAGGTGGTGATCTAGGCTTGTGAAGGGCCTATGTAGATAGACAGGCTTCGTCAAGCCTTCTTTCTTTCTAGTGTCTGTACCCAGACAGTTTGCTTCCGCATGTGCTTGTATGATTGTATGACTTGAGTGTCGGGTCATGTGACCCCTATCTGTATGAACAAGTTATGTAAGGCTCTCCGGAGCCCTTTAAATAAAGTACTTGGAGTTGTAGAGTTTTGTTGTGATGCCCTGTTGTATTTGCACATATCGAGCATATTGTGTGTATGTTTGAAATGCTTGGTATGTGTGGGATCCGACAATCTAGTTGTTTATCTTTAGCAGCCTCTCTTATGGGGAAATGTAGTCTGGTGCCTCCTTGAGCGATAGTAGTCCGCTACAGCCCGGTTCACCGGAGTCCTGCTAGCCCAGCACTACTGCTCTGGACACTCGACTGGCCGGCATGTGAGTCATATCGTTCCTGTGTCTGTCCCTTCGGGGAAATGTCACGCGGTGACATCCGGAGTCCTGCCTAGCCTGCTACAGCCCGGGTTCCCGGAGTCCTGTTAGCCCAGTGCTACAGCCCGGATTCACACGCTGCTGACCGACACGTTCGATGTTGATTCATGTATGCCTGTCCCCATACGTTAGTGCCGCTTTGGGTTCACGACTAGCCATGTCGGCCCGGGTTCTCTGTCATATGGATGCTAGCGACATTATCATATACGTGAGCCAAAAGGCGCAAACGGTCCCGGGCCATGGTAAGGCGACACCCGTGGGAGTACCGTGCGTGAGGCCGCAATGTTATATGAGGTGTTACAGGCTAGATCGGTGTGACTTGGAATCGGGGTCCTGACAGCGTTGGCATCAGAGCCGGACTGCCTGTAGGTGCGATAAGCCAAACTGGTCGATGTCGAGTCTAGAAATGCTTTAGTTATATGTAGGGGAATTGATTGTGGGAGGGAACGTAAGGTGCTTTTACTCCTTTACCTCATGCCCTCTGATCTGAGTCATACTCTTCTCATTCTACGCGGGTTAAGGACTAGGCTCTCTCCTCTCTATCAGGTTCACGTGTTACTAATCCGTAGTAACTTATAGGATTGTTGGTTCCATGCTTCGGTTCAGTTTCTATTACCCTAGTATGTTGTCGGTTGAACCAGAACCTTGACATGATGTTGTTGAGTGGTATTGCAAATTGTTGCGAATGTCTCAAATCCTTTTTTTCGAGCATTTACAGCCGTTATGCTGTCCAAATTCTCCTAGAAATACTAATGCCTTGCATTATTTCGTGCTTTCAGATGGCCACCCGTTCCCAGAACCAAGTGGTTCGTCTGACCCGGTGCATCGGCGTACCTGGTCACACGGCCATGTTGGTCCGAGTGATGGTTGAGACAGGCTATCGTTGGTATCCCGAGTATACCGTCGAGGAGCAGTTCCGAGACTTTAATCAAAGTCAATATCTTTGCACCGTCAGGATTTACCCATCCTACCCTGGAGCCATTGAACCCCTCCATTGCTATTATGGACTTGGGGTTACTGTCGAGATGTCCGTGCAGGACGCAACTTACTCAATGATGACTATCATGCGAGCCAGAACTGCCTTGCTTCAGAACACCGACTTCTGCTATATGCCAGCAGCACTCCCTGGGGCACAGGGGTACTATCAGGCCACTTACTGTGATTCTACCCATGAGGGCTCACTACTCCGTACCACCACCGAGATGCTTGAGGACAAGGACCGTGAGAATCGTGCCTTGCGGATGGAGCTCTTTAATGCTCGTGCTGATCACTGGGCCACACTGACACGGTTTGCACCTGCCGTGCAAGCTGGGTTCATGGACATGAGGGACATATACCCCGTGCGATCTGGTCTGCCAGAATGTATGGAATGGCGTGATGTAGGAGGCATCACCCCTCGCCGTGGACCCCGTCTGCCACCATTTGTTGGACCAAGGCCACACCCGAGTCCCTATGGACCGCAAGCTCCACAGGACCGACTGTTTCCAGATGATCATGTTCAGCTTCCAGGACATGGTGGTGACTTCTATGAGGATTACTACGGGGACGTCTGAGTTGGTAGTAGTTCCACTAGTAATGTAACAGTTGTAGTCTCCACAGTCCTGCGTGTCTTGTGGGATACGACTTGGTGTGTATCACGTTCCGGAGGTGTAGAAAAATAATGTATAGGAGCTTGGAATGCCTCTGATGAGATGTATCGTCTTTCATCGTAGTTGTACCTTAGCCTGGGCTTGTACTAAACTATGTATGGCGTGTATGACCGTTGGTGTATGTATGTAGCTATGTTACCATGTCATACTGATGGTCATCTCTGCATTCCGTGTTATCCATTACATTCCGCTTTTCCCTATCAAGATTTAGCCATCCTCGTCTAAATCGCTGCTTTGTTTCTCCTAGGATGGTTAACACCCGCAACAACCCTGTTGTCCAGGCGCAGGGTGAAGCCAATGCAGCCAGGGCGGAGGATCTGCCCCAACCGCCTTCACTGGCCGAAGTTATGCTGGAGGCAGAAAGAAACAAGCGTGAGACTAACCGCTTGCTAGAGCGAATTGAGCAGAATACTGCACGTCACCAGAGGAACGACCTGGTGTCCATCAATGACTTTATCAAGCTGTACCCACCGAAGTTCAACCACTCCGTCGAGCCCCTTGATGCGGATGATTGGCTTCGCAGCATCACCCATAAGCTACGTTCTGCCAACGTAGCCGAAGCTGATAAGGTTACCTACGCTGCCTATCACCTCGAAGGCCCTGCTAGCCTTTGGTGGGAAAACTTGGAGGCTATGCGCCCAGCTGGCCAAATCACTACTTGGGCTGAATTCAGTGAGGCTTTCCGTGAGCATCACATTCCGGAGGGTCTCATAGATCGTAAGCGGGAGGAATTCTGTAATTTCACCCAAGGCAGACTGACCGTGGATGCTTACAGCCGTGAGTTTGGAAATCTAGCACGCTATGCTCCTGAAGAGGTATCCACCGATGCCAAGAAGCAGGCAAGGTTCCGCAAGGGACTTAGCCCCGAGCTTCGCCGTGATCTCCGTCTGCATGAGTGCACCTCTTTCCAGAAGTTGGTCAATAAGGCCATCAGTGCCGAGACAGGACAAACTGACTATGACGCTACACGCAAGCACTCTCGTGACTTTGGTTCCTCATCTGGCTCCGGATCCCAGAAGCGCCGGGTCTGGATTCCAAATACTGCTCTGCCACCCAGGTTCACTCCGAGGCCATCCTTCGAGGCGCCTCGCCCCAACCAGCAGCATGCACTGCCCAAGGTTTATGGTGGCCCCGCTGCTAATGCTGCTCCACGCCCCAATATTGTGACATGCTTCAAGTGTGGAGAAACGGGTCACTATTTGCGCGAGTGCCCCCGAAACAACCTCAATCAACCTGGACAGTCCGTTGGCCGTGGTAAGCCAGCAGGAAAGACTTACTACGCCAAGCCGGCCACCATTGCACATGGCCATGTCAACTATGTCTCAGCTGAAGAAACTCATGAGGATCCCAACGTCGTCCTTGGTACGCTCCTTGTTAATTGCCATCCGGCAACTGTTCTTTTCGATACTGGAGCATCTCATTCATTTATCTCTGAGAGCTATGCTCGATTACACAACACCACATTCTGTGACATGCCCACTTCCATGGTAATCCAAACCCCTGGTTCTAAGTGGCAAACCTCTAAGATAAGCCATGGCAATGAAATTCTTGTTGACAGATTGGTCTTCCTTGCATCACTAATAGCTCTCAAGTCCTCGGACATAAACATCATCTTGGGTATGGACTGGATGTCAGCCCATTATGCTAAAATTGATTGCTCTACTAGAACTGTTCAACTCACCCATCCGTCGGGCAAGACAGTCAATGTTTTGACCCGAGTGTCTAAGCGTCAGCTCTACTCACTAAATGCCAACCCTCTTCCAGACCTCGAAGATGTGCCGGTAGTCCGTGACTTCCCGGATGTCTTCCCTGAAGAAATGCCAGGTATTCCACCTGACAGGGATGTTGAGTTCGTGATAGACCTTGTTCCAGGAACCGTCCCAATCTCTAGAAGACCCTATAAGATGGCACCCTTAGAGCTAGCCGAGCTTAAGAAACAACTCGATGAGTCCTTGAAAAAGGGTTTCATCCATCCTAGTTCTTCTCCGTGGGCTTGCCCCGTCCTCTTCGTCAAGAAGAAGGATGGTACGGATCGGATGGTTGTAGATTACCGACCCGTCAACCTAGTCACAATCAAGAACAAGTATCCGCTTCCCAGGATCAACGACCTGTATGATCAGCTCGCTGGATCCTCAGTCTTCTCTAAAATGGATTTGAGGTTGGGCTACCATCAAATCAAAATCAAGAACGGGGACATTCCTAAAACGGCCTTTGTTACTCGTTATGGCCAATACGAGTATACAGTCATGTCCTTCGGGTTAACCAATGCTCCAGCCACCTTCTCTCGGTTAATGAACTCAATCTTCATGGAGTATTTGGATAAATTCGTCGTAGTATACATCGATGATATACTCATCTACTCCAAGAACGAGGCAGAACATGCCGAGCATTAAGGCTAGTACTAACGAAACTTCGAGAGCATCGCCTTTATGCTAAATTCTCCAAGTGTGAATTCTGGTTGCCAGAGGTGACCTATCTAGGCCATGTAATCTCTGGTAAAGGTATTGCTGTCAATCCCGAGCGAGTTCAAGCCATGCTTGACTGGACTCCCCCTGAAACGGTCAAGCAAGTTCGGAGTTTCCTTGGCTTAGCGAGCTACTGCCACCGCTTCGTCGAGAATTTCTCCAAGGTTGCTAAACCTCTAACCGAACTCCTCAAGAAAGATAAAAGGTTCGAGTGGACCCCACAGTGCGAGTTCAGCTTTCAGGAACTGAAAATACGCCTGACATTTGCCCCCGTACTCGTACCACCAGATTTTTCTAAGGACTTTGTTATCTATTGCGACGCCTCGCGACAAGGACTAGGTTGCATATTCATGCAAGACCGTCATGTGATTGCCTACGCTTCCCGGCAGTTGCGTCCACATGAGGATAATTATCCCACACATGATCTAGAGCTTGCAGCCATAGTCCATGCACTCAAAACATGGCGACATTACCTTCTCGGTAACCGTTGCGAGATTTTCACCGACCACCAGAGTCTGAAATACATCTTCACCCAACCGGATCTGAATCTCAGGCAAAGACGTTGGGTCGAGTTGATCTCAGACTACGACTTAGGAATAACTTACACCCCGGGCAAAGCCAACGTCATGGCTGATGCGCTAAGCCGTAAATCCTATTGTAACAACTTGATGTTACAACAAAGCCAACCACTTCTCCACGAGGAATTCTGTAAGCTTAACCTTCACATTGTTCCTCAAGGATTTCTATCCACCCTGGTGGCGAAACCTACCCTTACGGATCAGATCATCAAAGCTCAGAAGGTAGATCCGGGAATCTCCCGTATTAAGAGAAACATCAAGAAAGGAGTTGCGGATTGTTTCTCCGTTGATGACCAAGGTGTCGTGTTCTTTGGAGACCGCCTAGTGGTTCCCAAGGTACGCAACCTGAGGCGATTGATCCTTAAGGAAGCTCATGAATCTCCTCTCACCATTCATCCCGGTAGTACTAAAATGTATCAAGACCTACGCCAGAGGTTTTGGTGGACTAGGATGAAGAGAGAAATTGCTCAATACATTGCTAATTGCGACGTCTGCCGACGTGTTAAAGCAGAGCATCAATGACCTGCTGGCACCCTTCAGCCTCTAGCTATTCCTGAATGGAAATGGGATAAAATCGGTATGGATTTCATTACCGGGTTTCCCAGGACCAAGAGAGGGAATAATGCTATCTTCGTTGTTGTCGATCGTCTGTCCAAAGTAGCCCACTTCCTACCTGTTCGTGAGAGTATAACCGCTAGCCAGCTAGCAGACTTGTACATCTCTCGAATAGTGTCTCTTCATGGTGTTCCATTAGAAATTAACTCAGACCGTGGAAGTCTCTTCACCTCTCGATTTTGGGAAAGTTTCCAAAATGCCATGGGAACTCGTCTCTCTTTTAGCACCGCTTTTCACCCTCAATCAAGTGGTCAGGTAGAACGAGTTAATCAAATTCTGGAGGATATGCTCCGAGCTTCTATCATCTCTTTCGGCATGGATTGGGAGAAATGCCTTCCATTTGCCGAGTTCGCTTATAACAATAGTTATCAAGCTAGCTTGGGCAAAGCCCCTTTCGAGGTTCTCTATGGACGAAAATGTCGAACACCTCTAAACTGGTCAGAAACCGGGGAAAGACAACTCTTTGGCCCGGATATGATCCAGGAAGCAGAAGAGCAGGTTCACATTATTCGTGAGAAATTGAAAACAGCCCAATCTCGCCAAAAGAGCCATTATGATCTCAAACATAAGGCTATGACTTTTGAGGTTGACGAGAAGGCTTACCTTCGGGTGACTCCTTTAAAGGGAACCCATCGATTCGGTATCAATGGCAAATTGGCCCCTCGCTACATTGGACCCTTTCGCATTCTTGCCAAGCGAGGAGAAGTTGCCTACCAATTGGAACTACCTCCGCATCTTTCCAAGGTTCATGAGGTCTTCCACGTTTCCCAACTCAGCCGTTGCTTCTCGGATCCTATCCGTGGAGTGGACCACGAAACGCTTGATCTCCAAGATAATCTCACATATCGGGAATATCCCGTTCGCATCCTTGATCAAGCCGAGCATACCACTCGACGCCAAAACATCAAGTTTCTCAAGGTTCAATGGTCACACCATTCCGAGAAAGAAGCTACTTGGGAAAGGGAGGATCGTCTTCGACTTGAGTACCCCACCTTCTTCCCAACAGATCCTAAATCTCGGGATGAGATTCTTTTGAGTGGGGGTGAGTTGTCACATCCTAGCTAGTTCATGCATTAGAGTGTTGCATCATGTCTACATTTCACAGAAACCTGAAATGGGGATGTCAGAAACCCCCAGCACCCCTCCTGGAACAACTAGGGTTTACTAAAATTCTTTTCAATGAACCTGAAATGCCCTCCATAAATGTTCACCACCTTTGGTCTTGGCTAAAACCTCTGCCAAAAATGGTTTCATATTTTTGGAGGCCATCTTGGATTTTTGCACAGGCCACAAGTATTTGCATTTGGGCATTTTAAATGCTATAAATATTTTCAAATGCCCAAATAATCTTGAAGGTATTTTTAGGCTGTTGGGAATAATCTCAAAGGTGCCTCGGAATATTTTCAGGATTTTTCCAAATGAAATAGTATTTTTACTATTTCAAAACACAGAACAGAAATAAATAAAAAGAGAAACGGAAACAGAAGGCAGAGAACTCACCTGGCAGCCCGCCTGGCGGCCCAGCACTGTGCTGGCCCGCGCCAGTCAGCTGCCTGCTCTCGCCAGAGCAGGCAGAGAGGTGACGCCGGCGAGCGCGAGCTCGCCACCGCGCCACCTGCTTGCCGCCCTCGCCGCGGATGAGCTGGCCGACCTCCCTCGACGCGCCCCGATCCCCTGGACATCGCCATTCTCCCCCCATCGCCTCTCCCTCACCTTCTCCCCACCATGGCCGACGCCGCCGCAGCCACCTCACCGGAGTAGCCGCGCCCACCGTCGACCTCGCGCCACTCCACCGTGTCCTACAGCACCGCCGTCGCCCACTCCTTCGAGCAAGCCGAGCCCCGAGCGCTCGTTTGCCCCGAAGCTCCGCCACCGACCTCGCCTTCGCCGCTCACCGTCGGAGATCCCCTCCGCCGTCGCCACTGCTACAGCTCGTCTCCGACCTCGCCGCCTGCTCCGTCGCAACCACCGTGAGCATGGCCACCTTCCCATCCTCTCCTCTCTCTCTCTCGAGCTCTGTAGCCACCGCACGAAGCTCACCCTTACGCGCCGCCACACAAGCTCATCGTCGACGAGGCTCCGGCCATCCAACGGCCACACCATCGTAGCCATTAGCTTCACCGCAACGCCAGGAACCCGTAGCACCCTCGCACGTTCCTCGCCGTGCCCTCTAGCTACGGTTCCAACCACGCCCGTACCCCGGCAGCCGCACGGCTCGTCGCCGACGTCGATTCCGGCGACCCCGAGCTCCACTACCACCACCAGTCGACGCGGTTCGCCCGCAGCTACGCGTCGGTACTCTCCGCCATCCTTTTGGTCGACGGAGGGGCAATCCCGCACACCACCGCCGCGTCTGGACGTCGCCGGCGGCTAAACGCCGGCGAGTCAGCGTGGTTTGACCACGGGTTGACCCTCCCAGGGTCACTGACAAGTGGGGCCCGCTTGCTAAATAAATCTGGGTTAGAGTTAAAACTAATCCTAATTAACTAATTATCTAACAGTGACACTGACACAGGGGACCCACACGTCAGGTTTGACCTGGACGACCCCGTTGACTTGCTGACGTCACACTGACGTTAGGCTGACGCAGTAAAGCATTTACTGGAATTATTCTTATATTGGGAATTCTTGAAATTATCACAAACTTCAAAAAATCATAGAAAATAATCTATAGCTCAGAATGAAAAGATTTATATATGAAAAATGATCAGAAAAATCCATTCTATCCATCTGTACTGGTTTCATGCATGATTAAGCAAGTTAACCTACTGTTTTATACAGAACAAGATAAAGCACTAATATGGGCCATTTATGAACTTGGAATTTGAATCTTTGATTCAAATTAGTCCAAACCCTTCTGGCCTTAGTTGCATTAGCCCAATACATCCATTTTGCCATGTCTCATGCATGCATCATATTGTTGCACTTGCTTGGTGTTCATTGTGCTTCGATGTGTTCATTGTGGTAGGTCCTGCCTCCGAGGATATTCACGAGTATCCAACTGAAGGGCAGTATCCGACCACCACTCTGTCAGGCAAGCAACCCATTGATCATTTCGATACAAACCCATCTTCTGGCTTCTGCTCTCGTTTACTGCATTAAGACAACGCGATTCAAACTGCCGTGTGTTGCGGTAGTTGAACCCACTTTCATTTGCATGACCTGTCATTGCCACAGTAACTAGATGAAACCCACTAGCATGTGTAGGAGTTGATTGAGCCATGTTGTGTTCCTACAATGCTATGCTTGCTATGCTTAGAGTCGTGTCAGGTCTGGCTCATCAGGGTGATGAACTAGAGTGAAAGTGTGTGTGTCGGTAAAGAGAGTAAAGTGTTGAATACGATTTGGTAAAGGTATCGATGGGAGGCCATGTAGGAGTACATGGTGGGTTGTTTCATTGAGACCGTCCCTAAGAACTGAGATCTGTATGCGTGATTTAAGATTCAGCTACTACCACACATTGGGCCCGAAACCAATGGACCCCCTCGGCTTCTTAATCACCCTTGTCCTCTGTCCAGGAGTTGCACGTAGTTTCTGGTGTTTGTAGTAAGCTGGAGGCCGTGGACAGCGCTGACCAAGGGGTGGGCTGTGATGCGGTAGGCTCGTGGCCCGGTGTACCGAGTCGCCCGTTTGGTGACCGGGAACCCTGCACACATCGTTCGGGGCCGTATGTGGAAACCTCGGCCGGACTCCCTGCGGATGGAACCTGAATAGGCGATAAACCTGGACTAGAGACTCGAGTGTTTAGGTAGGCTGTGGCCGACACCCACGTTGGGCTTCCGCTTGAAGGTTGCCGAGTACACGTCGTGTAGCGACGATAAGTGGTGAGAGCGTGTGTGACGAAGTACACCCCTGCAGGGTATGAAACTATTCGAATAGCCGCGTCCGCGGTAAAGGACTACTTGGTCGCTTATGCAGTTCATAGACAAGTAAATGGATACTACTAAAAGCCTCAAGATAAGTGTGAGTACCGCGGATGGCCCTCTCGTTGGATGACGAGGGAGGATCCACGGTGGAGTATTGAGATGGTGATTAGTGGACTCGTGTGCGAAAAACTATTTCACAAGTGGTGTATCGTAGGATAGCTTAGCCAAGAGTCAAAGCTGGCTTGCTGCAATAACCCCACTACCTTCTTGAGAATGAACATGTATAGTAGGATCTGTTGTAAGTCTTGCTGAGTACCTTTGTACTCATGTTGCTTTAATTACTGTTTTCAGACGACAACACCGCCCCTTCTGATGGGTTCTACGTAGAACTCGACGACGACGAGTGACGCGCCACCCAGGTGGTGATCTAGGCTTGTGAAGGGCCTATGTAGATAGACAGGCTTCGTCAAGCCTTCTTTCTTTCTAGTGTCTGTACCCAGACAGTTTGCTTCCGCATGTGCTTGTATGATTGTATGACTTGAGTGTCGGGTCATGTGACCCCTATCTGTATGAACAAGTTATGTAAGGCTCTCCGGAGCCCTTTAAATAAAGTACTTGGAGTTGTAGAGTTTTGTTGTGATGCCCTGTTGTATTTGCACATATCGAGCATATTGTGTGTATGTTTGAAATGCTTGGTATGTGTGGGATCCGACAATCTAGTTGTTTATCTTTAGCAGCCTCTCTTATGGGGAAATGTAGTCTGGTGCCTCCTTGAGCGATAGTAGTCCGCTACAGCCCGGTTCACCGGAGTCCTGCTAGCCCAGCACTACTGCTCTGGACACTCGACTGGCCGGCATGTGAGTCATATCGTTCCTGTGTCTGTCCCTTCGGGGAAATGTCACGCGGTGACATCCGGAGTCCTGCCTAGCCTGCTACAGCCCGGGTTCCCGGAGTCCTGTTAGCCCAGTGCTACAGCCCGGATTCACACGCTGCTGACCGACACGTTCGATGTTGATTCATGTATGCCTGTCCCCATACGTTAGTGCCGCTTTGGGTTCACGACTAGCCATGTCGGCCCGGGTTCTCTGTCATATGGATGCTAGCGACATTATCATATACGTGAGCCAAAAGGCGCAAACGGTCCCGGGCCATGGTAAGGCGACACCCGTGGGAGTACCGTGCGTGAGGCCGCAATGTTATATGAGGTGTTACAGGCTAGATCGGTGTGACTTGGAATCGGGGTCCTGACACTTGCCGCCCTAGTTACTGTTATACCGGGATTATGTGCCTTGAGTTTGCGTTCCTTACGCGGTCGGGTGATTTATGGGACCCCCTTGACAGTTCGCCTTGAATAAAACTCCTCCAGCAAGGCCCAACCTTGGTTTTACCATTTGCGATCTATACCTTTTTTCCCCGGGTTTTCTAGAGCCCGAGGGTCATCTTTATTTTAAACCCCCGGGCCAGTGCTCCTCTGAGTATTGGTCCAAACTGTCAGTCGCCGGTGGCCACCAGGGGAAACTCTGGGCTCCCCTATCGGAAGCTTGGACAATCCGGTGTGCCCTGAGAACGAGATATGTGCAGCTCCTATCGGGATTTGTCGGCACATTCGGGCGGCTTTGCTGGTCTTGTTTTACCATTTTCGAGATGTCTTGTAAACCGGGATTCCGAGCCTGATCGGGTCTTTCCGGGAGAAGGTTTATCCTTCGTTGACCATGAGAGCTTATGATGGGCTAAGTTGGGACACCCCTGCAGGGTATTATCTTTCGAAAGCCGTGCCCGCGGTTATGAGGCAGATGGGAATTTGTTAATGTCCGGTTGTAGATAACTTGTCACTTGACCCAATTAAAATACACCAAGTGCGTGTGTAACCGTGATGGTCTCTTCTCGGCGGAGTCCGGGAAGTGAACACGGTATGTGTTATGTATGACGTAAGTAGGTGTTCAGGATCACTTCTTGGTCATTGCTAGATGACGTCCGTTCCGTTGCTTCTCTTCTCGCTCTCATTTGCGCAAGTTAGCCTCCATATATGCTTTTGCCGCTGCAGCTCCACCTCTTTGCACCATCTTTTCCTACAAGCTTAAATAGTCTTGATCTCGCGGGTGTGAGATTGCTGAGTCCCCGTGACTCACAGATTCTACCAAAACAGTTGCAGGTGCCGACGATGCCAGTGCAGACGATGGCGTCGATCTCAAGTGGCAGTTCGACGAGGAACGTGGTCGTTACTATGTGTCTTTTCCTGATGATCAGTAGTGGAGCCCAGTTGGGACGATCGGGGATCTAGCATTTGGGGTTGTCTTATTTTCATCTGGATTTTGACTGTAGTCGGTCTATATGATTGTATTTTGGATGATGTATGAATGATAATTATGTATTGTGTGAAGTGGCGATTGTAAGCCAACTCTTTATCCCATTCTTGTTCATTACATGGGATTGTGTGAAGATGACCCTTCTTGCGACAAAACCACTATGCGGTTATGCGTCTAAGTTGTGCCTCGACACGTGGGAGATATAGCCGCATCGTGGGCGTTACAAGTTGGTAATCAGAGCCATCCCCGACTTAGGAGCCCCCTGCTTGATCGAATCGCTGGCGTTGTTGAGTCTAGAACAAAAATGTTTTGAGTCTTAGGATTATATATATCGGAGAGTAGGATTCTTTTTACTCCTCAGTCCCTTCGTCGCTCTGGTGAGGTCTCCTGACGTAGAAGTTTTGACTATTCTCTCCTCAAATTTCACTAAAAAAAATTTAGGATCACGCAGGTATCTTGGAATCGTTCCGATGGATTTGTGACAAGAACATTGTTCTTGGTGCCTCCTGACATTTAGGGGTTGTGGCAGTGTCCCTGGGAGTTGAGCTCCGAGGTGTTGTCGTCACAAATTTTATCGTTGCAGTTCTGGAATACCTGAGTTTCGCCGACATCGAAATCTCTTTTATGCAGTTGTTGGTGAGATCACCTCGACGCCACCCAGTACTGGGGCGGGAGTTTGGGAGTATTGCCATAACTTGTATAACGGATGTTTTTCGAAGGTTGAGGTAAACGATTTCCGAAGGTTTCTTGGTTATGTGTTGACGGATGGATACAGCTGGATCTAGGGATTGCTAGTTTGGGTGATATATATTTTGTGTCCCCTGTATCCCCTACACCAGATTGCATAACCAGAAAGTTTCGGGAGTTTATAAGTGGGAATTCAAGTAGCCTTAGGATATCTTTCCGACAGACGCATGATATGAGATTGGGGTTTGACGTCTAGTGGTCCGCCTTTCCACGGTTGATTTTACAGTGGTCTCGTTGTGTCTTAAAGAGTCCATGGCTTTGCCGACTCGGGGACGCTTCGTATGTCATGTGCACAGCCTTGTACATGATGCTACTGTACGATGGAGCCCGTGTGGGCCCCACCACGAAAACTTCGGACGAAATATCTATCATATGTTTGTTCCGGCTTATTCTGCAAGCCAATACTTTGTTTTATTTTGTATTGTGGTATTCGAGTTGCTTCGAATTCATATGTTCATTCCATATCTTTTTCAAGTGGCTTCTCAACTTATGGAAGTGTGATGATTTACTATGGAATTCATTCGTTCATCTTCGTTCGAATGTTTATTGTGAAGACTATATGTTGCAATTTCTATCCGTTGATTCTACTTATCTATTTGTCTATCAAGATGCTAACGGACGTCACCCTCTTCAGGATGGCTCCGCCAACGCGTCAGAATCCGGATCGTGCTGAAGGGAGTCAAGCGAACCCTCCGCCACCACCTCCACCTCCGGAGTCATGGCAAGCAATCATGGCAGACACAAACGCCAATGCTCAGATGATTCTGCAACTCTTGCAAGAACGTACTCAAGGGCAAGGCAATCAAGGCAATCAAGGTCAAGGCAACAATCAGTTTCACTTTGCCACTCTCAACCAGTTTCTCGCAAATCAGCCCAAGTCTTTCAGCTACTGTGCCGAGGCCACGGATGCCGATGATTGGCTCGTGGACATCACCAAGCATTTTGAATGTAGCAATGTCAGGCCTGAGGACTTTGTCAAGTTCGCTTCTTTCCAGCTCAAGGACCAAGCTGCTGATTGGTTTCAACAATACAAGGATTCCAGAGGAGGTCGTGTGATCACTTGGACTGACTTCTGTCGGGACTTCAAAGCGCACCACATTCCACAAAGTGTTGTTGAGAGCAAGCGTGAGGAGTTCCGCAATCTCAAGCAAGGAAACATATATGTGTATCAATACAACATTCAGTTTCAGAAACTTGCTCGCTTCGCTAAACAAGACGTTCCTGATGAGAAGAGTATGATCTATCACTTCAGATATGGCCTTAAAGAGGATCTGCAGTTAGCTCTCGTTCTTGTTGAGCCTACTCAGTTTGATCAATTCTACAATATGGCATTGAAGCAAGAGGCTGCTCAGCTCAAGTGTGAGGCTTCTAAGAAGAGAGTCAGAGACGCAGTTCAGTCTTCTTCTTCCTCACTTGTGACAGCTAAGCAACAAAAATTCTGGTTGCCTCCCCCTCCTCCGTTTCGTCAGCCTTATCAGCAGAAGAACAAAGGTGGCCATGGTTCTTCCAACTCTTCCAACTCTGGCTATCAGAACAAGTCTCAGAATCAAGCTCCAAAGTCCAATGCTCCTTATCACCATCCACTCTCAGAGGTGACTTGCAACAAATGTCAGCAGAAAGGTCACTATGCTAACAAGTGCTTCAACCAGAGGCGTCTTCCTCCTCCTCCTCCTGTCAGATCTTCCAGCAATGCAGTGGTCAAGCATAATCCAACGTCTGCAAAGGTGAACATGATGAATGCAGCTCAAGCGGGGGAATCTACTGATGTGATAATGGGTAGTCTCTCTGTTAATGATATTCCTGCAAAAGTTCTTTTTGATACTGGTGCATCGCTTTCTTTCATATCAAGACCTTTTGCATCCAAGCATGAATTGCATTTCCAAGGATTGCCTAGGCCGTTAGCAGTTGTCTCTCCGGGCAAATGCATGAATGCAAGTTCCATGGTTCCGAATGTTACCATCAAGATGGGCGACTATAAATTTCAGTCTTCTCCAATTGTTCTTGGTGACTCGGATATTGATCTTATTCTCGGGATGGACTGGCTTTCCAAGCACAAGGCTCAACTTGATTGTGCTGCCAGGGAAATTCAATTGACACACTCGTCTGAGGATGTGATTATTTTTGCTGCTCGTGATGAAACCATTCGATTTTTCTCTCTCAATGAGAAGGGCGAATTGAATGCCATCTCTCAAATTCCAGTCGTTTGCGAGTATCAAGATGTCTTTCCAGAAGAGCTTCCGGGTATGCCTCCTCATCGGCCAGTTGAGTTCGTTATCGAACTAGAGCCTGGCACTGAACCCGTTTGCAAGCCTCCATACAAGCTTGGACCTAATGAGCTGAAGGAATTGAAGAAGCAGCTCGATGAACAAGAACGTCTGGGTTTGATCAGACCGAGTTCTTCTCCATGGGGTTGTGGTGTTCTTTTTGTCAAGAAGAAGGATGGCACGGACCGACTTTGTGTCGACTATCGTCCATTGAACAAGAAGAAAATCAAGAACAAGTATCCACTTCCCAACATCAATGAGCTATTTGAGCAACTCAAAGGCGCTAAAGTATTCTCGAAGCTTGACCTTCGTATGGGTTATCATCAGATTCGCATTCGTGAAGAAGATATTCCCAAGACAGCATTCAGAACAAGCTTTGGTTCTTATGAATATACTGTCGTGTCTTTCGGCCTTGTCAATGCTCCTCCAGTGTTCTCTCGGATGATGAATTACATCTTCAACCCCTATACCAATGAATTCGTTCTGGTGTATCTCGATGATATCTTGGTCTTCTCCAAGAATAAGCAGGATCATGCCAAACATTTGCGATTGGTGCTCGACAAGCTCAGAGAGTATCAATTGTATGCGAAGTTCTCCAAATGTGAGTTTTGGCTCGATGAAGTTCTTTTCCTTGGTCACATGATCTCTTCCAAGGGCATCGCTGTTAACCCCGAGAAGGTGTCCGCAGTTCTGGATTGGGAACCTCCTCAAAATGTCAAGCAGCTCCGCAGTTTTCTGGGTCTTGCAAGCTATTGCCGAAGATTCGTTGAGAATTTCTCCAAGATTGCAAAGCCTCTTTCCAACCTCCTACAGAAGCATGTGAAGTATGTCTGGTCTCCTGAGTGTGACGTTGCTTTCAACTCTCTCAAAGAGAAACTAGTCACACCTCCTGTCTTGACTCCTCCTGATGAATCCAAGCCGTATGAAGTTTTCTGTGATGCTTCTCTCCAAGGTCTCGGTGCTGTGTTAATGCAAGAGAAGAAAGTTGTGGCTTACACCTCTCGGCAGTTGAAGCCCAACGAGAAGAACTACCCCACTCATGATCTTGAGTTGGCGGCAGTTGTCCATGCATTGATTACGTGGAGACATCTCTTGTTGGGAAGACAAGTGGACATTTTCACTGATCACAAGAGTCTCAAGTATATCTTCACTCAGCCCAACCTCAACCTCAGGCAGACTCGATGGGTTGAAATGATTCAAGAGTACAATCCGAGTATCGAATATACTCCAGGCAAGGCCAATGTCATTGCAGATGCTTTAAGCAAGAAGGCTTATTGCAACAGCTTAATTCTCAAGCCTTTCCAACCGGATCTTTGTGAAGCTTTCCGCAAGCTGAATCTCCAAGTTGTTCCTCAAGGCTTTCTTGCCAACCTCATAGTATCTCCTACTTTGGAAGATCAAATTCGTGAGGCACAACTCCTTGATGCCATAGTGAAGAAGGTGAAACGTGGTATCGACAAGGGTCTTTCCAAATACAAGTGCTATCGCATTGATGACAGAGACACTTTATTCTTCGAGGTCCGGATTGTGGTTCCTAAAGGTGATCTAAGGAAAGTCATAATGAACGAGGCGCACAATTCTCTTCTGTCCATTCATCCTGGAAGTACGAAGATGTATCATGACCTCAACCAGTCGTATTGGTGGACTCGAATGAAGCGAGAAATTGCTCAATTCGTGAATGAATGTGATGTCTGCCGAAGAGTGAAAGCAGAACACCAACGACCAGCTGGTCTCCTCCAACCTCTTGCTATCCCAGAATGGAAGTTTGATCATATCGAAATGGACTTCGTGACTGGATTTCCAAAGTCCAAGCGCGGAAATGATGCTATCTTCGTTTATCGACAAGCTCTCTAAAGTGGCTCATTTCCTTCCAATCAAAGAATCCATCACAGCAGCTCAGCTGGCAGAGCTCTACTCCTCCAGAATTGTCTCCTTGCACGGCATTCCACAATTGATTTCTTCAGATCGTGGAAGCATCTTCACCTCTAAGTTTTGGGACTCCTTCCAGAAGGCCATGGGCACTAACATTCGCTTCAGCACAGCTTTCCACCCTCAAACTAGTGGCCAAGTCGAGCGAGTCAATCAAATTCTTGAAGATATGCTCAGGGCTTGTGTCATTTCCTTTGGCATGAAATGGGAAGATTGTCTTCCTTATGCTGAATTCTCCTACAATAACAGCTTCCAAGCGAGTTCGGGCAAGGCCCCATTCGACATTCTCTATGGCAGAAAGTGCCGTACTCCTCTCAATTGGTCAGAGACTGGTGAACGCCAACTTCTTGGCAATGACTTAATCACTGAAGCTGAAGAAATGTGTAAAGTCATCCGTGATAATCTCAAAGCCGCGCAATCACGCCAGAAGAGCTACTATGATAGTAAGCATCGTGATTTGGCTTTCGAGATCGAAGACCATGTCTACCTCCGCGTCTCTCCAATGAAAGGCACTCGTCGCTTCGGTATCAAAGGGAAGCTTGCCCCTAGATACGTGGGTCCTTTCAAGATCATTGGCAAAAGAGGCGACCTCGCCTATCAACTGGAGCTTCCTTCCAACTTCGCGAACGTGCACGATGTGTTCCACGTGTCTCAGCTCCGCAAGTGCTTCAAGACGCCTGAGCGCACTATCGACTTCGAAGAGATTGACATCCAAGAAGATTTGTCTTATCATGAGCACCCAGTTGCTATTCTTGAAAAAACTGAGCGCAAGACTCGCAACAAGTCTATCAAATTCCTGAAAGTGAAGTGGTCGCACCATTCCGACCGGGAAGCCACCTGGGAACGCGAGGACCATCTCCGTTCCGAATATCCGGAGTTCTTTCAGTCCTAGATCTCGGGACGAGATCCTCTCATAGTGGTGGAGTGTTGTAACACCCCGCATGTAACTTGCCATATTTGTAACTCCGACTCTTGCCATTTTCGGCTATGTGATATGTTTTTCCCTCCGTTGTTGGGTTTTGTCTTTCGTTTTGTATTTGTCATGTCATGCATTTTTATATCATGTCATCATGTGCATTGCATTCACATACGTGTTCGTCTCATGCATCCGAGCATTTTCCCCGTTGTCCGTTTTCCAATCCGGCGCTCCTATCTCCTTCGGTGCACCCCTCTTGTTTTCTTTCGTGTGCGTGTGTCAAACTTTCTCGGAATGGACCGAGGCTTGTCAAGTGGTCTTAATATACCACCCGGAGACTACCGGTCAAGTTTCGTTCCATTCGGAGGTCGTTTGGTACTCCAACGGTTAACCGGGCATCCGCAAAGTCCATTTGAGTGTCCAGCAAAAACCCCCTCTAAAACCAGCCCAAAACCCACCAAACTCTCTTCCATGCTCTAGGTCGTTCGATCACGATCGTGTGGGCGAAAACCGCACCTCATTTGGAGCCTCCTAGCTCCCTCTACCTATAAATATGTGGGCATCCCGAAATACAACTACAGACGAACCCTAACCCTCTCCCTCCGCGCCGCGCCGGGCGCGTCCGCCCGCGCCGGACACGTCCGCCGCCGCGCCCCGGCCAATCCCGTGGCGACACGTCGCCGCCGTCCTCGTCCCCGCCGTCGGCCCGCAGGGCCCATCGCCGGCCCCCGCGGCCCACCGCCTCCCCGCGGGCCCGCGCGCCGCCCCGCGCCCGCCGCCGTGCCCGCGCGCCGCCGGGTCCCGTCGCCGCAGCCGCCGCCGCTCGCCGGTGTGCCGCGCCCCACCGCCGCCCGCCGGCGCCGCCCTCCACCGCCTCCGGCTGGCGCCCTTCCTCCCCACGGCCGCCGCCTCCTCTTCCCCCGCGAGCGAGCGCCATCGTCGGGCTCGAGCTCGAGGAACGGCTCGATCCAGATCCAATCGTGAGCCCGTTGACTTTTTCCACGAGTCCCGTTTTTTCTTCTAAGTCGTAATATTTTATCAGCATGTGCTTCTGTTCCCGATGCGATAACTCTGTGCATGTAGCTCCGATTCGCGCGTGTAATATGTCAAATTGTTCGTACCGTGATGCTATTCATTTTGTTCAATTGCACCATGTTCATTAGAGGTCATCTTGATGCCCAAATCTTCGTTGGAAGAGGGCTAGTTGCTGTTATTCTCTGGTTCATGACAGAACTTGGAGATTTGTCTTTTTTGTATCATTTAATCTGTGCATCTTTTGAGCATGAGCTCTACATGTGTTTCGAAGAATGCCATGCCATCTTTCCAGTGGTATAGTCCATGTATTTTTGTGATCTCTGTGGTGACTAGCACAAGCATGCAAAGTAGGCCCCATAATATTTCTGATTTCAGGGACTTGGTGATTTCTCCAAGTCCTTGTCTGCTGTAATTTTGTTGCCATGTAAACTTGATGCTACAGAGAGATCCATGCAAATTTTGGAGATATTCAGTAAGGATGTTTTGTAGATATAGTTGTAATTGCTCCATTCCTGCAATTGTTTGCAATTATGGAGTACCATAGCATGACTCAATCTTGCTGTACTTTTGCTATAAAATATTTCTGGAAGATTCTTAACATGATTTGCAATTTTGCCAAGCTTATTGTAGTTGATCCATACATGCTATGCAATTTTTCTTGCCATGGATAGCTTCATAAACATGCCATCTTTCTTTAGGTATGCTTGGTTTGTCATGCATTGCTCTGTAGTGAGTGAATAAAGCTCACAAAGAGGCCTACATATTAATATTTCTGCCATGCTCTGTTTTCTGCTAAGTCTGAGACCTGATAACGAAACTTGCTATGTTTACATGCTTGCCATCATATCTTCTGGTCCTTTTTGGCTTATGGTCAGTAAGGGACTTTTGTCATGTGCATTTAGTAGAACACTACCATGCCTTGTTTTGCTATGTTAAGTTCTTGTAGCATGTTGATTTCGTGCTCTGAACATTGCTACCTGATGCTGATTTCTGCCATGTCCAGTTTTTCACCAAGTCTGTGAACCTGTAATCTTTTGCACTTTTGCCATGCTTGTTTGAGCTTGATATGTTGTGAACTAGCCGTAGCTCAGTGTTCATCTTTTGTCAAGCATCTCCTGTAGTTTACTGCCATGTGCTTTGTTGCTATGTTGGGGTGCTGTAGTTTTGTTACTTATTGTATTTGAAGTGCTATCTTGCTGTTTATCGCAGATTAGTGTCATTCTTGTTTTGCTCGCCATTTGCAAACCGTGCATCCGATTCCGGTGATCTTTATATCGATTTCGACCGAAGTCATCTCATCTTTCCAGTGGCATGCTTGGTTTGCCAAGTTACTACCATGTTCATCATTTTCCTTCCGGAGCACGCATATGCATCGCATATCATATCTTGCATATCATACATGTTTTGCATCATGTTGCTTGCGCTTTTCTCGTTGTTGATTGTGGTTCCGTTTGTTTGTGTTCTGTTCTTGGGTAGAGCTTGGAGACGAGTTCGTGAACGAGGAACCTGTCGAGTACGCTTACGAGGATCAAGCTTTCGACAACTCTGAGAACCTTGCAGGCAAGATGACCACCCCTCGAAATCACTTCTATCTTTGCTTTGCTAGTTGTTCTCTCTATTGCCTTGCTCCGCTACCTATCACTTGCTATATCATGTCTCCCATTTTAGCCATGTCAGCCCCTAACCATCCTTTCCTAGCAAACCGTTGTTTGGCTAAGTTACTGCTTTTGCTCAGCCCCTCTTATAGCGTTGCTAGTTGCAGGTGAAGTTGAAGTTTGTTCCATGTCGGAACATGGATATGTTGGGATATCACAATATCTCTTATTTAATTAATGCATCTATATATTTTAGTAAAGGGTGGAAGGCTCGGGCTTATGCCTGGTGTTTTGTTCCACTCTTGCCGCCCTAGTTACTGTTATACCGGGATTATGTTCCTTGAGTTTGCGTTCCTTACGCGGTCGGGTGATTTATGGGACCCCCTTGACAGTTCGCCTTGAATAAAACTCCTCCAGCAAGGCCCAACCTTGGTTTTACCATTTGCGACCTATACCTTTTTCCCCCGGGTTTTCTAGAGCCCGAGGGTCATCTTTATTTTAAACCCCCGGGCCAGTGCTCCTCTGAGTATTGGTCCAAACTGTCAGTCGCCGGTGGCCACCAGGGGCAACTCTGGGCTCGCCTATCGGAAGCTTGGACAATCCAGTGTGCCCTGAGAACGAGATATGTGCAGCTCCTATCGGGATTTGTCGGCACATTCGGGCGGCTTTGCTGGTCTTGTTTTACCATTGTCGAGATGTCTTGTAAACCGGGATTCCGAGACTGATCGGGTCTTTCGGGGAGAAGGTTTATCCTTCGTTGACCGTGAGAGCTTATGATGGGCTAAGTTGGGACACCCCTGCAGGGTATTATCTTTCGAAAGCCGTGCCCGCGGTTATGAGGCAGATGGGAATTTGTTAATGTCCGGTTGTAGATAACTTGTCACTCGACCCAATTAAAATACACCAAGTGCGTGTGTAACCGTGATGGTCTCTTCTCGGCGGAGTCCGGGAAGTGAACACGGTCTGTGTTATGTATGACGTAAGTAGGTGTTCAGGATCACTTCTTGGTCATTGCTAGATGACGTCCGTTCCGTTGCTTCTCTTCTCGCTCTCATTTGCGCAAGTTAGCCTCCATATATGCTTTTGCCGCTGCAGCTCCACCTCTTTGCACCATCTTTTCCTACAAACTTAAATAGTCTTGATCTCGCGGGTGTGAGATTGCTGAGTCCCCGTGACTCACAGATTCTACCAAAACAGTTGCAGGTGCTGACGATGCCAGTGCAGACGATGGCGTCGATCTCAAGTGGGAGTTCGACGAGGAACGTGGTCGTTACTATGTGTCTTTTCCTGATGATCAGTAGTGGAGCCCAGTTGGGACGATCGGGGATCTAGCATTTGGGGTTGTCTTATTTTCATCTGGATTTTGACTGTAGTCGGTCTATATGATTGTATTTTGGATGATGTATGAATGATAATTATGTATTGTGTGAAGTGGCGATTGTAAGCCAACTCTTTATCCCATTCTTGTTCATTACATGGGATTGTGTGAAGATGACCCTTCTTGCGACAAAACCACTATGCGGTTATGCCTCTAAGTCGTGCCTCGACACGTGGGAGATATAGCCGCATCGTGGGCGTTACAAACCACCCCTCCACGGGCACCCCTCCACCGTCTACTGTTCATCCAGCCCTCCACCACACCACAGGGTCCTGTTCATCCAGAGGCAACGCCACCGCTCACTGTTCATCCAAAGCCCCCTGCAACACCCACTGTTCATCCCAGAGGCAGCATTGATCGGCTTCAGTTAGCAGCAGTAGCGAAGGAAGCGCTCGATCGGGTTCAGTTAACAGCCATCGATCGATCGCTCGGGTTCAGTAACGCGTAGCCTCCAGTGTAATCGCTCGGGTTTAGTTAGAGCCCAACGCCTCGCTCGGGTTCAGTTAGAGCCAACGCCTCGCACACACGCGCGTACGTGTACGAGAGAAACGCGCATCGCTCGGCCCCTGACCTCCCACCGTAACTGGGAACTCCCCAAAATTTTCCTCCACCTCGCTTCTACCACGGTTTTTTCCATCATGGACGGCCCAAAGAATGTCATGCAGCTGCGTCTCCGGCCCGCCCAGGACGAAAAGCCCATTTTCTGTCATGATTTTTTGTCATAGAAGTAGGAGCCCACCACATCTATGATGATACCGGGTTTTGTCACAATTATCATCATAGAAGTGTCATATGTATGACAGAAAAAAATTAGTTCGGCCCAAAATCTCATGGATGTGTCTTTTTTTGTAGTGTATACTAGCAAGATGCCCGTGCGTTGCACGGAACATCAAGATCTTGTGGGAGAAAAGGATGACCGAAGGAAGGCCTTATCTACAAATGTGGAGAGGAGTGCGTGTAAATTGTCATAGTTTCCTTCCTATCCGTTAGATATAGATCGGACGACCCATATTGCAGGATCGCAGGCACACCATCATCACCAACTCTGCTTTTTTATAGGCCGTCCGATTTATATATGATGGATAGGAAGAAAACTGTGGCAATTTTGCAAAAAGAAACCTACATCCCTCTCCACATTTTCAAATAAGGCCTTCCCTCGCTCATCCTTTTCTCTCACAAGATAAACTACTCATACAAATGCATCTTGATGTTCTATGCAACGCATGAGGATGTTTCCTTGGGGGTCTCTCCAGCGCGGCGTGGCCATAGTTGCAAGTTGACGCCCCTTGAGATGCCGACGTTGAGGGGCACTCGGATTTTGTGCGATGAGCAGGTAAGATGAGTTTGATCACGTAGTAAATGCATTCTAAAGACTACTTCCGTGTCCATTTCCTAATTCTCCCCCTGCCCACTGTTTCACAGCTTAGGCTCGGTGCGAGTGGAGATTGGCTTGCATATGTACGGGAGGGTACCAACATCAATTTACACAACATTTACAACGGTGACACCGTTCCCGTAGAACCTTTGTCCAACATTGGGATCAGCCATGCAACGGGCCACTACCTGAATTGGTACGATGGAACCACGCTGAGATTGAAGAAGATAGCACGAACCTTGCACATGGCGGTCAAAGGTGGACGGTGCTGTCTGCGACCGATTTGTTGTCGTACGAGTACGAAGACGATGTGCTCCTTTCTAATCGCATCTTCGCGGTGAAAAACCAGGGGACTTGTTTCGTATGGGACACATCCAACGACATACTCCCTCTCTCCCAGTTTATTTGTTTTGAATTTTTTTTCATTTTATAAGTTTCAAATTCAAATTTAGAGCTCCCCATCACATGTTGAGATTACAATGTCCATTAAATCGTTGCATGCATGTATAGTAAAGAAACAAATCTTGAGTTAGCCACGAGTTCGTGCAGCGGTAGCACCACAAGGCCTGGCGCAGGAGTTACGTTTACCTCTCCGGGCCCTCGGGTCTGAGCTTCAGCGCCTTACAACACCTGCCTTTGAATCAAAAACATGTGGACCCGATTGGTGGCTGGTCCACATGTAATGCTCCCGAAGCAGAGGGGCAGTGGGGCCGAGAGGGGTGAGCCGCAGGTCGGGGGACGTGTGGTGTCATGGGTTCGAGCAGCGTCATGGGAATCGCGTGTAGCTATGGTAGAAACTTGATGCTCGCCGCATTTCAGTTGGCCCACATGGCATGCACACAAAGGCAGAGGGGCGGTGCGGTCGAGAGGGGTGAGGTGCACGTCGGGGGACGTGGTGTCGTGGGTTGGAGCGGCGTCGTGGGAATCGCGAGTGGCAGTGGATGAAACGTGAAGGTCGCCGTAGTTGAACTTCCATGGACAAGCTGTCATGTCTACGGACACATGCATTGCATACCGATCACTGGAAGGAGTAGAAGAGAAAGCTAGGCGGATAAATAGTTCCTTATAGTCAAGCGGACCCATGCTACTACTTGTTGCAAATACATGCACACCCTCGAAATAGTCCATCTATATCAATACAGATAGAGAAGGAATATTTTTTTACAAGAGAGAAAATAGTTCATCCATCCATAATGCCCTGCTGCTGGTGCAGCATCTTCTTCTTCTTCTTCTTGTTCTCATTTTCTGTGTGTCGGGGGTTGGGTGCGACATATGCCAATGGATGGCTTATCATGGTGGGAGCGAGTAGAACGTCCCCGGTGCCTGGAAGCGGGATGAGGCGTAGACACGAACGCCGGTGCACTTTACCCAGGTTCGGGGCTCTCCTAGGAGATAACACCCCTTGTCCTACTCTGTGGGGTCTCCGCGTGATCACTAAGGCACTAGTGGGTACAATGGTGCTCCTCGAGCTGTATGCTAGAGGTGGAAGAAGGCAGGGCTTGCCCTCTCCTCTCTCTATATGCGAGTCTAGGTCTAACAGGTTCGGAACCCTTTGCATGGGTGCCCTGGGGGGTTTATATAGGCCTACCCCCAGGGGTACAATGGTAATCTGGCCGGGTGTAGGACCCGGCTATCAGTGTCTCTGGTCGCCGGCTGCTGGGGCCTGCCGCCTGGTAGGCCCCGCCAACTGGTCTGGTACGGAGCCGACAGGCCGCCACCGCCGCTTGCGGGTCTGGTCGGCGGCTGATTACTGTAGCCGCAATGCTAATGACGCATGCTTGGTCAGGGGAGCGTGGCTATAGTCCTGCCGCCTGGTGGGAGATCACTGTAGCCACACCGTGTCTCATCTGGTTAATGGTGCACAGACCCCGAGGGAGGAGCGGGCCGCCTGCTAGAGGCCGGCCTCCCTCGGGTCCGGCTGGTCGGGATTCCGCCGTCTTCCGGGCTCTTGCTTCCTGGTAGGTCCTGCCGCCTGCAGGCCGTACCGACATGCCGTCGTGGGAGCAGGGCTCCGCCTGACAGGAGTGACGTCAAGGGTGGAGTGGCAACAGTGCCGCATCGCGCGGAGATCTCCGCCTGTATGGGGCAATGTGGCCGCGCCCTGCCCCGGATATGGGGGAGATGGGCTACACTGTAGCCACAGCCTGTCTTGTCTTCTTAATGGGGGCGCAGACTTTGAGGGTGTCGTGCACCGCCTGCTAGGAGCCGGCCTCTCTGGAGGCCGCCTGCTAGGAGACGGCTCGTCTTGGTGCCGTCTTTTGGAGCTTGGCCGTCTTCTGGCAGCCGGCCTCTTGAGTCAGCCGGCCACCAGAAGGCGGTGCTTCATTCTGGATGTTTGTGGGGCGCAGCCGGCCCAATGTCTTGAAAGGCTCAGGGCCTCGGGTTAGGCTACCCGTGGCCCATTACTCCGACAGTAGTCCCCGAAGCTGGTGAGGCGTCGCGGCAGATAAGTCGGGAAGCCTCAGCAGTTTCCTTCTCCGAGTGCTCTTGCTGAGTGCTTGTCCGTCTCCTGGTGCGCCGCCTGTTGGGAGTCGGACGCGACCAGGTGGCCTCGGGTGATGATTTCGAAATGCCAAGGCGGGAACCAGGTGGCGTGCTTTCTAAGCTTCCAGGCCCACCGCCCGCTGCGAGTACGCCACGCCGCGTCAGCCGGCCGGGCCATCCTGCCAGCCCACGCGCGTGACGGGACGCGACAGCAGGCTGGGCCCGCCACTACCGGGCCTTGGCACGCGGGAGGATCCACTGCGGCCAAGGCGAACGGTCGCGATTCCGGGGGGAGTTACTGCGCAGTAACTTGCGAAATAAACACGGGGTCGTGGGGTCGTGGGCGCATTTAATCCCACGATCCCACGCCCCGCCCCCTCGGCTTCGTAGACCGAGGGCTATAAATAGGGGGAGGAGGGGGAGCGGCGAAGCACGCGCGCCCTCCTCTCCCTTCGCCATTTCCACCTTCTTCCTCCTCTTGCTGCTGCCGCACCTCCGTGCTCCGTCGAGGCGCCGCCGCAGCTTGGCGCCATCAGGCTCTTTTCGCTCCAAGCTTCCCGCTCGATCCCGCTCTGTTCTTCATGGCGCGAGAGAGGGGAGGGGACTGGGATGGCTCGCACGTCATCGACGACCATCTCACCTTCCTCTGCGCCACATGGCGGTTGCCCGGCGAGGGTTTCGTCAAGGTGCGCGTGCCGCCGAAGGAGGAGATCTCGCCGGTGCCGCAAGGAGGCGAGCGGGTCGTCTTTCGCTCGCACTTCCTCCATGGCTTCGGCCTGTCGGCGAGCGGATTCTTCCGCTCCTTCATGGAATTCTACCATCTTCAACCGCACCACCTGACGCCCAACACCATGACGCTGCTGTCCGCCTTCGTCACGCCGTGCGAGGGCAACCTCGGCATCCTCCTCACCATCGAGTTGTGGGGAGCCTTCTTCTACACCAAACTGGGCATCTCCGCCAAGGAGAAGGCGGCCCAGCGTGGTGCCTTCGTCGTGGTGCACCGCCCGTCGCCGAAGAACGTCTTCCCCGCCATCAAGCTGTCACAGTCGGTGAAACTGTGGCAGGAATCATACTTCTACATGGAGAACGTCGACTCGGCAATCGACTTCATCAACTTGCCGCCCTACGAAACCAGCCCTCCGGCTGAGCCTCGGGCCAACTGGGGCTACAAGCCGAAGCCCATATCGGCCGCCACAACCGCTATCAACCGGCTCCGGGTGCTGACGGAGGCGGGGGGCCTCGTGGCATCCGACTTGCTGATCGCCTTTGTCGAGCGCCAGGTTCTCCCGGTCCAAGGCCGGCCTCATCTGATCTGTCGGATGAGCAGGCACCGCGACTCGAGCCGGATGTGCACAAAGGACATGCCGATTGCTGAGGTGGCCCGGATGGTGAATGAGATCGCCGACCTCAAGCTGTCGGTGGGGTCATGGCGGTTTGGCAAGCGGCCATACTCCCGCGCCGACCCGCCGCCTGCGGTAAGTTCTTCAACTCTTTCTTTTTAGTACTTGTCTGTGTCTTGATCTTGGTCTTGAACAGTTGGTCTTTTGAACGTAGATCTATATGTCTCCGGCGACGGCTGCCGTCGTAGGGCCGGGTGGAGACTACCAGCCAGACCGGGAGGTGAGCGACGTGGACGACCCCGACTTGGGGGCGGCCGCCCTGGAGGACGACGCCATAGGCGGCGATGACGGAGCAGGCGGCTTCGAAGAAGGAGGCGGCATGGAGAGGGAAGGCGGCGATGTCGTCATGCCGGACGTGGTCGTGCCCCCGCCACCACCATATGAAGTGGCGCGAGACAAGCAGCCGGCTGCCCCGCCGGCGCCACCAGCCGGCAATGAGGTGGTGACGGGCCCGACTCCTGAGGTCCACACACCCACGCACCGTTGTCTTGCAAAGGCGACCTCAGCGCCACGATCGCTGGAAGCCGGCGCCGCGATCTCGTCAATCCTAGACGCCGAAGCAACCAGCGCTGCGCCCGCTGACTGGGTACGTGGAGGCGGGACGAGAGCCTTAAACCAGGTGATTCTTGACGTCCAGGCCAAACTCCGAGTTGAGGTTGACGCTCTCAAGCAGTGCAACAAGGCGTTCTTGGATTCGCAAGCAGCCATCTAGGTATATTTCTAACTTCTTCATCTTTGATTCTTGTACTTCTCTGTGGGGGCGCGCCAGCGCACCCACTGGGTGTAGCCCCTGAGTTTCGGGCCGGCTGCTGAGCAGGTGGCTCGGAACTTTAATTGGCAAGCTCCAAGCGCTAATGTTGTCTGATATCTTTACTGCAGGATTATCTTAATCTTCCCACGGCCACCTTCAACTCCAACATCCGAGAGATGGACCAGCGGACCGCCGACTTGTCCGAAAGCCAGAGTAAGTCTTCTTTTTCTTTCTCTATGGGGGCGCGCTGGCGCACCCGCGGGCTGTAGTCCCCGAGATTCGGGGCGACTGCTGAGCAGTCGGGCTGGATCTCTCCGGCAACTTCATTTCTTCTTTGATGATCGTTGATAGCTTCTTTCTCTACAGGGGCGCGACAGCGCACCCGCGGGCTGTAGTCCCTGAGATTCGGGCCGACTGCTGAGCAGTCGGGCCGGATCTCCCCGGCAACTGCACTTATTTCTTGTTGATTGTTGACGTCTTTTTCTTCCTCTACTTTTGCAGAGGCCAACACCGCCCTGCAGCAGCAGCTGGGTGAAGCCAACACCGCATTGCATGCCAAGGAGGCAGAGTGCAGCAAGCTGGCCCAGGAGCGCGACCGGCTAGCCACGCAACTAGCGGAGCAGGCGGAGCTTCTCCAGAAGGCCCAGAAGGAGGCGGAGGTGAAAGAGTTCAATCTCCTCGCTGAGTTCGACACCGAACGCTCCGCCTGGGCCGACAAGGAGGCGTTGCTCACTGCCGGCTTCGGCAGGATTGAAGATATGGTTGACGGTAAGCTTTCTTTTTTTTTCTTTCTTTGAGCTGCCGGCTGCTGACCAGGATGGCTTCTAGCTTCTGACTTCTGGATTCTTTGCTTTCTGCCCGAGAAGACTTCTTCCCTGGCCACTCTGGCGCCGCCAACCAGGCCATTGATACTTATCATGAGGAGCGGAGGGCGGAAGGTGCTCAGATCGCCACCAACGCCCCCCCCCCCCAGACCCTTAGTGAACAACTCTCAGCATCTAGGCCCACCTTCGGCCGGCTCATCGGATGGTGCGTCGTCTTTAGCGTGTTGGGGCCCAGGCAATCTTCGCCCTATGGCCAGACATGCCGGCTCCGCTCACTCCCAGTCGGACTACCGACTGGCTGGAGGTGGCGGCCGGCCGTTTGGAGGCTTGGAAGGGTTCCTCGGCCCGGGCCGGAGCGCGCCGGGCCTTGGAGTTCGTCAAGGAGTGGTACCTTGGGCTAAATCTAGCCCATTTGACCATGTTTCGGCAGGAGGCCCAAGAAGAGGTGGTGGCGGTGGAGCTTGACCTTGTCAAACGGGCGGCGGCGCTCGCCGAGTACACCCACACAAGCATCTTCATCCCTGAGCTGGCTGAGAATGGTGCCTAGGCGCCACCGGAGTGGTTTGGGCTGAACCCGGAGGTCAGCGAGGACTCGGCCGAGGTGATCGACTCCAGTGACGAGGGAGAAGGCGGGGAGGACGAGGAAAGCAGAGAAGATGCACCAGAGGTCGCAGCGAACGGCCAGCCTTAGCTTGACCGCGCCTCGAACAACGAGCCGCGCTCAAGCACACCGACTGCTGTTGGAGGCGACCAAACGTAGACTGACCAGCCGTGCACTCCACCAACCGGCACCACCGACTCCGCCACCCAGCCGGACCCCTCTACTGCTCCCTAGGTCGTCGTCTTTTATTTTTCATGCTTCTCAGTCTCGACAAACTTTGTTAAATTTGCACAATTCCGCCCGCAGGGTGTATTTCAAACTCTGTTGAATGCTGGCGAATTGGCC
Source organism: Aegilops tauschii subsp. strangulata (assembly GCF_002575655.3). NCBI lineage: Eukaryota > Viridiplantae > Streptophyta > Magnoliopsida > Poales > Poaceae > Aegilops > Aegilops tauschii. Next base: position 45,877,742 of record NC_053035.3, read on the forward strand.
TTTTGACAAAATATTTTTGTCGAGTTCTGTCTCTTCTTGCTTTCTTCCCCTTGGCTGCCGTCTTGCCAACCAAACAGCCGCTCTGCGGACTGTGGCTGGGTTAAGTACTTCGCTACTTTTGGGAGGGCAAGTACTTAGCCGACTAGAGCGCTAGCAAGTTGAGTAGAAGCCGGTCGGCCGGCTGCTGGGCAGCCGGTCGGTGAGGCAGGAAGCCGGCTTGAGCTATGTTCGTGCTTTAGGGTCCTCAGCCATTTTTCATGTGGACACCCTTTCTGCCTTTGACTCCTGCCCACCGGACAGTCGCTCTGCGAGCTGTGGCTTCTGCCAGGAGAAGGTTTAGGTGCCAACACACTACTTGTCCGACTGCTGGAAGCACCACATAGCACAAGGCGGCGAGCCCCCGGGCCGACTTGTCGAACCAGGTGCCAGGCGGAATAATGTAATAACACATTTATAGGCATAATACTTATCATATAGATAAAAGAGGGTAGTCCCCGAGCTCTTCTCGGGGGACCCGGAGTCTTCGTACTTAATACAAAAGATAGCATGGTACATACTGCATGAACTGTAAAATCTTCGAAGGAGATTTGCATTCCATGGCCGCTCTGTCTCCTTGCCGGAGTCGTCTCGTTTGCCTGCTCTGGGCTTCTGAGCGTCGATCAGGTAGTAGGAGTCGTTGCCCGGAACATTGCTGAGGATGAAGGGGCCTTCCCAAGGTGCCGAGAGCTTGTGCTGGCCGCCTGTTCGCTGGATCAGCCGGAGCACAAGGTCTCCCTATTGGAAGGATCTTGGCTTGACCTTCCAGTTGTAGTATCAGCGTAGACTCTGCTGGCAGATGGTGGACCGGCTGATTGCCAACAGTCGGCCCTCTTCCAGCAGATCGACGCCGTCTTCTCGTGCTTCTTTTGCCTCTTCTTCGGTGTACATGGTGACTCGAGGGGAGTCGAATTCTATGTCCGTCGGGATGACAGCTTCGGCACCGTAGACGAGGAAGAAAGGCGTGAAGCCGGTTAAATTGTTCCGAGTTGTGCGCAAGCTCCAGAGGACGGCCGGCAGCTCATCGAGCCAACATCCGGCCGAACGCTCTAGAGGCTTGACCAGTCGGGGCTTGATGCCCGACAAAATAAGGCCGTTTGCTCGCTCCACTTGGCCGTTTGACTGCGGATAGGCAACGGACGCTAAGTCAAGTCGGATGCCCTGCGTCGCGCAGAAACGGGCCAGGGCGCCCTTGGCAAAGTTTGTGCCGTTGTCGGTGATGATGCTGTGAGGTATGCCATGCCGAATGGTGATGTCCGCGATGAAAGTCACAACAGTCGGACCATTCAACTTATTGATTGGCTTTGCTTCTATCCACTTGGTGAACTTGTCCATGTCCACAGCGACAAGCAAATGAGTCATGCCGCCGCGTGCTGTCTTGAATGGTCCCACCAAGTCCAGCCCCCAGATGGCAAAGGGCCAGGCAATGGGGATGGTCTTGAGTGCAGAAGCCGGCAAATGTGGCTTGGAGCGGAACTTCTGGCACCCTTTACACTTCTGGACCAAGTCTTTGGCATCTTCTAGAGCAGTTGGCCAGAAAATACCATGGCGGAAAGCTTTGGCAACAAGTGATCTTGAAGCCGCGTGGTGACCACACTCGCCTTGGTGGATATCTTTGAGGATTGCTTGGCCTTTCTCCGGCTCCACGCAGCACTGGTACACACCAGTGACACTGCGCCTCATGAGTTCTCTGTTGACAATGGTGTATGCTGCTGCCCAATGTTGCACTTGTCGGGCCGATATCTCATCAGTCGGCAGCTCTTTGTTCACCAGAAATTTGAGGATGGGCTGTGCCCATGTGACACCCCAAAATTTTGACCTTGTTTTATTAATTAAATTTTTTCCAGGAAATTAAACTTTTCCATTTGTCTAGATTTACCTTTTGATATTGTGGGTTTTTACCTCAAGTGGAAGTTTTCCAAAAGGATTATTGGACTTGTACACTCTCTCTATAAAAGAATTCTTTATCAGTGGATTTAATTGCATAATTGCTTTTTCTTGAGCTTTACTCTTTTAAAATGACCTTTCATAAATTTGGAGCCTGTTTTGCACTGCAACCATTTGACAAAAGCTTTTAAAAATTTCACCAAAATTTGGGGATGTCATGTGATGTTTCCACATCACTTTTATGCAAAAATATCTTTTGGTTATTGAAGATTTTGAGCTCTACATCAACTTTTCAAATCTGGTCCAGTAGGCACCTTTGCACTACAACCTATTTAAATATTTCTTTAAAAATTCTTCCAAGTGTTTGGAGATGTCAGTGGATGCATATAATTCAACTTCATGCTAAAACCCAGTGATGTTCTTTGAAAAAATTGAGTGATTCAACCTCCTTTTCATTCTGGCCCAGTTTGGTGATTTGTACTGCAACCCTAATTTATTCTGCTCTATTGACCCTGAGCTTTTTCCTGCTGGTAGCCCCCCTATTAAACCCTTAAGTCCAAGAGAGTGGACCCATTGGAGGATTTTAAGTGCATGCAATGAGACCCTTCTCTTTCTGTCCAAAACTGTAGTTTTGCAAAACTTGCACAAGCAAGTTTCTGGTTTTGCCCAAATGACCTTGCCATCATCACCTACATCTAGAGAGACCCTGATCTGGAGATTTTGGCCACTCCAAGAGTTGCCTAAATGCACTTGGCATTCTGTCGAACACTTGGTGTGCACAGTCAGTTTTGGGCATGTTTCCTAGTTTGCACTACGATCTTGTTCCACTGACCCAGCAACCTTGTCCACTAAGCTCCTAGCTATCCCTATCCTAGTCCTGTTAATTGCCAGCCTCACTCCTGCACTCTAGGCTGCCCTGGCATTTCGTCGAGCATATCGCATGCGTGCTCTGGGTGCGCCCAGAGCGCACGTTTTGCACGCGCGCGCACCGAGTCGCCGCGTCGCACTGCCGCCCTCGCCGCGTCCCGCCCTTGGCCTTTGCTCGCCTGCAGAGCCGCGCACTACCCTCGCCCACTCTCCACGCCACCTCTGGCGCCCTACAGCACCGCCGTCAGAGCTTTTGGCGGCACGCCGGCGTCGGCAGCGAGCTCCTGCCATGGACGGCGCCGCCCAAGCCACCCGCGCGCGCCAGCTGCCCCTGTGAACAACTCGAGCTTATCCTGGAGCCCGTCGGCACGCGCTCGTCGCCGCCACGTCGCCCTGCAGCTACAGCACCGCGGTCGCCGGCATTCTTATCCACGGCCTCCGCGGGACCAGCCTCAAACGCCTATAAAAGGAGGCCCCGAGCCCCTCCGAGCGCTCAGGCGACCTCAAGCCTTCCCCCTAGAGCTCCCCAAGCAGTGGATTGACCGGAAGAGTCCATCTCCCCCAACTCCGGCCGGTTCGGCCGCCGCCGCCTTCCGGTGCCATTCGTCGCAACCAGGCACTCCCTCGCCCATCCAGCGCCACCACTCACTTCCCCTTGCTCTTGCGGAGCTGCCCAGCGCCTCAGCCTCGATCGGAAACCACCGGAGCCCAAAACCCACTTCACTCCAGTAGCCCCCTCCGCCGCGGAGCTCGCCGCCGGCGACTCCTCCCACCACCATCGACCCAACGACCACCGAGAGGACCGCCCCGGTCTGGCGGGTCCATCCCTGCCCTCAGGTGCCCTCGAGGAGCCGCCGTTCGTCGACGGCGGTCGCCGAAGACCCGCTCCCGTTCGGGGAGAGGAGAGGAGGGAGAGGGGGGAATAGTCAAACCTGACCAGTGGGCCCCCTGGACCCACTGTCAGTGACCCCCGCGCCATCCACGCTGGCTTAAGTGGTCGCGTAAAACCCCGGAGTACGTCTCCGATGCTGCGAAAGCGTATTCTCCCCCGAAACGTTCCAAATGAGTTGATTCTTTTTCCTACGTCTCCCAAATTTCATCTAGTTTATTTTAAGATTTATTTCAAAAATATTTGAGACAACTTTTTGTACTGTGTTGAAATATTTGTTATTTGAATATTCTTCAAAATAGGAAATGGAGAGTGAAGAAAACTTTCAAAAAGTGCACCCCTTGCACACTCTTGAAGGCAAGCATTCTGAACTCTGGCATAATATCTTTGTGTGATGTTTTGTTACGGTTACAACACCACTTGCCTTGGAGCATACGTCATTTTTACGTGCCGATAAAAATCATTCACATGAATGCACAATGGAGATTCTTTGCTGGTAGTAATGGTCATGCTGATATTAGTAGTCATCCTCGTGAACTTTTCATCCATACCGGAAGGAAGCCGGGAAGGTCGCTGTCTTGGGTAGACACGAGTTGTCCCTAGTTCCTCGTCGAGACGAGTGTGTCCGATATGGCATGGTGAGGTTTGATGGGTGGTGACTTTATCTGTTAATGGGAATATATTTGTCTTATGGAGAATGCTTAGACCTCCTAAGTCGGCCGTAAGTCGAGTCTTGTTCAGTGACTTCCCCTTCTTGTTTTGTTCTACCACTTGTCCCTGCCGCAGGTAGGGTGCGGTTCAGTAAGTTGTCAACCCCTTACCAAAGCACACACCGTACAGAGAGGCCATGGTGGAAGATACCGGAGGCCTCCGGTAGGCATGCCACCAGGTCCGGGGGCATGGGTGTTTCCGGTTGGGACCGAGAGGGGGGCACCCCTTAGAGCGCGCGTATATAAATTTGATCCCATGCTACGTCGAGGTTGTAGCCTCCCCACTTAGAGTTTGGCTTGACAGGTGTTGTGGGTGATTCCAGACACTGGTAAGTTAAGCTGGTGTGTGCAGGTCAGGCGTGTTTTCAATTAAAAGGCCGTAGGCGGAATTAGTCCCGATGGACTAAATAAATCCGTTACTCGTGGGAAAAGAGTACACCCTCTGCAGAGGTCATATCTATTTGGATAGCCATGTTCATGAGTAAGGGATTCAGTCTGAGATGGGTCTAGTGACGGTTTTCGGATGGAGAAACGGATAAACTGGATCATAGTAACGGTATTCAGATGGAGAAACGGCTAAACTAGAACCTAGCGACGGTCTTCGGATGGAGAAACGGCTAGACTAGATATTGTTCATGTCCTGTGACATATGAGGATTATGTTTATTATTATTATGGACTAACCATTTACATTATTTGAATATTTGAGTATCCCTGGGACGGTTCTACCTCCTGGATGTTCACTGTGATTATTCTTATAAGCCCTTTATGTGGTGTCGCTCAGACGCCCGACTGCGGCATGCTTGTTATTTACTTATTCTTTATAAGCCCTTTATGTGGTGTCGCTCAGACGCCCGACTGCGGCATGCTTGTTATTTACTTATTCTTTATAAGCCTTTATATGGTGTCGCTCAGACGCCCGACGGCGGCATGCTTTTTATTTACTTATTCTTTATAAGCCCTTTATGTGGTGTCGCTCAGACGCCCGACCGCGGCATGCTTGTTATTTACTTATTCGTTATAAGCCCTTTATGTGGTGTCGCTCAGACGCCCGACTGCGGCATGCTTTTTATTTACTTATTCTTTATAAGCCCTTTATGTGGTGTCGCTCAGACGCCCGACTGCGGCATTGTTAAATTTATTTGCACCCTTTCGAGGAGTCATTTCAGACACTCGATCAGTACGTTCTATTCCTACTCCCGTATTGCATGTTCATATTTTTTTCCGCATGCGTGCATCACGGTTTTTGTTTATTTCGTGACAGACGTTATCATCATGAAAAAATTTCGGAGCATGATTATCCCTTATTATATTATACCCGTGTTTCTTAATGTTTGCGAGTACATTCAAACGTACTCACTGGCTTGTCCCTGGCTATTGTCTTGGCCAGATTCCTTGCTTGGAGATAAGCATTGCGATGACAGCCCCGGAACCTACGCAATGACGATAGCAGCCTCACGAAGATAGGAGTTACCCTGGTCAGCTGTTCTTGTGGGAAATGGAGTCCCATAGACGCCGATGTACCACAAACCGCTTCCGCCATCAACCACTAGAAACCAAGTGTTGTACTCCTAGGCCACTATGGTCTTGTACCACATATTTTGTACTTTGCTTGGAATTTCTTGTATCAAGTTGGTGCCTCATCGGCTAACAGTAATCCTGGGGCTGGTGAGCACAAAGGCAGTTTTCTGGGAAACTAATATCCCGAAAATCCGGTCATGACAGACTTGGTATCAGAGCCAGGTTGACCATTGGCTAATCCTATGTTAGCCAGGTCAATAAACCTAGGTTAACCAAACCACCAGACCTTAACCTAGCCCCGGCCAAGCTTCTCGCGTAAGATAGCCCCACAGTGACCCGACGCCTTTCGGCAGACGGTGCCCAACCTATCAGCCTAGCCCGTCGATCGCGCGCCAGTGACCGACACCTTACACGTCTCAATCGCAAGCGTGCGAAGGAAGACTCCGTCCCTTTTTCCCTATAAAAGGGCACGCTAGCCTCAACACAGCACAGCACAGCCTCTTTCCCAAACCAAGCCACGATGCCTGGCCCCATTGTTCACAATGAGACCACAGCAACCAACCTTGGAGGTTTTGTGACCGTGCTCGCAAACCTCACCCGCCGTGCCTATGCATTAGAAGAGCCCCCTGAATATGTTGTGTACCAAGGACCCATGTACGGTGAGAGCCGTCAGTACTGGGCCACTGTGCACATCTATGGTAGGGGTCTGTCGCCAGAACGCCCCTACAGGTTCACTGGAAGGACAACTTTCTTTGAGCCACAAGCCATCCAACTGGCAGCTCGAGAAGCTATAGTTCAACTACGACACTTGTCGCCTAGAGTTAACTATCGCTCTTTCTACTACTACCCCAGTCGTGACAGGTATGGTAGGCCGCCCCAGGTTGCCAATGGAGATCACGAGACAGATCCTGCACTATTGCATCTGGTGCGCTATGTAAGTGCACTAGAGCAACTGTTCGATCAAATCACCCTTGATCTGATCGCAGCTCGTGGAGAACTGGTTCGCCGAGCCCCGGCGAGAGGAGAAGTGGAGCCCGACGCCGACAACCCAGTCGTGCTATTCGGACACCCGATCGATCCCTTGAGGTCTGCCCCAGCCATCAACCAGAGTGCTTTGGTGTCCCCAGAAGCGCTTCGTCCCCTTTTGGGAACTCGTTCCAACGGGATTGTGGCCAGCGACCCCCGCGATGGTCATCACCACTACCCCGACCCTGCAGCCCCTCAACCTCAACCAGCAAATCCCGACGGTGAGACCCGTGGAGAAACCCCGGCGTCCACCAGGCCAGCCCACTTAGACATTAACAAAGTAGACTAAGTCCCTTGAGTAGTATCGAGCCTTAGTTTTCTTACGCTTTGTAACTGTGTGGTCCTGTATCGCTTTTATTGAGTGATGTCTGCTTGAGCGCCCCTGTTCTTGGAGTAGTAGCTATGCATATGTACGTTGGCGTACAGTTGCATTTTTTTAAATATCGGGCGCAACTACCAAGACCAACCCCGACGGCACCCACCACACTAATGCGTCACATTTGTGTGATACGTATATCTGTGGCTTTGACCCAAGAACAGGATCGACAACCAGTTACCCTTCACCACGGTAGATAACCCAGCCCCAATGCTATATAAGAGGCCACCTCGTGACCTTGCCAAGTACCCCTCACCTTGTGCGCAACACTCACAGCCATTTCTTTGCCATGCCGACCCCCAGTATTTATCTGAGAACCCCAGACGCAACCCCGGGTATTTTTGTAAAATTATTGTGGGACTTTACCTGCAGTACCATGAGTGCCATCCATCCACCCCAGTACGAGTTGCTCAAATCGAGGATCACCCCATCCACCTCGAAATATTGGGCAGTGGTGCACATCCCTCCCGCATACCCAAACCAAGACCCAACGGAAGTTTCCTTCGTGGGAAAATCCATGCCGACTCCGCATATGGCCATAGAAGCTGCTGCGTACGAGGCACTCGCTCGTCTTCGATTCGCGGTGTCCTATGCCAGCGAACGAGGATATTATTATTTTCCGAGTCGTGCAGCACCCGGAGAAGTTGCATCTTTTCCCGGTGGACGGATTGAGAGAGATCCAGTACTGGCCAACCTTGCCTAGTACGTTATCGCTCAAGAGCGTTTGACTCAGCGGGTGATGGGTTATCTCCAGAGCCTCGCTGATTTAAATCCTCAGATCGCTATTGGCAGACCACTGAGGCCTGACCAGGAGAGGTGCATTCATCGACTAGTCAACCCGCTTCCCCCGATAGAAGAAGAATGTGCCCCAATACCAGAGACGTTTTCTCCGGACCCTGTCCTTTTGCCGTTTTCTTTGTAAATGTCACCGCTATGTTTATTATCCCAGTACTTATTTATGTACTGTGACTTGTACGTGTTATCCAAAAACTTATGCGACGAATCAGATTTTTGGTTTCATTTATGTGGGCAGTTTTACTGCTGTTAATTTTGTTTTAACTAATTTTATTTTTCACTCGCAGTAAATTTTGTAATGAGTTTTCTTTCCCCGAGTTGCTGCAGCGTATATATCTTCACGGCATAGATTTTTATTCGCGCAGCACCATAACAGCAGACTCACAGCTACAACCACTCGACCTCGTGCGCTAATCACAAATCCTCGTACACTTATTGCGCCTAGCTGATCACACCCGAGGACACCACAGTCTCAGCAAGAGAGATTTGTGAGTAATCATCCGGGCGCGAGTTGCCCCAGCACACCGACAGCAGTTGGCACTCGAAGCCGTACCTAATCCTCATGATCGCCGCCACCGCGAAGAGCTAACACTCGAGCGGCAGCATCACGACGATCATCAAGGATCATCGCGCACAGGAGCACGGAGAACCCCAGCAGCACCGCCAAACCTCCACACACCAGGACCACATACCAGTCCGGCATCGCCTCCGCCATTAGAGCCTCGTCTCGAGCTCCTGCTAACAGCAATGGAGGAGAAGGAAGGAGGAGTAGAAGCGAGGCCAGGTGTGAGGAAGAAGAGAGGAGCACCACGATCGTTTTATAGCTCGAGATCGGTGTACGTTGAGCGAGGTCCACCAGCGCCAATCGCCGGTGTTCGGAGGCGAGTCCGCGAGCAGTGCCGACAGTGCACTGGCCAGCGAGGTGAGTGCACGCTGCACCGGCAGCTAGCACGCCGCGCGCTACCGCAGTACGGCCTAGATGCCCTACGCGCTAGGCATCGCCGGTGGAGGAAGCGTGGGAGAGCACGCGAGAGAGAAGAGAGAACCAGAGGTAGAAGAAGAGGCCGACAGTGGGCCCCGGGTCCACCTGTCAGCCAGAGAGAGCACTGTGCTCTCGGGTGCGACCAGCGTAATTCAGTAATTTAGAATTTATTCTAAATTACTGTATACGCGTAGAAATATCTCACTTTTCCCCCACCCTTGGATTTTTCCACGCAACGCCAGTTTACCACACTGTGGTTTTGCACCACTTATTACCCTCTCACTGTAGCCACATTTTTATTGCACAGTAGAATATTTTCTTTTGGTAAGAGCAATGTTTGTTCAAAACAGCTTATAACAAATCTCGAGGACGAGTTTTTTCTTAAGGGGGGTGGTGTTGTGACACCCCAAAATTTTGACCTTGTTTTATTAATTAAAATTTTGCCAGGAAATTAAACTTTTCCATTTGTCTAGATTTACCTTTTGATATTGTGGGTTTTTACCTCAAGTGGAAGTTTTCCAAAAGGATTATTGGACTTGTACACTCTCTCTATAAAACAATTCTTTATGAGTGGATTTAATTGCATAATTGCTTTTTCTTGAGCTTTACTCTTTTAAAATGACCTTTCATAAATTTGGAGCCTGTTTTGCACTGCAACCATTTGACAAAAGCTTTTAAAAATTTCACCAAAATTTGGGGATGTCATGTGATGTTTCCACATCACTTTTATGCAAAAATATCTTTTGGTTATTGAAGATTTTGAGCTCTACATCAACTTTTCAAATCTGGTCCAGTAGGCACCTTTGCACTACAACCTATTTAAATATTTCTTTAAAAATTCTTCCAAGTGTTTGGAGATGTCAGTGGATGCATATAATTCAACTTCATGCTAAAACCCAGTAATGTTCTTTGAAAAAATTGAGTGATTCAACCTCCTTTTCATTCTGGCCCAGTTTGGTGATTTGTACTGCAACCCTATTTTATTCTGCTCTAGTGACCCTGAGCTTTTTCCTGCTGGTAGCCCCCCTACAAAACCCTTAAGTCCCAGAGAGTGGACCCATTGGGGGACTTTAAGTGCATGCAATGAGACCCTTCTCTTTCTGTCCAAAACTGTAGTTTTGCAAAACTTGCACAAGCAAGTTTCTGGTTTTGCCCAAATGACCTTGCCATCATCACCTACATCTAGAGAGACCCTGATCTGGAGATTTTGGCCACTCCAAGAGTTGCCTAAATGCACTTGGCATTCTGTCGAACACTTGGTGTGCACAGTCAGTTTTGGGCATGTTTCCTAGTTTGCACTATGATCTTGTTCCGCTGACCCAGCAACCTTGTCCACTAAGCTCCTAGCTATCCCTATCCTAGTCCTGTTAATTGCCAGCCTCACTCCTGCACTCTAGGCTGCCCTGGCATTTCGTCGAGCATGTCCCATGCGTGCTCTGGGCGCGCCTAGAGCGCACGTTTTGCACGCGCGCGCACCGAGTCGCCGCGTCGCACTGCTGCCCTCGCCGCGTCCCGCCCTTGGCCTTTGCTCGCCTGCAGAGCAGCGCACTACCCTCGCCCACTCTCCACGCCACCTCTGGCGCCCTATAGCGCCGCCGTCAGAGCTTTTGGCGGCACGCCGGCGTCGGCAGCGAGCTCCTGCCATGGACGGTGCCGCCCAAGCCACCCGCGTGCGCCAGCTGCCCCTGTGAACAGCTCGAGCTTATCCTGGAGCCCGTCGGCACGCACTCGTCGCCGCCACGTCGCCCTGCAGCTACAACACCGCGGTCGCCGGCGTTCTTATCCACGGCCGCCGCGGGACCAGCCTCAAACGCCTATAAAAGGAGGCCCCGAGCCCCTCCGAGCGCTCAGGCGACCTCAAGCCTTCCCCCTAGAGCTCCCCAAGCAGTGGATTGACCGGAAGAGTCCATCTCCCCCAACTCCGGCCGGTTCGGCCGCCGCTGCCTTCCGGTGCCATTCGTCGCAACCAGGCACTCCCTCGCCCATCCAGCGCCACCACTCACTTCCCCTTGCTCTTGCGGAGCTGCCCAGCGCCTCAGCCTCGATCGGAAACCACCGGAGCCCAAAACCCACTTCACTCCCGTAGCCCCCTCCGCCGCGGAGCTCGCCGCTGGCGACTCCTCCCACCACCATAGACCCAACGACCACCGAGAGGACCGCCCTGGTCTGGCGGGTCCATCCCTGCCCTCAGGTGCCCCCGAGGAGCCGCTGTTCGTCGACGGCAATCGCCGGAGACCCGCTCCCGTTCGGGCAGAGGAGAGGAGGGAGAGGGGGGAATAGTCAAACCTGACCAGTGGGCCCCCTGGACCCACTGTCAGTGACCCCCGCGCCATCCATGCTGGCTTAAGTGGTCGCGTAAAACCCCGGAGTACGTCTCCGATGCTGCGAAAGCGTATTCTCCCCCGAAACGTTTTCCTTTTCTGGTTTTTATTAAAAACAGAGATTTGACCAAACTTTGACTGGCTATATCTTTTAAAATAAAACTCCAAATGAGTTGATTCTTTTTCCTACCTCTACCAAATTTCATCTAGTTTATTTTAAGATTTATTTGAAAAATATTTGAGACAACTTTTTGTACTGTGTTGAAATATTTGTTATTTGAATATTCTTCAAAATAGGAAATGGAGAGTGAAGAAAACTTTCAAAAAGTGCACCCCTTGCACACTCTTGAAGGCAAGCATTCTGAACTCTGGCATAATATCTTTGTGTGATGTTTTGATACGGTTACAACACCACTTGCCTTGGAGCATACGTCATTTTTACGTGCCGATAAAAATCATTCGCATGAATGCACAATGGAGATTCTTTGCTGGTAGAAATGGTCATGCTGATGATAGTAGTCATCCTCGTGAGCTTTTCATGCATACCGGAAGGAAGCCGGGAAGGTCGCTGTCTTGGGTAGACACGAGTTGTCCCTAGTTCCTCGTCGAGACGAGTGTGTCCGGTATGGCATGGTGAGGTTTGATGGGTGGTGACTTTATCTGTTAATGGGAATATATTTGTCTTATGGAGAATGCTTGGACCTCCTGAGTCGGCCGTAAGTCGAGTCTTGTTCAGTGACTTCCCCTTCTTGTTTTGTTCTACCACTTGTCCCTGCCGCAGGTAGGGTGCGGTTCAGTAAGTTGTCAACCCCTTACCAAAGCACACACCGTACAGAGAGGCCATGGTGGAAGATACCGGAGGCCTCCGGTAGGCATGCCACCTGGTCCGGGGGCATGGGTGTTTCCGGTTGGGACCGAGAGGGGGGCACCCCTTAGAGCGCGCGTATATAAATTTGATCCCATGCTACGTCGAGGTTGTAGCCTCCCCACTTAGAGTTTGGCTTGGCAGGTGTTGTGGGTGTTTCCAGACACCGGTAAGTTACGCTGGTGTGTGCAGGTCAGGCGTGTTTTCAATTAAAAGGCCGTAGGCGGAATTAGTCCCGATGGACTAAATAAATCCGTTACTCGTGGGAAAAGAGTACACCTCTGCAGAGGTCATATCTATTTGGATAGCCATGTTCATGAGTAAGGGATTCAGTCTGAGATGGGTCTAGTGACGGTTTTCGGATGGAGAAACGGATAAACTGGATCATAGTAACGGTATTCGGATGGAGAGACGGCTAAACTAGAACCTAGCGACGGTCTTCGGATGGAGAAACGGCTAGACTAGATATTGCTCATGTCCTGTGACATATGAGGATTATGTTTATTATTATTATGGACTAACCATTTACATTATTTGAATATTTGAGTATCCCTGGGACGGTTCTACCTCCTGGATGTTCACTGTGATTATTCTTATAAGCCCTTCATGTGGTGTCGCTCAGACGCCCGACTGCGGCATGCTTGTTATTTACTTATTCTTTATAAGCCCTTTATGTGGTGTCGCTCAGACGCCCGACTGCGGCATGCTTGTTATTTACTTATTCTTTATAAGCCCTTTATGTGGTGTCGCTCAGACGCCCGACTGCGGCATGCTTTTTATTTACTTATTCTTTATAAGCCCTTTATGTGGTGTCGCTCAGACGCCCGACTGCGGCATGCTTGTCATTTACTTATTCTTTATAAGCCCTTTATGTGGTGTCGCTCAGACGCCCGACTGCGGCATGCTTTTTATTTACTTATTCTTTATAAGCCCTTTATGTGGTGTCGCTCAGATGCCCGACTGCGGCATTGTTAAATTTATTTGCACCCTTTCGAGGAGTCATTCCAGACACTCGATCAGTACGTTCTATTCCTACTCCCGTATTGCATGTTCATATTTTTTTCCGCATGCGTGCATCAAGGTTTTTGTTTATTTCGTGACAGACGTTATCATCATGAAAAAAATTCGGAGCATGATTATCCCTTATTATATTATACCCGTGTTTCTTAATGTTTGCGAGTACATTCAAACGTACTCACTGGCTTGTCCCTGGCTATTGTCTTGGCCAGATTCCTTGCTTGGAGATAAGCATTGCGATGACAGCCCCGGAACCTACGCAATGACGATAGCAGCCTCGCGAAGATAGGAGTTACCCTGGTCAGCTGTTCTTGTGGGAAATGGAGTCCCATAGACGCCGATGTACCACAAACTGCTTCCGCCATCAACCACTAGAAACCAAGTGTTGTACTCCTAGGCCACTATGGTCTTGTACCACATATTTTGTACTTTGCTTGGAATTTCTTGTATCAAGTTGGTGCCTCATCAGCTAACAGTAATTCTGGGGCTGGTGAGCACAAAGGCCGTTTTCTCGGAAACTAATATCCCGAAAATCCGGTCGTGACAGCCCATGAAGGTGCTGCTATTTCTTTGACTGGCAGAACTACGATTTGCACGAGGGTGGTTAGGCTGGGAGGCAGCAGGTTGGAGTCAGTTGCCGCTTGCTGAGTCGATGAAGTCCCCGGACCGGCTGCTGCAGTCCCCGGGCCGGGTTCCGAAGTCCCCGGGACGGGTGCGACTGCTGCAATCCCCGAGCCGCCTGCTAAAGTCCCCGCGCCGGCTGCTGGGGTCCTCAAGTCGGATCCGACTGCTTCAGGAGGAGCCGGCACGAAGATGGAGTTTGATTTTGGCGACGGCTTGATAGACGGTTTGAGGAGGTGCTGCAGGGCGACGCCGGCTGGTATTGCTTGTCGAGTAGAACCAAGCCGTGCCAGAGCATCTGCTTGCTCATTGTCATTTCTTGGCAAATGGAGGAACTCGCACCCTTCAAAGTATCCACTGAGTTGTTGTACGAGGAAGCGGTACCTTGCCATATTTGCATCCTTGGCATCCCAGTCGCCCGACGACTGCTGGACCACCAAGTCGGAATCACCATAGCACAGGATCCGGCGAATGCCGAGTTCCTTGGAAAGCCGGAGCCCGTGTATGAGTGCTTCGTATTCAGCTACATTATTGGAGGCGGCGAAGTGAATTTGCAGCACATATCTTAGCTTGTCGCCTTTGGGAGAGGTGACGACGATGCCGGCTCCCAAACCGGTGCGCATCTTGGAACCATCAAAGTGCATCCGCCAATGGGTGGAGTCCGGCGCTGGCGGTAGGTACTGGGTCTCCGCCCAGTCGACGAGGAAGTCGGCCAGCGCTTGTGACTTGATGGCGGTGCGAGGCTGGTAGTAGTTGGTGTAGGGGGCCAACTCTATGGCCCATTTGGCCACTCGGCCCGAAGCATCTCGGCTTCCAATGATCTCAGCAAGTGGAACAGTGCAGACCATAGTGATTGGGTGCTCTTGAAAGTATGGCTTCAGCTTCTTGGCGGCAAAATGCACGCCGTAGCACATCTTCTGATAGTGGGGGTAGTTCTGCTTGGAGGCGGACAACACTTGACTCAGGTAATAAACCGGCCTCTAGACTGGTAGTGCCTTGCCTTCTTCCTTGCGCTCCACAACTATGACTGTGCTGACCACCCGACTGGTGGAGGCGATGTAAAGAAGTGATAACCCACAAGTATAGGGGATCGCAACAGTTTTCGAGGGTAGAGTATTCAACCCAAATTTATTGATTCGACACAAGGGGAGCCAAAGAATATTCTCAAGTATTAGCAGTTGAGTTGTCGATTCAACCACACCTGGATAACTTAATATCTGCAGCAAAGTATTTAGTAGCAAAGTAATATGGAAGTAACGATAACGATAGCAAAAGTAATATTTTGGGGTTTTGTAGTGATTGTAACAGTAGCAACGGAAAAGTAAATAAGCGAAGAACAATATGTGAAAAGCTCGTAGGAATTGGATCAGTGATGGAGAATTATGCCGGATGCGGTTCATCATGTAACAGTCATAACATAGGGTGACACAGAACTAGCTCCAATTCATCAATGTAATGTAGGCATGTATTCCGAATATAGTCATACGTGCTTATGGAAATGAACTTGCATGACATCTTTTGTCCTACCCTCCCGTGGCAGCGGGGTCCTAGAGGAAACTAAGGGATATTAAGGCCTCCTTTTAATAGAGTACCGGACCAAAGCATTAACACATAGTGAATACATGAACTCCTCAAACTATGGTCATCACCAGGTGTGGTCCCGATTATTGTCACTTCGCAGTTGCTGGATCATAACACATAGTAGGTGACTATAGACTTGCAAGATAGGATCAAGAACTCACATATATTCATGAAAACATAATAGGTTCAGATCTGAAATCATGGCACTCGGGCCCTAGTGACAATCATTAAGCATAGCAAAGTCATAGCAACATCAATCTCAGAACATAGTGGATACTAGGGATCAAACCCTAACAAAACTAACTCGATTACAGGATAAATCTCATCCAACCTGTCGTGGTTTTGTCACGGCAGATGTCCTAGAGAAAGGACTTAGTCGTGGAGCCATCGCTACGGGTTAACTTAAAGGGGTTAAAGCGGACAAGGGATGCAAGAGAGTTTTATACTAGTTCGGCCCCTTACGATGAAGGTAAAAGCCTATGTCTAGTTGTGATGGAATTGCTGGGGTTTCGATGACCAGGGAGCGAATACGCTTTGCCTGAGTCTCGAGTTGTCGTCTGTTCTCCTTGAACCGCCGCCGGGTCGTCCCCTTATATACATGGGTTGACGCCTGTCGGTTTACAGAATCCCGAGGCTGGCTCACAATCGTGTCCGGCTCGGTCTCTGCTACTTCTATCTTACAACACAAGTTTACATAGCAATGCCAGTTTATGTCTACAGGCCTTAAACCGGCTTTGGGCCCTGGGCCTCCATAAAGCGTCACCGTCTGTCTTCATGGACTTCAGATACAGATGAACTACTTATGGGGTTAACCCGGCCTCTCCTGGCCGGTTTACGCCCAGTGGTAATATCCCCAACATTAGGCCCCAGATTGATTTGAACTGGTTCATGTCAATCCTCAATACTTAAGAAATTTTCTTCTTCAACATCTTCACATGATCTTGTAAACCGCCGTGACATCATCTTCTAGGATCGTGGTAAACCACCGTGATGTCACCTGTTATTTAAAACTGTGTATAATCCACCTTCATTAATGAGCCTCCGACAATCGAGGCGACAGCTCCGCCTCATATCCAAAATTTTGGCTCCTCGATTTTCGCGCCTGACGCTTATCTTGCTACCCTTATAAATAGGGCCAGGGGGTCTTTCCATTTTTTTCCCTCATGCCTTTTCACGTCATCGTCTTCCTCGCGCCGACCGACCCTCGAGCTCTGCCGCCGCCGTCGTCCTTCGTCTCTGCTTCGACAAAGGCCGCTGCATCAACCTGATGGTATCAGAGAAAAGCGGTGATCCTCCACTGCTTCCTCCTGCACCAGTAAGCCCCTCTTCTTCTTTCCCTAGATCCGCCGTTAGGGTTCGATGTTCTTCATAGCTTGAAGTTGTTCTTCCTTCGGTAGCACCAATGGCTAGTTAGATCTGACTATTTTCAGTGCCTTTCGTAGTAGAATCCTTTCTTCTTGTTAAGGCACCTACTTGATATCCAACACATCTGAACTTACTGAACTTTTTGAGCGCTTGAAATTAGGTCAGGATATATTTTGTTTTTCCAACACGCGGTAGATCTGAAACTACCATGGCAAGATGTGAAACTTGTTTCTTCCTTCATTTATACACTTTTAACACCAGATTGGGCGGTTTAACCTCATATACAAAATGATGACCCAGTAGATACCATTAGTCCCTTGTTGAACCGCCAATGCATTCATCATTGTACTGTTTTCATTGTCAGACTCTGGTTTACGAATAACCAACTCTGGTTTAACAATATGCTTACATCCTTATACCGCTGTATAGTTGTCCACTATAAATCTTAAACCGGCAATAATCATGTTTCAGATTTCCATTGCCATGGCCAAGCAAGTCTATGAATGCAATTGGGCTCCCTCTCGAGTAATCGAAGAGAAGTTAAACAATCTTGTTAAAACGGGCACTTTAGCCAAAAAAATGTCATCCACTGGAGGGTCCCTGGCCCGGAAAGTCCTCCTACACCCAAGGGCGGACAGGTAGTCGTGTTTGCTGATCATCTCGGATGAGGTTTTAGCCCTCCCGGTTCAAAAAATTTCCGAGATGTACTAGCCAATTTTCAGCTGCGCCCTCAAGACATCGGTCCCAATTCCGTGACCAACATCTGCCACTTCCAAGTCTTCTGTGAGGTTTATCTGCAAGAGGAACCTACAGTCGAACTGTTTAGGGATTTCTTTCACTTAAACCGTCGCACAGAGTTCTCGGATGGACCCAATACGGAACTGGGCAGAATGGCGGTTCAGAAAAGGAAGGAAGTCACCTTCCCTCATCCCAAACTCCACAGTCACCCCAAAGAGTGGAACCAGACTTGGTTTTATTGCATGGATACATCTCCACCTGATGAAAACCCCTGCCGGGTTACCGCCCTGAACGCCTTAGCAACACACATCCTTTTCCTCAGAGGTTCACGGCAAAAGAAAGGGCCAACTATGCTCCCCAATTATCAAAGCTTAGAGCCTTCATGGCGAACGGTTTGACAGGAGGTGATCTTGCACGTTGCTGGATAAGCTGGAGTATTCTGCCCTTAAGCCGGCGCTCCGGTTTGATGTGTGAGTATATGGGGAGTGTGAAGGATGCTCAGCGGCACATTGACATTCAGCTTACAGATGCAGACGTCACTGAGGCTGTAAAGAAAATGCTGAACGAACCGGAGGCTGTCTGTGCCCAAACCGGACTACTCCCTTTCTGCGCTTTCAACAAACCGCCAGCTGTAAGAATCATATAATCTTTTTATCTGAAGTTCCTTTTGTCCAAATATTCTCTGAAAGTGTGATATTTTTCTGACAGGGTGATGATCCATTCTGGAACAAGAAACCACCACAAGACAAATTGGTCAAGCCGCAAGATAGACCAGTCAAGCCAGTTCGTCCAAAGACCAAGATTATCAAAGAAACCTGCCAAGAAAAGGACCACTGCATCCTCCGAGCTACCAGCTGATGACGATGTGGGTAATCCGGAATCAGAGGTAGAACTTGACTCTCTTGGTTCACTTTTCGTACATCTCATTGACAATGATTATTATCAGGACGATGCTGAAGGCAGTCATGCTGATGACGTAGAGGTAACCATTCTTTCCTCCGATTCAGATCCTCTTACAACATCAAAAATCCGTCAAGCAAACCGGAAAGTAAAATTTTCTCACCCCCTTCCTTACTTGGACCCAAACTTTCTTTTGAAGACGCAGCAGCACGAGGCTCGCCGCACAACCCGGCACAGCGGCCAGGTAGTTACCTCCGCCGGTTTACCGAACAATCCGGTTCGGAAACGCCGATCAGAGGTCTCTCATCCCATTGATACTTCATGCCCCAAAACAGGTTGTTTCCGCCAGCCTCTTAACCCATCTGATTCAAATTAGCAGGGTACTTCTCACTCATCTTCTGGCGAATCGTTGGCCACAAAACTTCCACCCCTCAAAATGATTCTTGGGTGATCTATACACTTGTTGTTATCCTTGATGTTGCTATTTTGATATACTGTACTGATCCTCATGTTTATTTTTCTCAGTGCCAAGCCCAGAGCCAGCAAGAAAGCTCGGTTGAATAAATCGGCTGATGAAGACGTGGCTGTTGAACCGGAGAAAACTCCAGATCCTGACGAGACCAACATTGATGCCATACTAAATGACCCACCGCCTCAAGATCATGACTTCATTGCTGAGCAGGCAGAAGTTGACACCACAAGCCATGCTGCCAGCCAACCAGCCCAGTCCGAACTGACAATAAACCGGCAAGTCCAGTTAAAAATACTGACAAACCGCCAACCCCAGTAATGGCTGCTGATGCCAAAGATGATGACATTATGATTACTGGCACTGGCCATACTGCTCCGGGCAATCCTGTCGCTTTGTCAAAGCATACTGCCAAAGTTGAGCTCTCTGCAATTGGCAAAGGCAAATGGAATGCCGATTTGTCAAATTATGCCCATCTGAATGTTCAAGACCTTCACTCTGGCTTCCTGAACCGTCTGTACACCAGCCGTGACTATGAAGCCGGTTTCGTAAATATGATGAAGGAGCGATATGAGGTAACTTCATAAGTGACGGTTTAAGATACCAATTTAAACCGGGACTTTGTAACAATTTCCTATCTGCAACAATGCATCTTAACTTCACTGATGTAGCCCCCAAGGGCCGGTTTAACTTTATAAAGATGAACCGGGACTTTGTAGAAGAATTCCCATATCAGCATTTTAAGAGCAAATACACATTAGCCCCCAAGTGCCAAGCTTAATACTTGTATTGTGCTTGGGACTTGTAAATTTTTTTGATAAAGAGCAAATATGCATTAGCCCCCAAGTACTAAGGGCATAACTTGTTATGTGCTGGTACTTCAAATATATACTGTCAACTCATAATATATCTGTCTCTTTATAGGCTGAACTGAGCAAGAAGGAAAGCCAAACCGCTGATCTGCAAGAGAACCTCAAGTCCCAACAAGCTGAAACTTCCAAAGCGAAGGAAGAATTGATCTGCGCTCTAGGCGCTATGGAGAAACTGAAAGAGGGCTTCAACAAAGAGCGGGCGGTTTGGGAGACTGAAAATTCCGCTTTGATAAAAAGGGCTGAAAAAGCAGAAGCCGCTCTTAAACCGGTGGTTGATGAACTGACCAGCGTAAAGCGGCAGATTCATGCATGCCATGACTGCTGCTGTGTTCGGTAAAACATCTTTTCCCTAATACTTTCAACAAATCTCTACCATGTGTTGTCGGTTTACTAATGTGTACAATGGTGCAGGAACTCGCATTAGCCATCTAGGCTCTGATGTACAGAAGAAGTTGAAATCCGCCTACACGCTGATAGAGCAGTTATATACCGGTGCACAACGGATCATCTGTGCCGCTTCACAGAACAAGCCTCCCCCCACTTTTAATTAAGGAAACCTTATCAAGGTTGTTGATGCTGCCTGCCCGGGTAGAAGAGCTAAAGAGATCTGCTGCAAGGGTGGGTGCTTTGACCGCACTAACCCGGGCAAAAGCATGGGTACCTGACCTTGATCTAGTGGAAGTGGCTAAAGGCTATCCCAGCTTAAAAGAAGACGGATCAGAATTTGATCAGGAGGATCTCTGTGCCATAAACCGGGAAGTACGTCCACTGGCTTGTCAACTGGCTGAAGAAGCTGACCTTTCTTTTTACCAGGCGAGCTATGACACCAATAACAAACGAGTTGCTGCACCAACTCCTGAAGCGCAAAATCTGATCCCTCCAATCCGTAAGTACACTTATGCCCCTGATATTGAACCGTCAACCCTTATAAGCGACGAAGCTGTGTTCCAAGCTTTAACTGGGATCGACTGGACAATTGTTGACTTCCAGCCGCTGGGTAGAGACGAAGAAGATGAACCGGTGCAAGATGATCTGCAGCCGTCAGGTCAAGCTAATAAGCAATCATAATCCGGGGGCCGGTTTAGTCTTCTACATGCTGCAACACGTATTTGAGAAAACCATTATCCTTTTGGGCACTGAAACGCCTTGTAATAGGCTATTTAAAACACTTGGTCTGTTATGCCTTCGCGCATATTTATCTGCGACTGATGCTTGCTTAATCCGACATGCTTAAGATATGATGTTCATAATCCATTGCCATTTATTCAAGCTGTTCCTGCAGATAAGAAGCTTAAAGTGCCCTGGCGGTTTACCACCGGGCGGGTCATGTCACCCAAATACATATATATAACCAAGGTTTATAACCAAGGTTGTAAAGATAACCAAATATGGAAATATATGATACCTGTGACCTTTAGGCATAATGTTGGCTGACCAACTTTGTAGTGAGGGTCATAACCCTAATCTGGAGTATAAGTAACTCCTGTTATATGATATTGGTTGACAATAAAACTGTTCCGGGTTATGATAAACACCGGTTTGTTCTATACTGGTTACTTTGAGTCAAACCAGACCGGGCTGATAGTCTCCGGATTATAACTTGATCATGTACTGACAACTTGTAGTTGACAGCCTAACCGGGTTGAAAAACACCGGTTTGAAAACATCACAAATCTTATCAAAAGAAAGAAAAACTTAGCAAAAGGCAAATAAAACCGTTGTAGTCGAGGCTTTTCACGGGCTGCCAGGCCCCAAATTCGAGGCTTTTCATGGGCTGCCAGGCCACTAAGTTAAACCATTTTTGCAAAGCCTTTTAAGATGGTCCTCAATCCTTAACCAATCATCGTTTTAACTTGACAAGTTCAGGGTCTTCATTTTAGAGTAACTTGTCAAAGTTCGAAGGGTCATACCAGGTTTACCTGGGCGGAGTGACTTACTTAAATAGGCATGTTAACCCGGGGTTTTAGGTGTATACACCAGGCTTCCAAGCCATGGCTTGATAGCCTGTTACAAGTGTAGATTCTTAGTTTATTTCGACAGCAAAGAATCCCCAAGCAACATTGTGAGCTGTGCTCAGTGGGTGCCTATGTTTGAGCTGTTGTTTTACAACACTCTCTTTGGCCTCGGATTGATGTGGCTTTGAGCCGATCAAGAGGTGTGACTGTGGTTCGGATACGACCAAGCCCCCAAGTGATGCTGTGGCATTGCGCTGATCAAGAGGTGTAGCTATGGTTCGGATACGAACAAGCCCCCAAGTGATGTTGTGGCATTGCGCCGATCAAGAGGTGTAGCTATGGTTCGGATACGACCAAGCCCCCAAGTGATGTTGTGGCATTGCGCCGATCAAGAGGTGTAGCTATGGTTCGGATACGACCAAGCCCCCAAGTGATGTAACATAAAGCTTTAAGAAGCTGAATCAAGGGGTAAACCGGATGCCGCTTTATAAACAGAAGCTCCATGTAACCACACCTAATGTAAGAAAATCAACAGATACCCCGCTTTAGCTGAGGTTTCGGTTTATTATATTGATCATAATATACACATTGTCATAATATGCACATAAGAAGAGCCTATGGCTCAAGTAAAATAAGGCCGAAGATGAGCAATATTCCACGGCCGGTTGGTCTCCTCCTCCGATTTACGTGAGTCTTTCGCTCTGGAACATCTATTAGATAGTATGACCCGTTGTGTAGATTCTTGCTGACCACAAAGGGTCCTTCCCAAGGGGGGGATAGCTTGTGCATGTCCGTCTGATCCTGGATGAGTCGAAGCACCAAATCGCCTTCTTGAAAGGTTCTGGTTCTAACCCGGCGGCTATGATAACGACGTAGATCTTGCTGATAAACCGCCGAACGGGCTGCCGCCATGTCACGCTCCTCATCTAACAGGTCAAGAGATTCCTGCCATGCCTTCTCGTTGTCAGCTTCAACATATGCCGCTACACGAGGTAAGTCATGACGGATGTCACTAGGAAGAACCGCTTCCGCTCCATAAACCATGAAGAACGGTGTGTATCCTGTCGATCTGTTGGGTGTGGTAGTGATGCTCCATAACACAGAAGGTAACTCCTCAACCCAACAACCCGGCGTCCGTTGCAAAGGAACCATAAGCCGGGGTTTGATGCCTCTCAAGATCTCTTGATTGGCCCTCTCCGCTTGACCATTGGACTGGAGGTGAGCCACGGATGACACGTCAAGCCGGATGTGCTCACGTTGATAGAACTCCTTCATGGCACCCTTGACAGATTGGTACCATTGTCTGTTATAATGCTATGTGGAAAGCCAAACCGGAAGATCACCTTTTTGATGAATTGAACCGCCGTAGCTGCATCACACTTACTAACTGGCTCTGCCTCCACCCACTTCGTGAACTTATCAACCGCCACCAAAAGGTGGGTCTTCTTGTCCTTGGATCTCTTGAAAGGCCCAACCATATCCAGGCCCCAAGTTGCAAACGGCCAGGTGATTGGAATCATCCTCAATTCTTGAGCCAGTACATGAGCGCGCCTTGAGAATTTCTAAGAGCCATCACATCTTTTGACCAAGTCCTCGGCATCAGCATGAGCTGTTAACCAATAGAAACCGTGACGAAACGCCTTGGCCACCAAAGATTTTGAACCGGCGTGGTGACCACAATCTCCTTCGTGGATCTCACGCAAAATTTCACGGCCTTCCTCAGGAGACACACAGCGTTGAAACGCCCCTGTCACATTGCAATGATATAACCTCCATTGATAATAGTCATGGACTTGGACCGCCGGATTATCTGCCTGGCCAAAGTTTCATCCTCTGGTAACTCGCCCCGGTTCATATACGCCCGATATGGAACCGTCCAATCCGGGATAACATGAAGAGCCGCCACCAACTAAGCCTCCGGCTCAGGAACAGCCAAATTCTCTTACCAGGGAGCTTGACGGACGGATTATGCAAAACATCCAGGAAGACATTAGGTGGAACCGGTTTATGTTGTGAACCCAGGCGGCTTAAAGCATCCGCCGCTTCATTCTTCCACAGGTCCACATGATCCACCTGATAACCTTTAAAGTGACCTGCAACAATATCCACCTCACGATGATATGCTGCCATTAGTGGGTCCTTGGAATCCCATGTGCCGGACACTTGTTGAGCCACCAGATCCGAGTCACGAAGCACTTAACTTGGCTTAGGTTCATCTCCTTAGCCATCCGAAGACCATGGAGTAAAGCCTCATATTTAGTTGCATTGTTAGTGCAAGGGAACATTAAACGGAGAACATAACAAAACTTATCACCTCGTGGGGAAGTTAATACGACTCCAGCCCCCGAGCCCTCCAATTGCTTGGACCCATCAAAATGAATAGTCCAATAAGTATGATCCGGCTTCTCCTCTGGCGCTTGTAACTCTGTCCAATCATTGATGAAATCCACAAGTGCCTGAGATTTGATCGCCGTTCGGGGTATGTATTTCAACCCGTGAGGCCCGAGCTCTATAGCCCACTTAGCAATCCGGCCAGTTGCTTCCCTGTTCTGGATTATATCTCCCAACGGAGCAGAGCTGACCACCGTGATGGGATGACCTTGGAAATACTGCTTAAGCTTCCGGCTTGCCATAAAAACCCCATACACCAATATTTGCCAATGCGGGTACCTATGCTTGGACTCAATAAGTACCTCACTGATATAGTAGACCGGCCGTTGAACCGGATATTCCTTTCCGGCCTCCTTGCGCTCCACCACAATAGCCACACTAACAGCCCGGGCATTAGCTGCCACATATAGCAACAATGGCTCTTTGTCAACCGGAGCAGCGAGAACCAGCAGATTAGCCAGCTGCCGCTTTAAGTCCTCAAATGCTTCATTAGCGGCATCACTCCAGACGAAGTTATCCGTTTTCTTCAACATCTGATACAAAGGGATGGCCTTCTCGCCAAGGCGACTGATAAACCGGCTCAACGCGGCAATCCGTCCTGCCAGGCATTGAACATCATTGATACACTTCGGTTTGGCCAAGGAGGTGATGGCCTTGATCTTTTCCGGATTAGCTTCAATACCCCGGTTAGACACCAAAAAACCCAAGAGCTTGCCTGCAGGTACACCAAAGACGCACTTGGCCGGATTAAGCATCATTTTGTAAACCCGCAGGTTATCGAAGGTTTCCTTCAAGTCATCAATCAATGTCTCCTTCTTCCTTGATTTCACCACAATATCATCCACATAGGCGTGAACATTGCGGCCAATCTGTTTATGAAGACAATTCTGCACACACCGTTGATAAGTCGCCTGGGCACTCTTGAGCCCAAAAGGCATGGACACATAGCAGAAGGATCCAAAGGGAGTTATGAAGGTTGTCTTCTCCTGGTCCTTAACTGCCATTTTGATCTGATGATAACCAGAATATGCATCCAAAAAGCTCAAATGCTCGCAACCCGCCGTAGCATCAATAATTTGATCAATACGAGGGAGGGCAAAAGGATCTGCTGGACAAGCTTTGTTAAGGTCTGTGTAGTCCACACACATACGCCAAGTGTCGTTCTTTTTAAGGACCAGCACCGGATTAGCCAACCACTTAGGATGGAATACTTCAACGATAAATCCAGCCGC
Organism: Aegilops tauschii subsp. strangulata; assembly: GCF_002575655.3. Classification (NCBI taxonomy): domain Eukaryota; kingdom Viridiplantae; phylum Streptophyta; class Magnoliopsida; order Poales; family Poaceae; genus Aegilops; species Aegilops tauschii. The sequence goes on from NC_053035.3 coordinate 45,903,157, forward strand.
CAAGAGCCTGGCTACTTCTTCTCCAATAGCTTTGCGTCTTTCTTTGTTGAACCGGCGGAGAAACTGGTTGACTGGTTTATACTTGGGATCAACATTGAGAGTGTGCTCAGCGAGTTCTCTCGGTACACCTGGCATGTCAGAAGGCTTCCATGGAAAGATGTCCCGATTCTCACGGATGAACTCGATGAGCGCGCTTTCCTATTTCGGATCCAAGTCAGCGTTGATGCTAAACTGCTTGGACGAATCGCCGGGCACGAAGTCAACAAGCTTAGTCTCATCAGCCGATTTAAACTTCAGGGCCGGATCAAGCTCTGTAGTTGGTTTCTTCAACGAAGTCATATTTGCCGGATCAACATTGTCCTTGTAAAACTTCAACTCTTCTATTGCACAAACCAACTCAGCATAAGCCGCATCACCTTCTTCACACTCCAGAGCAATCTTGCGGCTCCCATGCACGGTTATAGTTCCCTTGTGACCCGGCATCTTGAGCTGCAGATAGACATAACATGGTCGTGCCATAAACTTAGCATAAGCTGGCCGTCCAAATAGGGCATGATACGGGCTTCTAATTTTCACGACTTCAAAGGTCAAGGTTTCTGATCTCGAGTCATGCTCATCTCCAAAAGCCACCTCCAGAGCTATCTTACCAACAGGATATGCCGACTTACCAGGCACCACACCATGGAACACCGTATTGGACGGTTTAAGATTTTTATCTGTTAACCCCATGCGACGGAAATTTCATAAGAAAAGGATATTGATACTACTCCCTCCATCCATGAGTACCTTAGTGAACTTATAACCTCCCACCTGAGGTGCCACCACCAGAGCCAGATGACCCGGATTGTCAACCCGGGGCGGATGATCTTCTCTACTCCATACAATCGGCTGCTCGGACCAGCGCAAATAACGGGGCACCGCCGGTTCAACGACATTCACCGCCCTTTTATGAAGCTTCTGATCGCGCTTGTCCAAGCTAGTGGTGAAGACATGATACTGTCCGCTATTCAACTGCTTCGGGTTGCTCTGGTAACCCGACTGCTGCTGCTGCTGCTGATTGCCCTGATGATTACAGCCACCTTGGTTACCCTGATTACATTGACTGTTATGTCCACCCTGATTGCCGTGGAAGCCTGAACCGGAATTTCCTCCACCATAACCCGGCCCATCAGACCCGGGGCCCAAACCGCCTCCTGGTCCAGGATCATACCGGAAAGAATCAGAATTTTTGAACTCTTGCATGATGTAACAATCTTTCCAGAGGTTCGTGGACGGGATCTCCTTCGTCCCATGCTTTGGACAGGGCTGGTTCAACAGATAAGACAAACGGTCCGGATTAGGACTTGGCCCTCCACCGCGCTGGGGCGGTTTACCCTTACGCCGCTGGCCCTTGTCATGTGTATTAGTATTAGCCACAAAGTCTAAATCATGGTCCACCTTACGCTTGCCGTGGTTTCCATGACCTGCCGGGTTGTGGTGCTGCCCCTTGGCGTTGCCGCTCTTTTTCCCTTCCCTATCTTATCATCGTCAGACTCGGGATCCTTGGTACTATCAGAGTCGGCATACTTCACCAGTGCAGCCATGAGGGTTCCCATGTCATTACAATGACGTTTGAGCCGTCTCAACTTCAACTTCAGGGGTTCAAACCGGCAATTGCCCTCCAATGTTAAAACTACGGTCTCAGCGTTGATGCGGTCCGATGAATGCAAAATCTCCGAAACCCGGCGCACCCAATGGGTTGTTGTCTCTCCTTCCTCCTGGACACAGCCAGCTAAGTCCACAATTGACGTGGGCTGCTTGCATGTATCCTTGAAATTCTGAATAAACCGGGCTCTCAACTCGGCCCATGACCTGATAGAATTAGCCGGTAAGCTCTTTAGCCAAGTGCAGGCCGTCCCTTGTAGCATCATGGTGAAGTATTTCGCACATGCCGCATCATCCACTTCTAGCATCTCCATGGCCATCTCATAGCTTTCGACCCATGTTTCAGGGGATAAATCGGCGGTGTAATTCGGCACCTTGCGTGGGCCCTTGAAATCCTTGGGTAGGCGCACATTGCGCAACGCCGGGACAAGACACGACACTCCCAAAGAACTAGAGGTAACCCCAGGTTCCACCGATGTGGTTGGACGAACCGGAGTAAGCTGACGGGCTTCATGCTGCGCCGCTAACTCGGCTTCTCTGTGTGCCCGAGCCCGGTCCACCACCTCCTGAGCATCACCAGCATCACCCGCCGGGTTATTGCCATGGGGCGTATCACGGTTCCGCGCATTGCTTGACACTGCCGGTTCACCCATACGCCTGCTGTAACTCCGGCTTGGACGGGGAGTGGAATGAATCCGATCGCGACTATATGAGTAAGCCTCCTGTTGAACCAAGGCTGTCTGAAGAAGCTCCTTAACCCGACACGTCTCGACCGCCGCCGGAGAATCACCTTCGATCGGGATGGCCACCAGCCGTGAAGCGACAGCGATAATGTTGTCCATCGGGTTAGAGTAATGACCCGGTGGCATGGGGACATGCGGTGTTACAATGTTGTTCTGACGAGGCGGATCCACCAAACATGGCTGAACCGGCACCCCTGCTCTAGGTGCCTCCGCCCGGTTTACCACCGGTGGATTACTGGTCCCTGCTCCTGGGGTGTTAAAGAGATTTCTAGCGTCATAAACCGGCGGCAGGCGAGATCGGTACCTCCTCTTCAGGACTTTGTTCGACGCACTCTGATCCAGCATAATCCGGTAAGCTTGTGCATCCAAAGCGGCCCGCTCCACGGCCATCCTGGTATCCTCAGCTGCTAAGTCGGCTTTGGCCTGGGTGATCTGATCTTTCACTTTCGTGATTTCTGCATTGTGTGCATCCTGATCCGCCGGGTTAACCTCCGCCATCAGCGTTGCCAACGCGTCAAACAAATCAGATAGAACCTGGGCTGGCGGTCGCACAGGCCTCCTGCCCCGGCCGCTGTTGCCGCTGTCGATCCAGAAATCATCGCCACTGCGGTCAAAGAGTGGAGCGCTGGTCGCGTACCGGCCATGAAGATCGCAACCCAGTTTGGCAGATCAAAGGGGTCCGGAATACTGTCGCCATCGGAACAGCCACCAATCCGGCCATCTTGTAACTGATATAACGACTCGGTCTCTCCGGTCGATGACTCATCGCCGGAATAAACGACGGTCTCACCACCAGATTCCAATCTATCCTCAGATTCCTCTCCATGGATAACTCCCGCGAAGGCACGCTTCATGACAGGCTTGACCCGGGCAGATCTCGCACGCTGAGCCGTTTCGACGAGGTCGGTGCAGATGTCCGACTCTGGGCCCGGTTCTCCGATCTTGCCAATGAAAACGTGTATGCCGCCAAAGGGGACCCGGTACCCATACTCGATTGAGCCGGCCTCGGGGCCCCAGCCTGCATCGTCGATGTAGAGCTTACCGCGATGACTCTTGGTCATCCGGCCCATAACGTAACCCTTGAGTCCTTCAAAGTTGCCCTCCAAGAACTTGAAACCATCGTGTGATAGCCCCACGGTGGGCGCCAACTGTCGTGGTTTTGTCACGGCAGATGTCCTAGAGAAAGGACTTAGTCGTGGAGCCATCGCTACGGGTTAACTTAAAGGGGTTAAAGCGGACAAGGGGCACAAGAGAGTTTTATACTAGTTCGGCCCCTTACGATGAAGGTAAAAGAGTACGTCTAGTTGTGATGTAATTGTTGGGGTTTCGATGACCAGGGAGCGAATACGCTTTGCCTGAGTCTCGAGTTGTCATCTGTTCTCCTTGAACCGCCGCCAGGTCGTCCCCTTATATACATGGGTTGACGCCCATCGGTTTACAGAATCCCGAGGCCGGCTCATAATCGTGTCCGGCTCGGTCTCTGCTACTTCTATCTTACAACACAAGTTTATATATCAATGCCGGTTTATGTCTACAGGCCTTAAACCGGCTTTGGGCCCTGGGCCTCCATAAAGCGTCACCGTCTGCCTTCATGGACTTCAGATACAGATGAACTACTTATGGGGTTAACCCGGCCTCTCCTGGCCGGTTTACGCCCAGTGGTAATATCCCCAACACAACCCATCACCGTCCAGCAAGCCTGCGATGGAATTACTCACGCACGGCGGTGAGCATCATGAAATTGGTGATGGAGGATGGTTGATGATGACGATGGCGATGGATTCCCCTCTACGGAGCCCCGAACGGACTCCAGATCAGCCCTCCCGAGAGAGTTTAGGGCTTGGCGGCGACTCCGTATCGTAAAACGCAATGAATCTTTCTCATTTTTTTTCTCCCCGAACATGAATATATAGAGTTGGAGTTGAGGTCGGTGGAGCTCCAAGGGGCCCACGAGGCAGGGGGGCGCGCCCCTCACCCTCGTGCCCAGGGTGTGGGCCCCCTGGCCTTGATTCTTTTGCCAGTATTTTTTATATTTTCCAAAAATAATCTCCGTGGAGTTTCAGGTCATTCCGAGAACTTTTGTTTCTACACATAAGTAACACCATGGCAATTCTGCTGAAAACAGTGTCAGTCCGGTTTAGTTCCATTCAAATCATGCAAGTTAGAGTCCAAAACAAGGGCAAAAGTGTTTGGAAAAGTAGATACGACGGAGACCTATCAACTCCCCCAAGCTTAAACCTGTGCCTGTCCTCAAGCAATTCAGTTGATAAACTGAAAGTGATAAAGCAAAACTTTTACAAACTCCGTTTGCTCTTGTTGTTGTAAATATGTAAAGCCAGCATTCAAGTTTTCAGCAAAGATTATGACTAACCATATTCACAATAACACTTAGGTCTCATCTTTACTCATGTCAATGGCATAATCAACTAGCGAGCAATAATAATAAATCTCGGATGACAACACTTTCTCAAAACAATCATAATATGATATAACAAGATGGTATCTCGCTAGCCCTTTCTGAGACCGCAAAACATAAATGCAGAGCACCTTTAAAGATCAAGGACTGACTAAACATTGTAATTCATGGTAAAAGAGATCCAGTCATAGTCATACCCAATATAAACTAACAGTAATGGATGCAAATGACATCGGTGCTCTCCAGCTGGTGCTTTTTGATAAGAGGGTGATGACTCAACATAAAAGTAAATAGATAGGCCCTTCGCAGAGGGAAGCAAGGATTTGTAGACGTGCCAGAGCTCGGTTTTGAAATAGAGATAAATAATATTTTGAGCGGCATACTTTCATTGTCAACATAACAACCAAGAGATGGCGATATCTTCCATGCTACACACATTATAGGCGGTTCCCAAACAGAATGGTAAAGTTTATACTCCCCCTCCACCAACGCGCATCAATCCATAGCTTGCTCGAAACAACGAGTGCCTCCAACTGACAAGAGTCCCAGGGGGATTTTTGTTTGCAATTATTTTCATTTGATTTGCATAAAGCATGGGACTGGGCATCCGGTTACCAGCCATTTTCTCGTGAGTGAGGAGCGGAGTCCAGTCCTCTTGAGAATAACCCGCCTAACATGGAAGATACGGACAACCCCAGTTGATACATGAGCTATTTGAGCATACAAAACAAAATTTCATTTGAAGGTTTAGAGTTTGGCACATACAAATTTACTTGGAACGGCAGGTAGATACCGCATATAGGAAGGTATAGTGGACTCATATGGCATAACTTTGGGGTTTAAGGGATTGGATGCACAAACAGTATTCCCTCTTAGTACAAGTGAAGGCTAGCAAAAGACTGGGAAGCGATCAACTAGAGAGCGACAACAGTCATGAACATGCATTAAAATTAATGAACATTGAGTGCAAGCATGAGTAGGATATAATCCACCATGAACATAAATATCATGAAGGCTATGTTGATTTGTTTCAACTACATGTGTGAACATGTGCCAAGTCAAGTCACTTAAATCATTCAAAGGAGGATACCACTCCATCATACCACATCACAACAATTTTAATAGCATGTTGGCACGCAAGGTAAACCATTATAACTCATAGCTAATTAAGCATGGCATAAGCAACTATAATCTCTAATTGTCATTGCAAACATGTTTATTCATAATAGGCTGAATCAGGAACGATGAACTAATCATATTTACAAAAACAAGAGAGGTCGAGTTCATACCAGCTTCTCTCATCTCAATCAGTCCATCATATATTGTCATAATTGTCTTTCACTTGCACGACCGAACGATGTGAATAATAATAAGAGTGCACGTGCATTGGACAAAGCTGGAATCTGCAAGCATTGAATAAACAGGAGAAGACAAGGCAATATGGGCTCTTGGTTAAATCAACAATAATGCATATAAGAGCCACTTCAACGATTTAATCATGGTCTTCTCCTATCGACCCCCAAAGAAAAGAAAAGCAATAAAAACTATTTACACGAGAAAGCTCCCAACAAGCAAAACAAGAACAGGAAATCTTTTCGGGTTTTCTTTTTAATTATTACTACTACAAGAAAAGTAAACTAGCTAAAAGCTATTACTACTTTTTTTTGGTTTTTCTTAAGGTTTATCAAACACACATGAAGAAAGCATAAAAAGGAAAATAAACTAGCATGGATAGTACAGTGAAAAAGTATGAGCACCGACAACGAGCATGAGTGTGTGAACATGAATGTAATGTTGGTGAGAAATACGTACTCCCCCAAGCTTAGGCTTTTGGCCTAAGTTGGTCTATTGCCACGGCTGGCCTGGCGGATATCCATAGTTGTAGTTGGGGTCGTACTGAGAAGAAGCCTCGAATTGCCACTGGTTGGCAATTGCCTCCGGATCCCACTGGTAATTAGACTGTCGTGGAGGATCAAATTGTGGTTCCGGCTATGGCTCTGTGGCTGATGTAGGGTTCCGGTACGCCTGGACGGTCTCTAGCGGAACGAGATACTGGCCTGCAGATAAATCAAATAAGGAAGGAGCAGGCAAGGTAATAGTCTCAGGGTGATGTTTATCAAATAACAGTTTGTATTTAAGCGCCCCTTCCCTATTCTTAACAATAAAGTCATGCGCTACCATACTCTTATAATCTAAATAAACAGTAGGCAGCAATTTTTCTTCTTTCTCATAGTGCCTAATAGGTATTTTATAGTATGCAGCGAGGCGTGAAGCATAGACACCTCCAAAGATGGGGCCCTTTGTACGGTTCAGACTTAACCGTTTGGCAATAATAGCGCCCATACTAGCAGAGTCATCACGGAATAAAGCATGGAACAAAATAATAATATCAGGAACACTAAGGTTTCCACAGTTTCCGCGACCAATTAAGCAACGACTAGCAAATACTGCAAAGTAGCGTAAAATAGGAAAGTGTATGCTAGTGATTCTTGCATCAGAAACCTTCCTAGTTTCCCCTACAGTAATAGTATCAATAAACCCATCCATATCTCTACGATGTGGTTCCTCTAAGCTACCCTCGAAAGGTATTTTGCAAACCCTGCAAAATTCATATGGTGATATCTTCTTAACCACATCATATAAATGAAACTCTATTGAAGGAGGTTATTCCTTAGGGTAATAGTAGAAGTTTTGCACAAAAGTATTGGTGAGTAAGAGATACTATTCGCGTTGGTCGCGGAGGAAGTCAGTGAGGCCTGCATTCTCAGCCAATTCATAAAAATCATCATAAATCCCGGCTGCTCTCAAGAAATCATCACAAGGCCATTCACACGACCAACATCCGCGGTACGAGGCAGATTATATTTGGGCCTCTCTTCTTCTTCACTTTGTTTTTCCTTCGAGCTTCGGCTCGATGAGCCCCTCAAAAATCTCTTCATCATTTTCTGAAAATTTCTGAAATTTTTAGTAGCTTCAAATAAAAGTGAACCAAGCTCAACAAAATTGATAGCAACTACTCATATAAGTGCCTAGAGACTATATCATGCATTAGAACTACTTGGAACCATATAAATTTGACATGCAAGCTCAAGGACATGGTCACCTAGGCAGCACAAATTTGCAATGAATAAAGCACTAGAACAAAAACCAATTGGACCAATGGAGGAGTCACATACCAAGGAAAAATCCCCCAAAGCAGTTTTGTGAGAGGTGCTTTGAGTAAGGAGATCGAAAATCACAGCAAAATGATCTAGAACTCGTGCTTGAGTTCGATGGTGATTTTTTTGGGAGGAAGAAGAAGTGTGTGGGTGCAGGAATAAGTGGAGGGGAGCCACCATGGGCCCACGAGGCAGGGGGGGCGCCTGGGGGGAGGGCACGCCCTGGACCCTCGTGCCCAGGTGCTTGCTCCCCTGCTGTGTTCTCAGTGCCAAATATTCTCAAATATTCCAGAAAAAATCATATTAAATTGGCAGGGCATTTGGAGAACTTTTATTTTCAGGGTATTTTTATATTGCACGGATAATTTAGAAAACAGACAGAAAAATACTATTTTACTTTATTTCAACTAAATAACAGAAAGTAAAAAGAGGGTACAGAAGGTTGTGCCTTCTAATTTCATCCATCTCATGCTCATCAAAAGGAATCCACTAACAAGGTTGATCAAGTCTTGTTAACAAACTCATTCTGAATCGCATGAAACCGGAGAAATTTCGAATAACACTATGTTACCTCAACGGGGATATGCACATCCCCAATAATAAGAATATCATATCTCTTTTTGACAGTAGGAAGAGGAAATTCAAAACCTCCAAAAATAATCGATGGAATTTTTCCAATAGAGTTGATACTGTGGACTTGAGGTTGTTTCCTCGTAAAGTGTACCGTATGCTCATTACCATTAACATGAAAAGTGACATTACCTTTGTTGCAATCAATAACAGCCCCTGCAGTATTTAAAAAAGGTCTTCCAAGAATAATAGACATACTATCGTCCTCGGGAATATCAAGAATAACAGAGTCCGTTAAAATAGTAACGTTTGCAACCACAACAGGCACATCCTCACAAATACCGACAGGTATAGCAGTTGATTTATCAGCCATTTGCAAAGATATTTCAGTGGGTGTCAACTTATTCAAATCAAGTCTACGATATAAAGAGAGAGGCATAACACTAACACCGGCTCCAAGATCACATAAAGCAGTTCTAACATAGCATGGTATAGTGGGTACTCCTGGATCTCCAAGTTTCTTTGGTATTCCACCCTTAAAAGTATAATTAGCAAGCATGGTGGAAATTTCAGCTTCCGGTATCTTTCTTTTATTAGTAACAATTTCTTTCATATACTTAGCAGAAGGATTCATTTTGAGTATATCAATTAATAGCATACGCAAAAAGATAGGTCTAATCATTTCAGCAAAGCGCTCAAAATCCTCATCATCCTTTTTCTTGGATGGGTTAGGAGGAAAAGGCATGGGTTTCTGAACCCATGGTTCTCTTTCTTTACCGTGCTTCCTAGCAACAAAGTCTCTCTTATCATAACGTTGATTCTTTGATTGTGGTTTAACAAGATCAACAGCAGGTTCAATCTCTACATCATTATCATTGCTAGGTTAAGCATCAACATGAACATCATCATTAACATTATCGCTGGGTTCATGTTCATTACCAGGTTGTGTTTCAGCATCAGAAATAGAAATATCATTGGGATTCTCAGGTGTTTCAGCAATAGGTTCACTAGAAGCATGCAAAGTCCTATCATTTTTCTTTTTCTTCTTTTTAGAAGGACTAGGTGCATCTATACTATTTCTCTGAGAATCTTGCTCAATTCTCTTAGGGTGGCCTTCAGGATACAAACGTTCCTGAGTCATTTTACCAGTTCTAGTAGCCACTCTAACAGCAAAATCATTATTCTTACTATTTAATTCATTGAGCAAATCATTTTGAGCTTTAAGTACTTGTTCTACTTGAGTGGTGACCAGAGAAGCATGTTTACTAATAAGTTTTAGTTCACCTTTAACATTAGACATATAATCACTCAAGTGTTCAATCATATAAGCATTTTGTTTTAATTGTCTACCAAATTAAGCGTTAAAATCTTCTTGATTAACCATAAAGTTATCAAACTCATCCAAACATTGGCTAGCAAACTTAGTAGGAGGGATTTCAGCTTTATCATATCTATAGAGAGAATTTACCTTTACTACCTGTGTCGGGTTATCAAGACCATGAGTTTCTTCAGTAGTTAATGGATTAAGATCATATATTTCTTCAACAGGCAGTAAATTAAGACCATGTATTTCTTCAATAGGAGGTAAATTCTTAACATCTTCAGCTATAATACATTTTTCTTTCATAGATTTCTTTGCCTCTTGCATATCTTCAGGACTGAGAAATAGAACACCCCTCTTCTTCGGAGTTGGCTTAGGAATAGGCTCAGGAGTTAGCTCAGGAAGTATCCAATTATTTTCATTGGTCAACATATTATTCAATAGAATTTCAACTTCATCGGTGTTCTTTCCCTGAAAACAGAACCAGCACAACTATCTAGGTGGTCTCTGGAAGCATCGGTTAGTCCATTATAAAAGATATCAAGGATTTCATTTTTCTTGAGAGGATGATCAGGCAAAGCATTAAGTAATTGGAGAAGCCTCCCCCAAGCTTGTGGGAGACTCTCTTCTTCAATTTGCACAAAATTATATATATCCCTTAAAGCAGCTTGTTTCTTATGAGCAGGGAAATATTTAGCAGAAAAGTAATAAATCATATCCTGGGGACTACGCACACAACCAGGATCAAGAGAATTAAACCATATCTTAGCATCACCCTTTAATGAGAACGGAAATATTTTAAGGATATAAAAGTAGCGAGTTCTCTCATCATTAGTGAACAGGGTGGCTATATCATTTAATTTAGTAAGATGTGCCACAACAGTTTCAGATTCATAGCCATAAAAAGGATTAGACTCAACCAAAGTAATTATATCAGGATCAATAGAGAATTCATAATCCTTATCAGTAACCAAGATAGGTGAAGTAGCATAAGCAGGATCATATTTCATTCTAGCATTTGGAGTTTTTTGTTTCAGCTTAGCTAATAATTTCTTAAGATCACTTCTATCATTGCAAGCAAGAAAGTCTCTAGCAGTTTCGTCATCCATAACATAGCCCTCAGGCACAACAGGCAATTCATATTTATTGGGAGAGTCTTCATCATCACTTTCATCAATATTATCAGTTTCAATAATTTCATTCTCTCTAGCCCTAGCAAGTTGTTCATCAAGAAATTCACCAAGTGGCACAGTAGTATCAAGCATAGAAGTAGTTTCATCAAAAGTATCATGCATAGTACAAGTGGCATCATCAATAACATGCGACATATCAGAATTAATAGCAGAAGCATGTTTAGGTGTCACAAGCTTACTCAAAACAGAAGGTGAATCAAGTGAAGAGCTAGATGGCAGTTCCTTACCTCCCCTGGTAGTTGAGGGATAATTTTTGTTTTAGCGTCTTTCAAGTTCTTCATAGTGACCAGCAGATATAAATCCCAAGTGACTCAAAGAATAGAGCTATGCTCCCCGGCAACGGCGCCAGAAAATAGTCTTGATAACCCACAAATATAGGGGATCGCAACAGTTTTCGAGGGTAGAGTATTCATTCCAAATTTATTGATTCGACACAAGGGGAGCCAAAGAATATTCTCAAGTATTAGCAGTTGAGTTGTCAATTCAACCACACCTGGATAACTTAATATCTGCAGCAAAGTATTTAGTAGCAAAGTAATATGGAAGTAACGATAACGATAGCAAAAGTAATATTTTTGAGTTTTGTAGTGATTGTAACAGTAGCAACGGAAAAGTAAATAAGCGAAGAACAATATGTGAAAAGCTCGTAGGCATTGGATCGGTGATGGAGAATTATGCCGGATGTGGTTCATCATGTAACAGTCATAACATAGGGTGACATAGAACTAGCTCCAATTCATCAATGTAATGTAGGCATGTGTTCCGAATATAGTCATACGTGCTTATGGAAAAGAACTTGCATGACATCTTTTGTCCTACCCTCCCGTGGTAGCGGGGTCCTAGCGGAAACCAAGGGATATTAAGGCCTCCTTTTAATAGAGTACCGGACCAAAGCATTAAACATAGTGAATACATGAACTCCTCAAACTATGGTCATCACCGGGAGTGGTCACGATTATTGTCACTTCGGGGTTACCGGATCATAACACATAGTAGGTGACTATAGACTTGCAAGATAGGATCAAGAACTCACATATATTCATGAAAACATAATAGGTTCAGATCTAAAATCATGGCACTCGGGCCCTAGTGACAAGCATTAAGCATAGCAAAGTCATAGCAACATCAATCTCAGAACATAGTGGATACTAGGGATCAAACCCTAACAAAACTAACTCGATTACATGATAAATCTCATCCAACCCATCACCGTCCAGCAAGCCTACGATGTAATTACTCACGCACAGCGGTGAGCATCATGAAATTGGTGATGAAGGATGGTTGATGATGACGATGGCGACGGATTCCCCTCTCCGGAGCCCCGAACGGACTCCAGATCAGCAATCCCGAGAGAGTTTAGGGCTTGGCGGCGGCTCCGTATCATAAAACGCGATGAATCTTTCTCTCTGATTTTTTTCTCCCCGAACACGAATATATAGAGTTGGAGTTGAGGTCGGTGGAGCTCCAGGGGGCCCACGAGGCAGGGGGCGCGCCTAGGGGGTTAGGGCGCGCCCCCCACCCTCGTGCCCAGGGTGTGGGCCCCCTGACCTTGATTCTTTCGCCAGTATTTTTTATATTTTCCAAAAATAATCTTCGTGGATTTTCAGGTCATTCCGAGAACTTTTGTTTCTGCACATAAATAACACCATGGCAATTCTGCTGAAAACAACGTCAGTCCGGGTTAGTTCCATTCAAATCATGCAAGTTAGAGTCCAAAACAAGGGCAAAAGTGTTTGGACAAGTAGATGCAATGGAGACGTATCAAGAAGCATGGGCTCCTTAGCAGTCGGAGCCGCCAGGACAGGCGGAGTGGTCAACATCTTCTTGAGCTGGAGAAAAGCTTCGTCCGCCTTGTCATTCCACTCGAAAAAAGTGGTCTTCTTCATGAGCTGGTACAGGGGAAGAGCCTTCTCGCCCAGCCGACTGATGAAACGGCTGATGGATGCCAAGCAGCCGGTGAAATTTTGCACATCCAGTTGTCGGGTGGGTTTCTCCATCCTCTCGATGGCCTTGATCTTCACAAGGTTGCACTCTATGCCGCGCTCTGAGACCAGGAAGCCAAGAAGCTAGCCAGCTGGTACTCCAAAGACGCATTTCTCCGGGTTGAGCTTGATTTGAAATCGGCGCAAGTTTTCAAAGGTTTCCTTGAAGTCTTCTAGCAGCGTGCCATGCTTCTCCGTCTTCACTACTACGTCGTCCACATAGACATGGGCGTTTCTGCCGAGTTGCTTGAGGAGACACTTCTGCATGCAACGCTGAAACGTGGCGCCGGCATTCCTCAAGCCGAACGTCATGGTCAGGTTGCAGAAGGCTCCGAATGGTGTGATGAAGGCGGTCTTCAGCCCGTCGGCCGGGTTCAGCTTGATCTGATGATACCCTGAGTATGCATCCAAAATACTCAACAGCTCGCATCCAGCTGTGGAGTCTATCACTTGGTCAATTCTTGGCAGGGCAAAGGGATCTTTGGGGCAAGCTTTGTTGAGGCTGGTGTAATCGATACACATACGCCACTTCTTATTCTTCATCAGTACAAGGACTGGGTTGGCTAACCATTCTGGAAAGAACACTTCCATGATGAAGTCGGCTGCTAGAAGCCGGGCTATCTCTTCTCCAACGACTCTTCTCTTCTGACAGGCAGGCAAGGGCTGCCTGACCAGCTTGGCATCAGGTCGGACATGTAGCTTGTGCTCGGCGAAATCTGACGGAACACCCGACATGTCCTTGGGAGACCATGCAAAGATGTCCCGATTCTCACGGAGGAAATCTACGAGCTCGCTTTCCTATTTGCTGTCAAGGTTTGCACCTATGACAGCGTGCCTCTCCGGGTGCTCCGGGTCCAAGGGTATCTTCTTCGTCTCTTTTGCCGGCTTGAACGATCCCTCAGCTTCCGACTCCTTGGGGTTGGGTGACATTTCCGGCTGCTTGCCTGCCATTGCCACAACCCAGTCAAGGAGCCGCTTCTCTGGTGCGATTACGAGGGAATCGGCTAGCCGGCTGCTGTCAGCTGCAAAGGCGGACGACTTCTTGTAGTCTCCGGTTATGGTCAGGATTCCCTTGGTGCTCGGCATCTTCATCTTGAGGTAAGCATAGTGGGGGACCGCCATGAACTTGGCCAGAGCAGGCCAGCCAAGTAGCGCATGGTAGGGGCTCTCAAGGTCCACCACCTCAAACTAGACTGGCTCTCGGCGGAAGTGATCTTTGTCCCCAAAGAGGACGTCTATCTGCGTCTTGCCGATTGGTGAGCAGGAAAGGCTAGGAACTATGCCATGGAATACAGTTCGACTGGGCTGAAGCTGCCTCTGTTTGATTCCTAACTTCTCCATAGTGTCTCGGTACAGGATGTTGATGCTGCTGCCGCCATCTATCAGAACTCGGGAGAAGCGAGCAGCCTGCCTCTTTGTGGCGAATGTGGCATCCAAAACCAGGGCATAAGAACCAGGGGAGGGCATCACCTCTGGGTGGTCAGCTCTGCTCCAACTGATAGGCTTCTCAGACCAATGCATGAACTCGGGGTTCTCTGATGCTACTGCACGTACTTCTTGTTGCCGTTGCCGTCTGTTGTGCTTGTCGTCGGCCACGCTGGTGAACACGACATAGGCTCCATGCTCTTTAGGGTACTCATCTTGTATGGCGCCGACTGGCCGAACCGCCGGCTGCTAGGGAGGAGGAGGAGGCGGCGGCCCGGCAGGCGGAGGAGGCAGGAGTCCGTCACCCTTGGTGATCCTGGTGAGCCAGTGGCATTTCTGAGTGGTGTGGTTGGACGGCTTCACGCTGCTGTGAAACTTGCAGGGTGCATCAAGAGTCTGCTCGTATGAGAAGGTGGGCAACCAGTTGGGCTTGCCGCCCTTCTGACGCTTGGGCAGAGGCTTCCCTTCCGGCTGCTGGTCTTCGACTGTCGCCACCTGCCGGCTTGTGGAAGCCGGCTGCATTGCCTTGCGCTTGTTGTCATGTTGTTGCTGACGCCGACTGGTGTCACCAGCCGGAGTCCAAGGAGCTGGAGGAGCCACTTTGTCAGATGCATCGACTTGGATCTCCGCCTTCATGGAGGAGTCGGTCGTGGCGTACTTGTTCGCTATGATCAGCAGTTCGTCGAGGGTTGCCGGCTCGCGCGCAGAGAAGCTTGTGCTTGAGGAGGGTGCATTCTCGGCACCCGCCAGTGAAGTACTCGATGGCCTGCACCTCGTGCACGCCCTCGCAAGAATTGCGCAACTCGGCCCAACGCGTGAGGTAGTCGCGAGTCGACTCGTTGGGGCCTTCGACGCACAAGGAGAGCTGGCGAGGCTTGGGCGGCCGCTTGTATGTGCTGGTGAAGTTGCGGATGAAGGCTTCGGTGAAATCAACCCAGCTGTTGATGCTGCGGGGCTTCAGGCTGTTCAACCATGTCCGGGCTGTGCCCTGGAGCATGAGCGGAACGTACTTTCACGGCAATGCGCTTCTTGCCGTTTGCGATGCTGACGGCTGTGGAGTAGTCGACCAGCCAGTCCTCCGGCTTCACGGAGCCGGTGTACTTGGGCGTATCTCTTGGGAGCGTGAACCCTTTGTGAAAGGGCTCATCACGAATGCGAGGGCCGAAACAGGGCGGGCCCAACTCGTCTTCTTCTTCTAGTACCAGGGATCGGTTGAGGCGGTCGAACCGGTGGCGAGCGTCGTTCTCTCTGACTCCTTCCCGGCGGCCAAGGTGGTGGCCGAGTGTCGGGTGGTCAACAGGCGGCAGGGAAGCGCACCTCTCCCTGCGGGGAGGAGGGGGAGGCGGACAGTCGCCCCGTCGTTCTATTGCTCTTGGGTGGCCATCTTGGTCGCGCTCGATGGTGATGCGAGTCCGGCTGCGGCTGGCAGCCGGCTCCTTGTCTCTTCTATCGCGGACGCCACTAGTCGGCGTTCGGGATGTCGCGCCTTGATCTCAGCGAGGAGGTGGATCGTCGTTTCGCCGGTTGGGCGCTTCAGTGCGGCAACCGGCCTCTTGCTGCTCAGCAGCCGCATCAAGGAGCTCCCGGACGTGCTCCGTCATGTGGCGACGCTCGTCGCCCTCGAGCTTGTCTAGCTCGTCTGCCGCCGCCTGGGCAGCTCGTATGTTCTCCGTAGGCGTAGCGTAGACGGGACGATCTGTCCCGAACATGCTGGCAATGGCCGCACCGCGCTGCCGGATCATGCCAATGCGGCTAGGCCCACCAGGAGACGGCGTGCCGCCTACAGCATGGTCCATCTCATGCTGGTAGGCCTCCGAAAGGCGTCTCATGCTGGCCAGCCGGTTGGCACTTTCGACGAGCTGGACGCGGCGCACCTCCAGCGTCTCGGTGTCGGCCTCTTCTGGGATGGGCGCAGCCAGGTCTTGCAGCCCTGCCTCGAGCGGGTCGCGTGCACCTCCGCCAGAGTGCTCGCTATGGCTAATGACAAGCACCTCCGTGATGGTGCTTCCGCCACTATCCGCGCGAGGGAGCGGCTCGTCGTAGACCGCCACGTTGGTGGGGAAGGCGACAAGCGACGCCGTGTCAGAGTCGACAAGCATCGAATCGGTGGAACCAACCGACTCCAAGTCCACAGCAGGCTCGCTGGCGATGTGGAGCTGGTCGAGGAGGCTGACGAGGCAGCTCTCGGGGCCATCTGTGCCCGCGTCAGATACGGGCTCGTCGGAGAGGCAAATCTCGCCAACAAGATCGGCGAGGCAGCTCACCGCACAGGTGACCTCCGCGCCGTGCAGCGCGTCGGCGCAGACGCCGTCTGGCGTGCCGGGCTGGCTGCGCTCGCCAGGAAGGAACAAGGTTCCCGTCCAGAGCAGGTCTCCGGGAGACGGTGCACCTCGCCCCATGGTGGGCGCCAAATGTCGGGGGTGGGTTGCAACATATGCCAATGGATGGCTTATCATGGTGGGAGCGAGTAGAAAGTCGTCGGTGCCTGGAAGCGGGATGAGGCGTAGACACGAACGCCGGTGCACTTTACCCAGGTTCGGGGCTCTCCTAGGAGATAACACCCCTAGTCCTGCTCTGCGGGGTCTCCGCATGATCACTAAGGCACTAGTGGGTACAATGGTGCTCCTCGAGCTGTATGCTAGAGGTGGAAGAAGGCAGGGCTTGCCCTCTCCTCTCTCTATATGTGAGTCTAGGTCTAACAGGTTCGGAACCCTTTGCATGGGTGCCCTGGGGGGTTTATATAGGCCTACCCCCAGGGGTACAATGGTAATCTGGCCGGGTGTAGGACCCGGCTGTCAGTGTCTCTGGTCGCCGGCTTTTCCGCCGGCTGCTGGGGCCCGTCGCCTGGTAGGCCCCGCCGACTGGTCTGGTACGGAGCCGACAGGCCGTCACCGCCGCTTGCGGGTCAGGTCGGCGGCTGATTACTGTAGCCGCAATGCTAATGACGCATGCTTGGTCAGGGGAGCGTGGCTACAGTCCCGCCGCCTGGTGGGAGATCACTGTAGCCACACCGTGTCTCATCTGGTTAATGGTGCATAGACCCCGAGGGAGGAGTGGGCCGCCTGCTAGAGACCGGCCTCCCTCGGGTCCGGCTGGTCGGGCTTCCGCCGTCTTCCGGGCACTCGCTGCCTGGTAGGTCCCGCCGCCTGCAGGCCGTACCGACAGGACGTCATGGGAGCAGGGCTCCGCCTGACAGTAGTGACGTCAAGGGTGGAGTGGCAACAGTGCCGCCTCGCGCAGAGATCTCCGCCTGTACGGGGCACTGTGGTCGCGCCCTGCCCTGGATATGGGGGAGATGGGCTACACTGTAGCCACATCATGTCTTTTCTTTTTAATGGGGGCGCAGACTTTGAGGGTGCCGTGGGCCGCCTGCTAGGAGTCGGCTCGTCTTGGTGTCGTCTTCTAGAGTTTGGCCGTCTTCTGGCAGCCGGCCTCTTGAGCCAGCCGGCCACCAGAAGGCGGCGCTTCATTCTGGATGTTTGTGGGGCGCAGCCAGCCCAAAGTCTTGAAAGGCTCAGGGACTCGGGTTAGGCTACCCGTGGCCCATTACTCCGACACTGTGGGAGACGGCTTCGCAACAAGCTCTCTGGACCTTGCAGCTATCTCGAAACTCACACGGGCATCGAGGGCAGCATATTTTATCCGCTCGTACGTCAAGGGATAATTCTCCCATCCAGACAACCTTAATGCCAGCGTCTCGTCACCCTTCTGAATATTTGTTCCGAGCACAAAATTTGCTATATCGAATAGGGATGGTGTCAGTTTATCACAACCTTCTACAGGAATTTTTATTTTGGTTTGTAGGTCAGCAATGCTTTTCAAATCAAGGTTGTACGGCTCCAACTTCTGTTTTTCCCCTGCGATGGCTGCCCCACAGAAGTATATGTCCTCCCGAGACAAAAAATCGTGAAGCTCACCTGGTATGGAGGGCGCGTGTATAATGTGGTACACAAAAACATCTTCTTCGAGGCACAGCTGAAGGACGGCGGCGCGCTGGATCTTCCCAGTCGCACGCTCCGTGTACTCTGCATCGAGACCAATGACATTCATCTCCACCTTTTGGAGGGAGTTGGATACATTGTTGATCCACTTTCGAACAACCCTTGGGTGGTCGGTGACTGTGGCAACTATGCTCAACGAGCCTTCGACGAGGACATGTTGGACGCTGAAAAGCTGCATCTCGATCTCTTTCGCCATTTGGAACCGCTGGACCGGAGGGCTATGGTTTGGAGAATTAGGATTAGATGGCTAGTCTAACTGAAGAAGATGATTATTTATAGGGGCTTCGGAATTACTCCAGCATGATGTGAAGAGGTTAAAACAATGTGAATGCAGTGTGGTTTGGATGCAAATGAAGATCAAGGAGTAGTGAAGAAGCCGAGGAAAATTGGTTCCCGATGGAGAAGTAAATGGGAGAAGTTATGCGCATGCATGAGGAGAGCTGCAGTGGTTTGAGTGCTGCATGCAATGGATTGGACGGGCTCTTCGGTTGCCTTTTCTCTCTCCCACGCGCACAGAATGGCCCACTTGCATGGTGCAGTTTATTGGCTGGAGTCTGGCTACAACTGCTCATACGTATGCTAATTAATGCTGTGAATGCGGGGCATGGAGGGAAATGGGCGCATGCAAAAGGGTATATACGCAGACTAATTAGAGAAATACTGAAAAAAGTTATGCGCAGACAAAAGAGGACCGGAGGGAGTACTACTCATGTTCCTATTACGGTTACGGAATATGCGGTTATCCTCAAAAAAGAAAAGTCCTTCTTCACGCTTCCGCATGCACGAGAATTTGGTTCTGCTCGCAATATGGATGATACCTGGAGGATGAAGTGAACCCAGAGGCATGCTAGCACGGGAGTACTACTCATGTTCCTACTACTCCTACTACTAGTAGCAGTACAACTGTAGTACACTTGATGGTCAAAATACTATTATTCATCCGGTCCTCACAGTGAAGTGACAAGACCCTGCGCCCGAGGTGACACCAGTCCAGGCGGCGTGTCCGGGTTACCAAAGTCAGCCTCACCTTGTGCACTGTGCAGTCACTATCACCGCTGTTGTATAGCATGCCTCGCCTCGTCTCCCTCTCCCCTAGCACCACTCCATCTCCATCTCCGTCTCGCCGGAGATCCTGAGGTCACTCTTCATCATCTCACTGTGCCCCCACATACCCTCGCCTCGCTCGCCTCCCCCAGTACCACTATTCCCTCGCTAGCCGCTCCAGCACCGAAAGCCTTCTCCCCTGTAAATCAAGCCCCCCAAAACCCCACCTTCCAAACTCCACCATGGCCGAACGCGAACCGCGCAGCATCCATATGAGCTGCGATTGGAGCAATCTCCCCAGTGACGTCCTCGACCTCTGTTGTTCGTGTATGGATATGTTGAGCGCCCTGCGGCTGCCTGCATGCTCGAGGGGCATGCACACGACCATCGTCGAAGCGAGACCTAAGATTTTCAAGACACCCTGCTTGCTGCTATCTGGTCTTGCGAGATTTGCTCACCATGATACAGAGGCGTACATGATGCCCCTCGACTTCAATCCGACCTCCATTAGCCGAAACTTCTTTGCAGGTATGTAGTGGGTTGCCGTACATCATTTCCCTCGACTTTGATCGGATCACCATCGCCCAAAACTTCTTGCAGGTATGTACTGGGTCGGCATGAAATCCCACTGGATGGCTGCCCTCAAAGAAGGCGGGGAAAAGTTGGTGCTCGTGAACTTCCAGACCTCCCATGAGATTATCCTTCCTCCGTTGGATGATATAGAGTTTTACCTTCGCGGTCCAAGTCATCTAGATTACATTGTCAGTTGGACGCACCTTGTTTTGTAGAAGATTGTAATCTGCCAAGTGCCCACACGACATGCGGATTACGCAGACTTCAAGCTAATTGCGTTGTTCGACAAGGGACTCGCCTATCTTTCCGTCGGTGCCTTCTTTAGCTGGAGACAGCTCAGCTCACAGTGGATCGTCGTCAAAGCTGATACACACTTCTGTGATGCTATTGAACACAATGGCATCATCTACGCGATCGATAAAGCAGATGGCACCACGTATTGCTGGGACGGCGCGTATAAGTTGTTTCCGTCTGATGTTAATGATGACGCGATGACACTATTTGAACTTTTTGCGATGATTGACATATCCCTGTTTGAGCAGAATTTGAGTAGAACTATGGCAATGTATTAGAGACGCCGTAAATCAGCTATATTTGGAATGAGTTAATTCATGCGATTGTGACCATGTCATTACAGCCAACTTGTACCCCTGAATAATCGAACTGTTAGGAAGATATTCATATTCTCCTTATTTTATAGTAATCTATATACTACTAAATATGAGTGTGTATCAATGGCCATGTTAGTTTCCTCATTTTCATGATGTAGAAACATGCATCACACTGTTGATTTCATCTAACCATACATTAGGGAAGCAAATGTGCATACGGAGAACTCTATATTTTGAAGTAGTGAAATCCTGTAATGCTTACCATGTGTACATACCTATGTTCGCCCTTCAACAATCCATAGCTAGAATAATATGCTCACAAAATTTTTGCCCACAGAACATGAGTATATAACAATGCATGGTCTGTTAGTTTCCTTGAAGAATTTGTTTGTGAGGACAGAACAGGATTACATAACATGCATGACATGGTAGTTTCCTGTGAAGAATCGATTGTGAGATAACATGAGTATAACCATGCATGGCACTTCTATATTTTTTAACCCAGTATACATTTCCCTGTATTTTCCTCCCAGTTCCAACAGGGACATATCAATGTTATTTCTTGCATTATCCTACTCATACTCTGAACAATGCTGATCTTACATTAACAATGCATGTCCTTTTTTATATGATGCAGTGTCCCTACAGTTACTGCCCTTTGTAATCACACCACCTTTGCCAAAAACAGGGAAGCACAACTAGTTCCTCGCTCGATCAGAGGACGGCAAAAGACTGATGATCATTCGGACACATGAGCTGGAAAAGGTATATTGCAAAAAACCCCAATGTATGCAAGCACCGTGAAATACGTGAGTATTCGGACAGTGGCTGTTACGTCTATGAGCAGGATACCAGCTTGTTGGGGCCTGCGGGATTTTTGAGTTGGAGGCGGGTAAACAGCCTTGGTTCATACTCTCTGTTTCTCAAACTCAATTATCCGATTAACCAGGAGATCACCATTGGCAACGACCTTGATGGTAGAGAGGCTCTGTTTGCTATGGAAAACTGTGTCTACACGGCGAGCCCTAGGAGTTCGGGAGCAAACTCCCCTGATTGTCAACGATACAGCCTGCAGCCAAAAGAAGGTGAGAATGACAAAGGCATCTGGATTAACTTTGATCCTTGGATGTGTCGAGTCCGACAGGCAGTGATGTGGTTCAAGCCTTCAGGTTGATAGGTAATTGGGTTGTTGCGTCGAAAGGGTGGAGTACTGGTGTCTCCTGATCACTGGTGGCTGAACCGAGGCTGCAAATTATTATGGTGTTGGATCATCCCTCTTCGAATGACTTGTTGTCTTTGCTGCTTGTTCTAGATGGGTAGTTTTCTCTTTTGTTATGCATATTCCTTGTCATTTGTTCATCCTCGTCTACGTCACTCTTACTATGTAATAGTTGCCTCTATTTAGATGTCATTCTCGTCTGGATCACAAGAGTCTGAGCGCTGCAGATGGGTGCGTTTTTGTGGCGTAGCAAGACTTCTTATGACCTATCGTGTCTTGCTGTTTATGTCAGTAGTAGTCACTAGTCAGTGTTTGAATGTTGTATATATCGTTGTTTTGAACTGTTTATTGTCTCGAACTGCTGGTGGGCTAAATGAGGGCATCACCATTCTCCAGTGTTTAGAGTATATCTCCTTTTTTCAAGTTATAATTTGAGCTCATTGTCTTTTCGATGATGTACACTTGTTTGGGCCAGTGAGGTGTCGTTGAATATGGGTTGAGTAGTAACGCAATGCCAAATAGGTCAATTATGACTCTCAGGTCGGGCTCTCAAAAGATCCTCAAAAAAAGGCGGGCTCTCAAAAAAAAGAATAGGGACTCTTAGGCCGACATGTGGGCGCCACCGGTGTTTTCGTGCGCTTGCGCGCCGAGAGCATATTGGCGCGTGTTCGAAATTCATGCTACCTTTTCATCCCGAATCAACCGCCCCTCCCCCACCTCTGGAATCTTGATTCCTACTCCAGTTTCCCCCAAATCCCCCTCCTGTACTCCCCGTACTCAAGTGCACTATCATGTCGCCGGTCAACGCGGATCTCCGAGCCGGAGATCCTGAGGTTCGTCTTGCCTTCGGGCGCTGCGTGTTGTCGCTCAACAGTGGCATGGCGGCGCTTGACGACCAGTTTGCCGGCAAAGTGCTGATGGTAACCATCAACGGCGACCGGCCTCCCGTCTCGCCGGACGACCTTGTCAAAGCTCTTGGCATTGCGTACGGCATCCAAATAAGTGACTTGCTCGTCGAAGTCTATCCACCACTGGCTGATTTCTTCGTCAGGTTCCGGACAACTTTCGACTGCAGTCATGTGTTCGAATCTTCCCGATGTTTGTTCTGTGATGGCGCACTGCTGAGCTTTGATCGGTGGCACCCAGGATGGGGCTCGGTGCCCTCTGAGCTTGAGTTTTTAACAAAGCTTACCTTCCACGGCATGCCTCGACGTGCTTGGAACAGCGAGTCCATGAATGAGCTTATCAACAACCTTGGAGGTGAGCTTGTAAGTATGTTTGTTCCTCCAGACAGCTGGGCTCTGACGGTTATGGCATGGATGAAGAAGCCGTCCACCATACCGAAGGTGATTGGTGTTGAGATACCGGTGCAGGAACCGGGGTTGTACTATTCGTCACCACCAAGGCGGCCGCAGACCACGTTAGGGATGTACTTGTATCGAGTGTGCGTGCATGTCGAAGAAGTGGTCAATCCATCAATCGAAGTCCTGCTGCCACCGCTGGTGCCCGGGTCTGTCGACGACGTCCATTACAGGAGTCAACGTCAGACTTTCCCCGTGTTGCTCGGAATGATGGATGGCACAGGGCCTACTCCTTCGCGCGGAGGAGGCCATTGCTTCTTTCGGAGAAGAGGCAGGGCTGGCTGCCTGGATGTGCTCTAATTTGAGGTAACAAGTGAATCTTGTCAGATGAGTTGTTCTTTTTTTTACCTGAACTTTTTTTAGAAAGGGTTGTACGTCAACTTAATGTTCTAGCAGAACTTATATATTGTGTTGTCTGTCTGTTTTCTTTGCACAACATTCAAGATATTTCCCCGTCATTGATAAAGACGATGAACCGTTATGTACGAGTTCGTTGGTTTCAACATAGCCCTACCCGTAGTGATCCACTGCTTCCACCCTGATTGTGCCGCCTGCGTGAAATTTTTGTATGCAAGTTCAGTGTGCTATGCTGTTCTATATGATTGTGTCAACTATATAAGTTTTTACTAAGCATCATCAATGCATATGGCTGAAAGATGTATTTACGAGCATTGACCGATGGGTCACACACACACACACACACACACACGCACACACACGCACAAGTGGGACCCGTTGAATTATTTCTTCGCTCGTGCCAGCTTTTAATTAGGTTCCACTGCACTCTAACTTTTTTCTTAAGTTATTAATTGAGCTCAGTGACTTCAAAAAGTTGTACAGAAGCCTTGTTTGGGCCTTTTCGGCGTCGCTGAATGTGGGCTGAGTAGCCATGTAAGGTTGTACTGTACTACACAGGCCTTTTTTTCAACATCAGCAATGCAACTGGGCCGACAGTTGTACACAATCTGGGTCAACTTGTTATTCTCCGCCTCGCTGGGCTGCAAATATTTCCTAGGAGGGATGCATTAGTCTTAACAAGAAATGAGCTTTAAGAAATAATAAATGGGATGTAATTATAAAAAATGGGCAGTAACTATAAAAAAATGCACCAAACACGTAATTAGTTTATAAAATATTACTTTTGGATTTTGAAAATTTTAATTTCATTAATTGTTGCGCGCGCAATGTTTTGTTGGATTTTTACGTAATTCAAATTTATATTGAAATTGTATTTAATCTGACTAGAATTTTGAGGACAAAAATATTTCGGATCCTATCAAAATGTGGGAAATTTTATTGAATTCTGTTTTGAACGGTTGGTTGAAATTATTAATCGTTGTCCTAGCTAGAAAATGGGTTGTACTTTTAACAAACTGTAAATGGGCTATAGTAAATTCCATCAGAATTCAAAAATGGGTTGTGCATTCTTACAAATCGCAAATGGGCTATAAGTTCTCTGCCACACACTTGTGGGCCTACTAAGTTGACGCGTACGCAAGGCTTTGTCAACTTATAGTCAACACACGGTTCTAGCAGCAGTGTCTGTTGGATGTCCATCCAACTGATGTCGTCTTCTTCTTCAATCTCGGATAAGCTTCAGCCGCCCAGAAAATGATTCCTCCTCCTAACATCTAGGGCGCACTGTTTGGGAGGCTGACCTGTGGGCCTACTAATTGACGCGTACCGAGGGCTTTGTCAACTTAGTCAATATAAACGATTCTAGCTGTAGTGACCGTACGATGTCCATCCAACGGCCGTTGTGATTCTTCAACCTCTGGTCTTCTTGCTCCAGCCGCCCAAAGCAGCGCCGGTCGTGCCGCCTGCTCCTGCCTCCCGTGGCCGGTTGTGCTGCCGCGGAGGCCTCACCTCCGCCTACCACTCCCATTGTTGGCTAGGCCCTGCGGCGACGGCATCCTCACACCGCAGTCGAACCAGTGAACCCTCGTACTCCTCTCCGCGTGGTCATCCACTGCCGCGTCTTCCCCGGTTCCGCGTCGTCCCCTTCCTAGGCCTCGCCGTTGTCCACCGCCTTGGTGCTCTCGGCGCGGCGTGGTCAATGTGGTCAAGGAACGACTTCCATCGGAAGAGTACTGTACGTGGAGAGGCTGACAGCTGGGTCCACGGCCGCAGCAAGGAATTGCCTCTTTATTACTCGCAAAATAATTATTCCTCTACCTGAAAGCAGGGACCCACCGGACGGGCCACCGTATTTCACAAAAAAAATGTTTCCCCCCTGACTGCTGGGACCCACCAGCTACATCTTCGCACGCAAGGAAGTGCGTCCATATTACGGGCAAAAAAAAATGATTCGCCCCCTGACTGCTAGGACCACCAGCTACATCTTCGCACGCAAGGAAGTGCGTCCATATTACGGGCAAAAAAACGATTCGCCCCCTGACTACTGGGACCCACCAGCTACATCTTCGCACGCAAGGAAGTGCCTGACAGTAGGGACCCACCCGGTCAAAGCGTACGTAGCGTTGTCATTCTGGTCGCGAACGTGTACGTACATACTGGTCGGTCGGTCTGTCTGCAGGCTGCAGCGATGAACCGTGGCCATGCAAGGAAGGGCACGTGTCGTAGTAGAGGCGCACACGTGTGGTAGTAGAGGCGCGCACGTAGCATGTACACGTACGTACAACGGCTGGGCTGCAAGAAAGAAAATACGGCCACGTACGTACATACGGGCGGGGTCTCAAATGCCTACTCGCCCATACGTACGGCCAGGGCTCGTGTACATGGCTGGGTCGGAATGGAGAAACTGCATCGTCATCGTGTTCATGGGGAGGCAACGGAATGCGTCGTGTTCATCGGGAGGCAACGGAACGTGTGCTGTTCATCACGAGCCAACCGGCTTGGACGGAACAGCCGATGGAAACGAGGTCTGGCGTACCGCAGAACGGAGGAATTGGCCTTGTGTTCGACCGGCCACGATGGAAACGGGATCCTGTTCATCGGGAGGGGTCTGGCGTATTGCAAAACGGAGGAAACGGACCTCCTACGGTGGAAACGGGGTCCTGTTGATCGAGAGGGGTGTGGTGTACCGCAAAACGGAGGAAACGGACTTGTGTTGGAGTGCTACGATCGAAACGGGGGTCCTGTTCATCGGGAGGGGTGTGGTGTACCGCAAAACGGGACTCCACGGGATACTGTTCATCTCCACCGTCGACTGCCTCCACGGGCTACTGTTCATCCACCGTCGACCTCCTCCAGCCTCCACCTGCGACTGTTCATCCACGGGCTCCTGTTCATCCAGCCTCCACCGCGCACTCCTCCACCGGCTACTGTTCAACCAGCCCTCTCCACAGGGTCCTGTTCAACCACCCCTCCATGGGCTACTGTTCATCCAGCCCTCCACCGGCTACTGTTCAACCAGCCCTCCACCGGCTACTGTTCAACCAGCCCTCCACGGGGTCCTGTTCATCCAGCCCTCCACGGGGTCCTGTTCCTCCACCGGCTCGATCGATCGGGGTACTGTTCATCCAGCGGCAACGGCTTCTACTACCACGGGGTCCTATTCATGCAACCCCCACCGGAAACTGTTCATTCAAACCCCCTCAACAACGCTCACTGTTCATCAAGGGAAGGAGGCAGCAGTGTTCGATCAGCTTCAGTTAGCAGCAGTAGCGAAGGAATCACTCGGGTTCAGTTAACAGCAAGGGATCGATCGATCGCTCGGGTTCAGTAACGCGTAGCCTGCAGTGCAATCGCGCTCGGGTTCAGTTAGAGCCCAACGCCTCACTCGGGTTCAGTTAGAGCGCAACACCTCGCACACACGCGCGTACGTATGAGAGAAACGCGCATCGCTCGGCCCCCGACCAGCCACCATAACCGGGAACTCCCCGATATTTTCCTCGCCCCCGCTTCTACCATGGTTTTTTCCGCCATGGACGGCCCAAAGAATGTCATGCAGCTGCATCTCTGGCCCGCCCAGGACGAAAAGCCCATTTTCTGTCATGATTTTTTGTCACAGAAGTAGGACCCCACCACATCTATGATGATACCGGGTTTTGTCACAATTATTGTCATAGAAGTGTCAGAAGTATGATAGAAAAAAAATCGTTTGGCCCAAAATGTCACGGATGTGTCTTTTTTTGTAGTGAGCTCTGTGGACGCATATATCCGAGCTGCTCGACACGGACTTGCCGGAGTCACTCAGCTGTTCTCAAAGGATATACAGGTAAGAGTTTGTGCAATCTTGATAGATACATGCTAGTAGCCCTCGTGACATGAAGCGGTGAAGCCAACCGATTTAAGGATCGAAATGACCTGCAGGTTCTTAATGAGAAGAATACTACGCTATCCCGACCAAGAGCTGAAAACAAACCAAATGCAGCTGAACACCGTCACTGCCGAACTGGCGGAAATGAAAAAGGCCGAAATGAGCACGTCCAAGAAGAGAGAACACGAGGAGGAAAAAGACAAGCAATCTGAAGAGATAAAGAGCTTAAAGGCTCAGTTATCCACCGCCCAAAAATAAAATGAGAAGTTGAAAGGCGGCATGTTTGGTATGACTTTTAAGACCTCCATAGAGATTCATGTTTAATCCACAATTCGGAATGTCATAACTCTGTTTCTGCAGGTCTATTAACTGGTCGGCCCAAAGAAGAAGTATCTGGATTTCAAGGCGACGTGCTAAAGGAGCTGTCCGTGGTACATGCGCGGGCCCGGAAAGCCATGAAGAGTATGGTCAAGGCTTTATGGCCATCCGATACCCCTCCAGAAAGCATGGAGGGTTTGGCAAGCCTGTTCAAAGGTGCCCGGCACCACTTCGAGCTATGGAAGATGTCCGCCTGCCGTGAAGGCGCACGAGAAGCCCGGGCAATGGTGAAAACACGCTTTACCAAGCTGGATCTAAATCATATGGCCTGAGTGGGACTGCAGGGACCAGACGGAAAAGAAATTCCGTTGAACTTGGTGTATCACCAAGTAATGGTAGCTGCAAAATATTTGCAGGAAGACTATTGGTTAGACAGTCTGATAGATGGAATAGAGAAGGAATAGGCATCCGACTCAATGTATTAATGTACTTTATGATCAACATGTATCTTCAACCGAACATCTGAAAATTTTGTCATCGCAGGCTTTCGGCTTTAACCTCCAAACCCAAAAAGGGTGGAGTGTTTCCGAATACTATAATGAAAGAAACATTCATTTTTTCTGGAAAATAGGCAACCCAGTCATTGTGCTCGAATAGACAAAAAAAATTAGTTCGGGAGGTATGTTATATTATGTATGTAAGAAACATCTTCCAAGGAGAATAGTTCCGTTAAGGGTTCGTTTCCTTGGGATGGCATACTTTAATTGTGTGTGCCTGGCCCGTATGACGGAAAAACTGTCCCGCACTTTTTTATTTGAAGAGTTACAAGAATGTAACAATCTTTCGTTTGATTGTCAACCAATTATTCTCTTAAGAATGCTAGCTTTTGGCTTCACCCGTCTGAGGTACAGGTCCAGATTACCCGGTTGTAACAATCGCAGAGGTGCTCCCTTTATGCCCTAGCCGAACAATCAGGAACGTAGGGCATAAACACAGGAACGAGGCAACCTAGCTTGGCAAAAACTTAAGTCATAGAGCTGCATATAGTGGCAAAAGAGTGTAAAACGACATATAAATTGTGAGCTCCAGGCTCTGAGTAATAATAAGCTTCAATTAAAGAAGCCCCCAGTTATGGTGGGGTGTATACATTTTAAGATGTGTGCCCCTTAAGAGTTCGGCCTATCCGAACATATCCTGGGAAACGTATAAAAAAGAGAAAACAAAAAACAAATGAAGAGGGAAAAGGAAAAAGGGGACAAAACAGCGGCAGGCCGAACTTACGCGTAGAATCTTCGGAGGCGAGCAGCGTTCCATGGATTCGGCTCTAGGCTTTTGTCCGATGCATTACGAAGGCGATAGGCTCCTCCTGTGAGAACTTCATCTATAATGAAGGGGCCCTCCCATTTTGGTTTGAGCTTGTCCTTCTTCTTCTCTGGGAGGCATGAAACGAGTTCACCGACATTATAAGTCTTGGCCCGCACTTCCCTGCTTTGGTATCTCCCAGCCTGTTGTTGATCAAATGCGGAACGGGCTCTTGCAATATCGTGCTCCTCCTCCAGGACGTCTAGGTCGTCCTGCCGATCGAGCTCGGCTTCTCTCTCTTCATACATTCGCACTCGAGGTGAGTCATGAATAATGTCGCAGGGCAAGATAGCCTCTGCGCCGTACACCATGAAAAAAGGTGTTTATCAGGTTGTGCGATTGGGCATAGTCTGCAATCCCCAGAGTACGGAATTGAGTTCCTCGACCCAGTGTTTATCTGACTCCCGTAGCGATTGCACTAGTCTGGGTTTGATGCCGCTCATTATCAGGCCATTAGCCCGTTCGACCTAACCATTTGTTTGAGGGCGGTATACGGAGGCGTAATTGAGCTTAATGCCCAAGTTAGCGCACCAATTTTTCACCTCATCGGCTGTGAAGTTGGAGCCATTATTAATGATGATGCTGTGGGTGACACCATAATGGTGCACCACGCCGGATATAAAGTCGATCACTCGCTCGGCTTCAGCCGTTTTTACTGGTTTGGCCTCTATCCACTTAGTGAATTTATCCACCATAACCAGCAAATATTTCTTCTTATGGCTCCCCCCTTTAAGGGGTCCGACCATATCTAGCCCCCAGACCGCAAAGGGCCAAGTGATGGGGATTGTTCTTAAGGAAGTGGGCGGCATGTGACTTTGATTGGTGAAAAGCTGACATCCCACACAACGCTGTACAAGGGCATGTGCATCTGCTCGAGCCGTAGGCCAAAAGAAACATGTACGGAAGGCCTTGCTTACGAGGGCCCGAGCTGCGGTGTGATGGCCACCAAGACCAGCATGTATTTCAGCCAAGAGCTGCCGTCCCTCCTCTTCGGAGATGCACCTTCGAAGAACTCCAGTAGTACGTTTCTTGTAGAGTTCACCTTCGTGAACTTTGTAGGCTTTAGAGCGTCGAACTGTGCGCCGGGCCTCATTCTGGTCATCAGGGAGCTCCTACTTATTAAGGTAAGCCATGAAGGGTTTTGTCCATGGAGCAATGACGGCCATGATTACATGGGCGGAAGGTGTCATTTCTGTCCCCGAGCCCCCGATGATATTGGAATTGTGTTCGGCTGCTGGGGGTATGATCGGCTCCGGACTAGTATTTTCGCTCTCGTCCTGCCATACCACGGATGGCTTGAAGAGCCTTTCCACAAAGTTATTAGGCGGGACAGGATCGCGCTTAGCGCCCATTCGAGCAAGCATGTCCGATGCCTGATTATTGTCTCGAGCAACGTGATGGAACTCGGGCCCCTCAAACCGAGCTGATATTTTGAGTACGACGTTCCGGTATGCCACCATTTTGGGTCTTTTGCATCGAATTCTCCATTTATTTGGGATATTGCAAGGTTTGAATCCCCACGCATCTCTAGGCATTGTATGCCCATAGAGACAGCCATTCGGAGACCATGTAGTAATGCCTCGTATTCGGCTGCATTGTTGGAATCCGTATACATAATTTGTAATACGTAGCGGACTGTGGCCCCCGTAGGGGATGTCAAGATGACACCAGCCCCCAGTCCGGCTAACATTTTAGATCCGTCAAAGTACATGATCCAGTTTGAGTATGTGTTGTACTCTTTAGGGAGCTCGACTTCCGTCCACTCAGCGATAAAGTCGGCCAGCACCTGAGATTTAATATCTCAGCGTGGCTTGTATGTTATTTCAAATGGTAAGAGCTCGATCGCCCATTTGGCTATGCGGCCGGTGGTGTCCCGATTATTTATGATGTCGTTGAGTGGTACTTCGGATGCCACTGTGATCGAACGCTCTTGAAAGTAGTGCCGCAGCTTCCGGGATGCCATAAAGACCGCATAAGCTATCTTCTGATGGTGAGGGTATCGAGATTTGCATGGTGTGAGGACCGCCGATACATAATACACTGGTTTCTGGATGGTAAACTTGCGTCCCTCTTCCGCTTGTTCAACAACGAGTACAACGCTCACTACCTGGTGAGTCACAGATATGTAGAGCAACATAGGCTCGCCAATACTTGGTGCGGCTAGGATTGGGTTGCGTGTTGTCGGTGTAAAAACCGGCAGATCTCGGGTAGGGGGGCCCAAGTTGTGCGTCTAGGGATCGATGGTAACAGGGGACCAAGGGACACAATGTTTACCCAGATTTGGGCCCTCTTAAAGGAGGTAAAACCCTACTCCTGCTTGATTATGTTCGAAGAGTATAGCAATTGCAAGAGTTGATCTACCTCAAGATCGTGGCGGTTGAATCCTAGATGTCTAGCCTATGAATATTCTGATGATGGTAATGAGGATAGCCTCTATGGACTAACCCCTCCAGTTTATATACACACCGGAGGGGCCTAGGGTTTGTACAAGGTCGGTTCATCAGGGAAGGAAACGATACACCCGGACTCTAATCTCGCCATTCACGTATGGAGAAGTCCCACCCGGACACGTTGGACGGTCTTTAGCTTGATCTTGTACGGCCCATCCAACCCGGCCCATACTCCTGGGCCGGACACCTGAGCTGCCCTGGGGGTCTCAACGGACTATGATCGGATCGGTCTCAAGCCTGACCAGAGGGAAATTAATCACCCGTCGATCACCCACCTTGTAGCGGTCGTTGAGGAACCGGCCAAAGACACTTCCCTCCCTATATTGAAGACCAAGTATGTTTGGGTCTTTGAATCCCCTGAGCCAGATACTCTTCCTTCTGATGGGACTTCACGTCCTTCGGACTCTGGCTCAGGTATAGGATCGCGGAAACCCTTGGGCCACCCGGACCCAAACCGGTCGCCTCGGAGATCTTTCAAGCTCCAAATGCAGATGTGGGACTGGATCTAAATTTTAAACCACCCACCCACCACAATCAATATTCTCCAAGCAACTCAGGTTCTCCAGATATATACGGCTTGATGTATGTACGGCAACAACCTCAGGAAACGGTCCACCACTTTTGGGCCAGATTCTTGCGTGTTAAAAAGAGGATCAAAGACTGCCTAGAGGACGACGTAGTTTCGGTCTTTCATCGTCATTGCACCGACGAGGTAATATTGAATGCCCTCGACCGTCGCCACATACAGAGCTTTACGGAACTATCACAGGTAGTGCAAAAGTACTGTGAGCACATGGAGGGCCCAGAAAACTCACTGGAGCCCGCTGCCTTTAAGCAGTGTGCGGCCCGGACTAAACGGATACATCCTGGCGGGTCACCCGACCACCAGTTGATGGGCAAGAAAAATAAACCCTTCACGGGGCATAGGTCTGTTCTTGAGGAACTCCTTGACAAGCCCTGTCCGATACATGCCACTCCGCGCACAGACCCAACCCATAGCCTTCGAGCATGTTGGGTACTCCGACAAGTAGCAAAAAGTGGAGAGGCCATCCTCACCACCACTCCAGAGAAATCCTCTACGGAGAGGGACGACTTTAACATCCTCATGGTCTTCGAGACCTTTTATTCCAATAATCGGCGCAAAAGGGCACTCTGCGACCTCGCCGAAGTCCACCAAGTTACCGCACTGAGCACATGGAACGACACGGCAATAGCCTTTACAGCCGAAGACGAACCAAAGGCTCGGTCAGTCCGAGCACCCTCTATCCTAGTAGTAAACCCCATTGTGGACGGTTTCGGCTTACTAAAGTGCTGATGGGCGGCGGTAGTGGGCTTAACCTCATTTATGAAGACACGCTCGATAAAATGCAGATGGATAGATCACGCATCGAGCAAAGCAATACCACCTTTCGAGGCATTATCCCCAGACGAGAAGCATGATGCTCTGGGAGAAATTAAACTGGATGTGGTATTCGGCACACCCGAAAACTACAGATCTAAAGTGTTGCTCTTTCATGTGGTCCCCTTCAACACTGGGTATCATGCCATCCTCGGACGGGACGCTTTCTCACGCTTCCAATATATGCCCCATTACGGGTATATGAAGCTCCAGACCCAACGGAATCATAACAATTTCGGGCGACCCGGACAAAGCCCTCCATGCCGAAAACAAAACCGCATCCCTGGCCCTGGAGGCGTTATCTAAAGCCCTAGCGGCCAAAGAATTAACAAATTTACGGTCTGCGATGGATAAGGACGATGTGATCCTCGATAAGAGATCTAAATCCACCTCTTTTAAGCCAGCCGAGGAAATAGTTAAATTTCAAGTGCACCCGACGGACCCTAACAACACAGCATCTATCGGAGCAAAGCTGGATCCGGCAGTTGATTGCTCTTTGACTATGGCGCCAGAAAATCTCATGTCTGCTAGGACTACGTCGGTATTTCCACAAAGAGGGATGATGCAGCACAACGACGGTAGGTATTTCCCTCAGTGATGAAACCAAGGTTATCGAACCAGTAGGAGAACCAAGCAACACAACGTAAAACAGCACCTGCACACAAATAACAACACCTCGCAAACCGACGTGTTAAAGGGGTTGTCAACCCTTTCGGGTAACGATGCCAGAAATTTGTAATAGATTGAAATAATATATCGCGAATAAAATAAAGTGCAGCAAAGTATTTTTATATTTTTGGTTTAATAGATCTAAATAAAAATGCAAAGGAAAAGTAGATCGCAAGCAAATATATGAGAAAGAAGACCCGGGGGCCGTAGGTTTCACTAGTGGTTTCTCTCGAGAAAAATAGCAAACAGTGGGTAAACAAATTACTGTTGGGCAATTGATAGAACTTCGAATAATTATGACAATATCCAGGCAATGATCATTACATACGCATCACGTCCAAGATTAGTAGACCGACTCCTGCCTGCATCTACTACTATTACACCACACATCAAACGCTATCCAGCATGCATCCAGTGTATTAAGTTCATGGAAAAACGGAGTAATGCAATAAGAATGATGACATGATGTAGACAAGATCCGTTTATCTATTGCGTAGATATAGATCCCATCTTTTTATCCTTAGTAGCAACGATACATATGTGTCGTTTCCCTTTCTGTCACTAGGATCAAGCACCGTAAGATCGAACCCACTACCGGGCACCTCTTCCCATTGCAAGATAAATAGATCAAGTTGGCCAAACAAATCCCAAATATCGGAGAAGAAATACGAGGCTATAAGAGATCATGCATATAAGAGATCAAAGAAACTCAAATAACTTTCATGGATATAAAAAGATATAACTGATCATAAACTCAAAATTCATGAGATCCCAACAAACACACCGCAAATAGAGTTACATCATATGGATCTCCAAGAGACCATTGTATTGAGAATTCAGCGAGAGAGAGAGAGAGAGAAAGCCATCTAGCTACTAACTACGGACCTGAAGGTCTACAAAGAAGTACTCACGCATCATCGGAGAGGCACTAATGGAGGTGGTGAACCCCATCCGAGATGGTGTCTAGATTGGATCTGGTGGTTCTGGACTCTGCGGCGGCTGGATGAATATTTCGTCGACTCCCCTAGGGTTCTGGGATTTTTGGGGTATTTATGGAGCAAAGAGGCGGTCCGGGGGCACCCGAGGTGAGCACAACCCACCAGGGCGCGCTTGGGCCTCCTGGTGTGCCCTGGTGGGTTGTCCCCTCCTCGGGACTCCTCCCAGGTGCTACCAGGGCCCAACATCTTTCTTCTGGTCCATAAAAAATCATCATGGAGTTTCGTGGCATTTGGACTCCGTCTGATATTGATTTCCTGCGATGTAAAAAACATGGAAAAAAACAGCAACCGACACTTGGCCCTGTGTCAATAGGTTAGTACCAAAAAATGATATAAAATGACTATAAAATGATTATAAAACATCCAAGATTGATAATAGAACAGCATGGAATAATAAAAAATTTATAGATACGTTGGAGACGTATCAGCATCCCCAAGCTTAACTCCTGCTCGTCCTCGAGTAGGTAAGTGATAAAGCAGAATTTTTGATGTGGAGTGCTGTTTATCAAGTCATATCATATTCTTTTCTTTATAGCATGGACATTTGGACTTTTATGCGATTCAAAGCAATAGTCTAGTTTTGACATAATAATTTAGATACTCAAGCATATCAACAAGCAACCATGTCTTTCAAAATATCAACGCTAAAATAAGTTATGCCTAGCCCATCATGCTCAAACATTGATCCATTCATGAAACACACTCAAATATTAGCTAAACCCAATACTTAAGCATGATCATATTGCCTCTTAGTTGGTGCTTTTATAAGAGAAGATGGAGACTCAAATTCAAAATAAAAATTGCATAAAGTAAAAGAAAGGCCCTTCGCAGAGGGAAGTAGGGATTTGTAGAGATGCCAGAGCTCAAAGCGAAAAAATAGAGATAAAACATTTTGGGAGGTGTATCCATCCCACCAACGAAAATGACGTAGAGCTACGAACACTTTCCATGCTAGATATGCCATAGGCGGTTCCCAAACAGAAAATAAAGTTTATTCCTTTTTCCACCATACTTTCACTTTCCATGGCTAACCTTATCCACGGGTGCCTTCCATACCAACACTTTCCAAGGAATTTATTATTTGACAACATAAAGTAAATTCATTTTTGCATTTCGAGACTGGGCATCCCTAATACCTTTGCCTTACTCTCGTGTAATAACAAATGAATAAACACTCATCATGAGAATAACACATCCAGCATGGAAAATATTAGCCACCCGTTACCGTTCCGTGAGCGAAAAAAATACACAAAAGAGAAGTTTATTTTGAAAATTAGAGATGGCACATGCAAATTTGGTTAGGACGGAAAAAGAATACCGCATATAGGTAGATATAGTGGACTCATGTGGCAAAACTGGTTTAAAGAATTTTTGGATGCACAAGTAGAGGTCATACTTAGTGCAAAATGAAGGCTAGCAAAAAGATTGAGAAGCGACCAACCAAGAAACGAATAATCTCATAAGCAAGCATTAAGCATAATTAACACCGAGTAATGCACCACAAGTAGGATATAATTTTCATTGCATGATTATTGACTTTCGTGCATGCATAGGGAATCACAAACCTTAACACCAATATTCTTACTAGAGCATAATTACTCATCAACATAACTCACATATCACATCATCATATCTCAAAACTATTACTAAGAATCAAGTTTATTTTGTCCAACTAGCAGAGTGGCCCGCTCGATGCGTGGGCTAGCATTTATAAAGTTTAATAATGAGAACGAATACTATTTGGTTTGGTTTATCTAAAGAATAATTGGAGGCGTATCTGATGACATTTACAATATAAGTATTTGTGAGGGGATCAACTTTAATGTGTTGGAAAAGAAAGAAATTTAGGTTTCTGAATATTTGCATATGCAACAATAAATATTATTTTCATGAGTTGCCGTAAATAATGCCAAATGAAATATCCTATGTAAGTGAACAATGATTACTTCATTTTAAAGATACCATATTAATGACCATATGTCCAGCTTGCACGCAATATTAGATCAGCACTTGGAACTAAAAAGTTTGTATGCGTAATATTTACAGAATCTTAGATAATTATTCTAGAAGTTGGCATTAAGATTGACAGTCGTTGGTCGATTGAGCAATACAAATATATATGTGTTTTGCCGAGATAATAATTAAGATCTACCTGAGCAATTACAGATGATGTTTAGATGATCTTTCCGATATATCGCAAAAACCATTGCTTACCGAATTAAAACAAAGATCAAAGGAACGATGATTTTAGAAGTTAACATTAAGATTGACTGCCATTGGTCAGATGAGCAATACAAATACATATGTGTTGTGCGCAGGTAATAAATAGGATCTACCTGAGCAGTGCCAGATGATCGATGTTTAGATGATCTTTCCAATATATCATGAAAACCGATGCTTAAATAGTTAGAATAAAAAATATCATCAAGAATTGACCGAACTCTACAGCAAAAAAATTATCAATAGGGAAATCCTAATAAAATAATCATCAACAGCGCCACAAATTTCTCTAATTTGTAAATGCTGTTCTTGCTATAAAAATATATTGAAATGAATTTCTCTAAACTTCTAGTACAATTAGTATTTTCTTTAGGATGATCCACTAAATAACAGTATGCCATGTTGATAGAAAACAATGATTGCATGTGCGGTTCAACAACTGATCCTTGCAGACATGATTTGGTAAGCTACAATTACTGGTAGCATGGGTGTTATGCAAGTAAAAGTAGTGTTGACTTTTTTTTAATCAGAAATAGTGTTGACTTATGGTAAGAATAGGTTGTGTCACTGTCTAACAATCACATCTACTTCCTTTGAGTGTACAACCATTTCCTCCAATCAAAACATTGTTCCAATCACATGTTTCCTGTGTTACCATGCTAATATGCTATGTTTTGCTTATCCGCTACAGTTCGGACAAACTTTAAAAAAAATCATATTTTTAGCATCGAACATAGTTTGCCAAATGGCATTGCTGTAATAATAAAGTCAGGTTAGATGATGTCTTGTACTACATGTCCAATATGTACCTTACCCGCTGTGTATCTTCTTTTCCCTCGTTGCTCGCAACTTTCTTTTGCTAGGAATTGGCTGTGTACTGAAATCCAATTTTAGGAACTCTTCAAGAAACAAAAAAAATTATACATGAATTTTTAAACCTTAAAATTCACTAACTTGCACATATATTTCTAAATGCACTGATTAGATAAATTTGGCCTACCCATGGGTTTGCTTCCTTTGGAAGATGTAATATGACATTTGAGCTTTCCGAAGTGGACATTTTAAACTTTACATCTTATCAAGCGGTATGTAAGAGACACTACAGAACAAATAATATACACCTCGATTTGAATGTTCATATTTTGAATAGAGAGTAAGATGAAGATCATCTCCTGTTCAATATCAGTGATTTTCTATTTGTAATTATGCATCACATTCAGATGATAAATTGTCCAGATTGGCACAACTATGTCCACCTTCACTAATGAAAGTATTGTCTACTATATAGAGAAGGTTGATTTAAATGATCCACAGTTTGTTTTACATAAGGGATAAAATAGTTGAAGATAAAATCAAATGTACACCAAGGCCGATTGAACACGTACATGTCCATTAGTATGGCTCTATGGGTGTTGGTACTAATTGCCTGCAATAAACAATGAATGAAGTTTCCATGACTGGACATGGAAACTCAAGATTTTGGATAAGTGCTATAATGGAATATGGAGGAACAATAGAGTTCAAAAAACATATACTATAGAAAATAAAAGATTTAATGTTGGAAGAACTTAACAGCTAGAGCCAATGTTGATTTCGCTGGACTAAATATAGGATCCCAGTTTATCTCAAAAGATATAGCTAATATTTCTCTGAAAGAAACTCCATTTATATCTGCAACCAAGAAAATTCGACTAAGATAACCTAAAAAGAAGTGCAGAAACACTCCTTTGAGCGAGAGAAAGCATTTATTTCATCAGCTTTTTTAGATTGTGAAGTGAATAAAATATATGCATATATTCCTTCTGTGTTCTTCCCACATTTAGCATTGAAAGGCAAAAACCCACTACATACTAAAGCAGTGACAATTAATATGGATCAGAGGAGTAACTTATTTCCATAGTTAGACTCATAAATTCGTAACATGTATAAAATGTATGCATGCAGTTGAGGCCGGAATCAATGATACATGAATATAACTTATTCACCCATAGGCAACGCAATATTTCTACAACAAAGTGTTCCATTCTGGAAAAAAATCAACTGAAAAGTTTAATAAACAATCCTTTGTGCCGATTTGTTAAATTTTCCTGCCTCCCATGCTTGCAAGTCTGTGCACTATTCCCACTAAAATGGATCGTATAACTGAAAATATAATATTATAGCATTTGTTCAGTATAAGTACATGCTAATGTAGGAATTTTATGGAGATGATAAAATTGAGGTCCGGGATGAGAATAAATAAGATATATTGGGAATCACATAAAACATAAGTGGCCATTGCTTGGAGTACAAATTCAAAGATCAGCTAGGTACTTAGTATTTCTGAAGGATATGGATCATTTGGTCGACAACACTATTATACTGAACATACTTGTTTTTGTGTACTAATTCTGTCTTGTAGTTAAAAAAACACGGAATTGGAAGTGGAATTGTTTCAGCCAGTTTACCGAATGCACAATGCAAGTAGACTAAAATCAAGATATACCTTGAAACATTGGAGGAATAACAATGCAAAGGCAGCCGATTGGCCCATCAATGCAAAGGCATTGATTTGATAATAATAAAATATAACCATTAGTATAGTGCCCATTGAGTTGTAGAAAGTAATATGAAAATAAGAAAAGCTATAGCATGGAGCGTAGCCGAGCTATGGCATTTTATCATGCAAGGAAGAAGACATGGTATGTCTCTAGCAACTTCAAATTTTTGGCATTCCTGGTAAACTATAACCAAACACATCATATGTCAGTCAAATTAGCATCAATACTCTTCATACCATATTAAGAGGCATTGAAAGCCAAGGTTTTTTTTTTTGAAGCAGTGTTCGGATCCCACCACAAAATTTTGATATGCTAAATACTCGTACTTACGTCGATTTTATCTGTAGAAGAAGGCAAATAAACCTCTATGATTGAATACGTTTTTATTATCTGTTGGGTGCCTTCTGACAACATGGTCTAAGTGGTAGAAAACCATTTATCGAACAAATATTCGTCAGGCTACTAAAACATCTTATATATGTAATGCTTAATTTGGGAGAAACCTGTGCATTATTGCACTATTCATAGAGAAAATCAAAATTTTGATCATGAGTCAGAAGGCTATAGTTTGTCTGATCCATATGGAAATTTTAGAAACAAAATAACAGTACGAGATCACCTAGATGATGAGGGTGGTACTGTTGCTGGACTCATATATATATTATCGGACACAGCAAGGACATTGTCATTGTTCTTACGGGCAGCTGCAACTCGTCAAAAGGCATGTATGGGCTAGTTCAAATCACGAGCCACACCTTGATTGTTCTAGCTGCTGCAGCTCCTTGTGCCGCCATAAATAATTGAGATTCATCATGAATCTTTGATTTCTTTGTCATCACAGGTAACCAGTTACCTCCTGGCCAGCATGTATGTGTGGCGCGTTGATGCCTGCTTGTGATACGTACACCCGCCAGTTCTAAATTGAACCTCGAATCACAATACTTGAACAAATACTTTCCCTTGTAGTGCAACTTCGTATCTAGAGGTCTGGACGGGGCTGCTGCTCAACTTGCTGACGTCCGCATCTAGATGCTCCAAATCGTGTCTGTTGCAATCTCCTCAGCGCGGAGAGGAAGGAACAGGGTGCAGCTAGCTGTCCCTGTGGATGGAACCGATGAGGAATTTCTTGGCACCGGCGAAGATGATTTGCCTCCTTCTTTTTCTAAAATTTAGTATATACTGTAGCCACGGTGAATATCAATCTCTTTTTTAGTTGGTCCCAAAAGTGCATAAGGGGGAAAAGGATTAATCACCAGCATAATAGACAATATAGAGACAAATAAATAAGCACCCAATCTAAGAAAGAAGAACACACACCAGTTTCTAATTAGCCGGCTGTGTACGTGATTTCATCTTGCATCCATACCAGCGTAGAGGAGGAGATCTAATGACAATGTTCTTCGACTAAAATCATACTGATTCAGTGCAGGTGAACCTATAGTGCACGTACTTTGCAATTGAATTATCAAAATTCTGCAGCTGTACTTACGTCCCTGAGTCCCTCCATGTGCGCCCATATACCAAGATCAAAGGATCCTATAGCATCTGTGCCCATATACGAAGATCCGAGGAAAACATGTAGCATCAGCGCCTGAGTCCCTCCATGTGCGCCCATATACCAATATCAAAGGAAATCCTATAGCATCGGCCACCATATACGAAGATCCGAGGAAAACATGTAGCATCAGCGCCTGTATACCACGATGAGAGGAAAACCTGTAGCTTGGAACTTCCGGATCAACGGCCGAAGGGCCGTCAAAGGGCATGGCTGGTGACATGGCCAACTGCGTGAACCTTGGTCTTTCTTTGCACCTTGCTTAGGGTTTACATCTTGTTTTTTTTACATAGAGTGCTCCTTTGTTCTTTTTTTATAAGGATATATCTCCTTGGTTCGTTAGGATACGACGGGAGAAGGGGTACAGAGACGTGCCGAGGCCCATCGCTAGTCTAATTTTTTCCTCAGTTTTTTTTCAAAGCTATATCTTGTCCGTTAATTACGTATTTAAAGATGGAGGGCCACCAAATTAATGGCTAGATGTTTCTATTTTTATGGGATTTTCTGGACTAATTCTCTTTTTTTTCTGGTAAACCCATAAAGCACTTTTTATATATAAATAGATGATCTCCATGACAATTTTTTACTTTATCCTTCTTGGATATCTATCAGTTTGGGACTAATTTTCATGTGTTGCTTTTCATAAGCTCAAACAAGTATAAGTGAAGATCATGAGCATAAAATTTTTCTTTCTCTCAAAATAATTTAAGTGAAGCAAGAGAGAATTTCTTCAAAATTTAACTAACTCTCAAACAAATCTAAGTGACGCAAGAAAGCATTTCTTCAAAAATACTAAGCACACCGTGCTCAAAAAATATAAGTGAAGCACTAGAGCAAGTCCTAGCTCATAAAAGATTTAAGTGAAGCATAAAGAGCAATTCTAACAAGTCATGATATAATTTTGGATCTCTCAAATAGGTGTGACCAGCAAGAATTGATGACTTAAAACACAAAATAAAACAAGCAAATACACATATCATACAAGACGCTCCAAGAAAAACACATATCATGTGACGGATAAAAATATAGCTTCGAGTAAAATACCGATAGTTGTTGGAAGAAAGAGGGGATGCCACTCGGGGGCATTCCCAAGCTTAGTTGGTTGCTCATTCTTAGATAATAGCTTGGGATGCCGGGGCATCCCCAAGCTTAGGCTCTCCTATCCTTCTTTCATCCATCGTAAGATAACCCAAAACTTGAAAACTTCAATCACACAAAAATCAACAAAACCTTCGTGAGATCCGTTAGTATAAGAAAGCAAACCACTACTATAAGTGTTGTATCAAAACAATTCATATTTTTTTTGTATTATATCTACTGTATTCCAACTTTTCTATGGCAAAAACTCATCAAAGAAAACCATAGAGCCATCAAAATAAGCACACAACACAAAGAAAATAGAATCTGTCAAAACAGAACAGTCTGCAGAAATCTGACTTTTGTGAATACTTCTGGAACTCCAAACATTCTACCAAATTAGGAAGACCAGGGTAATTTGTATATTAATCTTCTGCAAAAAGAATCAGGGCAAAAGCTCTTTTCTGTGATTTATGAAAATTATTTTCGTGAGCGCAAAGTTTCTGTCTTTTTCAGCAAGATCAAACAACTATCACCCAAGAAGATCCTAAAGGCTTTACTTGGCAAAAACACTAATTAAAACACACAAAAACACAATCATACCAGTAGCATAAATGTGCAAACACACAAAAACAGAAAGAAAAAAGCAAAAATAAATTGTATTCATTGGGTTGCCTCCCAACAAGCGCTATAGTTTTACGCCTTAGCTAGACATAAAGCAAGGATCTAAATTTTGTCATCTTTGGTTCGAGATCCATAAGATGCCCTCATGATTGATTCATAAGGTGGCTTGGTTTTTGTTCTAGGAAAGTGTTCCATACCTTTCCTCAAAGGAAATTGGAACTTGGTATTGCCTTCTTTCATATCAATCACGGCACCGATAGTGCGTAAAAACGGTCTACCAAGATTAATTGGACAAGACGGATTGCAATCAATATCAAGAACAGTAAAATCTATGGGCACACAGTTCCTATCTGCAAGAATAAGAACATCATTAATTCTTCCCATAGGCTTTTTAATAGTAGAATCCGCCAAGTGCAAATTCAAGGAACATTCTTCAAGATTGGTAAGACCAAGCACATCACATAAAGATTTCGGAATTGTAGAAACACTAGCACCCAAGGCACACAAAGCAAAACACTCATAATTTTTAATCTTGACTTTGATAGTAGGTTCCCATTCATCATGCAATTTTCTAGGAATTGAAACTTCTAATTCCAATTTTTCTTCCAAAGCTTTCATCATAGCATCAACAAAAGCTTTCTTTTGTTCATAAGCATGGGGTGAATTTAGCATGGATTTCAACAAAGAAATACAATCAATCAAAGAGCAACTATCATAATTAAAGTCTTTGTAATCCAAAATAGTGGGTGCATCATTAACTAAAGTTTTGACCTCTCCAAACCCACTTTTATCAATTTTCTCAACAAGATTTTCACCCTCCGAAATATTGGGATGCGTTCTAACTAAAGTTGACTCTTCTCCAGTCCCTTTTTCATCAATCTTATCTTTACTAAATAGAGAATCAATAGAGGAAACACCAATCATTTCAAGATCTTCATCATTTTTGCAAGAATAATCACTAGAAAAAGCTTTCTCTAAAAATTCTCTTTTAGCTCTAAGCATAGCAGTTCTTTTCTTACTTTCATCCATAGAAACATAAAGAGCTTTAATTGATTCATCAACTTTAGGCACAAAAAATTTCAACTTGAGATTTTCCACATCATGAGCAATTCTATCAACACTTCTAGACAAATCATCAATCTTATTCAACTTTTCTTCTATATATGAAAGTGTTGAAAACTTTTTGTGTGTTGATAAATTCTTTAATATTATTCTCAAGATCAGAGGTATTCCTATTATTATTGTAAGGTTGATTTCCATAGGAATTACCATAATTATTAGAGGAATTACTAGGAAAAGGCCTAGGATTAAAATTTCCTCTATAAGCATTGTTGTTGAAATTATTGCGAGAAATAAAATTCACATCAATGGCATCACTATTTTGCTCAATCAAAGTAGACAAAGGCATATCATTAAAATCAATAGGAGCACTTTTACTAGC
Source organism: Aegilops tauschii subsp. strangulata (assembly GCF_002575655.3). NCBI lineage: Eukaryota > Viridiplantae > Streptophyta > Magnoliopsida > Poales > Poaceae > Aegilops > Aegilops tauschii. The sequence goes on from NC_053035.3 coordinate 45,947,293, forward strand.
AACCAATTGCATAAGAGCATCAACTTTATCACTCAAAGAAGAAATTTCTTCAACCGAGTTAACCTTTTTACTAGTAGGAGCTCTTTCGGTATGCCATTGTGAATAATTTTCCATGATATTATCAAGCAATTTGGTGGCTTCACCCAAAGTTATTTCCATAAAAGTACCACCCGCAGAGAATCTAAAAGATTACGAGAAACAAAATTCAACCCCGCATAAAAATTTTGTATGATCATCCAAAGATTTAACCCATGAGTTGGGCAATTCCTTAGCATCATTTTCATCCTTTCCCTAGATTGTGAAACATGCTCATGTTCAAGTTGCTTGAAATTCATGATCTGGGTTCTGAGGGAAATAATATTTGTGGGTGGAAAATACTTAGTGATAAAAGCGTCTTTGCACTTATTCCAAGAATCGATACTATTACGAGGCAAAGAAGAGAACCAAATTTTTGCAGAATCACACAAAGAAAACGGAAATAATTTCATCTTGACCACATCATTGTCCACATATTTTTTCTTTTGCATATCTCATAATTCCACGAAGGTATTAAGATGGGATGCGGCATCCTCATTAGGAGTACCGGAAAATTGGTCTTTCATAACAAGATTCAGCAGAGCAGTATTAATATCACAAGTCTCCGCACTAGTGGCGGGAGGAGCAAGCGGAGTGCCAATAAAATCATTGTTGTTGGCATTTGAGAAATCACATAATTTGGTGTTCTCTTGAGTCATGATGACCACACAACAAGATTACACTCAAAAACAGATCTGGCAAGAAGATGGTGAACGGAAAAGAGGGGCGAATAAAACGGCAATTTTTTGTGAAGTGGGGCAGAGGAAAACGAGAGGCAAATGGAAAATGATGTAAATTGCAAGGAGATGAGATTTGTGATTAGGAACCTGGTTATGTTCAAGATCCTCCCCGGCAACGGCGCCAGAAATTCCTTTTGATTGCTCTCTGACTATGGCGCCAGAAAAGCTCCTGTCTGCTAGGACTACGTCGGTATTTCCACAAAGAGGGATGATGCAGCACAACGACGGTAGGTATTTCCCTCAGTGATGAAACCGAGGTTATCGAACCAGTAGGAGAACCAAGCAACACAACATAAACAGCACCTGCACACAAATAACAACACCTCGCAACCCGACGTGTTAAAGGGGTTGTCAATCCCTTTCGGGTAATTATGCCAGAAATTTGTAACAGATTGAAATAATAGATCACAAATAAAATAAAGTGCACCAAAGTATTTTTGTATTTTTGGTTTAATAGATCTGAATAAAAATGCAAAGGAAAAGTAGATCGCAAGCAAATATATGAGAAAGAAGACCCGGGGGCCGTAGGTTTCACTAGTGGCTTCTCTCGAGAAAAATAGCAAACGGTGGGTAAACAAATTACTGTTGGGAAATTGATAGAACTTCAAATAATTATTACGATATCCAGGCGATGATCATTACATAGGCATCACGTCCAAGATTAGTAGACCGACTCCTGCCTGCATCTGCTACTATTACTCCACACATCGACCGCTATCGCTCATGCATCTAGTGTATTAAGTTCATGGAAAAACGGAGTAATGCAATAAGAACGATGACATGATGTTGACAAGATCTGTTTATCTATTGCGTAGATATAGATCCCATCTTTTTATCCTTATTAGCAATGATACATACGTGTCGTTTCCCTTTCTATCACTGGGATCAAACACCGTAAGATCGAACCCACTACCGGGCACCTCTTCCCATTGCAAGATAAATAGATTAAGTTGGCCAAACAAATCCCAAATATCGGAGAAGAAATACGAGGCTATAAGAGATCATGCATATAAGAGATCAAAGAAACTCAAATAACTTTCATGGATATAAAAAGATATAACTGATCATAAACTCAAAATTCATGAGATCCCAACAAACACACCGCAAATAGAGTTACATCATATCGATCTCCAAGAGACCATTGTATTGAGAATTCAGCGAGAGAGAGAGAGAGAGAGAAAGCCATCTAGCTACTAACTACGGACCTGAAGGTCTACAAAGAAGTACTCACGCATCATCGGAGAGGCACCAATGGAGGTGGTGAACCCCATCCGAGATGGTGTCTAGATTGGATCTGGTGGTTCTGGACTCTGCGACGGCTGGATGAATATTTCATCGACTCCCCTAGGGTTCTGGGATTTTTGGGGGTATTTATGGAGCAAAGAGGCGGTCCGGGGGCACCCGAGGTGAGCACAACCCACCAAGGCGCGCCTGGGACTCCTGGCGCGCCCTGGTGGGTTGTCCCCTCCTCGGGACTCCCCCCAGGTGCAATCAGGGCCCACCATCTTTCTTCTGGCCCATAAAAAATCATCATGGAGTTTCGTGGCATTTGGACTCCGTCTGATATTGATTTCCTGCGATGTAAAAAACATGGAAAAAATAGCAACTAGCACTTGGCACTATGTCAATAGGTTAGTACAAAAATGATATAAAATGATTATAAAACATCCAAGATTAATAATAAAACAGCATGGAACAATAAAAAATTATAGATACGTTGGAGACGTATCAGCAATGGACGCCACTCTACGCACATTCTTGCAAGAAAATTGGGATATTTTCGCCTGGTACCCTTCAGACATGCCCGGCATCCCACACAGGCTGGCTGAACACAGTCTCAATATAATCAAGGGCTTCAAACCCGTGAAGCAGACACTGCGGCGATTCTCCGAACCCAAGTGTCAAGCCATGGGAGAAGAGCTAGCCAAGTTGCTAGAGGCCGGGTTTATTAGGGAAATCAAACATCCGGATTGGTTAGCCAACTTGGTCATGGTACCAAAGAAGGACAAATCCTGGTGCCTGTGCGTCGATTTCAAAGACCTCAACAAGGCTTGCCGTAAAGACCCTTTCCCACTACCCCGCATCGACCAAATCATTGACGCAACTGCAGGACACGATTCTTTGTGTTTCCTCGACGCCTATTCTGGATAACATCAAATTAAGATGAAGGAATCGGATCAGGCTGCAACAGCGTTTATCACCCCTTACGGTCCTTTCTGCTTCAATACTATGCCCTTCGGACTCAAACATGCCGGGGCTACCTACCAGCGTATGATCCAAACATGCCTGGAAAAACAAATCGGCAAAATAGTCGAAGCATATGTAGACGACGAGGTCATCAAGACGAAGCACGTCGAAACACTGGTGGACGATCTTCAGCTCACCTTTGATAACCTCCGGGCATACGACATACGGATTAATCCGGAAAAATGTGTCTTTGGAGTCCCAGCCGGAAAATTGCTAGGGTTTATTGTTTCCCATAGAGGAATTGAAGCAAACCCAGCCAAGATCCGAGCTATGTCACAATTGGCTATACCAACAGACCTAAAGCATGTCCAAAAACTAGCAGGGTGCGTTGCGGCATTAAGCAGTTTTATCTCCAAATTGGGAGAAAAAGTACTACCACTCTACAAGCTATTACGACGCACTGATAACTTTGAATGGACGAACACTGCAATAGCCGGATTGGAAGAAATCAAAGCCCTACTTGCAAGCAACCCAAACCTAGCTGCCCCAGGTGTTGGCGAGCCTATGTTATTATACATTTCGGCAACTAACCAAGTAGTTAGTGTCATGCTCGTCGTTGAACGAGGGGAGGAGGGACATAAATTCCCCACCCAAAAAACAGTCTATTATGTATCGGAGGTCCTTACGCCTTGCAAATCCTGATACCCCCACTACCAGAAGATAGCATGTACAGTCTTCATGGCATCCCGTAAACTACGACACTACTTTCAAGAGTGTTCGATCACAGTGGCATCAGAAGTACCACTTAACAACATTATCAATAACAGGGACGCCACTGGCCGCATAGCTAAATGGGCCATCGAGCTTTTACCATTCGAAATAATATACAAGCCACACCGAGCTATTAAATCCCAGGTGTTGGCCGACTTTGTCGCTGAATGGATGGAAGCGGAACTCCCTAAAGAGTATAGTTCATACTCAAATTGGATTATGTACTTCGACGGCTCCAAAATGCTGGCCGAACTGGGGGCTGGCGTCATCCTAACATCTCCTACCGGGGATACAGTCCGCTATGTATTACAAATTATGTATACGGACTCCAATAATGCAGCTGAATATGAGGCGCTTTTGCATGGTCTTCGCATGGCTGTCTCCATGGGTATACGACGCCTAGAGGTGCGTGGTGATTCCAACCTCGCAATATCCCAGGTCAATGGAGAGTTCGATGCAAAGGACCCAAAAATGGCGGCATATCGAAATGCCATATTAAAAATATCAGCTCAGTTCGAGGGACTTGAGTTTCATCATGTCGCTCGAGACTGTAATCAGGCAGCCGACATCCTCGCTCGCATGGGCGCTAAGTGCGACCCTGTGCCACCTAACACTTTCGTGGAAAGGCTCTTTAAGCCATCCGGTCATACCCCCAGCTGCCGAACACAATGCAGACACCCCCAGCTGCCGAACACAATGCAGACACCGTCGGGGGTCCGGATATCGAGATAACACCCTCTGCTCACAAGATCATGGCCGTTATCGCTCCCTGGACTGAACCATTCCTGGTCTACCTTAATAGGCAGGAGCTTCCCGATGATCGAAATGAAGCTCGGTGCATAGTTCGGCGCTCTAAAGCCTTCAAAGTGCATGAGGTTGAACTGTACAAAAAGAGCACCACCGGAGTCCTCCAAAGGTGTATCTCCGAAGAGGAGGGAAGGTAACTCTTGGCAGAAATACATGCTGGCCTGGGCGGTCATCATGCCGCAGCTCGAGCCCTCATAAGCAAGGCGTTCAGGATAGGTTTTTTCTGGCTCGCGGCTCGAGCAGACGCTCAAGCCCTTGTCCAACGTTGTGTGGGCTGACAGCTTTTCGCCAATCAAAGTCACATGCCTCCCACCGCATAAAAAACAATCCCCATTACTTGGCCCTTCGCGGCTGGGGGTTGGATATGGTTGGTCCCCTTAAAGGGGGAAGCCACAAAAAGAAATATTTGTTGGTAATGGTAGATAAATTCGCTAAATGGATAGAGGCCAAACTAGTAAAAATAGTTGACACTACTGGAATTAGCTTATTTGCCGTCTGCCAGTTCTTTGACGTCCGCTTACAGAAAACGGACGGCAAAGAATAGGCTGATGGCAAAGAATGTCTTTGCCATCAGCCTGTTCTTTGCCGTCCGCTGGCTGACGGCAAAGAGAGAGCTGGCCCCCACTAAAGAGCTAATTGGGAAAAACTTAACGGCCCCCCTCTTTGCCGTCTGCTAGTAGACAGCAAAGAGAAAACAAAGCGGACGGCAAAGGGTGGGCGGACGGCAAAGAAGTAACCTAACTAACGGCCGAGCCCCACCCCGCCCCTTCCTCTCTCTGTTGCTCTCCCTCTCTCCTCCCCGACGACCAGAGCAGCCCCCGCCGCCCGCGGCCGCCGCCCCCGCCACCCGCCGCCGCTTGCCCCATCGACCCACCACCCCGCCGCCCACCACGCGCCGTCGCCTCGTTGCCCCACCACCCCGCCGCCCCGGTGCCCCGGCGCCCCACCACGTCGCCGCCCGACCACCCCACCGCCCCGGCGCCCCACCGCCCCCACCACCCGCCCACCACCCGGCGCCACCGCGGCCCCATCGCCCCCGCCTCCCTGCCGGCTCGGCGCCGCCGCTCACCGCCCTGGCGCCACCGTCGCCCCCGTCGCCGCCGCTCCGGTGAGTTATTTTTTTCTGTTTTTTCCTTTTTTGCTGTTTAATTGTTAGTGTTAGATTTAGTGCTAGAAATGTCTTACTGTTAGATTCAGTGTTAGATTCAGTTTAGTTTTAGTGCTAGAATATGTAGAAGGGGAAGAAGGGAGGAAGAGGAGGAGGGAGAAGAAGAAAGAAAAGAAGAGGAAGAGGAAACCCTAAACCCTAGTTTTAGTTATAATTTTACTTTAGTTTTAGTTTCAGTTTAGTTTTAGTTTTATTTTTAGTTTAGTTTATTTTAGATTAGTTTTAGTTTTAGTTTTAGTGAAGAAGAAGAAGAAGAAGAAGAGTAGAAGGAGTAGGAGGAGAGAGGAAGAGGAGGACGGAGAAGAAGAAAGAAGAAGAAGAAGAAGAAGAAGAAGAAGAAGAAGAAGAAGAAGAAGAAGAAGAAGAAGAAGAAGAAGAAGAAGAAGAAGAAGAAGAAGAAGAAGAAGAAGAAGAAGAACAAGAACAAGAAGAAGAACAAGAAGAAGAAGAAGAAGAAGAAGAAGAAGAATAAGGAGAAGAAGAAGGAGAAGAAGAAGGAGAAGAAGAAGAAGAAGAAGAAGAAGAAGAAGAAGAAGAAGAAGAAGAAGAAGAAGAAGAAGAAGAAGAGGGGAGAAGGGAGGAAGAGGAGGAGGAAGAAGAAGAAAGAAAAGAAGAGGAAGAGGAAACCCTAAACCCTAGTTTTAGTTATAATTTTACTTTAGTTTTAGTTTTATTTTCAGTTTAGTTTATTTTAGATTAGTTTTAGTTTTAGTTCAAAAGAAGAAGAAGAAGAGTAGAAGGAGTAGGAGGAGAGAGGAAGAGGAGGAGGGAGAAGAAGAAGAAGAAGAAGAAGAAGAAGAAGAAGAAGAAAGAAGAGGAGGAAGAAGAAGAAAGAAGAGGAGGAGGAGGAGGAGGAGGGAGGAAGAGGAGGAGGAGAAGAAGAGAAGAAGAAAAGGTTGTCACTTGCCCCGACCCCGACACCCCGACCCCGACATGCCACCCCGACACCCCGGCCCAACACCTCGACCCCGACCCCCGACACCCTGACACCACACCCCGACCCCGACACCCTGACACCCCGACCCCCGACACCCCGACCCCGAAATAGCACCCCGACCCCGACACGGCACCCCGACCCCGACACGGCACCCCGACACCCCGGCACGACACCCCGACCCCGACCCCCGACACCCCGACACCCCGACCCCGAAACAGCACCCCGACAGGGTCATATATTTGTGAATTATGAGTTAGGTCATATATTTTTCGATTTTGTTATGAGAAACATCATATATAATTGTGTTGATCGGGTAGATTTAAACATCATATATATTTTTTGATTTTGTTATGAAAAACATCATATATTATTATTCATGTCGGTATTTTTTATGTTGTATTAATTTCGTTTACTCTTTGTCATGGCAGGTGTGAAAGATGGTGGGCGCTGGTCCGGAGCGCTCCGAGGCCCCTTCTTCGTCGGCTCGTGGTGGGAGGTCTTCCATTCCACCCGCACAAATCCGCCGAGCATTGCTGGACAGTATGGCGACACCGCCGGGCCCTTCTTCGTCAACCGCGGTGCCCAGCAGGGGACGGGGAAAGGGAGGGAAGAAGAGAGGAGCTGGAGCACGTGGTCGCGGGAGAGGAGGTATGGTGACTGCTAGGGTGCCTTCCACGCCGCCAACCCCAGCTGTTTCACCCGAGCACGTGACTGCTAGGGTGCCTTCCTCGCCGCCACCCCCAGCTGTTTCACCCGAGCACGTGACTGCTAGGGTGGACTCGTCCGAGGAGGAGGCTACACGGACTCCGGTCCATGAGCCTTGGGTCCATGGGCCTTCGGCCCACGAGAGTTGGGCCCACGAGACCCCGGACGAGCACACGTCTGGATGGGGTACCTGGCCGGATCAGCCTGAGGGCCCGAGTGGCCATGCTAATGATGGCAGGGAGCCGACTGATATTGAGGAGGAGGGGGCACCGTCTACCAGCGTGGTTGTACATGGCTCCCGTCCGTGCCGGCGACCCGCGAGCAGAGGTGGTTGATTTTCCCTGATGGGGAGAGCTAAGTGCATTTAATATTTTTTGTACCTTCTGCATTCACGTTTCTTCAAATATCTAATGCGTTGGCCTTGTCATGCTGCAGGGGTTGGGACCACCATGAGAAGGTCCGCCAGCCCAACTCCGTCCTTGGAGTGCTTTGCCGGCAAAACTTCCTGGGGTTTGTCACGTTGCCTGGTGAGGTTCGGCTTCCAGAGCTTGGATTGAGCTGGAGCACTACTTGGCTACCCCGGTCCCGCCGGGTGAGATTATCGACGGTGTCTTGTGCGACACGAGGGCACACGTGGTGATCAGAAAGTTCTGGGTAATTTCTCCTTTACACAATTAAAAATCTTCAACTAGCTAGTTATTAATTGTACTAATCAATATTGTCTCATTTGATTGCAGACACTCTACAGGTGTGAGGAGGGATACGAGGAGGAGGCGGCAAATGTTATCGAGAACGTCTACAAGCGCCTACTACAGAACTTATGGCACGAGGCTCGGGTGCATGCTGTTCGAGACTACTACGCCTTGTGTGGTATCAAGAAGCCCAAGCCGGCGTGCCGCGAGAAGTTCCTGAGTAAGGAGCAGTACATGAAGGTAATTCTTATGGCCTTGTACTTACTTCCTTCATTTAGTAATTCATAGCCGTAGCGCTCAAGTTTCTATTTGCTAACTTAGGTGTCGGAGGGAGTGGCCACGGGTAGCCAAACCGGCTACCCCTGGCTCTTCAGAAAATTTATCAGGCCTTTGGGCCTTCAAGCACTCCAAGCATTTGGGCCGCCTTCCCGGGCCGGCTACCACTAAAGCCGACTCTCGGAAGACAACCCAGCCTCGCCGACTCCAAGAAGCCGGCCACGACCACAACCACTCCAACTTAACGGCGACCTGACGGGGCGTGGCCACAGTGCGGCCCACGACCCCCGAAGCCCGAGGCGGGCATGGCTACAGGAGGCCGTACGGGAGGGAGATCTCCCGTGCGGCCCGGCACTGTAGCCACGTTAGCCTCGACGTCATCCACGACCCATTCTTGCACGACCCAAGGACTGCGGGCCCCTTCAGCCAGAGAGAGGCGTGAAGGCGGCCCGGCTTTCCCTAGTCGGCCGGGAGCATAGCCGGCCTCCAGAAGCCGGCCATGCCCTTCCTCGAAGCAGGAGCCCCATTAAAGAGACAAGACGAGGTGAGGCTACAGTGATAGCCCCCGAGGCGGCCCACTGTAGCCACGCTCACCTCGACGAAGCCCTCATCATCCGAGGCGCGGCTACAGTAAGTAGCCGCCGACAAAACCCTAGGCGGTGGGACCGGCCTGTCGACCGAGTAGCCGGCAGCCGGTGGGACCCACCAGCCGGCGGGACCCAGCAGCCGGCGGAGAAGCCGGCGAGCGTAGACACTGACGGCTGGGACCAGATCCCACACGGATTACCATTGTACGCCCGGGGGGTAGGCCTATATAAACTCCCCGGAGCACCCATGCAAAGGGTTCGCATCCAAGCATAGCACACGCGCACACATAGATAGAGAGAAGCAAGAGCTAGCCTTGTTCTCCTTCTCCCTTGATCCCAACAGCTCTAGGAGCGATTGTAGCTACCCTTTATCGATCTAGTGATCATGCGGAGACCCCGCAGAGCAGGACTAGGGGTGTTATCTCCTCGGAGAGCCCCGAACCTGGGTAAGATTCGCCAGCGTGCATGTCTTCGCCTCATCCCGTTTCCAGGCACCGGCGACGTTTTATTGGCTCCCACAATGATAAGCCATCCCTTTGCATATGTCGCATCAACCACCCGACATTTGGCGCCCACCGTGGGGCCAGGTGCACCGTCGTCCGGAGACCTGTTCTGGACGGGAACCCTCTTCCTTCCCCGCGAGCGCAGCCAGCCTGCTGCGCCCGATGGCGCTTGCCCCGACGCGCTGCAAGGCGTCGGCGACGCCTGCGCAGCAAGCCGCCTCACCGATCAGCTCGGCGAGACTCGCGTCTCCGACGAGCCTGCGTCCGACGCAGGCACCGACTACCCCGAGAGCCGCCTCGTCAGCCTCCTCGACCAACTTCACGTCTCCAGCGAGCCTGCTGCGGACATGGAGTCTGTCGGCTCCACCGACCCGATGCTCATCGACTCCGACACCGCGTCGCTCGACGCTTACCCCTCCGACGTGGTGGTCTTCGACGACCCACTCCCTCGAGCTGACAGCGGCAGCAGCGCTGTCACCGAAGTGATGGTCATCAGCCACGTCTCCGACTCGGGCGAGAACGCCCGCGACGCTCAGCGAACGGCGATGCACGACCTCTCCGTCCCCATCCCGGCCGACGCCGACGCCGAGACCCTGGAGGCACGCCACCTTGCCCTCATCACGGAGGGCAAGAAGATAGCCTCGATGAGACGTCTCACCGAGGCCCACCAGCGCGAAGCTGACCGCGCCGCCTTCGGGACGCCGCCGCCTAGCGGCCCGAGCCGAGCCGGCTTCGTCCAGAAGCGCGGCGCAGCCGTTGCCAGCATGCTGGGCGCAGATCACCCCGTCTACGCCACCCCGCTCGAGAATCTGCGGGCCGCTCAGGCGGCTGCAGAGGAGCTCAATGAGCTGGGAGTCGACGAGCTCCCCTACATGACAAGACGGATCCAGCAGCTGATCGACGCGGCTGCAGAACGGCACGAAGCCGGCGCCCATGCCGATAGTCAACCTCCGCGCCGGGAGCACGCCGCAACGTCCCGCTCGCCGACTGCGAGCGGTACGCGCCAGAAGAAAGACAAGGAGCCGGCTGCCAGCCGCAGCCGGACCCGCATCACTATCGAGCGCGACGCGGAAGGCCACCCTCGGGCGGTTGAACATCAGGGAAACCTGCCTCCTCCCCCGCCTCGAAGAGAAAGACGCCTCACTCCACCGCCTGTCACCCATCCGACTCTTGGCGACCGACTCGGCCGCCGAGAAGGAGTCGGCGAGAGCGACACCCGCCACAGGATCGACCGCCTGGCCCGATCCTTGGTGTTAGAAGAAGAAGACGATGTCGGCCCGCCATGCTTTGGCCCCCGCATCCACGACGAGCCCTTTCCCAAAGGGTTCTCGCTCCCCAGAGACACGCCCAAGTACAACGGCTCGGTGAAGCCGGAAGATTGGCTCATCGACTACTCCACAGCCGTCAGCATCGCCAACGGCAATCGGCGTGTTGCCGTGAAGTACGTCCCCCTGATGCTGCAGGGCACGGCGCGCACACGGCTCAACAGCCTCAAGCCCTACAGCATCAACAGTTGGCTGGACTTCACCGAAGCTTTCGTCCGCAACTTCACCAGCACCTACAAGCGGCCTCCCAAGCCTCGTCAGCTCTCCCTCTGCGTCCAGGGGCCCAACGAGTCGACCCGCGACTACCTCACGCGATGGGCCGAGCTCCGCAACTCCTGCGAGGGAGTGCACGAGGTCCAGGCCATCGAATACTTCACTGCCGGGTGCCGAGAGGGCACCCTCCTCAAGCACCGACTCCTCTGCGACGAGCCCGCCACCCTCGACGAGCTACTCGTCATCGCCGACAAATACGCCACTGCCGACTCCTCCATGAAGACCGAGCTCCGAGTGGACGCCTCGGGGAAAGTGGTCGCCCCGGCTCCCAAGCAGCCGGCTGGCGACCCCAACCGGCGCCCCTACCAGACCGACCACAAGCGCAAGGGCCCCATGCCGACTTCCTCCAGTCGGCAGGTGGCCACCATTGAAGATGAGCATCCCGAAGAGCGGCCTGCTCCCAAGAAGAAGGGAGGCCGGCCGCCCTGGCAGCCGTCCTTCTCCTACGAACAAGCACTCGATGCTCCCTGCAAGTTCCACAGCGGCGCGAAGCCGTCCAACCATACAACACGGAAATGCCATTGGCTCACCCGCATCACCAAGGGCGAAGGGATGGTGCCGCCTCCGCCTCCCGGCCCGCCGCCTCCAGCTCCCCCGCAGCCGGCGGCCCGGCCGGCAGTCGGCGCCATCCAAGACGAGTTCCCTGAAGCGCACGACGCCTACGTTGTCTTCACAAGTCAAGTCGACGACAAGCGCAGCCGACGCCGGCAGCACCAAGAAGTAAACGCAGTCGCCTCTAGCACCGCCGAGTTCATGCACTGGTCGGAAAAACCCATCAGCTGGAGCTAGGCCGACCACCCAGAAGTGATGCCTTCGCCTGGCTCCTATGCTATGGTTTTGGACGTCACCCTTGCGACGGAGAGGCGAGCTGCCAGATTTTCCCGCGTCCTGATAGACGGCGGAAGCAGTATCAACATACTGTACCGCGACCATGGACAAGCTGAACATCAAAGCAAAGCAGCTCATGCCGAGCCGCACAGTCTTCCATGGTATCGTACCCAGCCTATCTTGCTCTCCAATCGGCAAGATCAAGATGGATGTTCTCTTCGGAGACAAAGATCATTTTCGCCGGGAAGCAATATGGTTCGAGGTGGTGGATTTGGAAAGCCCCTATCATGCACTGCTTGGCCGACCTGCTTTGGCCAAGTTCATGGCTGTGCCCCACTATGCCTACCTGAAGATGAAGATGCCGAGCTCAAAAGGGATCATCACGGTAGCCGGCGACTACAAGAAGTCCATCGAGTGTGCCATGGCCAGCAGCCGGCTGGCCGAGTCCCTTGTGGTGGCAGAAGAGAAGAAGATGTTGGAACGGGTTGTGGCCATGGCCGGCAAGCAGCCGGCCTTGTCCCCCAACCCCAAGGACTGTGACGCGCAGGGCTCCTTCCAGCCTGCAAAAGAGACGAAGAAGATACCTCTAGACCCGGAGCACCCGGAGAGGTTCGCCGTGATTGGGGCGAACTTGGACAGTAAATAGGAAGGCGAGCTCGCCGACTTCCTCCGTGAGAATCGAGACATCTTTGCATGGTCCCCAAAGGACATGCCGGGTGTCCCGAAGGATTTCGCCGAGCACAAATTACATGTCCGAGCTGATGCGAAGCCGGTCAAGCAACCCCTCCGCCGACTATCAGAAGAGAAGCGAAGAATCGTGGGAGAAGAGATAGCCTGGCTCCTTGCAGCCGGCTTCATCATGGAAGTGTTCTTTCCATAATGGCTTGCCAATCCAGTTCTGGTTTTGAAGAAGAATAACAAGTGGCGCATGTGTATAGACTACACAAGTCTGAACAAGGCCTGGCCAAAGGATCCATTTGCTTTGCCACGGATTGACCAAGTGATAGACTCCACAGCCGGATGCGAGCTGTTAAGTTTCTTGGATGCATACTCAGGGTATCATCAGATCAAGTTGGACCCGGCTGACCGCCTCAAGACTGCCTTCATCACACCCTTTGGAGCTTTCTGCTACCTGACAATGACATTCGGCTTGAGAAACGCTGGTGCCACTTTTCAGCGTTGCATGCAGAAATGTCTCTTGAAACAACTCGGCAGAAATGCCCACGTCTACGTAGACGACATTGTGGTGAAGACAGAGAAGCGCGGTACCTTGCTGGAAGACCTGAAGGAAACATTTGCCAACTTGCGCCGATTCCAAATCAAGCTCAACCCCGAGAAGTGCGTGTTCAGAGTACCAGCCGGCCAGCTGCTAGGCTTCCTGGTCTCCGAACGCGGCATTGAGTGCAACCCTGTCAAGATCAAGGCCATCGAGAGGATGGAGATACCCACCAAGCTGCGAGATGTGCAGAAGTTCACTGGCTGCTTAGCCTCCCTGAACCATTTTATCAGCCGACTAGGAGAGAAGGCCCTCCCCCTGTACCGACTCATGAAGAAGTCCACTCACTTTGAGTGGAATGATCAAGCCGACCAAGCCTTCCATGAGTTGAAGAAAATGTTGACCACTCCGCCCGTCCTGGCTGCGCCGACTGAGAAGGAGCCCATGCTCCTCTACATCGCCGCGACAAGCCGAGTCGTCAGCACTGTTGTTGTGGTCCAGCGCCCGGAGGAAGGCCGAGCCCAGCTGGTCCAGAGGCCGGTCTACTATCTCAGCGAAGTACTATCCAGCTCAAAGCAAAACTACCCGCACTACCAGAAGATGTGCTATGGGGTGTACTTCGCTGCCAAGAAATTGAAGCCCTACTTCCAAGAGCACCCCATCACGGTCGTGTGCACTGCCCCGCTCGCCGAGATCATAGGCAGCCAGGATGCATCCGGCCGGGTGGCCAAATGGGCCATTGCCTTGGCGCCTTACACGATTTTCTATCAACCCCGCACCGCCATCAAGTCGCAAGCATTGGCCGACTTCCTCGTCGACTGGGCCGAGACCCAGTACTTACGACCGGTGCCGGAGCGAGCCGCTGACGCCTTCCAAGCCTCGAAGCGCCCGACGGCCACCTCCAGCCAATCGGCGGTCCGACTGGGAGTGCGCGGGATCACTTGGCCGGGCCAGAGGGCGGCCAGGACCTGCGACCCGGCACGCCGAAGCCGGCGGAGCAGCCTGTGAGCCGGCTGGATGCGAGCCTGGATCGCCAGGAGCTGCTCCTCCAGCGAGCGGCCGGCGGTCGGCGAAATCTCGAAGCCGGCTTGCCTCTTCGCCTGGCGACGAGCTTCGATGGCCTGGTTGGCGGCAGTGGAATAGCCGGGGAAGTACTCTGCGCAGAAAAGAAAAGAAGAACCCCAAATCAGAAAAACAAGTCAAAGTGACAGATGGCAAGAAAGGACGAAGGGGTAGACGACTTACCGTCAACCAGATCCTCAATCTGGCCATAGCCGGAGACCAGAGTCTGCCTGGCCTCGTCCCAGTCGGCCGCCTCCGTCTCGAACTCGGCCTGGAGGGCGGCTTCGCGGTCCTGCGCGGCCTTCAGCGCCGCCTTGTGGCTTTCCTCCTGGTCAGCCAGCTTCTTGACCAGGCGGTCGCGCTCCTGCATCAAGGCAGCGAGCTCCGCGTCCTTGGCACGAAGAGCAGTCTGGGACTCCCCCAGCTGTGCCCTCAGACTGGCGTTGGCTGCTGCAGAGACAGAAGAAGAAGAACAATGAGAAATCATCAAGGAAGATCCGAGCCGACTGCTGAGCAGTCGGCCCGAATCTCGGGGACTACACCCAGTGGGTGCGCTGACGCGGCCCCACATGAGATAGAGATCAAGTCACATACCTCGGCTTTCAGTGAGATCGGCGGTCTTCTGCGTCAGCTCCCGAGCCTGGGAGTTGAAGGCGGTCGCTCGGAGGTTGTGGTAGTTCTGCAAGATGGACAGAAGACCGAAGTAAGAACAAAAATAGCAAAGGCAAATCCACCAAGAAGTTCCAAGCCGCCTGCTCAGCAGCCGACTCGGAACTCGGGGACTACACCCAGTGGGTGCGCTGACGCGCCCCCACGAGAAAAATCAAGAGCAAAAATGAGAATACGAACCCGGATGGCTGCCCGCGTGGCGAGGAATTCGTCGGTGAACTGCCTCAGCGTCGCGGCTTGGTTCTGGAGCCGGGTCCGGACGTCTTGTGCAGCGATGTTCACCACGGCTGTCCCTCCACCTGGCGTCCACCCGGAGGTAGCGCTGGCCACCTCCGCGTCTCGGGCCGACGAGCTGGAGCCCACGGCCGGCCGTGGCTCCGACACCGCCTTATGCGGCTCCGACGCGGCCTTCCCTGCGCGCCGGCTTGGCGGAACCCGGACCGCCACCTCAGCTCCCGCGGCCGGCTCGCCTTCCGCCGACTGTGCGGGCGCAGGCTCAGTCTGACCGCCTTGGGCCGCCCTAGTCGGAGGAGTCGGCCCCGGCGCCTCCCTCACGAAGATGACGTCGTCGCCGCTCCCGCCCAGACCCGGCTGGGAACCGCTGGCTCCCCCTGGCGAGGGATCCGCGTCCCCGGGCGCCATGGCGCGCAGGGGGGTGACCATCAAGGCCTCCCCTGCCGCCGCTTCGGCCTCGGCCTCTGCCTGGGCCTTGGCTGCAGCCTCGGCGAGCGCCTTCGCCGCCTCCTCGTCCCGAGCTGCCTGGGCGGCGGCTGCCTTCCGTGCCTCCGCCTCCCGCGCTTCCTGCTCCTCCCGCACCTCCCGCGCGTTCCTTTCCGTCGCCTCCAGGAGGGCGGCGCGGGAATCTACGCGGCGGGTGGTGCTCCCAGAGCCCCCTGACGACTCGACAACGGAGCCGGCAGCCGCCCGCTCGAGTGACAGTGGAGCTCTGATCAAAGAAAAGAAGACAAAGGTTCAGAAGACCACCCAAGAAAAGAAAGAAGGAGAATACACAAAAAGAAAGAAAGCTTACGCTGACACAGCCTGCGGCTGCTTCACCACTTTGCGGAAGCGAGCCGCCTTCGCGGCCGCTTCTTCCCGCCTGGTGGCTGCCGCCCCACCCCTCGGCTTCTTCGTCCGGCTACCGAACATGCCCTGGGTGGCGCGACGTTTCTGGCCTCTACCCCGAGCAGGCTGCGCATCGGAGGAGCCCGCGCCGCGTCCGGAGGCTGGCTGGCGGGGCGGGACGACTTCGGCTTCGTCCTCGTCCGGCCAATCGTCGAAGGTCGCGGAGAACCCGGCGCCGCCTGCTTCGCCGCCGGCTTGGCCACCAGCCGGCTCGGCGGCTTCCTCCATATGGACCGCCCCCAGATCGGGGTCCTCTTGGTCGTGCTCGGTCTGGTCGGGGACGAAGCGGCGCTCCACGTCCGCCCCGCCGGCCGGCCGAAGCAGAGGATTCTGTCAAAAGAGCGAGCCGACTGAGTTAGAGTCGGCCCAGAGGAACTCGGCGACAAAGAGAAAAGGAGAAGGGGAGCGTACCGTAGGCGGAGGATTGGCGCGGCTGTATGGCTCCTTGCCGAATTGCCAGTCGTCGGGAAGCTGGCAGTTGGCGAGGTAGTTCACCATGTCAGCAGCGTCGGCCTGCGGCATCTCCTTGGTACACATCCGGCTCGGATCGAGCTGGCCGCTCATCTGACAGATCAGATGAGGCCGGCTCTGGAGCGGGAGGACCCGGCGCGTGACGAACGCGGCCAGGAGGTCGGGCCCCGTCAGGCCCTCCGTCTGGACCATCCCCCGTAGGCGGGCGATGGCGGCGTTTCCTCCCTGTGACAGCGTCACCGCCCAGAAGGACCACTGGGGCAGCCTCCCCGTCGGCGGGCCGGCTACGTAAGCCGGCAGGTTGATGTAGTCGCCCCGTGGAGTGATGTTCCGCACGTAGAAGTATGACTTCTGCCACTTCTTCACCGATTGGATCAGCGTGATGATGGGGAAGGGGTTGTCGGCGCTTGATCTCCGTGACGCGATGAAGGCGCCGGTCTGAGCCGGCACGCCCCGCACGCGCGTGCCCAGCTTCGACTGGAAGAATTCCCCCCAGAGCTCGAGGGTGGGGAGGACGCCGAGATAACCCTCGCACAGGGTGACGAAGGCCGACAGCAGCACCACCATGTTGGGGGTGAGGTGGTGCGGCTGGAGCTGATAGAAGTCCAGCCAGGAGCGGAAGAAGGCGCTCACTGGCAGTCCGAAGCCGCGCAGGAAGTGCGAGCGGAAGACCACCCGCTCGCCATCCCGCGGCGCCGGCCTGACTTCCTTCTCCGCCGCGAGGCGGACCTCCACTTTGTCCGCACTGGGCAGACGCCGTGTGTCGCGGAGGAAGTCGATGTGGTCGTTGTGGACGATGGAGCCATCCCAATCCCCGCCAAGCTGCTCTACGTGGGGAGGCATGGCGGAAGCTAGCACGGCGGCGAAGGAGCGTGCGGAGGAAGAGCGCGGCGGCGAGGCGCTGTTGCGAGAACGAGCAAGGCAAGAAGACGGCGGAAGTAGGAGGAGCGTGCGAGGGCCTGCCGCCCTCCACCTCCCCCTACTTATAGCCTCACGCGGCCGAAGAGGCCGGACGTGGGGGGAGACGTGGGATTAACTGCGCCCACTCCCCCCACGTCTCGTGTTTATTACGCATAAGTGCGAGCCGAAACTGCCGCACGGAACGTGCGGGCGGTTCCGGGATACAAAAGATCCACGCCTGGGCCGGGGCGCGGACGCGGCGGGCCCCCTCTCTGCGGCGACGTCCCGTCTCGCGCGTGGGCTGGCAGGCTTTCCGGCTACGTGGCGCGCCGTCGGCCCGCGGCCGGCCCGCGGCCCGGCGCACATGCCAGCGGGTTCCCGCCCTCCGACTCCAGAAGATTTCGGCTCAGGCGACGTGCCTGACCAAAGCCGGCTCCCAGCTGCCGGCTTGTCGCGATGGGAAGCTGTTCGAGCTTCTCGAACCCTACTCCACCTCGAAGCCCGATCAGCTTCGGGGACTACTGTCGGAGGGAGTGGCCACGGGTAGCCAAACCGGCTACCCCTGGCTCTTCAGAAAATTTATCAGGCCTTTGGGCCTTCAAGCACTCCAAGCATTTGGGCCGCCTTCCCGGGCCGGCTACCACTAAAGCCGACTCCCGGAAGACAACCCAGCCTCGCTGACTCCAAGAAGCCGGCCCAGAAGGACGCTGACTCCTAGAAGCCGGCCACGACCACAACCACTCCAACTTAACGGC
The DNA here is from genome assembly GCF_002575655.3 of Aegilops tauschii subsp. strangulata. Classification (NCBI taxonomy): domain Eukaryota; kingdom Viridiplantae; phylum Streptophyta; class Magnoliopsida; order Poales; family Poaceae; genus Aegilops; species Aegilops tauschii. Next base: position 45,965,365 of record NC_053035.3, read on the forward strand.
GACCTGACGGGGTGTGGCCACAGTGCGGCCCACGACCCCCGAAGCCCGAGGCGGGCATGGCTACAGGAGGCCGTACGGGAGGGAGGTCTCCCGTGCGGCCCGGCACTGTAGCCACGTTAGCCTCGACGTCATCCACGACCCATTCTTGCACGACCCAAGGACTGCGGGCCCCTTCAGCCAGAGAGAGGCGTGAAGGCGGCCCGGCTTTCCCTAGTCGGCCGGGAGCATAGCCGGCCTCCAGAAGCCGGCCATGCCCTTCCTCGAAGCAGGAGCCCCATTAAAGAGACAAGACGAGGTGAGGCTACAGTGATAGCCCCCGAGGCGGCCCACTGTAGCCACGCTCACCTCGATGAAGCCCTCATCATCCGAGGCGCGGCTACAGTAAGTAGCCGCCGACAAAACCCTAGGCGGTGGGACCGGCCTGTCGACCGAGTAGCCGGCAGCCGGTGGGACCCACCAGCCGGCGGGACCCAGCAGCCGGCGGAGAAGCCGGCGAGCGTAGAAACTGACGGCTGGGACCAAATCCCAGACGGATTACCATTGTACCCCCGGGGGGTAGGCCTATATAAACTCCCCGGAGCACCCATGCAAAGGGTTCGCATCCAAGCATAGCACACGCGCACACATAGATAGAGAGAAGCAAGAGCTAGCCTTGTTCTCCTTCTCCCTTGATCCCAACAGCTCTAGGAGCGATTGTAGCTACACTTTATCGATCTAGTGATCATGCGGAGACCCCGCAGAGCAGGACTAGGGGTGTTATCTCCTCGGAGAGCCCCGAACCTGGGTAAGATTCGCCAGCGTGCATGTCTTCGCCTCATCCCGTTTCCAGGCACCGGCGACGTTTTATTGGCTCCCACAATGATAAGCCATCCCTTTGCATATGTCGCATCAACCACCCGACATTAGGCGCCTCCGAGATGGTGTGCGGATCGGATGGATTGTTGGGAGGTGTTGGTCAATGAGTGGTGCTCAAAAGAATGGCTAGCCGTCCACAACGCGGCCAAGGACAAACGTGCCCAAATGGAAGGTGTGCCACACCATCAAGGCAGCTCCAACTTATATCAGTTTGGGCGGAACTGGGTATGTGGTTTGCTTCATGATTCATGCAATTCTTTCATCATGCTAGCTTGAGCCCTTTAATTACTAATTTACGTTGTTTCTCTCTTTCAGGCACGCTACAATAAGGCGGATAAGGTGCCAGAGGTGTACGACCTCTATGCCATGGCCCATACTGCCTCTTACAAGAAAGTCAAGGCATTCTCTCCGTCTGACCTCGATGATGCAAACAACTTCACCAACATCTCCTCCCACGACAAGCTCGTGAAATATAGAGATCAAGGGAAGGCGAGGAAAGGGGAGGACTTTAACCCGAGCCAGGGTCCCATTGATCCAGAGCTGGTGATGATAGCTGGTGGTGGGAGGTCCCATGGCTCGATAGCCATTGGAGATGGACTTATCCGTTGTCCTAGCACTCTCCCGGAGATCAAGGCATGCCAGTCGAGATCCGCTCCTGAGATAAGGCCTCGTGAACGGCTAGTCCAACTCGCCTTCAAGGTTAGTTATACGTACTCAGCTATCTTTCTCCATTACATTGTGTGCGCTTCCATCAATGATTACAAATGCTAACGAGGAGTGGTGTTGCAGGCTGCTATACAGAGTGAGAGAGATAGAACGGAGAAACTTCTGTCGGGGGCGGCGGAGAGGCAGCGGGAGTTGGAGGAGAGGACGACAAAGATGTTGGAGGAGGAGAGGGCATGGAATGACATGCAGGCAAGGGAAATGTACGAGCTCCTTGTGGTAAGTTTCTTCTGCTGATTTGCCAAAACATTATTGTAGTGTTTGTCTCATTACTAACTAGTATGACTGAGTCGTCAAAACCAAATATGTAGTCTGTGTGCGAGAAGTCCGGTCAGACCGCTCCGCCGATGCCAGAGATTGCTCCTGGGATGACGGTGAGTTTAATTTGAATGGACACTACTTGCTAGTCTTAACATTTGAGTGTCATCATGCTAACGAGACATTGGAAATGATCTTTGGTGCAGCGTAACTCCAGACAAGCATCGCACGATCCTTCTCCAACTACCGGCACGAGCCAGCCCGCTGCCACACCTCCATGATCACGGTAAGTTTCTCTAGTGTTTTGCTTAACAAATGCATAAAGACCTAGACTTAGCTTTATTTCCTCCTAAATGACTTAATAAGCTTACTGACCTCCAAAACCATCCATTTTACCTAAGTTAGCTCTAAAACGATCTATACTTAGCTTCGTTTCCTCCAAAATGACCAAAGTTAGCTCTAATATGCTCAGTTAACTAGGTTTGCTCAATAATGACATGTACTTAGCTTACTTATGTCAAAAATGACATAATTAGCTTAGTTAGCTCATAAACGATCCATTTTACCTAAGTTAGTTCTAAAATGATCCATTTTACCTTAGTTAGCTCATAAACGATCCATTTTACCTAAGTTAGCTCTAAAATGACCCATTTTACCTTACTTAGCTCATAAATGATCCATTTTACCCAAGTTAGCTCTAAAATGACCCATTTTACCTAGGTTAGCTCCAAAATGATCCATATTACCTAGGTTAGCTCTCAAATGATGCATTTTACCTAAGTTAGCTCATAAGCGATCCATTTCACCTAGGCTAGCTCATAAACGATCCATTTCACCTAAGTTAGCTCACAAACGATCAATTTCACCTAAATTAGCTCATAAATGTCATATATTCTTCTTCTTCTTCATTTTCTTCTTCTTGTTGTTCTTGTTCTTCTTCTAATCTTCTTCTTCTAACTTTCTTATTTCCCATTTTGCAGAATTCATTCGCTTCACGAAAGCTTGCATAGATGGAGTGCTTGTTTGGATGAACTATGTTTCTTTTGTATCGATGAACTATGCATGTATGGTAGGATGACACTATTGTAATATGTGTGGTTGGATGCATGTATGTGGAACTTGCTATGTATGGTTGATGGAACTATGCATGTATGATGAACTTATATGTGTTGGATATCTCATATGTTTGCTGTGAACTTGCCATGTGAAAAATATATATGTATCATCTATTTGCTGTGAAAATGGTTGGGTATAAGAAAAAACAGAAAAAAAAAAGAGGCAATGCAGGCTCTTTGCGGTCTGCCACCGACGGCAACGGGCTCTGTGCCGTCCGCGGCGGACGGCAAAGAAGCCACGTGGCAACCACCTGTGCTTCCTGGCAGCTGACACATTTGGTCAGTTTGCCTACAGTGGCAGACGGCAAAGGCTTGATGCTCTTTGCCGTCAGCCACGGACGGCAAAGACTGCCGTTAGCCACCTAACGGACTAATAGCGAATTTATTGCCGTCGGCTTTCTTTGCCGTCCGCCGCTGATGGCAAAGGCTCCTTTGCCGCCCGCGTCAGGAAGCAGACGGCAAAGAAGGTCTTTGCCGATCCTTTCTTTGCCGGCGCCTTTTGCCGTCCGCCTTCCATGCCTTTGTCGTCTGCCTTGGCAGACGGCAAAGTAGCTGATTCCTGTAGTGTGAGGCAGGGCCAGTGATTGACTTTATATCTGGCGTAGTCCACCGTTATGGTGTCCCGCATAGTATCATCACTAATAATGGCTCCAATTTTACAGCTGAAGAGGTGAAAACCTGGTGTGCTAAGTTGGCATTAAACTCGACTACGCATCCGTATACCACCCTCAAACAAACGGCCAAGTCGAAAGGGCCAATGGTATGATCATGAGTGGCATTAAGCCCAGACTAGTGTGCTCTTTACGAGAATCAGACAAGCACTGGTTTGAGGAACTCGATTCCGTACTCTGGGGACTCCGGACCATGCCTAATCGAATGACGGGATACACACCCTTCTTTATGGTATAAGGCGCAGAGGCCGTATTGCCCTGCGACATTATTCATTTCTCACCTAGAGTGCGCATGTACGAAGAGAGGAAAGCCGAATTAGATCGGCAGGATGACCTAGACGGACTCGAAGAGGAGCGCGTTGTTGCTAAAGCTCGTTCTGCATTTTATCAACAACAGGCCAGGCGCTACCAAAGCAGAGAAGTGCGGGCTAAGACATACAATGTTAGAGAACTTGTTTTACAACTCCCGGAAAAGAAAAAGGACAAGCTCAAACCTAAATGGGAGGGCCCCTTCATCATAGATGAAGTCCTTACTGGAGGAGCCTATAGCCTTAGAAATGCAGCGGATAATTGCCTTGAGCCGAACCCATGGAACGCTGCCCGGCTCCGAAGATTCTACTTATAGTTCGGCCTTCTTAGATTTCACTTTGATTAGTTTTTTTCCTTTTTTTCTCTCATATTTTGCTTTTCCATTTCCTTCTCAATGTATGTTCGGATCAACCGTATTATTCGGGGTACACATCTTTAAATGTATACACCCCACCATACATGGGGGCTTCTCTAACGAAAAGCTTATAGGCTTCCTTGTCCGTGTCGGTTGTTGCTATACAACTTTGCCATTTTATGCACCTCTATGACTTAAGTTTTTGCCAAGCTGGGTTGCCTCGCTCTTGTGTTTATACCCTACGTTCCCGATTGTTCGCCTAGGGTGTAAAGGGAGTACCTCTGCGATTGTTACAACCGGGTTATCCGGATCTGTACCTCAGACGGGTGAAGCCGAAGGCTAACGTTCTTAAGGGAATAATTGGTCGGCAAATAAGCGACGGACTGTTTTCTGGAACAAATATGGAATTGGCTGCCTGTAAAAGCCTAGGCATGCATAATTTAGTATGCCAACCCAAGGAAAGGAACCCCTAACGAAACTATTTTCCTTGGAAGATGTTTCTTACGTTAAACAGTAATATAACATAACTCCCCGAACACATTTTTGTCTGTTTGAGCAATATAACCAGATTGCCTAGTTTGCGAAGATACTAAACATTTCTTAGTTAAACATAGTATACGGAAACACTCCAACTTCTTGGTTCGGAGGTGGAAGCTGAAGGTCTGCGATGACAAAAAATTTACAAGTTCGGCGGGAGATAAGTTCGGTCATACAGTATATTGATACATAGAATCGAACGCCTACTCTCTTTCTAGGCCATCTATAATGTTGTCCAGCTTACAATCTTCTTGCGAATATTTTGCTGCTATCATTACTTGGTCATATACCAAGTTTACAGGAATTTCCTTCCCATCCGGTCCCTAAGGTCCAACTCGGGCCATGTGATTCGAATCGAGTCCGTTGTAGCGTGTCTTCACCAGGGCTCATGCCTCTCGCGCACCTTCCCAGCATGCGGACGTCTTCCATAGCTCGAATCAACGACGAGCACCCTTAAACAGGTCCGCCAACCCTTCCATACTCTCTGGAGGGACATCGGATGGCCATAAGGCTTTGGCCATATTCTTCATGGCTTTCCGGGCACGCTCGTGCAGCTTTGACAGTTCTTTTAGAACGTCGCTTTGAAGCCCGGACACTTCCTCTCCCTGACGGCCGGTTAACAGACCTATATGAACCGAATTATAACATCCCGTATTATATGATTATATCAGTACTTCGGATGGTTCAAGAGTCATACCGAATATGCCGCCCTTCAGCTTTTGGTTCTCCTGTTGTGCATCCAAGAGTTGAGCCTTTAAGCTCTTTATCTCCTTGGCCTGCTTCTTCAGTTCCTCTTCTAGTTTTTTATCTTTTCCCCCGGTCAGCGGGGCACTCTTCATTTCTTCAAGCTCTGTGACAGCGGCATTTAGCTGTGTCCGGCTTGCCTCGAGCTCCTGGGACAAGGCGTTGTTCTTCTCCTTAAGAACCTACGGTCATAAATGATCCTCAAATCGGTTGGTTCCTACCGCTTTAAGTCTCGGGGGCTACTGGTATCTATATATTAAAAATTACGTAAATTCTCACCTGTATATCCTTTGAGAACATGCGAGCAACTCCAGTAAGTCCGTCCCGAGCAGCTCGGATATACGCGTCCACGGTGCCGAGAGCGGTAGACTCTTGCTCTGAAAAGGCCAGGGCGCGCAGGGCCTCTTTTAGGCGACGGTGATTCTTCGCGCTCTCCACCTCGGAGTTAGTGACAGACACCTCATCCGAATCTTCATGAGGTGGATGAGACGGCGCCACCCCTGTATGCGCCCTCGTCCTAGTTGACGAGTTCGGCATCGCATGGGCTGCGGCTCGCCTTGCTGGAATCTTTGGTACGGTTCGCCGTATACCTCCTGAGATGATAGAAGGAGGAAAATGACGATTCGGCTTTATGATCACACATGAAGTAACGAATATACCTCTTTGGTAATGGAGCAGGCTCAGCGGCGCTCTCGGTCCCCTTTCGTTTTGCGCGCTCACCCCGCGAAGGAGCCGTTTTCCTTTTGACTGCCCGTACTTGGGTACGGCTCGCTGAGCGCCGATCCTATGCAACACGGTCCAGTGCGGAGGGTAAGTTGTGAGCAGAAGTGTTTCCCTTTTTAAATGATTTCCGAACACTTACCTTAATGAAGGGATAGAGATCGAGGTAATCGGCCATAATGGCTACCTCCGAGCCATCAAGGCTCGCCTGATAATAAACTCCGTCTTCAAATTCTATAAATATAACCGGATCCTCATGGAATCCGGGGTCTTCATGGCGAGCATGGTCCTCTGGTTGAGGAGGGGGGCAATAGATGTCCGCGACTACCGTCCTCCATGACTGTTTTGAAGCAACCAGAGTATTCGGTTAATGCATCCCAATAATAAATAAGTAATGAATTACTAAACTTACCCATTCAATGGGGTTGTACATGGAGAAACCTTCCCGACAATTTAAACAGGCGAAGTCCTCTTCTTCCCCCTTATAAAGGTCTACCAGCATGGCAGCCAATGCGGCTTGGTTATCTGGACCCTCTCGCCTATAGCGCGACGCGTCGTCCTCCCTGTTGTAGTTCCATAAAGGAGCCAATCTGGATTGAAGAGGTTGGATGCATCGCTTTATTGCTATTGCCATGACTTCAATGATGGAGAGTCCGGAATGGGTCAGTAATCTGACCTTGCTAACAAACCTCATCACCTCCGCACTATCTTCTTGTATGGAGGACTTGGGGCGCCAGCTGAATAGCTTCTTCAAGGGAGCACTAGAGAATTCAGGAAGTCTGAGCCGGACAGGGTCCGGGAGAGGAACATCATCAATGTAAAACCATTCCGAAGACCATTGTCGGTGTCAAAACCGGCGGATCTCGGGTAGGGGGTCCCGAATTGTGCATCTAGGATCGATGGTAACAGGAGACGGGGGACACAATTTTTACCCAGGTTCGGGCCCTCTCTATAGAGGTAATACCCTACTTCCTGCTTGATTGATCTTGATGAATATGAGTGTTACAAGAGTTGATCTACCATGAGATCGTAATGGCTAACCCCAGAAGTCTAGCCTATGAGTATATGGTCATGAATCTGTCCCTATCCGGACTATGCTCTCCGGTTTATATAGGCACCGGAGAGATCTAGGGTTACATGGAGTCGGTTACATCAACGGGAATCTACATAGTCGGTCGCCAAGCTTGCCTTCCATGCTAAGTAGAGTCCAATCCGGACACGGGTGCAGTCTTCGGTCTTCATGTCTTCACAGCCCATCAGCCCGGCCGAGTAGATAACAGGCCGGACGCCCGAGGACCCCTTAGTCCAGGACTCCCTCAGTAGCCCTTGAACCTGGCTTCAATGACGAGGAGTCCGGTGCGCAGATTGTCTTTGGCATTGCAAGGCGGGTTCCCCTTCTTCTGAACTCCAAGATAGTCTTCGGATGTAGTGAATATATCCGGACCTGTGTATGTAATTGCAGAAAATACAATACTCCACGAGTCCAATCTGCTGACAACTGTTTATGACACTGCATCACGCCTACCCGGTTATTATTTCCAACTGTTGGCTAGCCCGTCGCCCCACGTCTCGGGGAGCGGTTTTATTGGCACGTCTTGTCAAAGCAGAGATCGTGCCCCTTATTCACGGGATTTTCAATATTGCAGGTGTGGGTAACCCAATCGTCCCCAGGGTATAACTCTTTGAGGGTAGGTAAGTTTCGAGACCCAGGAGGGGACGCTCGATATTCTGGGCCTTTATATAGGGACCCAAACTTGTCTTTCTCTTCCGCGCTTGCTTCTCCTTCAACCCCAGCCACCTCGAGTTCTAGCCCTTGAGTTTCAATCACCACCAGCCCCAATCATGTCCGGGCCCAGCCATTCAGGCCAGTGGGTGGCCTCTTCTGTCACGGAGAAGGATATTGCGAAGCTCCGTGCGGCGAGGTATCTAACCCCAGAAATCCTTCATCGGCTTTCTGCCGAGGGGCAGGTTATTCCCACCCCCAAATACGGCGAGAGGGTAGTATTTGTGTCCCACTTCCTCCATGGGTTAGGGTTCGCGCTTAATCCCTTCGTCCGGGGGCTCATGTTCTACTATGGGCTAGATTTTCACGATCTGGCCCCGGACACCGTTCTCCTCATCTCGACATTTATCGTCACGTGTGAGGCCTTCCTCCGGACTCCTCTGCACTTTGGTTTGTGGCTCAAGACTTTCGACGTGAGGCCGCGGGTGACAGAGGAGGAGCAGGCAGAGTGCGGCAGTGTTATAATAAGCAAGCTTGCCAGCGCGGTTTGGTTTGAAGGATCTTTCGCCGAGTCTTCCGACCTATGGCAGCAGGGGTGGTTTTATGTCAACGAGCCGCGGGGCTCCAAGTGGGCAGCTACGCCCGCGTTCCGACCCGGCCCTCCAACTCAGCTCGCTTCATGGATCAATAAAGGATTAGACTGGGGGTCCGCCAATGAGGTGCAGACTCTACAAAGTCGCATCCGAAGCCTTACCGAGAAGGGCATCGAACTTGTGAACGTTGTTCAAGTAATGCTAGTCCGCCGGACCCTGCCATGTCAACGGCGGCCTCTCCATATGTGGGAGTTTAATCCAGAAGGGTGGCGGACTCTTCAGCACTTCTTCGGCACTGCGCACGAAGGAATGTGGAAATTATATTTCGGGGAGCGAGAGCAATGGCCGGACACCACCGAAGACGTCGGCCTTGACTGCAATCATCCGGATACTCCAGTAAGTATTCGATCTCTGAACACCTTTCATTCAAGCATCTCTTGACAAGATAGTGAACGACCCATCCTTATACAGGACTGGATAAAGAAAGCGGTGCTGATCTGGTGTCCGGCACCCCTTCCCGAAGACCCCGCGTCCGCCCTGCTGACGCGGATGTTAGCTCCGACACCGTACCAGGTGTCTGCAGAGGGGAGTGAGAGCAGGGAGCCCAAAGGAGATGCCCGCCCTGAGGACAATTCAGACTCTGTGTTCGGGGAAACCGAAACCCTTTTGCCTCGGGGCAAAGGTGTAGAAGGGGCCTTCCATAGCAAGAAGAGGGCCGCTTCCCGAGGTCAGGAGGGGAAACCTTCCAAGAAAGGGAAAATGCCATCGTCAGGCGGCTTGGGCTGGGCAAGCGATGTCGATGTAGAGCTTGATGATGAGGACGAACCTCCGGCCAGACCGTAAGTGACATAGGGTACTTTAACCATACCTCATTCCTTTCTTATTACTGAAGTAATCCTCCAACATATGTACGTCCTTGCAGGTTAACGCCTGGTGTTTCTCAATCGTCCTCCTCTTCGGGAGACCTTCTGTCGGAGACGATGAAGAGTGATACGCCTTCTCCGGCCTCTTCGCCCAATAGGGCGGATGATCTTGAGGTATTGTCCCGGAGGGCTCCTCCCAACCGGGAAGTAGCGCAGGAAACGAGGAAGGAGTTGCCCGAAGGTGGCGCCTCTGTCACTCAGGGTTCGGGGATAAAGAACGACGGCCCCGAACTATCCGGTTTACAGCCGGAGACGATTCTGGAGGCGGGTAAGCGGATTCCTTCAAAGGAGTGTCGTGCTCCGGCGGCGGTGTCCGAAGACCCAGGAGTGCCGGAGACGCTAACGGGCATGCTGCGACGAGCGTTCGTTTCGGAAGAGCACCGTGCCTTAATGGTTACGGTGGTCGAAAAGGTTCTCTCTGCGAAGAGCGGGTTGAATGAGGTCTTTACGAGCCTTCTAAGAGGTTTTGAGGTTTGTGATGTAATGTTGTCAATTGAATAATATTGACAGAATGCACCTGTTGTGTAGGCAGTAGCCCCTGAGACTCGGATTGCCTTCCGAAGGAAGCAATCAGAGGATCAAAAAGATATGCTCAGGTACTAACCTTGATTTAATAATGAATACAGGCTGCCTCCCCTCCTGTGGCTACCCGAAATACGGAAGTGGCCGAGCTGCAGCGGAAGCTGGATGTTACGGAGGATGACATTGCATTGATCAACAGGCGTCTTGACGACTCGCAAGGTATATATTTCGAGCATTACTTACACCAATGTGCTTGTAATTTAAGCCTCACTCTGAAAAGAGGTTTATATGAAATTTGCATGAATGCAGATGGTGCCGCCATCGTGGAAGCCCTTTGGGCGGAGCTAGCTCGGGCCAAGGAGCAGGCCCGGTTTAGTAATGCGGCTGCCGAAAAGGCATCGTTTGAGTTGAAAGCCGAACAAGCCGCGCAGCGCCAAGACAAGGACATGATGTCCACCATGGCGCGCGAGTTAAAGAATGTGGCTAGGCGCTGTAAACTTCTTGAGAAGGAAAATTAAGCCAAAACGGCTGAACTTGACAAGGCCTTACGAGAGGCGAGAGAAGCGCAGTCTGAATCGAGAGCAGCCCGTGAGGAGATCCGGCAGGCTGGGGAGATTGTAGCTGGCAAGCCCTTTTTGCTACAGGCCAAGTTCGGCGATCTGAACTATGCTCAGCTTAACCAAGTATGGAGTTCTCCGGACAATTTGTTAGACTTGCTGAAGAGTTCTTCCGATGCGGCGCAGTTTTACCATGCGCAAGAGGGATATGCAACGGAGAAGCTTTTCTGGTCACAATTTGGCGCGTCGAAGCACCCTCTGTTGCTGAATGAACACATGTCCCAGTGGGCCGAGCTGCATAGGATATCCGGCGCTGCCATGAAGGACGTCATAGTCCGGTTGTGGCCGACTAAACCTGTTCCGAGTAGTTACTTCGGCCTGGTGCAGTGGCTTGTTGATGCGGTTCCGCGTATCGACGCTGTGAAGCGGTCGGCGTGCATTGAAGGTGCACGGATGGCCTTTGCCCGAGTGAAGACATTCTGGGGGAAAATGAAGGCCATCGATGTTGCGGCGAAGAGTCCACCCAAAGGCAAGGACCGTCCGGAATCGGAGCATTATTTTGAAGACGTCCTAGAGGTCGCCCGCTTGATAGAGGGTCAATGCTCGAAAGACATAATGTTCGAGTGATTTGTGTAACCGACAACTTTATAGTTAATCTATTTATATTTTGCTCGAAAGCTTGAATTCCTCCTGTGCGGCCGTTTTTAGTATAATCTGAAAGTTTTCCACTCGTCGGCTTCAGCCCCCTCGTGGGAAGTACGGGGGTGTTCGGAAAAGCATTTAATCACTCTTTATCCAGCGTCTTGGTCCATAAAGGAGGTTATAATGCGGCGAACCAGGCAATTGGACTATAGGGCGTTAACACTTTCACTTAGCCATAGGAGTTTTATGGTGGGGCTATGACATAGCCCCTGGTATGTATACGGCGCATAGTGCCTTACATATGTTGATCTAAAAAGATCCCTCGTGTGACACGGAGAATCACTAAAGATTCAAATAAGTCGTCAAGTGGTTGACCAGCTCTCGCCGCATCATGACAGTCAGTTTTCGGCTTTCTCTACTGAGGTGGTCATCCGGTCTAGGCCGGGGAACAATCGCAGTAGTTCTCCCTTTACTACCCTAGCCGATAGAGCGGAACGTAGGGTAGCAAGCACAGGAGCCGGGCAACCCAACTATTGACCAAAGACAATGATTCGGAGCTGATGCATATAAGGCCAAACTTGCGACGCCGAAGTATGCTATAGAGCTGTTCGGACTTTTATTGGGGACTCGTTTGTTCCCATACCGAGCCCCTGGCAAGTTATGCCGAGGCGCGTCTTGTAAGGCAGCCGTTACGGCCAGACTCATTGTAGAAAGAGCATGGAAGATTAGTTCGGATAAAGTTTTCTGGGAGCGGAGCAATATGCCAATGAGGAATATAGATAAAGATTAAAAACCACAACCCAGCTATTTGACATGCTCGGGGTTGGGGACAGAGGAAAAGGGCATAGTACAGGCTCAAAATAAAGAGTGCGGTCTACAAAAGCTTATTTTGGACCTCCTGTCGCACGTCTGGGCCGCCCGTCCTCGGGGAGGGGAATCCTGAACTGAAGTGGCCCCTTAGGTGAGTGTACGGATCCGAACTCCGATAGAGTCCGTTGTAGATGTTGTCCTGTTGGTCACCTGTTTTTGAGTTATAATAAAGAAAAGTAAGGGAGACAGATAAAAAATGTTACGGGAATGCTTGCAGGGTTGTCCGTATTGTGCTTCCGCTGATGCCCATGGTATCTTGAGCGCGTAGTGATGTACGTGTGGCGTAAATCTTGCCAGTATGGTGGGTGGGTGGCGGAAGCCGAACTGCTATTTCCGTTCCGGGAGCGGTCGAACTTCGGAGGGAAACTGTTTCTGGCCCCTGATGTTCAGCTAGCGAGCTGCTCCGTCGTCTTTATCGCTCGATGGCCTCCTCCCCTTGTGCTCTGTGTTAAGCTTGCCTGCCTGCTTGAAGACCCAACAGTTTCTGTTGGTGTGATTAGCTGGCTTATCAGGGTGACTGTGAATCTGACAAGGCCGGTCTAATATCCTGTCGAGGGCGGATGGTCCATCCTGGTTGGCCTTAAATGGCTTCTTCCATTGACCGGGTTTCGGATTGTGAAATCCGGCGTTGACCGCTGTGTCACGTAATCTTTCATTATTGCTGCGACTGTTGTGTTCGTTTAGTCGTGGCTTCCGTTGCCGTCTCGGATTTCGGAAGTGCCCGGGTTGCTGGCGTTGTTGCTTTTACGAGCGAGCCAGTTGTCTTCTCCCGCACAAAAGCGAGTCATTAGAGCGGTAAGGGCTGTCATGGATTTAGGTCCTTCCTGGCCGAGGTGACGTGCTAGCCATTCATCATGGACGCTATATTTTGAAGGCCGCAAGGGCTTCCGCGTCCGGACAGTCGACAATTTGGTTCTTTTTGACTAAGAACCTAGTCCAGAGTTCCCTGGCTGACTCGCCGGGCTGTTGGACAATATGACTTAAGTCATCGGCATCTGGTGGCCGGACATATGTTCCTTGGAAGTTGTCACGAAAGGCGTCTTCCAAATCTTCCCAACTGCCAATAGAATTTTCCGGCAAACTGTTTAGCCAGTACCATGCTGGCCCCTTAAGCTTGAGAGACAGGTATTTAATGGCATGAAGGTCGTCTCCGCGAGCCAGGTGGATATGGAGGAGGTAATCATCAATCCATACTGCGGGATCTGTTGTTCCATCGTATGATGCGATGTTGATGGGTTTAAACCCGTCTGGAACTTCGTGCTCCATTACATCGTCGGTGAAGCAAAGAGGGTGTGCGGCTCCTCTATGTTGGGCCACACTGTGAAGCACCTCCGTTGGATGCCGTTGGCGGCTTCGGGCGTGGTTTGCTCTGTTATGTCCGGCTAATCGGCCATCATCGCCGGTCGGGGCATATCCCCGCGATCTGTACGTCGATCTTGTCTGTCCTGCTCTGCCCACTAAGCTTTGGCGGATATCACGATTGTTTTCCTGAACCGTCTTGTTATTGTTTTTACAGCCGGATTGGTTGGTATGGTGTTCTGCTTGGGCTGTTGTTTTATCCGGGCCGAACTGTGGTTGACCTGCCTCATTGTTTGATGATGGTACGGGCTCCAGCGCCTCGCCATCATGTGGAGGGAGCCACCTGCACTTGGGGTGGCTTTTGTCCGGACCACTAAGGTCGTATTCTTCGGTGGCCAGGACCTCGGTCCATTTATCATTGAGCAGATCTTGGCTTGCTTGAAGCTGCAGCTGCTTTATTCTTAGATTCCTTGCCGTGGCTATTAGCCGGCGTTTAAAGCGCTCCTGCTCGAGAGGTTCCTCAGGCACAATGAATTCCTCGTTGCCGAGGCTCTCCTCTTCCTCGGAGAGTGGGAGATAAATACTATCCTCCGAGTCTTCATATATGAATTGTTCGTCAGGGCTATCTTGCCCGCTTTCCTGGTCCTCCTGTTCGGATCCTGTCTCGACAGGGTCTTCGTTGTCCGGAGTACTATCACCTCCGGTGCTAGTATTGTTTTCTCTTACGTGACATGACTGAGAGCGGCGCGGAGGGCGCCGGTGTTCGGACTGTGTACCATGAGGTTTATCCTCAACTGGGTCCTCCTTGTCATCGTCGTTGGGTGTGTCTACCATACACACGTCATACCAGGAAGTGGTCATCCCGCGTCTAGCGGGTAGCAAGCTCTGGTATTGCCCCTCATCATCGTCCAGACTGTCGATGTCTTCGGAGCAGGGGTCAGGCATGTTGGTTGGGTCTTCAACGGTGGCTACGAAGTGGGTGGCGGGTGGGAAGCGAAATTCTCCATCATCCGCCGTAAGGTCGAACCGAACATAGTTCGGCGACGAGCCGTCTGCCAGGGATGGGTTTTTTAGTGAGTTTAGTAGGTCGCCTATGGGCGAGTGTTGGAAGATATCCGCGGCACTGAACTTAAAGATCGATAGCCGATCGAGTTCGGTATCCGTGGGCTCGCAAGGTTCGGAACTCAATACCGGAGACGAGTCCGGGGTTCCGTTGATGCACGTATCGTACGAAGTGGAATCTGCGTGCGGCTCCAACGCCGCCGAGTCGGTAGCCCCCATGATGGGGTTGAGTTTCCCATCTTCAGACGACTTGATCTGCTCCGGATCTAAGGCCAGAGTCGTTGCAGGAGCTATCTCCTGGATGCGGCCCGAGGACAGGTTTAAGCCATGTTCATCGGGGCAAAGGGGAGCGGTTGTCGCTGTCTCAAATCCGTCGAAGATCAAGTCTCCACGGATGTCAGCGACGTAGTTCAAGCTTCCGAATCTGACCTGGTGGCCAGGGGCGTAGCTATCGATCTGCTCCAGCTGGCCGAGCGAGTTGGCCCGCAGTACGAAGCCGCCGAATACAAAGATCTGTCCGGGGAGGAAGGTTTCTCCTTGGACCACGTCATTACTGACGATTGATGGGGCCATCAAACCTTTTGTCGACGACACAGTGGAACTCTCAATGAAAGCACCAATGTCAGTGTCAAAACCGGCGGATCTCGGGTAGGGGGTCCCGAACTGTGCGTCTAGGATCGATGGTAATAGGAGACGGGGGACACAATGTTTACCCAGGTTTGGGCCCTCTCTATGGAGGTAATACCCTACTTCCTGCTTGATTGATCTTGATGAATATGAGTGTTACAAGAGTTGATCTACCACGAGATCGTAATGGCTAACCCTAGAAGTCTAGCCTATGAGTATATGGTCATGAATCCGTCCCTATCCGGACTATGCTGTCCGGTTTATATAGGCACCGGAGAGATCTAGGGTTACATGGAGTCGGTTACATCAACGGGAATCTACATAGTCGGTCGCCAAGCTTGCCTTCCACGCTAAGTAGAGTCCAATCCGGACACGGGTGCAGTCTTCGGTCTTCATGTCTTCACAGCCCATCAGTCCAGCCCAGTAGATAACAGGTCGGACGCCCGAGGACCCCTTAGTCCAGGACTCCCTCAACCATTCTTCGGACCCCCTCTTCGGAGTCCCGACTGGGTAACTGGACCCAGCTATGCGCCATACTTCAGCGCCGCCCACTTCAAATATAGGCCCTCCGCCCTAGTGGCGGGGGACGAGGCAAAAGAACTTTTTCCATAGTTCGAAATGAGCCTCACAGCCTAAAAATAATTCACAGAGGGCGACAAAACCAGAAATATGCAGAATTGAACCTGGTGTGAGGTTTTGCAACTGGATCCCGTAATATTCCAATAGACCCCTGAGGAAGGGGTGGATCGGGAATCCTACACCCCTCAGAAGGAACGAGATGAAGCACACCCTCTCCCCTTGGCTGGGGTTGGGAAATTCTCTACCAATACACCATCGCCCGTGGAAGCTAATCCTGCCCGTATGGAGACTAGATCCGCGTGGGGAAGATACCCTTGCGTCTGGAGACGATTGAGCTGAAGATGGAATACAGAACAGCTTTGCCAATCCCCCTCTTGAGGGCCATGAGGACGCGAGGAGGAGCCAGGGGCACTAGCGGTTTTAGTTTTCCGTGGTTTGCTATGTTGCTCTTTGGGTGATGTGAGATGGTGTTCAGGGATCTAACCTCGTTATATAAGTGCCGCCCGTGCCTATTAAAGGGGTTAAAAAGTAAAAAGATAATGGACCGTTAGCATTCGCTCAGACAGAAATCGAGGCGACGGCAGGAAGGAATCATAAAAGACTAGACACAGAAGCCGATGCCGGACTATCGTCAATCTGGAGTATGGTGGAGAACCCGCCTTGTGAAGCCGAAGACTTATATCCGCATACTACATCGTCACTGAAGGCAAGTTCGGGGGCTACTGAGGGAGTCCTGGATTCAGGGGTCCTCAGGTGTCTGGCTCAGGAGTATGGGCTGGACACCTGAGGACCCCTGAATCCAGGAATCCCTCACCTGCTAACAAAGTTTTTATTTCCTCCAATCCAGCTGTAGCCGCGTCCGTCCATTCAAAGTGTTCGGTGCGCTGGAGCAGTCTATAAAGTGGTAGCGCCTTTTCTCCCAATCTGGAGATGAAGCGGCTTAAGGCTGCCGTGCACACAGCTAGCTTTTGGACCTACTTTAGGTCAGTTGGCATTGTCAATTGTGACAGAGCTCGGATTTTAGCTGGGTTTGCTTCGATTCCTCTATTGGAAACAATGAACCCGAGCAGTTTCCCGGCTGGAACGCCGAAGACACATTTTTTCCGGATTGAGTCGTATGTCATATGTTCGGAGGTTGTCAAACATGTGGCGTTGGTCGTCCACCAGTGATTCGACGTGCTTAGTCTTGATGACCGCGTCATCCACGTATGCCTCTACTGTTTTGCCAATTTGTTATTCCAGACATGTTTGAATCATGCGTTGGTAAGTGGCGCCAGCGTTTTTGAGCTCGAAGGGCATAGTGCTGAAGCAAAAAGGCCCGTACGGGGTAATAAATGTTGTTGCGGCCTGGTCGGATTCCTTCATCTTAATCTGATGGTATCTGGAGTAGGCGTCGAGGAAACACAATGAGTCGTGTCCTGCAGTCGCGTCAATAATTTGGTCAATGCGGGGCAACGGGAAGGGGTCCTTAGGGCAGGCCTTATTGAGGCCTTTGAAATTGACACAAAGGCGCCAGGATTTATCCTTCTTCGGCACCATGACCAGGTTGGCTAGCCAGTCTGGGTGTTTGATTTCTCCAATGAACCCGGCCTCGAGTAGTTTGGCTAGCTCTTCCCCCATAGCTTGCCGTTTGGGTTCAGAAAATCGCCGCAGTGTTTGCTTGACTGGTTTGAACCCCTTTATTATGTTGAGGCTATGTTCGGCCAGTCTGCGTGCGATCTCGGGCATGTCCGACGGGTGCCAGGCAAAGATGTCCCAATTTTCACGCAGAAATGCTCGTAGGGCGGCGTCGACCGTCGGATCCAGCTGTGCTCCAATGGATGTTGTCTTGCTAGGATCCGTCGGGTGCACTTGAAATTTGACTATTTCGTCTGCTGGTTTGAAAGAGGTGGATTTGGACCTCTTGTCGAGGATTACATCGTCTTTGTCAACTGTGGAACGCGGGGTGGTTAACTCTTCGGCCGCGAGGGCCTCAAACAGTTCCTCGAGGGCCCAGGATGCAGTTTTGTTCTCGGCATAGAGTGCTATATCCGGACCGTTGGTGATAGTGATTACTCCGTTGGGCCCTGGCATTTTAAGCTTCATGTACCTGTAATGGGGTATGGCTTGGAAGCGTGCAAAGGCGTCCCGCCCCAAAAGGGCGTGATATTTGCTATTGAAAGGGGACACATGGAAGAGCAACTCTTCGGACCTGTAGTTATCAGGCATGCCGAATACTACATCAAGTTTAATTTTCCCCAAGCATCGTGCTTCTCGACTGGGGACAATACCTCGAAAGGTGGTACTTCTTTGCTCAATGCAACTCTTGTCCATTTGCATTTTGTCGAGCGTATCTTCGTAGATGAGGTTAAGTCCGCTACCGCCATCCCTGAGCAGTTTGGTGAGTCGAAAGTCGTCCACAATTGGTTTTAGGACCAAGGCGGCTGGTGCTTGGACTGATCGGGCCCTTGGTTCGTCATCTGCGGCGAAAGTTATGGCCGTATCGCTCCACGGGTTTCTTGCGGTTACTTGGTTGACTTTGGTGAGGTCGCGGAGCGCCCATTTGCGTCGATTATTTGAAGAGAAGGTCTCAAAGACCGTAAAGACGTTGAAATTGTCATCCTCCAAAGAATACTTCTCTAGAGTAGTACTGGTGAGGATGGCCTCACCGCTCTTAGCCACTTGCCGGAGTACCCAACATGCCCGAAGGCTATGCGTTGGTTCGGTGCTCGGCGTCATATGTATTTGACAGGGCTTGTCGAGTAGTTCGTCAAGGACGGTTCTATATCCCGTGAAGGGTTTGTTTTTCTTGTCAATTGGCTTGTGGTCGGATGCTTCGTAAGGGTGCATCTGTTTTGCCCGTACGGCGGGTTGCTTAAAGGCAGGGGGTTCCCACACCGGGCTGTCTGGGCTTTCCAGGCGATTTCCATCGCGCAGTACTTATGTACTATGTGTGCCAAATATATAAAGTGTTGTATACGGCGGCGGTTGAGGGCATTGAGAATTCCCTCGTCCGTATAGTTTTGGCAAAAAAATGAAACCACGTCGTCATCGCAGCAATCTTTAATCTTGTTTTTAACAAGGAGGAATCTGGCCCAGAAGTGGTGGAAAGATTCCTGAGGTTGCTGTCGTACATACATTAGGTCACATATGTCTGGAAGGCCTGAATTTCTTGGTGAATATTGATTGTGGTGGGTGGGCGGGCTAAAATCTGAATCCCGACCCACAGTTGGATCCGGAGTTTGAAGAATCTCCGAGGTCACCAGTTCAGGATCAGGAAGGTTCTGATGACTTCCGGCTCAATGCCTGATCCTATGTTCGGAGGACATGAAGTCTCTTCCCGAGGATGGGTATCCAGCTCGCTGGGCTCGGAAATCCAAACATAGCTGGTTCTTAACTTAGGGGAAGAAGCGTCCTCGGCTCGTTCCTCAACGACCGCTACCAAATGGGTGATCGGTGGGGACTTGATCTCCCTCTGGTCGGGTTTAAGCCCAATCCGATCATAGTCTCTTGCGACCCTCAGGGCGGCGATGCGATCTAGCAGCTCGTTCAAAGACGAGACATCTGTCGGATTCATCTTTTCAGAGTGCTCGAGGCTGATGCGGAGATGATGTTTGGCGATTGTGGGGGCCGCCATTGCTTAACGGCCGAGCGAGCGCCCATGGTAAAACCACCGAGCTAGAGGACATGTCCTGGAGTTAATGATAAGGCGATCCATCGATCCCTCTATCGACAACACAAAGGAACTCTCAATGAAATCACCAATGTCTGTGTCAAAACTGGCCGATCTCGGGTAGGGGGTCCCGAACTGTGCGTCTGAGGATCGAAGGTAACAAGGGACAAAGGGGACACGATGTTTACCTAGGTTCGGGCCCTCTTAATGGAGGTAAAACCCTATGTCCTACTTGATTGTCTTTGATGAGTATAGGGGTTACAAGAGTTGATCTACCTCGAGATCGTAATGGCTAAACCCTAGTTGTCTAGCCTATGTGAATTCTGATAGCCTCTATGGACTAAACCCTCCAGTTTATATACACACAGGAGGGGCCTAGGGTTGTACAGAGTCGGTTCGTGGAAGAAGGAAATTACATATCCGGACACCAATCTTGCCGTCCACGCATAGGAGAGTCCTACTCGGACAAGGGGGAGAACCTTCTGCTTTGTATCTTCACGGTCCATTAGTCCGGCCAACATCCAGTAACCCGGACACCCGAGGACCCCCTAATCCAGGACTCCCTCACCCGGGTCTCTTCTTTATCATATTTGCCTTCGAGATCTATTTTTATTTGCTTTTATTTTCAGATCTATTAATCCAAAAACCCAAAAATACCTCGCTGAAATTTTATATTATTTATTTTATCTCACGTTCCCGTGAGATCTATTTATCCAATCTACTACAAATTTATCTATCTTTTTACCCATGAGGGATTGACAACCCCTCTTTTACGTCGGGTTGCAAGTATTTGTTCTTTGTGTGCAGGTACCGTTTACATAGTGTTGCATGGTTCTCCTACTAGTTCGATAACCTTGGTCTCATCACTGAGGGAAATACCTACCGTAGCTGTGCTGCATCAACCCTTCCTCTTTGGGGAAATACCGACGTAGTTCAAGCCGCATCAAAAGGAATTTCTGGCGCCGTTGCCAGGGAGACATCATCAACATCTATCAGGTTCCTAATCAAAAATATCATATCCTTACAATTTACATTATTTTCCATTTGCCTCTCGTTTTCATCTCCCCCACTTCACAAAAATTTGCCGTTTTATTCGCCCTCTTTTTTGTTCGCCGTTTTCTCGTCAGATCTGTTTTTCGTGTGCAATTTTGTTTGTCACTTTTTGTCGTTATGGATAGTTCTTCCTCTATTACGTGCACCCCCGAGAACGAGGTTCTTAACTTCAAGCGAAGGGGGGGAGAATTTAAAAGATGCTTGGTATAGGATTTGCAATGCTCATAATAGATCTATTCGTAAGCAATCTACCGCTGTTCTTCTTCGTTGTTTTTATGTGGGAATCACCACCTGGTATAGATTCGTCCTTGATACGGTTACCGGTGGAAATTTCTTGATGTGTCCTTCTCTATATGCTTTTAATGCCATGGAGAATTTAGTGGGTTCACCACCTCTTATGATTAATGAAACGACTTTAACTCTCAAGCATGTTATGGAAAGGCTTGATGCTATTGAAAAGAACATGCTCACTGAAGAAAATATTGAAAAATTAGATAAAAGGATGCACAATCTTGATAATAGAATCGGGTCAAAAGCGGGAGATGCTCTTAAATTAATAAAAGAAAAAGAACCCGCATTCAATGAAAGAATAGAGGAGAGCACCGCTAGAATTGATAAGTTGGAAGAATTTTTTAGTAATTTAACCACGGCCTTTTCTTTAGCTAAAACTATTGAAAAAACTCTGGCAAAAATTAGCAAGATTACTCAAGTCACTAAAAACAAGGGTGCAACTTCTAATAGTAACAAAGAAGATCTTGAGATGATTAGTATTCACCCGGATTTTGTTGAAGTGATAAGAGACCCTACATGCAAGAAGAAATTCTTCAAACTTGTTCCTAGGAGTATTGTTATTGAAAATGTGTATGCTAAATCTTTGAAGAATTATATGTGCTTGATTGAGGAGTTGGAAAACAAAGACAACAATACTTGAATCTTTGCTTTATGCCTAGCTAGGGGCGTAAAACGATAGCGCTTGTTGGGAGGCAACCCAATGAATAAAATTTATTTTTGCCTTTTTCTTTCTGTTCTTGAGTGTTTAAACAATTATGCCTCTGTTATGATTGTGTTTTTTATGTTTTAATTAGTGTTTGTTCCAAGTAAAGCCTTTGGGATCATGTTGGGTGATAGTTGATTTGATCTTGTTGGAAAACAGAAACTTTTGCGTCCAGTAAAACAATTTTCAAAAATCATAGAATTGACCAAAGCTTCTGAATTGTTTACACAAGATTGATATACAAATTTCCTACATCGTCCTAATTTTCAGAATTTTTGGAGTTACAAAAGTACACGAAGTTTTCATATTGCTATAGACGGTTCTGTTTCTGACAGGTTCTGTTTTCTTTGCGTTGTGTGCTTATTTTGATGAATCTATGGACTCTATCGGGGGGTATGAGCCATAGCAAAGTTGGAATATAGTAGATATAATGCAAGATAAAATATGAATGGGTTTGCAACAGTACTTAGAGTAGTAATTTGCTTTGTTATACTAATGGATCTCACGAAGGTTTTGTTAAGTTTTGTGTGATTGAAGTTTTCAAGTTTTTGGTGATATCACGATGGATGAAGGAATAAGGAGTAAGAAGAGCCTAAGCTTGGGGATTCCCCATGGTATCCCAAGCTATTATCTAAAAGAGAAGCAAGCAACTAAGCTTGGGGAGGCCCCCGAGTGGCATCCCCTCTTTCTTCTAACGACCATCGGTATTTTACTTGGAGCTATATTTTTATTCGTCACATATCATGAGTTTTTCTTGGAGCATCTTGTATTATGTGAGTCTTTGCTTGTTTTGTTTCTAATTTTGTGTCATATATCCTTGCTAGGCACACCTATTTGAGAGAGCCAAAAAAATTCTATGATTTGTTAGAATTGCTCTCTATGCTTCACTTAAATCTTTTTGAGCTATGGAATTGCTCTAGTGCTTCACTTATATCTTTTTTAGCACGGTGTGCTTTAGTATTTTTAAAGAAATGCTCTCATTCTTCACTTAGATTTATTTGAGAGTTAGTAATTTTTTTAAGAAACTCTCTCATGCGTCTCTTAAATTATTTTGAGAGAAGAAACTTTTTATGCTCATGGTCTTCACTTAGTTTCTTTGAGCTATCAAAAGCAACATATGAAATCAGTCCCAAAGTGATAGATATTCAAGAGGGATATAATAAAAACTTTCATGAAGATCATTGGACAAAGTAAACTCGATTCTTTGTAATAGTTTTGCGATATGGTGATATAATATGTGAGTCATGTTGATGAGTAATTATGCTTTAGTAAGAATATTGGTGTTAAGGTTTGTGATTCGCTATGCAAGCACAAAAGTCAATAGTTATGCAATGAAATTACATCCTACTTGTGGTGCATTATTCGGTGTTAGTTATGCTTAATGCTCGCTTATGAGATTTTTCATTTCTTGGTTGGTTGCTTCTCAATCTTTTGCTAGCCTTCACTTGTACTAAGTGGGATCACTACTTGTGCATCCAAAATCCTTAAACCCAGTTTTTGCCATATGAGTCCACTATACCTACCTATATGTGGTATTCTTTTGCCGTTCTAAACAAATTTGTATGTGTCATCTCTAATCTTCAAAATAAATTTCCTTTTTGTGTGCTCGTACCGCTCATGAAACGGTAGGGGGTGGCTGATATTTTTCCATGCTAGATGTGTTATTATCAAGATGAGTGTTTATTCACTTGTCATTGCACAAGAGTACAGCAAAGGTATTAGGGATGCCTAGCCCCGAAATGAAAAATGAATTTACTTTATGTTGTCAAATAATAAATTCCTTGGAAAGTGTTGGTATGGACAGTACCCGTGGATTCGGTTAGCCGTGGAATGTGAAAGAATGGTGGAAAAGTAATAAACTTTATTTTCTGTTTGGGAACTGCCTATGATATATCTAGCATGGAAAGTATTGGGAACTACTTGATAGTTTTCGTTAACAGGAAAGGCATGCCACCCAAAATGTTTTATCTCTATCTTTTTCGCTTCGAGCTATGTCACCTCCACAAATCCCTACTTCCCTCTGCGAAGGGCCTTTCTATTTACTTTATGCAATTTTAATTTTTAATTTAAGTCTCCACCTTCTCTTATAAAGCACCAACTAAGGGGCACCATGATTGTACTTGAGCATTGGGTGTAGCTAATATGCGAGTGTGTTTCATGAATGGATCAATGATTGAGCATAATGGGCTACGGATAACTTGCTTTAGTGTTGATATTTTGAAAGTCATGGTTGCTTGTTGATATGCTTGAGTATTGAAACTTCATGCCAAAACTAGACTATTGCTTTGAATCATATAAAAGTCCAAATGTCCATGCTACAAATGAAAGCAATATGTGATGAACATGTTAGGCGGCATTCCACATCAAAAATTCTATTTTTATCATTTACCTACTCGAGGACGAGCAGGAATTAAGCTTGGGGATGCTGATACATTGCCAACGTATCTATAATTTTTGATTGTTCCGTGTTGTTATATTATCATTCTTGGATGTTTTACAATCATTTTATAGAACTTTATATCATTTTTTGGGACTAACATATTGACATAGTGCCCAGTGCCAGTTGCTATATTTTACTTGTTTTTTCACTTCGCAGAAAATCAATACCAAACGGAGTCCAAACGCAGCGAAACTTTTTGGAGATTTTTTCTGGAACAGAAGACACAAGTTGGGCCAAGGAAGTACTAGAGGGGGCTCCAAGAGGAGCACAACCCACCTGGGCGCGCCTAGGGGCCCAGGTGCGCCCTGGTGGGTTGTGCCCACCTCGGCCGCCTTCCGCACCGCCTCTTTGCTCTATAAATACCCCAAAAGTCCAAAAACCCTAGTGGAGTCGACGAAACACAATTCCAGCCATCGCAAGTTCCAGAAACACCAGATCCAATCTAGACACCATCACGGAGGGGTTCATCATCCTCATTGGTTCCTCTCCGATGATGCGTGAGTAGTTCATTGTAGACCTACGGGTCTGTAGTTAGTAGCTAGATGGCTTCCTCCCTCTTTTTTGATTCTCAATACAATGGTCTCTTGGAGATCTATTTGATATAACTCTTTTTCGGTGTGTTTGTTGGGATCCGATGAACTTTGATTTTATGATCAAATCTGTTTTATCCATGAAAGTTATTTGAGTTTTGATCTCTTATATGCATGATTGCTTATAGCCTCGTATTTCTTCTTCGAATCTTTGGTTTAGTTAGGCCGACTAGGTCGATTTTTCTTGCCATGGGAAGAGGTGCTTTGTGATGGGTTCGATCTTAAGGTGCTCAATCCAAGTGACAGAAGGGGACATGACACGTATGTATCATTGCTATTAAGGATAACAAGATGGGGTCTATTCCTGCATGAATAGATCTTGTCTACACCATGTCATCGTTCTTATTGCATTACTCTGTTTTTCCATGAACTTAATACACTAGATGCATGCTGGATAGCGGTCAATGTGTGGAGTAATAGTAGTAGATGCAGGCAGGAGTCGATCTACTAATCTTGGATGTGATGCCTATATAATGATCATTGCCTGGATATCGTCAAAATTATTTGAAGTTCTATCAATTGCCCAACAGTAATTTGTTCACCCGCCGTATGCTATTTTTCTCGAGAGAAGCCACTAGTGAAATCTACGGCCCCCGGGTCTCTTCTTTATCATATTTGCCTTCGAGATCTATTTTTATTTGCTTTTATTTTCAGATCTATTAATCCAAAAACACAAAAATACCTTGCTGCAATTTTATATTATTTATTTTATCTCGCGTTCCCCGAGATCTATTTATCCAATCTACTACAGATTTATCTATATTTTTACCTGAGAGGAATTGACAACCCCTCTTTTACGTCGGGTTGCAAGTATTTGTTCTTTGTGTGCAGGTACTGTTTACAGTGTTGCGTGGTTCTCCTACTGGTTCGATAACCTTGGTCTCATCATTGAGGGAAATACCTACCGTAGTTGTGCTACATCATCCCTTCCTCTTTGGGGAAATACCGACGTAGTTCAAGCCGCATCAAGTAGCACCATGTTCTTATTGATAGAGAGTCTCCTATTTTGTCACTTCCATATATTACTAATGGGAATTTTTCATTATAGAACTTGGCTTGTATATTAGAATAATGGGCTTCCTCAATTGCCCTAGGTCTTCGTGAGCAAGCAAGTTGGATGCACACCCACTTAGTTTTCTTTTTGAGCTTTCATGCACTTATAGCTATAGTGCATCCGTTGCATGGCAATCCCTACTCCTTGCATTGATATCAATTGAATGGCATCTCCATAGCCCATTGATTAGCCTCGTCAATATGAGACTTTCTCCTTTTTTTCTTCTCCATACATCCTCCACCATCATATGCTATTCCACCCATAGTGATATATCCATATCTCATGCTCATGTATTGCGTGCGAGTTTAAAAAGCTAAAGCGCGTTAAAAGTATGAACCAATTGCTTGGCTTGTCATCGGGGTTGTGCATGATGAATACTTTGTGTTAATAAGATAGAGCATGATAAGATTATATGATTTTGTAGGGATAGATTTCCTTAGCCATGATATTTTGAGAATACATGATTGCTTTTTAGTGTGCTTGAAGTATTATTGTTTTTATGTCAATATTAAACTTTTGTTTTGAATCTTATGGATCTGAATATTCATGCCACATTAAGAAAGATTATATGATAAACATGTTAGGTAGCATTCCACATCAAAAAAATTGTTTTTATCATTTACCTACTCGAGGACGAGCAGGAATTAAGCTTGGGGATGCTTGATACGTGATGCGGCTTGAAACTGCGTCGGTTTTTCCCAAAAGAGGAAGGGATGATGCAGTACAACTATGGTAGGTATTTCCCTCAGTTATGAAACCAAGGTTATCAATCCAGTAGGAGAATCAAGCAACAATATGTAAACGGTACCTGCACATAAAGAACAAATACTTGCAACCTGACGCGTAAGAGGGGTTGTCAATCCCTCCATGGTAAAAAGATAGATTAAATTGTATGAGATTGGATAAATAGATCTGGAAATAACACAAAATAAAGTAAGTAAATAAAAAGTGCAGCAACGTATTTTTGGGTTTTTGGAAATATAGATCTGAAAACAATATGATAAAATATAGACCCGGGGGCCGTAGATTTCACTAGTGGCTTTTCTCGAGAAAATAGCATACGGTGGGTAAACAAATTACTGTTGGGCAATTGATAGAAGATCAAATAATTATGACAATATCCAAGACAATGATCATGTATATAGGCATCACGTCCAAGATTAGTAGACTGACTCCTGCCTGCATCTACTACTATTACTCCACACATCGACCGCTATCCAGCATGCATCTAGTGTATTAAGTTCATGGAGAAACGGAGTAATGCAATAAGAACAATGACATGATGTAGACAAGATCTATTCATGTAGGAATAGACCCCATCTTTTTATCCTTAATAGCAACGATACATACGTGCCTCGCTACCCCTTCTGTCACTGGGTGAGGACACCGCAAGATCGAACCCATCACAAAGCACCTCTTCCCATTGCAAGAAAAATCGATCTAGTCAGCCCAACTAAACCAAAGATTCAGAGAAGAAATACGAGACTATAAATAATCATGCATATAAGAGATCAAAGAAAACTCAAATAATATTCATGGATATAGATTTGATCATAAAATTGAACTTCATTGGATCCCAACGAGGAGAACATTGTATTGAGAACCAAAAAGAGAGAAGAAGCCATCTAGCTACTGCCTATGGACCCGTGGGTCTATGGTGAACTACTCATGCATCATCGGAGGAGCACCAATGAGGATGATGAACCCCTCCATGATCGTTTTCCCCTTCGGCAGAGAGCCGAAATAGGGCTCTAGATTGGATATCATGGTTCTGGAACTTGCGCCGGCTGGAATTGCGTTTCGATCGCTCCCATAGGGTTTATGGAATATTGGGGTATTTATAGAGCTAAGAGGCGGTGGAGGAGACCTCCATGGGCCGCACCACCCATCAAGGCGAGCCAAGGGCCTCTGGCGCGCCCTGGTGGGTGGTGGGCCCCATGGGCCTCCCACCAGGTGCTTCCTTGGCTCCCAAGATTCCTTCTGGTCCAAAAAAATCTCCAAAAAGTTTCATGGCATTTGGACTTCATTTGGTACTGGTATTTTGTGTAGTAAAAAACAAGCAAAAAACCACAAGTGGCACTGGGCACTATGTCAATAGGTTAGTCCAAAAAAATGATATAAAGTTGCTATATAATGATTGTAAAACATCCAAGAATGATACTATAACAGCATGGAACAATCAAAAATTAATACGTCTCCAAAGTATCTATAATTTTTTATTATTCCATGCTATTATATTATCCATCTTGGATGTTGTATATGCATTATTATGCTATTTTATATCATTTTTTGGGACTAAACTATTAACCTAGTGCCAAGTGTCAGTTGTTGTTTTTCCTTGTTTTTGTCTTTTACTGAAAATCAATACCAAACGGAGTCCAAATAGAACGAAACTTTTTGAGGATTTTTCTTGGACCGGAAGACACCCAAGAACCTTCGGGAAGAGGTCAGAGGGGCCACCAGTTGGCGACAAGCTCGGAGGGCGCGCTCTAGGGGGGTACCCCCAGGCTTGTGGGCCCCCTGATTCTCCTATAATCCTAATCTTTGCTCTATAAATATCCAAATATTCCCAGTGTACCAGAGGGCACACAAAAATACTTTTCCGCCGCCGCAAGATTATGTCCTCGTGAGATCCCATCTGGAGACCCTTTCCGGTACTCCGTTGGAGGGGGATTCGATCACGGAGGGCCTCTACATCAACCTTGTTGCCCTTCCGATGATGTGTGAGTAGTTTACCACAGACCTACGAGTCCATAGATAGTAGCTAGCTGGCTTCTTCACTCTCTTTGATCTTCAATACAATGTTCTCCTCGATGGTCTTGGAGATCTATTTGATGTAATCATCTTTTGCGGTGCGTTTGTTGAGATATGATGAATTGTGGATTTATGATCAGATTATCTATGAATATTATTTGAGTCTTTTCTGAACTCTTTTATGCATGATTAAGATAGTTTTGTATTTATCTCCAATCTATTGATTTGGTTTGGCCAACTAGATTGATTTTTCTTGCCATGGGAGAGTTGCTTTTTAATGGGTTCAATTTTGCGGTGCTTATACCAAGTGATAGAAGGGGACACGACACATATTTGTATTGTTGCCATTAAGGATAAAAAGGTGGGGTTTATTCATATTGATTGGATCTATCCCTCTACATCATGTCATCTTGCTTAAGGTGTTACTCCGTTCTTGTTAACTTAATACACTAGATGCATGCTGGTTAGCGGTCGATCTGTGGAGTAACGGTAGTAGATGCAGGCAGGAGTCGGTCTACTTATCACGGACGTGATGCCTATATTCATGATCATTGCCATAGATATCATCATAACTTTGCGCTTTTCTACCAATTGCTCAATAGTAATTTGTTTACCCATCGTATGTGTTCTTTCAAGAGAGAAGCTTATAGTGAAAACTATGGCCCCAGGTCTATCTTTTATCATATTATTTTCAGATCTGCAAAACCAAAAACCCAAAAATACCTTTCTGCAATTTATTTGCTTTTACTTTATTTTGCACTTTTATTTATCTTTTATATCTATCTCTATCAGATCTCATCCTTGCAGGTAACCGGGAAGGGATTGACAACCCCTTTATCGCGTTGGGTGCAAGCATTTGTTTGTCTGTGTAGGTGCAACCATTGGTGACTTGTGTGTTCCTCCTACTGGATTGATACCTTGGTTCTCAAACTGAGGGAAATACTTATCTCTACTTTGCTGCATCACCCTTTCCTCTTCAAGGGAAAAACCAACGCAAGCTCAAGAAGTAGCAGTAACTTGAAGCAAGACATAGAATAGACAGGGACAACCTAAGCCACAGATTTAATCAAGACTTCCTTTCCTCCTGAAGATAGAAGTTTTTCCATCCAACCTTTTACCTTACTCCAGACTCTATCCTTTAAGAAATTGAAAGCGCAATTCTTGTTGTTACCAACATCAGTGGGCATTCCCAAGTATTTCTCTAAAAGAGATTCGCTAGCAATGTCGAGAGCATTCATTACCTCGGTTCGCAAAGTATTGCGAAACCCTTTGCTGAGGAAAACTCAGGATTTGGCCAAGTTAACTATTTGACCTGAGGCATTACAGTAGTGATCCATCAAGGAGGACAACTCATTTGCTCCATTTTGAGCTGGCTTTGACAAACAACAGGCTATCATCTACAAAGAGCAAGTGGCTTACCGGCGGAGTCGATGGAGCGATTCAAATACCACTGAGGTGCGATGATTCATCTTGTGTTTTTAAGAGGCACATAAGGCCCTCCGTTGCAAGCAAAAACAGGTATGGAGAAATTGGGTCCCCCTCACGGATCCCTCATGACGGTGTAAATTCTTCCACCTTACCAGCATTGAAAAGAACTTGAAAATTTACTGAACTTACCATCCTCATAATTAAGGCAACCCAAGATGGTGCAAAGCCCAACTTGATCATTATAGCCTCTAGATAACTCCACTCAACTTGTTCATAGGCTTCCATCATATCGAGTTTCACTGCACAAAACCTATTCCTTTTTGCTTTGTTACTTTTCATAAAGTGGTGGCACTCGTAAGCTGTTATGATATTGTCTATGATCAACCACCCTGGAACAAAGGCTGATTGCTCCTCTGAAATTATATCTGGAAAAATCTGCTGCAGTCTATTAGCCAAAACCTTTGAAGTTATTTTATATAACACGTTGCAGAAGCTGATAGGCCAGAATTGAGATAATTGCAATGGGTCCTTGACCTTTGGCATCATTACCAATAGTGTTTTGTTAATTACCTCTGGACTCTCTTCCCCCAGAAGAATATGCAGAACCACATTAGTGACCTCACCTCCACAAAGCTCCCAATTCCTTTGGAAGAAATGGGTCGGGTATCCGTCGGGACCAAGGGCTTTTGTGGGGTACAACTGAAAAAGAGCAGATTTCATGTCATCCGGTGTAAAAGGAGCCATTAAGTTCATGTTCATCTCAGTTGTGACCTTCACCGGTACTGCATTCAGCACATTTTCCATGCCCGGCGTCCCTTCAGAATGGAACAAGTCATTATAGAACTCGTTAGTTAGAGAAGTCATCTCCGTCGGATCTGGTAAGTGTGCCATCAGATTTTTGCGGGTTCTTGATGAGGTTTTTCCTTCGGCGCATGCTTGCCCTTCTCTGAAAAAAACTCATGTTCTTGTCGCCATCAACTAACCAGTCTACTCTGGATCGTTGACGCTGTAAAATCTCCTCCATATGGTACAATTCAACTAACTGGTCTGTAATTTTTATCTCTACATGTGACGGTGACAAACATTTAGGGTCATTGTGCAAAAGTGCCAACTCCTTCAGTTTTTTAATCTCCCTGGACACACAACCAATGTTGGCTCCACTCCACTGTCGCAAAGATGCAGACAGGTTTCCTAGCTTTTGGCTTAGCACAGTCGCTGATTGGCTGCCTCGGGTCCCACTCCACATGGTTTCTAGCGACTCGCTAAAATTATCATAGCGCTCCTAGTAGCATTCGTATCTTATATTTTATGCCCAGTTTGCACCGCAGGCGCTGGCTCCAAATGCAGCCGAATAGGACAATGATCGGACGATGCTCCTATATCATGTATCACGTTTGTATGGGGAAAGAGGGAGGCCCAGTCCGTATTGGCCATTTCCCTATCAAGACACACACGACAGTATCCTTCTCCTGCCGTTTTTTCTCATAGGTCTAAGGTTTCCCATGATAGCTCAGGTCAGTTAACGCATAAACATACACAGTGTCCCGGAAGCCCTGTATTTGTGTCCTTCTCCGCTGCCCTATCCCAACATGCTCATTTAGATGTAGGACTTCATTGAAATTGCTGATACAAAGCCATGGCAGAGGGCTAACACTAGATATGGATTTAGCATATCCCAAGTTTTGTACCTCTCTGCAACTTGCGCCTCACCATAGACACATGTAAGTCTCCACTTGGCATGGTTGGGCATCACCACTTTTGCATCCACATGATACTCAGAATACCCAAAAACATCCAGTTTGATTCCATCATTCCAGAAAAGACCAATGTCGTTGCTACGGCCAGAGCTACTAACAGCATAAGCGTGATTAAAGCCTAGAGTACCAACAAGACTCTCGACCCGTGCTTTTGAAATTTGAGTTTCTACGATACAGAGCACGGCCGGGGAAAATTGCTTCACTAGATCTCAAAGCTCTCGAATTGTCGGGGCTTTGCCCGCACCGCGACAATTCCAACACAGTAGATTCATTGTGCCCGGCGATCCTCCACTTGGGAGGTCACCGATCATGCATAAAATTGTTTCTCTGGAGCAGCACCTTCTTCAGATTGTTCTTGTCCGGGTTGACCCGCAGTCTCTTTAGATCTTGCTTCGATGATGGACTAGCCGGCACCGTTGGAGAGACAACGGCCAAAGTGTTTTCTGAAGACGGTGGAAGAGCCAGAACGGCACCTCCTTTCTATTCGCCAGAAGCTCTCTTCCTGTTATCTCCCACATCGACCATGACTGCATCTAGGTCAACACCGTCAGGGTTTTCAGTTTCAACACGATCGGAATGGTCAGGAGCAATACCACGTCCAGCTGATCAGCCACCACGGCAACCACCGCGGCACCCCCTTCCACGTCCAGGGCTCGTTCCCACGCGCATGTACCAAGAGGCCCTGAGCTCTTGAAAGTATAGTGTAGAGGGCGGGTGAATACCATTACCATGCTCCTTGTATACTTGCCAAGATGCCCACAAACGGCACACCAATTTGGCAAGCGCTCGTATTTGACACGGTAAATCTGGCACTTGCCATCATGGATCATGGACACAGTGTTTTTCAAGGGCTTATGCACATTGATCTTGACCCGAACCCGGTAGAGGTTCCCAGCAAAATCTTGCATCATGTTTTCCGTGAACAAAACCTCTCCCACCTTAGCTGCTAAAGGCGCCACTAGATGTGCATATAAGTCTGGAACATCGTGTATCTGTATCTAGATATCCAGAGTATTCACCTCTGTTTGCTTGGTGGTCCCATCATAGGGGGTGATGATGACGGCATTTCCTCTGGAATTCCACAACCCCTCTTGCATCACACGTTCCCAGTCCCCAAGGCAGAAGAATTGCAAAGTGTAGAGGTTATCCTCCAGAGGATGAAACTTCACATCATGTGCCGGATCCCACGCTGCCCACATGTTCTTGAAAACCCAAAATTGGCTATAGGGCTTATCAACATGCACCCTCGCCACAACCATCCATCTAGTCGCGTCCGCGCCTCCTTCTCATCAAAGACGACGTCGTTGAGGTCCTCTTCACGAAGCCCAACTCAAACATCATCTTCTCTACTTCCGACGCGGAGCTGGAACCCGACGCCTCGTTGGCCTTCGATCCCATCGCCGCTAAAACTTGAACCCTAGCCCGAGGAAAATGTTAGATCAAGCTTTTGAAGCGTACCCTAACTCTCCGAAACACCTCCAGGGGTCAGGCTAAGGCCGGGAAGTGATGCTAGATCACCCCTTGATCAGCCCAAGCCGACCAAACCTAGAAGGGAACGGAGGAGGGGAGGTGAAGTGCTCGACGGCGGCGGAAATCGCCTCCGCGAGAAAAAAAAAAACCTAACTCGAGGGTGACAATTTGAAGGGCGCGCCTATGTCTCGCTTACAGTAAGATGTAGGTTGCGCTCGTGTCTATCACATACCTAAGTTGGATGGCCCGGCACGCGGAGCCACAGGCCACTGCTTAATTTCTAGGTTTTTTTACATTATATGTTTTCATGTTTTTTGCTTTCTTTTTATTTTTGTTTATATATATTAAATACATTAAATAAACATTTTTAAAAATATTGAACAAGCATTTGAAAAATGTTAAATGTGTACAGAAA
Organism: Aegilops tauschii subsp. strangulata; assembly: GCF_002575655.3. NCBI lineage: Eukaryota > Viridiplantae > Streptophyta > Magnoliopsida > Poales > Poaceae > Aegilops > Aegilops tauschii. The sequence goes on from NC_053035.3 coordinate 45,998,656, forward strand.
AAATGGTTCTCATTTATACGAAAAATGTATAAAACATATATACAATGTGAATGAAAAAAATTGATCAGGTAAAAAATGTTTATCAAGCATTTAAAAAAATGTTAAGTAAGTATTTGAAAAATGTTAAACAAGCAGTTGAATAATTTTAAATGTGTACAGGAAAAATGTTTGTCATGTATAGAGAAAATATCTACAAAGCAAATAAAATGTGTATGAAGAACTGTTGATAATTTATTTAAAAAAATTAAATATGTATACAAAAATGTTCTTGCTGTACATGAAAAATATACATTATTTGTGAAAGAATTTTTATTGCCATTAGAAAATGTTCTCGATGTATTGAAAAGGTTGACCATGTATTCCAAAAATATTAATCGAGACCTAAGAAACTGGCCGGCAGAATAGAAAAACCTTAAGCGAGCCAGAAAGCTAGTCTCGCACTAAGCGAAATATAACTGTCCTGCAATTTGTCAAGAAGTTCTATCGACTCGTGATGCTTGTTTTTTTTTTTTGACTCGTGAGGCTTGTAATAGAATGTGCAAGTAGTGAGCCTCACTGAGCTTTTCCGGGCCATAAAAATGTTCAATTAAGTCCATTTATGTTTCACGTTCATTGAAGCTCAAGCATTTGTTACATTTGTTTAATCCACTAAACATTTCTGACTTAAAAGGGAAATTCTTGGAAGCAAGTAGTTGGAGGGTGCCCCCTATAGAATTACCTATTCAATGCATATTGTGTCAATTGACACCACTTCGCATAGGAATTCGGTCGCTACTGATTGCTTGGGACGGCCCATGTAAGAGCACATATTCGTCGGGTTTTAGGAACCTTTCGGAAGGTTTCAGTCTGGTTGTTTATTGCCTTTCTTATTTTTTTACTTTTCATGTTGTTTATTTTACTGGTCTTCCATGGCTATTTTTTATTTTATATTTAAAAATTCCTTTTAAAATAAATTGAAATTTAAAAAACATTCATGTTTTCAAAAAAAATCTATATTCAAATATTTATCCTCAGTTTCAAAGAATATTCTTGTTTTTAAAAAATGTGCGGATATTTTTTTTAAATGTTCATGCTTCTGAAATTGTTCAAAATTTCAACAAATGTTCCCAATTTCAAAAAATATTTGTGATTTCAAAACAAATCATGATTTTTATTCATATTTTCAAAGATTTTTCGTGGTTTCAAAAAATATTCACCTTTTATTAAAAAAATTATGCCTTAAAAAATGTTTATAATATGAAAAATGTTTGCATTCTTCAAAATAATTTTCTTAAAAACCTGGAATAAATCTTGTGCTACTGTATCGCTACCTTAAGACATGTATCAATATATGTCTGCGGCCCAGCATTCAATTTCAAGTCATGGTTAGGTCGGACTGTTTTGGCTCTTTAAGTTGCATACGACATTGTATTGAGGTGATCGAGAAAGCAAAATTATTCGCCTTGAGGAGACGAAGAAATTCCGTGTTGAGACATTTATCATTTGAGTCCATCTTAATTACATTTATAATCACGCCAAAATCTGGCGCAACCATGTATGTAGTAATTAAACCTAAATGTGTTGTGTGTTGAAAAATTTGTGCAATTGCATGTACATACAGATTCGACCCAAGTTTAACCAACTCGTATGTGAGGATGGAGAGGGGAGAGATGTCTAGCTCACCATGTATGACCGCTAGGAGGGGAGGGAAGGAGGAACCAACCGTTAGTGAGCTCTACATCCTAGTGTTGTAGAGGAGAGGATGCAGAGGCGAAGAGCTCCTCCACCTTTCCTGGCCTAGCCTCTAGGAGGGCTCGTAGGGGATACTCGCATCGAGGAGGTGGATCCGCGTGAAGACGAACGTCGCTATCGAAGGTGGGGATGGGGCTTCGATCACATGAGGTCGGAGAGGATCCACGGCGACAAGCTCTCTCAAGGTGTTGGTTGACAGTATGGTGAGGTGTCCAGTAGCTAGAGGAGAGGAGAGACACTTGAAGGTAGAAAGAATTATCTCTCTAGGGTTATGATCTTTTATATGGACTGGCCAAGGAGTGCACTGTGGTCGGCCTTAACCTAGGCATAAAATCACATGGACGTGCTGGAATGTAAGTGCGTCAGTTACGAATGGTACAACAAGAATGAGACAAAGTATACTGTTGGTTGATAATATCGGCCCGTCTATGATGACATGTCATCACTGACCGATCATATATACGACCGTTCAATGATAACTTTTTCTGCTCAAGATTGACTGTCTGGAAGCCTCGGAAAGAAGCCATTCGATCGCCACAACATGCCGCAAATTAACCTCTTCCAATGCCCAAGCCAATATGTTGTTGCTTAGTAGGTGAAGAAAATTAAACACAAGACATGTCCGTTGACAAGCCATGAATAGGGTGGAAGAGTAAACCGGATTTGTTAATCAGGCCAATAATAGGATAGGAGGAAATATGTGTCAAACCTGATAGTTTAGGGGGTTATAAACATAGTTATCTCTTTCTCATCTATCTTTTTTTTTTTGAAATTTTTCTCACCAATCTGGGCTGAACTACCGTGCTCCTAAACGGAATCTCTGGCCTGTTAGATCCTCCAAAAAAGTATCTGGCCCAATAGAACTCAAGAAAAGATGTCTTGTTTCAAGAGACCTCCTCTTCGGCGCCTTAGGGCCCGTTCGCTTAGCGGGCACTCACGCAGCAGCCTCGCATGGGTCGGCCCAGCTAGCACCCTCACACCTTCCCTTCTTCGATCGCTCGCTCCTTCCCTTTGTGCACATTTCGTTCGTTCATTGTTATTTTTTTGCTGTTCGTCCCTTTGTTCAGAAAACTGAAAAAACATGGATCTGAAAAATTATGAATTTGAAAAACAATTTGCGAATTTGAGAAAGTTCATCAATTCTAAAAAAAAGTTAATCAAATTTTGAACACAAAACTGAAAAAAGTTCATCGGATTTGAAAACATTTCATTGAATTTGAAAAAAAAGTTTGCCGAATTTGAAAAAAGTTCATCAAAATTTCAAAAAAAATTCATCAAATTTGAAAAAGTTCATCGAATATGAAGAAAGTACATCAAAATTTGAAAAAAACTTCACAGAATTTGAAAAAAGTTCATCGGATTTGAAAAAAAAGTTTGCCGAATTTGAAAAAAGTTCATCGGATTTGAAAAAAATGCTGAATTTGAAAAAAGTTCATTGAATTTGAAAACAAAAAGTTCATCAATTTATTAGGAAAAAACGTGAAGAAAGAAAATTTCTTGAATTTGAAAAAGGAAAATTTGAAAAAAGGGGAAAAGGAAATGAAAAAATGAAGGATAAAAAAGATGTAACTTATCACAGCAGGCTAGGGCCCTGTTTGTTTGGGTTTGTGCTCTGCTTTTGCAGGTTTTCCATTTTGACCAAAAAGCTAGAAAAGCTCCTAATTAGGTGCTTTTAGGGCTTTTATGTCTTTTGATGCACCAATATAACAATATTTGGCTTCAAAAGCCATATAAGCTCCAAAAGCACCTATTTAGGAGCTTTTATGGCTTTTGGCCAAAATGAAAAAGCTGCAAAAGCAGAAGCAAAACAGGGCCTAGGTGGCGCGACGGTTGTTGCAGCGTCTCTCGAAGCGGGAGGTCACTGGTTCGATTCTCCCTCGAGCGCCATTTTTTGCGTTATAAAACATATAAAAAAACGTGGAGATGGGCCGACCCGTTAGTAGCGAAGGAAGGGAGGGGGGAGGGGGGTGTGCGCCCGTTTGTGGAAACAGCTGTACCGGGCGCAATAGGCGCCAAATAGGATTTGGCTTGTTTCAACGCAACGACTATATTTTGCTATTTTCAACTACCCGTCTGACTGGGCCTGCCGATAAATTGGTTTTGGAAAGCTTCTAAGCCACAGTTTGCAGCGCATGCCTGTTTTTAGTTTTGCTTTTTTATTTTCATGTTCCCTTTTTGGTTTTTTCTTCCAATTTTTTATTTTCAACTTTTCCTTCTTTTCCATTTCCATGTTTTTCGTAAAAAATAGGAATGCACAGTTTTTTGTATGTCATATTGTAAAAAAAACTATTTTTCTACGCTTCTATGAACATTTTTTATATATCATGACCATTTTTTAAAAATTTGCGTTTTGTGAAATTTTTATGTTTTGTTAAATTTTAAAAATTTCATGAATTTTTAAAGTTCGAACATTTTTTGAATGGTACGACAAATTTGAAAAACTAGATGATTTTTTTAAGACATGACCAACAGTTTTTTTACTGCATGTATAAGAACATTCTTTGAAATACGCGAAAAAGCTACAGTTTGAAGCGTTTTTTGTGTGGTTTTGGAACCTTCTATGGTTGGTTTTTTATTTGTTTTACTTTACCGGTTTTTGATTTCCTTTATTTTCATGTTCCTTTTTCGCTTTCTTTTGTTCTTTTTCTTCCAATTATTTTATTTTCCTCTTTTTCTTCTTTTCCATTTTCAATGTTTTATAAAATTAAGAGCGAACAGTTGTTTGTATGTCATATTTGACAATTCCATGAATTTCTTTTATATGTCATGACCATTTTTAAAATTTGTGACCATTTTTTGAATGGTACCAAAAAATTGTAAAACTAGATGGACATTTTTTTGAGAAACTAGTAATATTTTTTAATACATGTATAAGAACACTCTTTGAAATACGCATGAACGCTTCTAACACACGATGAACATTTTGATTTAGACTACGAACAATTTTTGAAAGACATGATGAACACATTTTAATACCTGATGAATATTTTCAAATACACGACAAACAATTTCTAATACACGTAAACTTTTTTATAAAATAAGTAAAATAAAAACATTTGCACAGAAATACGTTTTTTGAATAATCTATACCTACTATTAAAGCGACGACTGATTCTTCCTCCAAAAAATTCGTCCGTGCTTCGTACATCCGTCTCGTCCATCATCTATTCGTTCTTCTATTTTGAAAACGTGTGTACGTCGAGATGGTTATTTTCAGATCGCGCCACCGTATTGGGCGACAAGGCCACCAGGTGGCCTTCCAATTGATTTTCCTTATGGGCCGCCGGGTGGGCTTATTATAGAATTAAAAAAATTACTACTGCATGCGTTGATTGATCTCACGATCATCTAACGACCACACGTTTCTCAAAAAAAAATTCTAATCTAAGGACCACACTTTCCTAAAAAGAAAACCTGAAAACCAGACTCCCCTAAAAAAACTAACGACCAGACATTGGTCCATTATTATGGGAGGAGAAGAGAGAGACCATGGGATTGTACGTTTCCTGATTATGAGAGGGTTCCTGATTAAAATATGCCGGAACATATAAGGGATTAAGGGGATGTTTGCTGTCAACTAATTAAGCTTAAATGCATGCATTCAGTTATGGCTACGCCTTGGAACGAAAAATGCAAAAGCGATTAATTTCCAGATCCACAAACCGTTGATGATGAATAAAATTTAGAAGTTTAACAAATATTGAAGAAAAAACGAGGTTCTAGAGTACATATTCAATTTTTTTGGAAAATAAAAGCTTTATTACCTCAACGCCGGCCACATTATATGTTTTGTACTATAGAAAAAATCCTCAGTTTTTTTCTATTATATCATCGGGAGAATGTAGGCTCTTTGTTCAACGATCATAATCTTATCGAGCACGAACGTTGCTTGACGACCAAGTTCCTTCACCCGGTCAATCCTGGTTGATGTCAACTGATGTTTACTCCGTAGCGAAGCATAACTCGCAAGGGTAACACTCGCGTCTAGCTCGATGATATTGGGTTTTTAGTCATAAATTGTCACTTGCCCAGACGCAATTCAATGGCAGGTGTGTCATGTTGTGTACCAACTAATTGTTTTTGGATTGACCATGTTCGAACACATTATGATCATGCAAACACTACGGCCAATGTAGTCAAGACAGGAAAAAGGATAAGCGGCAACGCGCGTGAGGTGTCGTGTTGACGTAGGGGGCATGGACCTTTGAAAGTAAGGGTTAGCTGAGTTGATATTTTTTTTCCACCCGTTGCAACGCACGGGGCATGCTTGCTAGTAATTGTAATATACATATATAAAGGAGAAAAAACAAAGATGTATGTTTTTTTTGGTAATAGAAAATCGTACGTTTTTGGGGCATATATAAAACTGTACCTAGCCTCGTTAGCAACTAACAATACATAGCCAACTCAACAAAATTGGCGACCATAGGGTGTAGTGGGCCAGCCTACTCCACGAGACAGAGGCTAGCGTCCCGTCAGTCACGCAATAAGCAAGACCTAGACATGCCCCAGTTTCATAGTACAACTACTTTAAAAAAATATAATTTTGCATAAGACTGTGGAACTCCTCGGCATGTTTAATCGAAAAAGGATTTCGTCCCACTTTATATATTAAACAAACCGTCACAAGCCAACAAGATTCGAACAGTCCAACACAACACACAACAGCAGAGTACACATAACAGGTGAACCACAAAATGGGCACAACTTAACAAGGTCTAAAAACCAAAAAAAACAGGCACACGCCGAGAGAGTTTTTCGAGAGACAGTACATTTACAAAATTCCATGTTACATGGTGATTTCTACACGAATCTTGCAGGAAGCCATCTACATAACTTTTAATCTCCTTGGGACACAGAAATACTTCAAGTAGGTGCTGCAATTTCTGTGTTCCTGCAAAATTCCATCGTAACTACAGACCATATGACAGACCAGGATTTGGCGGCGGGGGGGGGGGGGGGGGGGGGGGGGGGGGGTGTGTGGTTTAGAAAGGTGGCCTTGTTTGAGTGCAGTAAATTATAAAAGCAAACATATGGTTTTTGCATAAAACAGGGGAAGTCCTTGTTCTGTTTCAAATGCAATCTTTTCTTGAGAAATAGTGACCCTTTGGATGCACATTTACAGAATTCCATGTTAACGTGGCAATTTCTACGCGGATCATGAAGGAAGCGTATAACTTCTAGTCTCTTTGGGACGCATCGATACTTCAAGTAGTACTGTAATTTCCGCGGAATTCCTGCAAAATCCCCATGTAACTGCAGAGACAGTACTTTTTTTTGTGTGTCTCATCATCACAAATTTCTTTGGATAGTTTGTGCAGGGCCAGGTCTATCTCATGGATTGCATTATTTTGTAACCGCACGGTCGACAGCGATGGGTCATGCAAGATCAGTATAGGTGTTGTGTCACCATCAAAATCAAATTTTGTGTGAATATAAATGTTGGCTGCATATGTATCTCGACAGCTCTACTGAGTGGAGCAAAATTTCACATGATCTCTTTCGTGGTGAGCATCAAAGTCTAACAATATAATATCTTTTGAATATATGGTATATGATGTGTTGTGTTGATCACCTCTGTGCACTAACACCTATATAAAAAATAGCTGGATCTGGCCAATCTGAAGTTCTGAACACACAATAGTATACAACTTGTTTCATTCAACTTATGTCATTTGGCTCTGTGGATATATGCTGCCTCTTGCTTGCCATGATAAGCTATCCACCTTAATAACAATTAAGGCTCTG